>NW_022279625.1:719125-1438251 GCF_009193385.2 Nasonia vitripennis | reverse complement strand
ACGTCCCGTACTCGAATGGTATATGATTACCATGCTGATCCCTTATATCTATTGTAACATTTTGAAACGTGTTTTTCAGCAGTGTTATGTAATTAGGAGGTGAAAATTGTTTGACCATAGTTACACCCAGTTTATACTTGGAATTATCCAATACAACTATAAGTAAAAGTGATGCTTGAATATCACCGACTGTGTATGGAATGCAAATATCAGAGTAGACAAAAAATTGATCTGATATAGCTCTTGCTAAACAAGTAGGTCTGTTCCCTGTGATTGTTGTATATCGTGACTCTGGTGGCTGTGGTTTCAAGATTATAAAATCTTCTAGCCTATACTTCTCATTCTCAATGCCAAATATACGTTTAACTTTTTCGCTTAAACTATAGTAATGAGCTTCCTTACATTCGCAGATTTTTCGTAGGTTGTAGTAGCCTCTTTTTTTTGCTGGCACTATAAGTAGATGTCCGTGAAGTTCAGGTACATTATTTATAGCCTCTGCTAGATCTTTTAGGCTGTCGTATACACCAGGTGGAAAAGAATTATCGCTGTACTCTAAATTTACAAATTCATGCGTGTGTTCTGTCGCACTTCTTTTCTTCTGCTTTTTCTTATGCTTCTGCTTCTCATCGTTATCGTTAGCTGTTGTTGTTGTTGTTGTTGTTGTTGTTGTTGTTGTACTACCGCTACTACTAGTTTTGGTAAATATTATTTCGCATTCATCTTTTTGATTATGCACCATAGTGCATGGTATATGTATTTCCGTCAGTGCAACAGCCCAGTTCCCAGATAGCCGGACTTCATGAGATAGTTGAGTGTTAAAGCAAGACGTAGTGTTATCTGGAAAATATTTCATACTACTGTTGCTTGGTAGTACCAGATAAAATTCTTCGCTAGATATGTTTCAGATTTCTACGATATCGTTTGCTTTAATCCACGAGTTAAATTTATCTGGATAGCCAATCCACTTCACAAATAATTTCTTATTTACTCCTCGACCTTTAGTCTTAATTACTCGTTCAATTTTGAATTCGTTATTTTTTGCTACACGATCATCACCGACACGTACGAGTTCTTCTGGATAAAAAAATCCATCAATTATTTCTCCATCTAGATCAACGAGTTCGTAGGTATAAAGATTCTGTCGACGTGAAACTCCATGTACTCTAAAGATCTCTTCGCTGTAGTTCTTCTCGTATCCTTTGTCGAAGGTACCTTTTGCTCGACTGATGCGAACGTGCTCACCTACTCTATATATACCTACTCTAGACTGTTTACGCTGACTTAGTGCTCTTTTCTGTGAATTTTTTCTAGCCTCATCGGCGTTTCGCATATTGACTTT
The DNA here is from genome assembly GCF_009193385.2 of Nasonia vitripennis. Classification (NCBI taxonomy): domain Eukaryota; kingdom Metazoa; phylum Arthropoda; class Insecta; order Hymenoptera; family Pteromalidae; genus Nasonia; species Nasonia vitripennis. The sequence goes on along the minus strand of NW_022279625.1, from coordinate 1,436,912 downwards.
GGCAGGATTTTAATAGGCATCATTTTTATACCACTGTGTAGTGTGTGATTATAGGCATAAACAATATTTTGAATAACGTCAATATATCTGTGTGTATTTTTATGTGTGAAATACCTAAACATTCTTTCTTTGAGGGTTCGATTAAGACGTTCCACAACTGCTGCTTTAAAATCAGGATTACGTGCAACTCGAAAATTTATATCATGCTGTTTTAAATATTTTTGAAATTTCGAACCAACAAACTCTTTACCTTTATCTGTTTGTACAAGTACAGGTGAGCAACCATTAGCTCTTTTTAGGATTTTATCAAAAGCACTTATGACGCTCTTGACACTTTTGTCATAAAACGGCTCGACTCAAGCGTATTTACTAAGAATATCTATTACGACGAGAAGATATGCAAAGTTATCGTTGTAAGTTTTGAGAGCCTGCATGTCACACAAATCCATCTCCCAATAATCATCCACATTACTGACATTGTACATGAGTCTAGGAAATTTTCTCCTAATAGGACGATTAAGCGTGTATGCATCCTGATTGCTTAACCAAATAATAACGTTATTCTTATTTTTTTGCTTATTAACACGAATGAGGTTACGTGCACCTGCGTAGCTAGCCTCGTGTTTAGTGTCAAAATATTGATTTTCATAAGACATTCTTAAATATTATAGCTTAGACACTTATCGTCTGATTTTCGTGGTAAGGATTTTTTTTGTTCAAACGTTCGCTGTAACGTTTTGAAGCAGCAAGTCTTGCACCTTGCTCCAAAGTCTGAACGCTCTCCGAACTATCTCTTTTACTTGAGGGTATTTTGTTCAAAGCACGTTTGAAATTTTCACTAATCGACAATACAATCAGATTACTTATGAATTTAGACGATGCTATAAAATTAGCAAGTTGAAATCTTCCAGTAGGTTCTTCATCTGTTGCCTTGCTCTGAACAGCATCCTCCACCAAATCTATAATATTTGACTGAGGTATAACTTTACCGTCGATGCTGACTGTACCCGAATTATCCCATTTGATACGATGAGGTACAGTTGATTTCCAATGTTTAAGCAATAAACGAGCTTTCCTCACATAACCCTTAGGTATACTTGTCAAAATTACCTCATCAGACAGAGGATTTATTGTGTCCTCATTTTCAATCTCTACACCAGCAGCAGCAGCAGCAGTATTACCATCGGATAAAAGTTCTTGACGTTCTAAAGTTTTAAAATGAAGATAACTTCTTAAAATTTGTAAATACTTTTGACATATTTCTCTTTCATCTGTAATACTTTTTGAAAAAAGTATATCATGCATCTTAGCATTGAGACGTGATAAGTTATCGCCTTTTGTCTGCACACTCGGCTGTTCCAAACCATTACTTGATTCATCTGGCTGATGTTGTGGTTGTTGTTGACAACCTCGTAACACATTTAACGCACACTCACATATACTTTTGATGAGTTTTTTGTCTGCTGAGCGAATTAAAGCTAAACGTTACTGTCCGTCAGCGTGGCAAAGAGCATTCAGTATTGCTACACACTTTTTTGTAAAATGTTTAGGTAGACAGCCGCACTCTGTATTGTCAGCATCAGCACCACCACCACGCTGTCTTCTACCTATTCTTCTTCTTCTAACTTTTTCCTTGTTTTTCTGCTTTGATGATTTCCCCGCCATCGTTCTCCTCAGATTGATGCTTCAGCTATACTATGTTCTACTTTTATCGAAACTTGTTTTTCGGTACATACACGTAGCGCAACCTATCATCGGGAAAAATACAGGTTCTGAAACGAAATTCTTCGCTAGTGGACTGTTTTAAATCTAGCTTATATATATGCTCTTTTACACCACACGTATGGCATAGTATATTTATATTTTCATTATCCATGCAACTATCGCAAACCTATTGTACAACACATAGATTTGGAATGTGTATTTTTATCTCTGCATGTTCACGAAAAGCAGAATCTTGACACGTCTCAAAGTCATAAAAAATAAATAAGTTTTTCTTTGGGGATTTACAATTAATCTGTGCGTTAACATTACGTCTAATGGGTTGAATATAACAGAGCTGATTTACATCATGTTTTTCGCGACATAAGTTGCACCAATTGACTCCACACTCGTGCTTTGACTTGTAGATATTAATTCGTTTGCAACACATATTACAAACTTTTACTACATCGCATATTTTTTTATTATTTTTTTTTGTATGACCCATCTATTTTGTGACGGTCGAAACATATTTGTCCGTAAAATTCTCTGTTACATTCTACACACTTTATAATATCTATATTAGAATTACACGTTTGTGCACAAAAACACCTGTCACATTTGGCTGTGCATCTATGCTCATCTACGTATCTATAGCTTTTATTACAATATTCGTAGAAAAAAACGATTGCGTGCAGCACCGGTTAAATTTAATATTGTATTGAAATGTCGCCTTCGCGCATCGTACAAAAGATTTATAACTTGAAAAGAATTTGAATTTAACAGAGGTCTTCCATCGTAAAAGGGCGGTTCTCCACTTCCAAAAGACAAACTATCGTATATTACAATAGCGATATTTTTTGCAACATAATACCGCTGGTAGGTCTCTATTTCTCGTATACTGCACCCGTTTATAGGAATTACGACGTTTGCATTAATAGTAAGGAGATTTGCGCGCTCTTTTTGCATACCACGTCTGCTATCTCTGACAATATTCCAAGTATCAATAACTTCGTTTCAAAGAATTAAAGCTTTTTGTTTGAAAAGACAATTAAAGCTCTTGGCAATCATAAATTATCGTTATTTCTTATAGATACAACCGATCTCTGAGCTAAGCTATCAACATTTATCCTCTTTCTACTTCCACCTCGGCCACCATTAGTTATATTAACAAGTGTTAATGTTAGTATAAAGCTCTCATCTATTTGAAAATCCTCATTACTCTGAGCTAATCCGCTTATTAAATTCCATAAATCATCCAAAAAATTATTTACTAATCGTAAAGATAACCCACCCGGGCCTCGTGCAAAATTTAAACTTCTAACGGAGACGCCAATCATGTCGTTATCATTACATAATGAAATTATATAAGAATAAATATCGCGAATAACTAACTCCAACCAAACTATCGGATTTATAGATCCATCCTTCGGTGGAGATCTTATTTTTAGCACAATACGTCTACCTTCTATTTTATACTTAGATATATAATGCGAATTTTGTTGGAAAATATCAAAACGATTACCAGGAGGCTGGATATCCTCATCTCCTTCCTCATCGACTCCTTGATAATTCATATTATCGTCTGTTTCGCTTCTCTTCTCATCCTCCTCGCTGATCTCCTCCTCATTCTCCTCACTGGGCTGATTATCCTCTTGTCCGTAGTCAGACAAATCATCATTATTGCTGCTTGAATTTTCAATTCTTCTTCTTTGTCCTCTACCAACTTGAATAGAAAAATCACTTTCATCGGCCTCGTAATCCTGCGATTCTACAGAAGTATTGGTGTTCGAAGATGATGTAGATAAGGGAAAAATGGTTGTAGAAGAAGAACAAGATGAATCGTCAGAGTGATTATGTTCTGAAAAAATTTAATGAATACAAAATATTTGAATACCCTATTTTACACTTTCTTATTTTTAAATTATTCTTCTGGTGGTCCTGAAAAACTCTGTCCCAGGCGATTAAACACTTCAGGTAAATTTTCAGTGTCTAACAGTATGGAATTTTTCTTTACAAGCATTGAAAAACCAACGTATTTCTAGTGCTCTTCGAACATACATGATACGCATGATATCTTGTTTCAAAGCCCTGGGGTACTTTGCAAATCCTTCGAGACCACGTCGAATAAGTTAAATAATATTTAAAAATAAGAATTTATTTCAAGAAAAATGTATATTCAAATACAGCATAATACTCACGTTCATTAATTTGACGATCTCTTGGATTTCCCTGGTTAAAAAAATGCTCGGTGACCAATCCTCCAGCGCTTCTTCTTGTGTACCGCATTTCTTCGGGTTCTACTGGCCGGGCCAAAAAGTCCAGGATTTCTTGCCGTCTTTTGACAGATGGATGCTGCGCATACTCAATAATATTCTCGCTTTCATCAGCTGCTCGTTCCATCAAGCGCTGTAGAATATTATTAGCAGCAGCTGTTGGCTCTGTACATGTGGCAAGAAGGTGGTCAACATTAGCGATGCGCTGAGAATCCCTATTGACAGGTACATCTTCAGCCTCTTCCGCTCTAGCATCGTGGTCATTCTGCGCTCTCTCTACTGCTTCACCTTCCTCCTCCATCGCCTCATTCATCTGAAGACGCACCGCTACAGGCGCCGCAGCCACAGCTACTGCTGCTTTTCTCCTTACGGCTTCGCTCTCCTTCGCCCGCAACTCCTCTCCGTGTGCATCGGCAGCGCTCACCCCCACCATTTCAGCCGGTACAAACTGTACATCGGCTACAGTATTCCCCGCTTGCGTTGCATCCTCCTCCGTCTCACTTGCCTCTCTTTCTTCCTCCTCCACCTCCTCCTCACCTTCATCCGATGACGTAGGTTCAACATTTTCACTTGATGTGTATTCTGTAATATCATCATCATCATCATCATCTTCATTAGAGGTTATGTCGGCTAATAAATTTTCTAACGCTGAAATGTAAAACAAATTTATGTTAAAAATACACAGCTTACTTTTTATAATAAACGTTATATGTATTCAAAGGTAGTGATGCATACAACACATGAAAATAAAATCTCTTTGATGTCGAATGAATTAAAACCGATATTTGATTACACATTTTTTAATAAAAAAGCAAGAAGTATAGCTAGCAAAACAATTGTTTAAAAAAGTATTCTCTTGTAGTTGTTTAAAAAAGTATATTCTTTGATTTTATAATTATTCGTTATATTACTGTAATGATAGAGAGATACGCATCGCATGCTATGTAATATGACAGATGTAAGACGACTTGAAAACACTAAGCGTCTTACATAGCAGTTGACACGTTCTACGGTAAGAGCATAAAACACTGCGTTACGCGTGAGTGAATGGAACAGAGCTTGTAGCAGCAGCAGACGACGCTATCAGCTGTGGCACCGTTTACCTCGTTGCCAAGTACAAGCGCTGTTTGATTTTTATTAATGACAACGCGATATAGTGCAGAAAAATTGCAATCAATAAAAATGTACTCACCTTTATTCTCCTCGAATGCTGTCATTAACCGCGTCAACACAGGTAAATGCGCAAAATTCTGTTGCATACAAAATTCTGCTGCGCATCGCACAGCTAAGTTGCATTTTTTAAAAGTGAGTCTATGAAGCTGTGCAATGTTCCGTGGCCCACAACATCGTAAAAGACGTGAAAACTCGCGGCATAATTGGCACGCAACCATGCGTTTCACGCGTAGACACCTGCTTCTTGTACACCTGCGTCTAACAACACAATTTGCTTGAAGATTGCCCGCGATGCGAAGCACTACAGTGCGTAAAGACTCCTCGGCTACGTTATACATGCTTGCGAGCTCTTGATTTAATGCAACTACTCTCACGACTACTGAGCTCCTGAGGTCAACGTAGGGTTTATATAGTATAAAAAACGTCTTGCTAGTGGGGGGGGGGTGTGGACTCGCGCAACAGTATAAAGCGCAAAAAATAACATCCTGTGATAAGTTTTGCCTCAGCTTTATCATTCGCGAGTATCAAAATTTCGTCGAATATCACTTACACGGTAAGAGGAACGACTGATTCATAGGTATTATATTACCTACGCTCTCACGGGTCCAAGATGCATAACAATCTGAAATAATGATACCGTCGACGATTCTCGCACGATACAAGGCGGCTGAAATCAATGCTCTATCACATTTAATAGCATTCGACTTCCTGTGCAAGCGATGACCATAGCGATTCTTACACAAGCAGTATCAAGTATACGGCTCCGAGAATCCACGTGTTAATTACATTTGAGATTACTCTGAACCGTTGTTTTGTCACACTGATCCATTTTTTCCGCGCATAGGTATCGACTGCAAAGACTCTTGCCGCCGAGTAGATACTAAAAATATCAAGTTCACGCTTAGAGCAGTCGAGAGTCAAAGGTCATGCTCTCTCTCTCTCTCTCTCTCTCTCTCTCTCTCTCTCACACACACACACACACACACACACACACAATCGTAAAAAAGTATCCCGTGTTCGTCGAGCAGCAAGCAGTATCAAATACGTATAGTTGTTTTGTCACACTAATTCATCTCCGCTGTATAGGTATCGCCTGCTAAGACTCATGGCGACAAGTAGATACTAAAAAATATCAACTTCCTGCGAAGAGCACATGAGAGTCAAAGGTTATGCTCTCTCGCGCTCGTAAAAAGTATCCCGTATCCGTCAAGCATTTCGCTGCACAACGCGTCAGCCAGCTCGTTCGGGTATCGGGTGTACGAGCACACGTGCGGTATCGAACAATAATCAGCACAAATCTAAATTTTTCTCCTTCGTCCCTCCTTCTCCTCCTTGGCCCTACAGATGACTGCTTGGACTACAGTCGTCAGTTCCAAGTTCATCGTAGTTCCACTAGGATGTCTGTGAAAAGTGTTGTTTTACGTCAGTTGGAGGAGAAATGCTCTCTCCTAAAATCGCGGATGGAGCGTACGTCGCGGCTCATACAGCAGCACCGCGACACGTATGCTGAGCTGTATGAGGAGCGTGAAGTAATCAAACGAATCATGAAAAGTTCACATTCCATCGGCCCCGTCAATTGCTACATCCCTAAGCTTGGGGATGTATGTGAAGTATGTGCGCGGGTGATGAAGCGTATGACCATACGCACACGCTGGACGTACTGCACGGAGTGCAGGGCGCGACGCTGTACGACATGCAGCAGAAGAGAACTGTGGTGTTGCAGCGTAGGAATAGCGAAGAGGGATGAGACGGAGGAGGTTGCCGAGGAGTTGGTGTATCAGCAGGTTAGTTCGTAAGGTAAATCTTTTGTTTGCCATAATAAGTTAATTATGTGTATCTTTACACAGGTACATACCAATGGAGATGCTGCTATGGTGTTAATCGCGAAAAGAGAGGAGCGGGAAGAGGAAGCGCAGGAAGCGGAGGAAGTGGAGGGGGAGGACGTGGACGATGCCGCCATGCAAATCGATATAGGAGAAGAATTTTTTCAGTTTGACTCGCATGCATCTCCCGATGACTTAGCTGACATGGAAAAGCCTGTCGTCATGAAGATAGAAGCAAGTGAAGAAGACGAGATAGTTGACGTCGTATAGTGATATTTTGTGTTTGTGTGTGAATGTATAGTGTATAATGAACGCGTAAGTTATATCACTAATTATATTTACCCGTACGTATGTGACTAGATTAGTAATTAAGAGTAAGGAGTGATGTGTGAGAGTGTGTTCGTAAGAAAAAAAAGAGAGGTGAAGAGAGAGAGAGAGAGAGAGAGAGAGAGAGAGAGAGAGAGAGAGAGATAGAGAGAGAGAGATAGAGAGAGAGAGAGAGAGAGAGAGAGAAAAGGAAAGCTTGTGCGTGCGAGAGAAAAGGAGAAAGGGAGAAAAGAGAGCGTGTGCGTAAGAAAGAGTGTATGCGTGTGAGTGGGAGAGAGCGCAGTGTAAGAAGCTAGTGTCCTTCGTGCGTTAGCAGACCATACGATACATTCGAAAATTATACAATACGAACGACACAGCGTGGTCACGATTGTGCGTGTGTGTGTGTGTGTGCGCGCTCGCGTAAGTGTACATATCTGTACACATGTGTGATTGGATTTACATTGTTGATGATAATTCAAATATATAATTTTTTTATAATAAAAACCATTATATATTGTAAGAAATGATTTTTTTATTTACTAACTTGGTGTGTGGAGACAACAAATGACATCATTACTAACGTATCCTTATCTTATCAATGTAAACAAATAATTAAGTCAAGGTATTGTTTATTTACATAAATAATTAATTAAAATTATCTATATTACATGTAATAAAGATAATGTTAATTACTTGTTTGTATAAACAAACATGTTTATATTAGAGGATGGTGACATCATTAAAATCTCATCTTCTAAACAAATAATTAGGATATGTTATCATGTAAACATATCGTTAAGATGTCTTATACACGTGTCATAAAGATTAGTATCATGTTTGTTTATACAAACAAGTAATAAACATACTGTTTAATATTGTGGTAAAGATATCTTGTTTGTTTATGTAAACATGATATCTGACTTACACGGTATAAACATGACTCTTATCTTAATTACATGTGTATAAACATAATACCTTATCTTATCTTTATTACTTGTTTACATTGATAAGATAATGATGCGCTAGTGATGACGTCATTTGTTATGTCTCCCCATACAGGCTTACTTACTACTTACATAGTTAATCTTCACTATTCTTCTTTTCCTTATTATTATCAATTTAGATATTATGTACTAATACAACAAAAATCTTTCTCTGTATTACTACATGGTATTCAAAGGAAAATTTTTTTCCGTAAAATTAAAATAAAGAAAATAAATAAAATATATGTATATATGGCTTCGCCGCATCCGCATAAGTACGAATACGTATATAAAAAAGAAGTCCGCATAAAACCAATTATGCTAAAGCAATCATACAAATTCTTATGCTGACGTCCGCATAAGTTCGCCTCTGTCTGCATAAGTAATCTTTTGTGCCGCTTTTTGTCAGCATAAGTACAGTTTTCTTGATTTATAGCTCATAAAAGATACCTGAATACTTTTTTTTGTGAAATTTTCTGAATTTTTCAATATATATATATATATATATATATGTGTGTGTGCGTGTGTGTGTGTCTGTGTGTGTGTTAAGGTTACCTTATTTGCATTTTCAACCTTAAAATATGAAAATCAAAATGTTCGATCCGGAATCCGACAAGCTCAATACAGTAAAAAGATACCTTCTACTAGAAGTTATGTAGAAAACAAACATAATATAATGGCTGATAAGTGGCTTTACATGCAAATTTGACACTTATAACCTAGTACATTTCATGTCTACCGATACGTATCGGGTATTTTAAAAGTACTTTTATTAAAAAATTCAGAAAATTTCACAAATAAAGTATCAGGGTAATTTTAGTTAAAAATCACTTATGAGCTACAAGTTATTAAAAATAGGCAAAAAATGCCAAAATTGCTTATGGGGTCTCACCACCTTGAATTTAAAAAAAAACGAGATATTGATTTTTTGTGTAAAAGTACCTCAAATTGTTTGAATAATCAATCAAACAATTATGTTAACTGAGGAATACTGTAAAAATCATCAAACAATATATATATATATATATATATATATATATATATATATATATATATATATATCACATGTCAGCTATAATAGGTCTTCGAAAAAAATGTATTCAAATATTTAGAATATGACAAAAATTATGCTTAATTTAAGTTTAGCATAATTTTTGTCATATTCTAAATATTTGAATAAATTTTTTTATCAAATTGTAGACAACTTATTCAAATTAAAATTTTTATTAAATTCCCGCATTTACTCCATAAACTTATGTGTTTATAGTAGATCCATAAAGAAAAAAGTGCCCTTCGAAGCCCAAAACTTAAGTAAGTCTGCGATAGCTGAAATAATGAAAATTGAGATTTTTGGCCTTCGAAGATATATTGTACCTGACATATGATATTTATAAACATTGCTTGATCATTTTTACAGTATTCTTGAGTTAATATAATTGTTTAATTAAGTAGTTAAACAATTTAAGGTACATTTACACAAAAAAAAACAATATATCATTTTTCTTAAATTTAAGGTGGTGAGGTCCGCTTAAATCATCAACTTTGAGCAGCTAGAACTTAAAGCCAAATGAAGGAATCGCGCTATAATTTTTTTCGGGAGTCAGGCACCAGTCAACATATAGAACATATAGAACACCGGACCATCAGGGCACCCAAAATTTGGGTTAACCTAACAAGACGGTTGGGGTCTAAAAATGATCGTCTGGTCAAGGGCTTTTGAGTTCTGGCAAGTTCTGGCCTTATCAAAAATCCAATGTGGCGCATAAAATATGGGGCCTGAAACCCACGTTTTCATAGCACATTCAACAAAAACAATAGTAAAAATGTTCTAATTTGTGAAATATCCCACCAAAAAGCATGTACAACTCATGATAGGACATATTATTGACAATGCTGACGGAATTCCAAAATCAAAAATGGCGGATCCAAAATGGCGGAAATTATACCACCACTAAACCAATTTTACCGCAACAAATGATTTTAGATCACTTTAAAGTATCGATATGAGGGTTTTTGGGGCCACTGCACCTTATTTTAACGTCGAAATTTTTAAATCCAAAATGGCCGATCCAAAATGGCGGACATTATACAACCACCAAAACTATTTTACCGCAATGAACGATTTTAAATCAGTTTAAAGTATCGGTATGGGAGTTTAAGGGGCCGCTGAATCTTTTTTTAACCTCAAAAGTTCAAAATTCAATATGGCCAATATAAACTGGCGGATATTTGTCATAACCCACCCGCAGGCTCTCTCGCGAAAAGCCCCTGCTAACGCGCAACCCGCCGAACACGCCACGCACGCTGCAGCGCTTATCACCGCGGCGCTAGTACCGCGGCGCGCCGCTAGGCGGCTGCGCATTACCCACAAGTGAAGTAGCGTCATAGTTAATAGGTACATTAATAGATACATTGGCGACTTCTTCTTCAACATCCTTTTTAAGGCAGTTGTTGAGTAAGTCTTACTTTATCGGCAACTCCTTGTTCAACTGTACTAGCCGTAATTTTGTTATTTCTAACATTTTTTTTGTTTTGGTTGTGCTTTCTCATATCCTACAACAATGTCTTCTCCTGCGAAAAAATATCGTATCGATAGATGAGTTAATCCATTTGATAGTAATGCAGGACACAGCAAATCTCTTAGGAAGATCTCCAAAGAATTTCAAGATGTCTATCCTGATTATCCAACATCTTCACTGATTTGTGATACATGTAGAAAATCCTTTTACAAACTACATGATTTGTCATCTCCAAACGTCAGTATGAGTGTTGATTTTGAATCAGAGACTGACTCACCTTCGGTTTCAAACACGGATGCACCTATGCAAGATGATCTTACAGATATTTTAACTGGACTTAAAAACAAATTCCAATCCCTGCCGGAGAACGATCCATTACGTGTCAGTATTCTTACTATTTTGCCCGAACACTGGGCAATACGTAAAATTATGAACCAATTTGGTGTGTCTCACAGAATGGCTTGTAAAGCAAAACAGTTAAGAGAATCAGATGGCGTTTTGGATTCTCCTGTTGCAAAACGTGGAAAAATATTACCTGCAGAAACTACTCAGAAAGTTGAAGATTTTTACGAAAATGATCTTAACAGCAGAATTATGCCAAATAAAAAAGATACCGTCAGTATTTATTTATATGGTGAAAAAATAAAAGTGCAGAAAAGATTATTACTTACTGATATTAAGAACCTTCATAATCAATTTAAAGAACAGTTTCCTGAACATCCGATTGGGGTTACCAAGTTTGCGGAACTGAGACCAAACTGTCTTTGCAGGATCCTCTGGTACACACAATGTATGTGTATGTACGATACACCAAAATTTCAAGGCGATGATTGACGCAGTAAATATAGAAAAAATCTCAAACAATATTCTGAAGAATTATAAAGATTGTTTGAATTTCGTTCTACGTGAGGATCCCAAACCAAGTTGTTATTTGAATGAATGCAAATTTTGTCCGGACATTCAAAAGTTTTCTAATTACGTTGAGAATATTATGGATGAACACAATATTGATCAAGTCATCTTCAGCACGTGGCAATCAACCGATAGATACACTTTGATAAAACAATGCCTAACATCGCAAGAATTTATTGAAACTTTATGTTCTAGCCTAGAAAAGTTGATACCTCATCACTTCATCGCTAAGGAACAATCAAAGTTTATTTCTGGGATGAAAAATAATCTGTCAGATGAAGAGGTTCTTGCTCAATTGGATTTTGCTGAGAACTATGCTTTTACAGCCCAAGATGCTGCACAGGCATTTCATTTTAATAATGATCAAAGTAGGATTTTTCCTGATGTTGTTTATTATAAATCTGAAGGCAAGCTAAAGTACAGTATCTATGTCCGACTGTATTACTCATGATGCCACTGCAGTATACATAATGCAGCAAAAGCTTATACCTGAAATTCGCAAGGTTTGTCCCACAGTAAAAAAGGTAATATATGCTACTGATGGTGCTAAACAGCATTTTAAAAATCGTTATCAAATGAGTAGTTTAATGACTCATAAGAGAGATTTTGGCGTTGATGCTAAATAGCACTGTTTTGCAACAGCACACGGAAAAGGTAGTTGCGATGGAGTTGGAGCGATAGTAAAGAGAGAAGCTACAAGAGCGAGCTTACAAGCTGCAAAAAATAAAGAAATTCTAGATGTTAAAGCTCTTTATTCATGGGCTAATGGGCGATCATTCAATATAAAATTTTTCTTATACACCAAAAAGATCACGAACAAACTCGTCAATTCCTAACAAAGAGATTTAAAAACTGTCCACCTGTCACAAACATACAAATGGGGCATGGATTTATCCCAGAAAATAATGAAACGTTGGAAGTCATGCATTACTCAAATGCCAATGAATCTAGGAACACAGTAATTTATGATATCGGCGAAAGCCATTTATCACCAGTAAAAACTCCACGAACGAGGAGCCAGAATTGATAAGAGTGCACAAAATGTCATCAAAGATTGATTCATTTGGCTAAATTATATATTTTTTTCATCCACGCAGGCATATACATATTGAAACACTGGGGTCTGCTAGCGCAGCCCAGCGTTCTTAAATCTATGTTCGCGCGCCGTCACACTCCAGTGCATACACGGTGGCGGGCCGCCTCGGCCCAGAGCGCCAGGCATCGAGATGCCAGGGATCCCGCGATCCCCTTTCCGTGTGTGCGCCACCGTGTGTTGGGACCTGACGGCTTGGGAGATGAGCTCGGCTAGCTCTAAGGAAGGGGTGGAGTATCAAACAGGGTCGTGGGTCATAAAACTCATTAAGGCTTGCTGCTGATATGATATGTCATATTTATTCTTCATTTTCCCTCTTAACAACAACGGCAACCTGACGAAAACCTGCGGCCTCTACAGTCCAGAGGCACTACGCTGAACTAACTAAACTACTATGCGGCACGTCACGCCGCCTATCGAGGTCATCGTGAGTAAGAGCGAATTTCTACACGCGGCCCCGCAACGATTTTAATAATTCTAACCTCCTTCCGGGGAGATCACCCGCGCCCACCGAGCAATCGACGCCACCACCACGCTCGTCAGCGCGCCGTCCGCCGACTTGTCGGTGCGGGCGAATACCCGCCTCGCCTCTCTAATCGTCTACCGGCCCCGACGACCAGCGCGTCCGTCGCGGCGTATTCTCGCGAGTTATGCGATTTCCCCGGCCCATCAGACGCTTATTTTTCCATATACCGCGTCGTGAAAAACCCGTACTACTATAATAAATTCCCGAAAACCTCTTCACGATGTGACGACCTCGACACGACCGCGCGACGACACACAACACTTGCCCGTCCTCTCCGCGCACACTCGTGCATTCTGACAGCTACTTAACGGAAACTCTAATACTAGCTAACTTAACTTAATCGCTAACTTATTTACTAACGGTAGCTCGGTAACACGCAGTAATCGGTAGCTAATAGGGATAGCGGGGGTGAGGAAACGATAGCGGGGAGGTACAATACGAGGGGAGAGCGATAGCGAGGGAATATGCACAATACATGGGTAACGATAGCGGGGAATTGTGCGAGAGCGTATATATATATATATATATATATATATATATATATATATATATATATATTTGGAAATGAAAGAGTCCCTTCTGCGCTCCGATTGGAGATAAGGCAGGAATAGGACAGACCAAGTTAATAAGTGATGACTTGGTGTGTAATGACAAACAACTTATATTATTAACGACTGTAGAAAACAATAAGATGTAAGACCGAAAGGTCTGTCCAGATCGACGGCCAGACCGAGACTGATAAGCGCCTAAGCTCGCCTCACGCTCGCCACGGCGTGGTGGTGCGCCAGGTGGCGCGTCGGTCCCTTGGTGGTGCTCGGAAGGGACCCCCACATATATATACATATATATATATATATATATATGTGGCACTCATTGACCTGTGTGTAAGACAAAGACACCATTCCTTCTATCCAATGCTTCGTATATAGGCTAGAAGGTACGCTGTCTTTCTCTCATTGGGTGCCACTTTCGCTAGCCCACACACAGTCTACACGCAGTCTATTTCTCCTATGTCTATGCAGCAGCCCACACGCAGTCTATTTCTCCTATGTCTATGCAGCAGTAAAAGCATAACCTCTAAGATCGACGAAGAAGATCCAAACGACTCTACGAGATTTTTGATAGCCCAAATAAAACTGAAACAATCAGAAAAAGTAAGAAAAGAAATATTAAGTAAATTGACAGAAATAGCCCAAGATGGTCTTAACATAAATATCGAAGAAAAGTACAAACTGGTGAAAACAGAAAATCTTTTACTGAATCAGTTAGTTAGTGAATTGGAAGGAAAAAACCTAATACTTAAAGAAAAAGCAACAAGAAAATACCGCAGCTAGCTTGTCATACACAGAGGTGGTAAGTTTTCTAAAACCATTGCAAAAAATGGTGCCTAAGATAACCGTGAAAAAAGTAGGTGACAAAACTGTAGATATAAAGAGAAAATAACAGAGTGTATTGTTATTCAAATGAGGATACAGACTAAAAATTAACTGTTTGAACAGTGAAAGTATTACCCTAATTGAAGATGTGCTGAAACATAAACTTGAAGATGTTTGTGAGGTTAAATAGATAACCTCAAAAACCCAAAAAACAAAATTCTTGAAATCGACAACTATAAAAACATGAAATCGAGGATCTTAAAGACGCTATGAAAGAGAGGAATTTTGGAAGTTTCGCAAACTAGGGTGAAGTACTACATATGTACAAAAACAAAGCAATTAAACTAACCACCGTACTGATGGAAGTTCCTGCTGACATCTACAAATTTGTTAGAGAGAATAAAAACAAGATTTTTGTTGGCTACCAAAATTGCAAAGTTTATGATTCGATAATTATTAGACCCTGCTACAATTGTGGGAGATTTAGGCTTAATGGCAAAAATTTTCAAAATCATTCTGCATGTCTTAAGTGTGCAAATAATCACAAGATCAGCACCTGTTTAAATGATGTCATCAAATGTTTAAATTGCAATTTCTCAAATAGTAAATACAAGACAAAACTCGACATTATACATGATCCTAACGATTCTAACCTATGCAGCATTTTTAGAAAAAATTACTGATTAATCTGTGAGACCTACCTTACCAACGGTTCAGTCAGCTAACTATCAACAGGAATCTACAATAGAGATACAAAACCCATTAACGCCAAACGCAATGAAATCACAACAACCACCAAATTCTAAGAATCGAAATCAAGAACTGATAGATGCAGTCAAGCAACAACGACCACTTCAGCCAGTTGGATAAACAATTGCAACAGCCACTCACCAGCCAAAAAGTGCAAGGTTAAGAAGTGGTAAATCTTAAGTTGATGTCTGGATAACGAAAATATTTCTGAGTCGTGTAATTTTTCCAGGGTGCGAGAGCATGTGTTCAAGGACGATCCAGTGAAACAGTAACAACTAAACGGGTCAAAAATAATTATGATGAAGTTTGCCCACATAAAGTGTCTCGATAGTTTAAATTATTCCCATATGGCTTTGAGCGCTTTACCAAAAGCTTACGGACTGGGCGGCGGTATTAGGAAGGAAACATTTCCCCACTTATTCAACAGACCGGAGAATTAAAACTACGTGGGCGAGATACCACCCGTAGAGAGTTACTCACCCGTCTCGATTGGTGTCGAGAAGCGAAAAACATTTTTAGAGTGGTACGCCGATAGAAAAGAACAACATTACATTTTTGTTTTTCAAAACGAGATCATCAAGGATTATAAGCAGGACGTTACATTGATAAATTCTTCGCGAAAAAGACCTATGCATCGGGATACCCACTAGAGTGTAGAAATGATGATGAGCAAGCAATAGATCGCTATATTCAAAACTTTGAGCAAGAGAAGGGCATAAAACTCGACTAAAGTCGGATGAAATTCAATGCTGGTCTGCGCTCCGTGGTAAAGCTATGTCTTAACTCGTTGTGGGGTAAGTTTGGGCAACGCGAAAACATGACAAAAACTGAAATAGTAAGAGACCTATAAAGATTGTTCGAGCTACTAACTACCCCCGATAAACTTGTGAATTCTATACTGTTGGTTAACGATAAAATCGTCTACAGTTGAGGAAATAATGACGCGGATGCCGAAATTGAGCCGTCACCACAGTGCAACGTGGTTATCGCTGCTTATACTACTGATCGGTCTCGGCTCAAGCTTTTCTCCGAGCTCAAGCCACTGGAAAAATGCGTGCTGTACTATGACACAGATTCCGTAGTGTATGTGAGTCGAGAGAATGGTTGCGAGTATGAGCCGTCAACGGGACTATTTTTAGGGCAAATCACTGACGTGTTGGCGGGCTATGGGTTAGGCACATACATTACATGCTTTGTCTCCGGCCGACCAAAATTTTATGCCTATAAGTATCTAACACCTGACGGCCGTAAATCGTGTGTATGTAAGATCAAAGCTATCCGATTGAATACCACCGACATTTGTCTCTTTTGATTCGATTAGACGTACAGCGTTGCATGATGTGATCACACGCGCGGAATGTAAAGTCTGTGAACCTGTCTACTCTAAACGTCGCTTTGTTGCCAACGATAAGAGTTACCCGTACGGATATGTAGCTCTAAAATGACTAATAAAAAGTATAAACTTAATACAATTTTTCTATATTTAATAATAACTTATCCAGCTCCCTCTCTCTCTCTGCCAACTTCACGTGAGTACATATAGTCCTACTTTGCTTTACTCATTTTTCTCTGCACTCTTACTGCCGCACGTTGCCTTCGGGCCTATTCTTTTGTAGTCTGTTGCATGCGCTATTCTGCAACCTTCATTGTGACATATTATTCACTGGAGGCTGCAATCTACTACTCTGCTTTTTTTCCTGCTACAACATCTGTCGCTGAAACATAACCTGCAAACACGCACGGCTTTTCTCCTCGCTGCACGGCATCTCTCTTTCCTCCGTCAGCGTCGCTACCATCAAAAACAGTCGATAACTTACCACCAGCTATTATCCTCCAACATACTCTACTTTATCGACTGTCAGTAAGTTATCGACAGTGACATAACCTCGTCCAGAATGAGCGGAATTGGTGGAAAAAGTGCCGAAACACCTGTTATGTGTGCTCAATGCAACAAAGCAGCCAGGGGAAGAATGAAGACATGCGAGTTGTGCAATGACCATTTCCACACCATATGTGTCTCATTTCGGTCCATAATGGTGGGGAATGATGCCACACTCGTCTGTGCTGCCTGTGCAGCAGAATATACAGACGTCGGCACGCCCAAGACCACGCAGACGAGGGCAAGGGCAGCGGCAGCGACAGCGGCAACGGCAAGCACATCCACCAAGGGCACTCCTTTAACAGGTGTGCCCAAGAAGAATAGGTCTGCGCCTCCATCTCTTGCCGGCTCCAGAGCGCAGTCGCCGGCGAGGACACAGGCGTCAATCGAGGCGTCCCTCAAGGACATCATTGCGGCACTGGATGATATCAAGCGGGTCCAAAATGAGGCCCTTCAGGCGCAAAACACCGTGTCTGAACGGGTCTCAAAAATCGAGAAGCGACTTGGCCCGCTTGAGAAACGCCTCAAAGCCCTTGACGACTTGCCTGCGCTCAACACTCGGCTAAGTAAAGCCGAGTCCTCCATCTCTGAGCTGCAGGCACAAATTCAACAGCTGTCGTCAAGGAGCCCTGTAGAGCAGCAGAACAACAGCATTGCGCCGGCCTCGGAGGAGCTCAATACCATCCGCAGCGAGCTGGCCGATTTAAAGAGGAAGCAGGAGCGTACTTCCAACAACGTGGTGGTGATCACCGGCCTGGGCTACACCCAGGAGACATCACTGCAGCTCCTGGCCTACTCGGTCCTGGCTGCACTGGATCCCACGGTCCTGAAGCGGGATGTGGCGTCCGTCAGGATCATGGGGAGACTGGACACAACGAACATCAGTGCGCCGGGTGACAGCAGACTTCCACCACTTGCTGTCACCCTCTCTTCCAGTGCACTGGCCCGCTCCATCATAGTGGCCAAAGCCAGGAAGCGCAAACTTCACACTAGTGAACTGGATGCTGCGCTACTGGAGGAAGCGAGAGCTCTCTGTCCAGACCATCAGGGACTCATCAATATAAATGAGCTGCTTCCTCCAGATATTCACAAGCTGCGAATCAGGGCAAGGCTGGAGGCAAAGAGGAGGAAAGGATGCCGCTCTTTTGTGAGGGATGGTAGGATCCTCATCCGTTCTGGCGAAGACAATGAACGGGCCACCATCATCACTACAGAGGCTGATCTGGAAGATTTTTTAGCCCGAACACCGCCAATAGCCAACACGGACACCACACATTAAAACACTTACACATCATTCCACCAAAACCACCGTCTAAAACATCAAACACATCCACATCTACATCTAAAGCGTCTCTATCTGGGGGTCTCAGGGTCTGTCATCTCAATGCGAACTCCCTTACGGGTCACATTGAGATGATCAGGTTCTTCTTGTCCACTCGTTCCCCCTTCCACGTAGTGGCTGTGACCGAGACCTGGCTAAGCGACAAGATATCGTCCATCCCTTCACTGGACGATTACACTCTTTACAGACGGGACAGAAACAGGAACGGTGGAGGTGTGGCTCTCTACATCCATCACTCACTGACAGCTTGTATCATCTCGTCATCTGATGGTGAATGGTCGGGCAAACCAGGTAAGCCGGAGTATCTTTTCTGTGAAATCACAGCTAAGGGAATATCGCCCATCTTCGTGGGGGTTGTGTATCGCCCTCCTCATTCTCCCTTTATCCAGGGATCTAACTTTATTGAGCAACTAACAACACACATGCACAACTACTCCACGAAGGTCATCATGGGTGATTTCAATGCTGACCAACTTTCCTCGTCTGAAGACGCCAATTTCATCAAGGCTTTCATCGACGAGAACTCCCTTATTTCTGTGCCATATGGTGCAACTCATCATAGACAAGACTCTGACACCTGGCTTGACCTTTGCTTAATCGATGAGCAGGATCGCCTGCTCTCATACTGACACACCTTTCATTAATGGACATGACCTTATTACAGCCACACTCGACGTACAGATTCCACGCTACGTACCTAATACCTACACTTACAGAAACTACAAAGGAATCTGTGCTGAGAAGCTAAGGGACTTCCTTAGCGCATGCGACTGGTCATCCTTCACCACACCATCACCTGACGAATGCATCACCATCCTCAACGCAAACATCACAAAAGCCATAAATCATCTCGCCCCATTAAAGACTGTGACACCTGGACGTAAACGTCACCCGTGGTTCACCGCGGCTCTTCGTGACCTTTTAACTGAAAGGAATAGGCTCTACAGGCGTTTTCGCAGAAGTCGTCTACCTTGGGATCTATACTTTTATAGAATCGCAAGGGATGACGCTCATCAACGGGTCGAGGAAGCCAGGCTGAATTACTATTATTCACGCTTGTCTACTCTAACCGACGTTGTAGAGATATGGAGAGAACTTGAAAATCTTGGCATTACCACCTCTAAATCTTCTCCACCTGCTCGGTTCTCTCCAGATGCTCTCAACGAACACTTCAGTTCCATCTCAAATGACCCTCAAGCTCCATCTGTCGAGGAGTATCTGCGGACCCTCGAGAGTCTAGACCTCCCTGAACACTTTATCTTCAGGGCCATCACAGAATCGGACGTGTTAGCTGCAGTTTCACATTTCAATACCCAGGCCAGGGGAAGCGATGGCATCCCACAGGTTGTAATCTCTAAAGCACTACCAATACTCACTCCTTTAATCTGTCAAATTTTCAACCTGTCTTTGAGTGAGGCATGCTTTCCCTTTGCCTGGAAATCATCGCTCGTAAGAGCATTAAACAAGATCAACTCTCCTACAGCTGTAACTGACTACCGACCGATTTCCCTACTTTGCTTTCTATCCAAGGCGCTGGAGTGGCTGGTGCACAATCAAATCTCTGAATACCTTGAAACTAGACTCTATCTTGATAGTTTCCAAACTGGTTTTCGCACTGGCCACAGCACGCAGTCCGGCTTGATTAAGCTGACTGATGATGTCAGGCTTGGAATGGACAGGAAGAAGGTCACCCTTCTGCTTCTTTTTGATTTTAGCAAGGCGTTTGATACAGTGTGTCACGTCAGGCTACTCAGAAAGCTACCCTCCTTCGGCTTCTCCAAGCAGGTTATCCGCTGGCTTGCATCTTACCTTTCTGGTAGAGAACAGGCCGTCATTGGTGACAACAACGAACTCTCTACATTCCTACCACTAAACACCGGTGTCCCACAGGGGTCAGTCTTGGGCCGCTTATTGTTCGCGTTATACATCAATGACATTGGCCTCTGCCTTGACTCAGATGTATCCCATCTAGTCTACGCGGATGATCTGCAAATCTACTGTCAATGCCCCCTTGAGGAGCTCGATTCCTGTTCTGACAAGATGAGTGCTAACGCCGAGAGGATAATGGGCTGGGCAGCACTAAACAGACTTAAGCTGAATGTTAGTAAGACTAAGGCGATCGTCCTGGGCTCACCCTACTATATCAATGCTCTACCTTCTACTGCTAACACCTATATAAATATAGGGGGGGGCCCAGGTCAACTTTGAATCATCTGTGCGCAACCTGGGGCTGGTGCTTGACTCAAAACTTACGTGGAAAGAGCACGTTACACTAACTTGTAAACGTGCTCACTCTTTAATGTATCGGCTATATTTCTTTCGGAAGAGCACTAGCCTCAGGTTGCGCCAACATTTGGTGCAAGCACTCCTATTTCCCCTCATCGACTACTGCTCACTTGTTTACTGCGACCTGACTCAAGAGCTTGACTTAAAACTGCAGAGGCTTGTCAATACGGGAATCCGATACATCTATGGTGTAAAGAGGGACGAGCACATCTCCCCTTACAGGCGTGAGTTGCAATGGCTCACCACCGCCGGACGTAGGAAGTACTTCATGGCCTGTTTTCTTAGAAAAATTTTCAACACCTCAATACCAGCTTATCTACTAGCCTATTTTGACTTCCACGTCGCACTCAGGCCTGTCAGGGGCGAGGTGACTCCACTGGACATCCCGTCCTTCAAGACGGAGACGCTGAGGAATTCATTTTTCATCAGCGCCTCCTACCTCTGGAACAGCCTTCCATCTCAACTTCGCGACACACTATCCATATCACACTTCAAACAAGCAGCTAAAAATTATTTCTTTAATTTGGAAAACACATAAACATCGCACAAACATACATACATTCTCTTTCATCTCATGTCATCTCTCAACATCACACACACCTTATACTATATACCCTTACACAAATTTTATTTATTCCTTTATCATAATACACTATATTTGTTATATGTACAACAAAATGTACAAAAATAAAGAGCAATTAATCTAATCTAATCTAATCTCTCTCTCTCTCTCTCTCTCTCTCTCTCTCTCTCTCTCTCTCTCTCTCTCTCTCTCTCTCTATCTTTTGCCGGTAATAGTAAAACCTGTTTTATCAGCATGGAGCATGCTAAGAAAAGATTTAAGTGCCTCAAGAGTGTAACGAAAGTGCGGGACAGCAGCCGTAACAACGTCAATGTTTACTAATAACAGCAGCAGCACTACCGACACCGTCAAAAACCACTATTACAGACGAGTGTGGGGCTGGAAGTAGTAATGGCAACTACCTCAACACAGTTCAGACACCAGGCTCCAAGGTATTACGACTGGACAACGAGATGAACAAGATTTTTAACTCGAGTAAATTGATCAGCAAAAGTACGCCATGTACCATCAGGTGTTTCAACGGTTTCTACACTACAAAAAACAAAGTAGCGAGGACGATGAAGCCGGTAATGAGTTGTTGTTGCCGACAGTCGATAAAACATTACCACCACTGCACTCTATTACTACAAATGGTGATGGCCAAGTAATATCCGATCTATATATTATCAATAGTTTGCCAACAAGTCTTTGTCAAAATGCACAAAATCTAATGAATAGCCTACGTCGATCTGGGTAGAATTGCCTGGAATAAACTTGGTATGATTACGGTAGATGGCGTGCGTGCACGAGGTGTTAATATTGTAGACTTAGTGAACGAAGCTGTGAGACGTAGAAAAAGGCCACCTTCTCGTGGCTTTGATCAGTTTGTTCGCGTACTTCCTAAGGTACACGTACCTCTAGAATTTATAGAGAATAACAAACCTTATCTTGCTGTAGCGACTGCTGTAGCAGAAAAATCTAACAGTAGGCAATAACAATTTTCTGCTGCCTGCCCCTGATACGTCATTATTATCTGTACGAGGACGACAACAACAAAAACAACAACAACTAGTATCCAGTGGAAGCGCTAGTGACGAGGACGATGACGACGACGAGGAGGAGGAGGACTACGACGGAGAGAAAACACTAGATTCGAATAATTTGACATTTTTGAAGTATCGCAAAGGCAATAAAAAGAGAAAACGAAGTGGCAACAGTCGTGCAGCAGTCGACACCACAGTTGATACTTCAATAATATCTGTAGCGCCACCTGCTAAAAAACAAGTAGTACTAGAAGAACCCAAGCTCGGTCATATAAGATGGCAGCACGACAAAGAGTAAACGCAGAGTCATCTAGTGTGCTATACACGCTAATCAATCGAGTGCCTTTCGGAATGCACGTACCGGTATACCAGTTTCTCGGGCCGGGTACACATCTTGAGGAGAGACTGGCACGCGGTGAGACCGGCAGAAACCCTCTAAATAGAGCCTGTCTCTAGCACGATATCGCATATTCGCGCAATAATGGGTGTGGTGGTGAGGGGCATACTGAAGCCAATCGTCGACTGGCTAAGCGTGCTTTTTTACGTATGCTATCTGAGTCGTAAAGTAGTGAGGAGAAAAGCGTCGCTTTATTAACTGTTTTGTGTATGGTCGGTAAAATTACTTTTGATAGGGTTTATCGACAATTCAGACAGGCTATAAAACGTACAAAGAGAAAGAGGTCAAGATTAGTTGGTAGGAGACAGTCAACAAATGGAGAGCAAGCTTAAAAAACTGTACTATGGCTTGCCAGCTCCATCAGCATACGCTGGTGGAGACAGGCTTGTACTAGCCACGCGCAAAAAATTTCGTTCGAACGAGGTCAGAGAGTGGCTCGAGAGTCAGGATGCGCACACAATGCATAAAATGGTGCGATATCGTTTTCCTCGTCGCTCTTACCGGTTTCTGTCCGTACGAGTTGTGGGAGGCTGATTTAGCTGACCTTCACTCTCTCAAAACGTATAATGATTAATACAGCTAGTTACTGGTGGTCATTGATGTGCTTACGCGTGGGTTAAGCCACTGCGTGATAAAACGGCTAAAAGTGTGGTCAGTGGTCTGGAGGGTCTGGAGTAGATTTTAAAGCGAAACGGTGGGAGACAGTCTATATACTTTCAAACGGACAAGGGCAAGAAATTCATTGGACGCGAACATAATTTACCGTGCTGTGCGAGACCCCGACGTTAAGGCAGCAGTCGTCGAGCGTTTTATCACAACTCTTAAAGAGCGAATATGGCGCTACTTCACACTTCTCAAAACAAGACGCTAGATTGACGTGCTGGACGGCATTGTACAGTTATACAATAATTCGTGGCATAGCGCAATAAAAATGACGCCATCTAGTGTGAATATGTATAATGCAGCTAAAGCTCGTAAAAATTTAGTGCAGCGCTACTGTGTCAAATGACACACGCTATACACATAAATATAATATTCAAGACTTGGTTCGAGTTATTCGTGCTTGGACAGCCTTTCGAAAAGCATACGAAGGTAGTTGGACTCTAGCATTATTTAGGATTATAAAGGTCGATACGACGAGGCAACCACCCCGTTTACACGCTCGAGGATCTGAAGGGTGAAAAAAATTGACGGCTATTTTTATGAACAGCAGCAGAGTAGAGTATGCAAAGATTTGTTTGGCAACGTTTTTCATATCGACCTGGTATTACGCAGTAGGGGTAAAGGAAAGAGGAAGGAGTATTTTGTGAGTTGGAAGGGGTGCCCTGAAAAATGTAATTCTTGGGTGTCTGCTAAAGATCTCATAAATCTACAAAACAATGATGATGATGATGACCGATGAATTTTACACGGTTTTTTCCAGTAGTAGCAGTAAATATATTTACCCTGAGAATACTGTCAATCGCTTTATCACACAACTTCCCCAAAATTTCTGTCTGCACAAGAATTGGTGCGTCGGTCACACCAAAATTCAAATACTTCTTACCTTTAAACACATATTAATGAAGGAGAGAAGAGAGGAAGTCGTCTGGGTAACTAGAAAACCCACACGCGCTACTTACACTAACAATAAGTTAGTTACAAATAAAATGCGGCGTTTATGACAGCCTTCATACTCTTTTGAGCGAGATAAATAATCTTGACAATATGAAAGATCAAGTGGCGCGGTAGCACCACGAAGGCGAGTTTGAAAAGCAGACGAAGCCGCGGCGCCACGACACTATGTACTTCTATATTGGTGTTCGGATTTTTATAGTATCCAGAAAAAATGCATATTATTACTGTTTTCAATTAATTTTTGACTCGTTGGAATGTTTTTGTACTAAACTATGATTCTACCAAAAATATTGTCAAAAAAACTGTTTCATTTTTAAAATAAATAGATGTGTAATTCCCGAATGCTTAAAACATCTTTTTATTCTCCTAACAAATGTTAGGATCGTTAACTTAGCTGCGCATGCAGTGCAGTTGGATTCAATATTTATTATTGTTTTTCCGTCACATAACCTGCTGCAAAAATTGTAGCTTATATCAAGTGGCTTATGTTTTATTAAGATTTCCAGTAAAAATATTATCAAAAAGTCAATTTTATTTATGTAATAATGAACGATGTGCGATTTTGCGATTCTCCAGACAGAAAAACGTTAGGACCGTGAAGTTTGCCACTTATAAGCTATACGTATAGTGTAATTGGATATTGCTTTCCCACACACTTCTATTATATCAAGTGGCGCGGATTATAAGTGCTATATGTTCTATGGTATAAAAATCATTCGTGGTCGGCATCTAGGAGTACATGGTGGCTTATGACGAAGTTTAGGTGGTAAATACTCGAAAAAATTTACTAAAAAAGACTGAAATCTCAAAAAAAATTGACTTTTTATTGTACTTATTGTGTTTGTATCACGTTCTAATACATAAAAAGAAAATTTTAGATTACCAGAAAACAAAATGAAACGGGCATGGCAAATTACGTAGTAAATATCTTGATAGTTGTTTTTAATGGTCCACCATGTAACTTGACTTTAAATTAAGTAAGCCCTTGATTAACAAAACAATTTTTTGAGTTATTATGATTAAATATAATAAACTTGACTCTGTTTGATTGATCTCAGTTCTTTTTTATCTGTAATTTTGTTGCAAAATATATCTAACTCGCCTAATCTTTTACTTTTTTTAAAGTCAATTTCATCAAATCATCCTATATTTGAGATTCAGTGTGGCGCTATATTCAAGTAAATGCACCTGCACCGAGGATAAGTGCGCTGGTTGTACTCAGTCATTCTGTCTATCTGAAAACTTGTGTGAAATATTAATCTTTAATAGTGGTGAATTATTAACTTGTAATGGTAAAAAAAGACAGCTACATTATCGGCAATAGACCGGCAAATCTTGCAAATAGTTTACTGAGCGTACTGATGGTTTATAGCAGTATTTGTCAGCCTTATGTGACTGGTAATGTTTATTTACGACTGCTTCGTGATGTGGCTCTTTGGTTACATGATTATACTTACGGTAGAACGCAAATTCAGAACTTTACCCCACCAATGTATCTGCCCTCGCTGTCCTCGTCTTTTCAGTCAATCGAGATAGATATAAGAGACGAGCATGGACATCCTGTCCCATCTAACTACAGTGCGTTGACGGTGACACTTCATTTTAAGCGCACAAATTAAAAATGCCTGTCTACAGTTTTTTTTTTTTGCCCACCAAATCGGGTGTGGTGACGGTGGTGGGGATAATTACGTTACAATTGGTCGTAGGCGTTATCAGACTGGCGCGGGCATTGGCAGTTATTTAAAAGGTTTATTTCGCGGTGCTTTACCTCTTGTGAGGCGTGGCGCTAAGTCTGTCGGTGAAGAGGCTGCTCGTGCTAGTGCAAAGATCATGGATGATGTGGTGAACGAGAACAGGCCTTTTAGAGAAGTGTTAAGTAAGCGCGTGCGCGAAAGTGGGGATAATCTCAAACGCAAAGCTGAATAAATAATGAATAAAATCATGGCACCGGATGAACAGGAGGGGAAAGAGTTGGGGGTAGTAAGAAAAAGAAAGCTAAATATAAGAAGGCAAAAATGACACAAAAAGCGCAGTCAGACTCTGGTCGTGGAGCTGGTAGGAGCGTGACAATTACGCAGGAAAAGAAGAAGAACAGAAAGAAATCTACAACTAAAGCAGCATCGTCAGCAGTAGCTAAAAATATCTTTGTCAACTAAAAGGCTCTCTTTTTGAACGGTATACCTACTTACTATACCAGCTAGAAAAAAATGTGGTTTTATAGCACAGTGTGGCTAAAATCCGCTGTTAAGTCACGCTTATCTGTGCTCGCTACGCTCGTGCGCTAACCTCACGGTGCAAATAAGGACTACTTTAGTCACGAATAGGCAAGACTGGCGGACTTTAGCAGTCTGTGCTATAAAATTTTATACGATACTCTTGACTTTAATGGTTTAGTTTTACACGGCGCTTAGCGCCCTCGCTACGCTCAGGTGCTAACTGCGCCGTAAAAAAGAACCATTTAAGTCACACGTATCGTAATGTACTATTTCTACACACTGACGCTTGTGACTCGTTAAAGTCGGAGTAATCACTATTTGAATTGCCGCCAACACAGACGGTAATTAAGAGTTCTCATTGGGTGCAGTATAAGCCAATCTCGTCACTCACCGATCAAGCACCAATAGAATTTACGATCCCTGGCAATTGTGGATATCTAGATTCAGCGCATACAATGCTGAGTCTACGTGTGAATATAACACTGACGAAGCCATTAGAGAAGGATGCGCCAGTACCAGTCCTCGGCCCTGCAAATAATTTTATGCATTCACTGTTCAATCAGGTGGATGTATTTTTCAATCAAAAACCAGTATCACCACCAAATAACGCCTACGCATACAGATCATACATTAATACGTTATTAAATTACAGATCAGCGGCAAAAAACTCACACTTGAGCAGCGTCTTGTGGTATGATGACACGGCCGGTAAAATGGATAACACTGATGCCGGTAATGCAGATTTCTTTAGACGACAAGCAGTTATGACAAATAATAAAATTAATTTATTGGGCTACTTACACGTGGATGTGCTAAATATAGATGGACTACTACTTGGTGGTGTTAAGGTATGTGTACGTCTTTTGCGTTCTCGTGACAGATTCTGTCTAATAGATCCCCATTCTGCGTATACTGTACACATAACCGAGGCGAAACTATTTGTTAATCTGGGCATTTTATTGGCTCACGAAAAAATGGCTCGGTCAATTGCCGAAAAGAATCATAATTGGATTTATTGAAAATGAGGCTTATAACGGCAATACAAAACTCAATCCGTTCAATTTTAAAAATTTCAATATCAATTTCTTGTGTTTGTTTGTGGACGGTGTACAAGTCCCATCAAAACCACTGCAGCCTGACTTCCAAAAAACAAAGATGTATGCGGATGCGTATCACACGCTCTTCTTAGGTACGGATGTACATTTTTCAAATGCCGGTAATTCGATATCACGCGATGCATACCCAAATAGCTACTGTCTTTTTGCATTCAATTTGACGCTAGACTTATCGGCCAACAATGACCATTGGAATTTAATTATAAGAGGTAGTGTGAGGATTGATGTGGGATTTGATGACGCATTTGACAGCGTTATGAATTGCATAATTCATGCTGAGTACGATAATCTGTTGGAAATTGACTCGTCTCGACAAGTTTTGATCGACCACAGTGGTTGAGGTTAGATGGCGCTCCTTGAAAACTTAAATAAAATCTCTCACCCACACGGAGACTCGTGTCAGTCGATACGCGTTTCTTGAGCTGTGCGTACAAACGAAAATGGATCTAGTTATTGATTTGCAGTTTTTCAAGGATAACAAAGGCCGTGTTGTGCCGAAAGAAGTGGGCTTGGTAGTGTTAGATCAAGATATTACAGCACATTGGATTATCGCACCTACTTGTAATACGAAATTCTTAATGAAAGATATTTAAAGAGAGAATAATTGGCTGACGCTGCATCATCATGGTCTGGATTAGTATGATAGGGATGTATTGCTGAAAAAATTGTATAAAATTTTACATGATATTTGCAAAAGAGCGAATAAAATTCACGTGCGAGGGGAGGAGAAGGCAAAACTACTAATTAAGATCATCACAAAAGAAAACATCAATTTGTAGCACGACCAGGAGTGTCCGACTTTTCATAGATTCCCTTACAGTGAGAGATATTGCATGCAGCATTTCATCAAACGCTGCGCACTCCAGTACACCTGTGCGCTCAACAACGCCTGCAAATTGAAGCTCTGGCTAAATTTACGTGGTGTCGGGGGCAATATAACTACAACAGCAGAGCGTCCCTTCTCACCGCCATACTACCTCTGTAAAAATGAATTCTCTGGATATTCTCCAGAAGTTGCAAAAAATGAGATTTAATGCGGTTGGAGTGTATCCCGCAGATTGAATTCCGATAACGTAAGTAAAACCTCGTAGCTTTGTGTCTAATACGGAGAGTCACAAGAGACGTGGTTCGCATTGGATGGCAATATATGTGTCCGAGAGTGGTGTTGGATGGTATTTCGATAGTTTTGGCAAATCACCTTGCATTCCCGATCACGTAAGTCAAATCCAGAGAAATTGTAAGAGTATAAGGTCGATTACAAAGCAGTTCTTCTGATGCTCGTGGCGAATATTGCATCATGTTTCTATATTATATGATTAATGGCTTGGGTATGCAACGATTCCTCAAAAATTTCTCATCAGACGTAAAAAAAAAATGATTAGATAGCTGAAAAATTTGCTGACAAAAGTTGTAATGCAATATTGTAAAAAATGTTATGTGAAACGACGGCATAACAAGATATTTTAGCTTGCGTTGGTTTTAAAAAATGTCATCACAGCAGATTTCTATTAGGTCCTCACTACATAATCAGTGATTCTATTGGTCCCTCACCACAAAAGAGGTTGATTCTGATTGGTCTCACTACTCCCCCATCAAACCACCGATTTTGAATATAAGCTGGAGACGTTGCAGCGCAGAGAACTCAGTTCTCTCTCAACCAGAAAAACTATTAAGGAAGTTTGCTGTCAAAGAAAGAAGCAGAAGAAGGCCGGACAGAAGAGACAGCACGCATATAGTCAGGTCCAGGAGACTCAGGTCAGCAAGTACCGCTGCCATCAAATTCTGCTAATGGTGTTTGGCTTGAAGAACTCCTACGGGAAAATTATCCACGTAGGACTGGAAAATAATTCCGTCAGCTCTGGCGACTTTAACCCTGTTATCCGACTGAGCAATCAGGAGTTTTACGATCTATCCTTGCCGCTCGTGACCTGGATACAGTTCCAGGAGCAGTTTCACAAGATTTACCGATACTTATATGCGTACAGTAAGGAAGAAATGTTGGATCAACGAATCACCATTACTGGATTTACCATAAGATTCATGATCAGCTACTCGGATCGACCGTTTGAATTGGTGATGGAGGAGGCGGAGGACAGTAAGGAGCCTAAACCAAAACGACAACGTAACCCTTCGCTTGTATTTAAAACAGTGACATTCGACAGATTAAAGGTATTGTCTAAAATAATAGATCATAGAATTAAGTATTTATTGAAATTTAACGAAGCTATCGAGATTATTGTAAGACGGGTAGGTGACTATAGCAAAGAAAAATTTGTGAATAGCGAATATTCTCAGTACACATACTTTACCGCATATAATTTTGAGTGTGCAATGAGAAAATTTGATCAATCGCTTGTAGATAAGATAGATAAATGGTTAAAAGATAAAAATATACATTCAGCTATAGATCTCTAATCACTAGAAAAAAAAAGAGGAAAATGAGAGGGAAAGAGGAAAGAGGCGCAGGTCAAGAGAAGAGGAGCAAAACTAAAGAGGCTGGGCACTATCAGAATACCACAGAAGACTGAGAGCAGGGGAACAGGTATAGTCGGAGCTGGAAAGAATAGAGAAGGACATATAATAGCAGAAATGGGAAAGTGAAATAAGAGAGTCTAGACAAACGAGATACGTAAAAGAACTAATAAAACCACAGGGCGAGACACCAGAATATCTGAGGAGAAAAGGAAAGAAAAACAGGCTGGCTAGGACGGCAAGATCCAGAATGGGCAACGAAGCAAGAGGCTACAAATACTGGTTGAAGGAGGAAGAAAGAATATGCAGGTTATGTAGAGAAGGGGAAGAGACTTTCAATCATATATTTACGAGATGCAACAACACAGGTAGCAGAGAGAGCAACTGGAAGAACATATTAAAGAGGGAATGGAAGAACCTGGCGAAGCTATAGTAAATAGAGCATCTGGAAAAACATATTAAAGGGGGAAAGAAAGAACCTGGCAAAGCTAAGGGTAATATGGGTAAGAAAGGAAAAGGAGAAGGTAAAAGAAAGTTAAAAGAAAATTCTGGGCGAATAGAGAAAAAAGCAAACAAATGAGCGTAAAGATCAATCAAAAGGAAACTAGAGCAATTGAAAAAAAGAATAAAAAAACCAGACAAGAAAATATAGAAAGAACCCAGACGAAGGAACGAGTAGAGCGCAGAGACATTTAGAGAGCAGGGGAGACGAGAGCAACAGTGGACAAAAAACAATCACTAAGTATGGATAAGAAAACAATACAGGCCAAAAGAGGAACGTGGACAGGGAAAAGGAAAACGGATCAGTACAGATAAGAAAAACACGTAGTGAGTCACAGAAGGAAAGAGGTTAGTAAAGATAAAAACAAGTTGTGAAAGGAGAAGATAAGAAGAAAATGAAATGAGAGAAGAGTTCACAGGTAAGAAGAATAGAGTGGAGTCGATAAAGAAGGGGCAAAAGATGAGAAGAGGGAGAAGAGTTTTAGAAAGAGGAGAAGAAAGAGTACTGAGAGAGAAAAGAGCTAATGCGGCTATTTACAGGAAAGGGGACAACGGGTGCAAGGTGTGGAAGAGAGGTCTGACTGTGCACTTGAATAATTGGACGGAGGAGGTGTTCAGTTCGTTTTATTCGTTCAAGTAGTGTAGGTGTAAATTTAGGCTTTTTGAATTTCGCGCCGCTGCTCGCTCTCCGTTGCGACGTTGAGAGCGCGCGCGCATGCGTCGAGTTGCGCGCCGCCGGCCTCGCTTGCGAGCGCGCGAAGGGCGCACGTTTGGCTTACTTAAAAAGTGTGTCGGAACTCACTCTGAGTTCTTTCACTCGTTCTAAGATTAATAATCATGGTGCCCCGGGTGAGGAGTGAGTGATTGGTTTTTTCGTGCGTTTTTCTTTGTTCTATCGGGCATAATCGTGCGATAAACGTAGTGTATAAAATCTGTACACAAACGCGTTCACACTGTAACGACTTTTTCCAGTAACATATTATATTTCTGTTGAAGTTCCAAGTATTGTTTGTCTCAGCCTCAGTGTGAACGTTTTGTATAGCGCCGCGCGCTCTTGTTTACATACTCGGCCGGTCGAGCGCTCTCGGAAGCGAGATTTGCGGATTAGGGAGCGGCGACTTCTTAGACACACTGCGGTCGTGTCCGCGGATTAGCGGCATGCGTGCACGACACTTATTTTCTTTAAGTTTGCGTTGCGTATAGGGAGACTTTGCGAGCATCATGGCTCCTATTGCGCTGAAGAAGCTGACTGCGTTACAGACGGCTCGAGAAGCCGAAATTGAGAGCATTCGTACACGCCTGCTTGCTAAGCAGCGTGACTCGCTTAATAAAAGCATGGTCCAGGCGCGACTTGATGCTGTTAAGCCGATTTGGGTGGAGACTAGGAAGACGCATTCTAAAATTGTCGTTAGGGACGATGCAGAGACAGATGCGTATATTGCAGATCAATGGTTCGATCGCATTCAGGGTGTTTACGAATCGGCTCTTGACGAGATCCTAACACTGCTTGCTTTATTCGACAAGCCTGATGCTGATGATAGCGCTAGTATGGGGGAGTCGGACTCAGATCCTGAGGTTGTCAAGCTTCCGAAAATTAGTTTACCTACGTTCTCAGGTAAAGACGAGGACTGGGCTAGTTTTAGCGATCTTTTCACTTCTCTCGTGCATAGTCATTCTGGCATTTCTGACGTTACGAAACTGCAGTATCTCAAGTTATGCTTGACTGGTGTGGCTGCAGAGCTGATCAAGGACGTGATGACAACCAATGCGAATTATGCGAGCACTTGGCAGACGCTTAAGGATCGTTATAGTAATCCTAGGTTGATGATCAATAAACTCTTGACTTCGTTTTTAGAAATTCCGCAGATGAAGAAGGAATCGGCTGCTGAAATGCGTGCGTTCGCTGATGAGGCCAAGCGGATCGTTCGAGCTTTGACAAATTTAAACTTCCAGTTGATCATTGGGATATTTGGTTTGTTTTCTTGTTGTCCGATCGCCTGGATCCGGAGTCTCGGAAGCTGTGGGAGGCTGAGCTGAGTGAGAAGGACCAGGAGTACGTGCCGGAGGCGGACGAGCCGGAGCGTGATATTAACAGCGCTCTTCCTAAGTTTTCAGATTTGCAAGTTCCTTGAAAGAAGAGCTCAAGCTCTTATGATGTACCCTTCGGAGCGCAAGGCGGAGAAGAGACCAGCTTCTACGCCAACATCAGTACCTCAGCCTCGGAAGGTTTTCCACGCTAGATCCTCTCGTTTGTCTGGAAATTCTAATTGCGCCCTTTGTAACGGCACGCATCCTCTCTCGAAATGCTTCAAGCTGAAAGACAAGAATCCACACGAGCGGTTGGCAACGGTCAAGCAGTTGCAGCGTTGCTTTAATCGCCTCGGATCTCACAGAGCCAACGCTTGTAATTCTTCGGGACGTTGTTCTACTTGTCAGGGTAAACATCACACCCTCTTGCATCTTAAATTCCAGGGAAACTCGCAAGCTGGGCACCAGAACACCGATAATTCTCAGGCGGGCGGCTCTGGCTCGAAATCTGTCGTGAGTTTGCATGCAGCGGGCGTCACGTTTCCGAAGCGGAGTATCGTTCTGGCTACAGCAAAGGTGCAGATTATAGGTCCAAGAGGAGACAGCACCTTTGTACGAGCACTCTTGGATCAAGGGTCGGAGGCTTCGTTCGTTTCGGAGTCGATTGTCCAGCTGTTAGGGCTCCGAAAGGAGCATACTTGCGTACCATTGACAGGGCTTGGCGCTAGTGGAGCGGGCACTGCGCGCTCGAGAACTCAGCTCGTTCTAAAATCCAGGGTCGACACAAGCTTCCAGATTACGACAGAGGCGCTCGTTCTTCCTCGTCTAACGTCACAGCTCCCAGTCGACAGCATTGAAGATCTCGATCTCAAGCAGTTTGCAGGGCTCACTCTCGCAGATCCGGAGTTTTTCCTATCGAATAAGGTCGATGTGATTCTCGGTGCTGACGTCTACGGGCAGTTGCTCCGATCGGGATTGAGACGCTTTCCTTCATCGCAGCTTGTCGCTCAGGATACGGCTTTTGCTTGGATAATGTCCGGAGTTTTACCGGCGAAGGATTCACGGCGGGCGGAGTCGCATACTTCCACACCGTTGCAGGTATTGCATTGCGCTTCAATGCAGGAGCTGGACCAAATGCTGCAGAGGTTCTGGGCTTTCGACGAGCTTCCTTCGTCGTTTTCTAAGTTGAAACCGGAGGACGAAGCCTGCGAGAAACTATTTAAGGAGACTCACACCAGGGATTCGCAGGGGCGGTACGAGGTTCGTCTCCCGTTGAAATCTCAGTTACCTTCGGTTGCAGGTGAGACAAGGCAAATGGCTCTTGGATCACTCCAGTCGTTGCATCGTCGCTTTGCTCGAGATCCCAAGGTCGCTCATGCGTATCGAGAATTTCTGAAGGAGTACGAGGACCTAGGGCACATGGTTCGAGTTCCAGAGTCGGAGATTCATCGTGAAGGTGCGTGGTACTTGCCGCATCACCCAGTAGTGCTGTATTTATTGTTGAAAATGAAGATTAGGGTCGTTTTTGATGCCTCTCGACGCACTCGGGATGGTTGGTTTCTTAACCATTCTTGTTTACAGGTGCTCCTCTTCAAAGTGACCTCGCGTTGATTTTGCTTAATTGGCGTCGATATTTATTTGTGTTTACAGCTGATATAGTTAAGATGTTTAGGCAGATCAAAGTGCAGCGCGAGGGTCAAGACTTTCAGAGGATCGTTTGGGCTCCTACGGCTGATTCTATTCGCGCGCTATTCGCGCGCTGCAATAATTAGTAGAAGACGAGGGCGCTCGATTTCCTCTCGCTGGATTTCCTTTCGCTGGATCGGACGAGCTTTCCACTACGGTGCAGAAAAGGGTCAAGCTTACTAAGCTCTTAGGCTCGGCAGGTATTTATCTTGACAAATGGGCTGCTAACCATCCAGAGCTGCTTCCTCCACAGACAGGACAGGGCCCGGCAAAGGAGATCGATATGGATGAATCAGTCAAAACACTCGGCGTTCACTGGAATCCTGCTCAGGACAAGTTTTGTTTTCCCGTTTCTCCGTCAGATATCACCGAGCTGTCGAAGGCTTCGACTAAGCGCTCCATTCTCTCCAATATAGCTCGTTTGTTTGATCCACTCGGGTGGCTTTCGCCAGTTACAGTAACTGCGAAAGTCTTGATGCAAGACTTGTGGATCCAGAAGTGCGACTGGGACACGCCTTTGCCAGAGGATTTTCGCGAGCGATGGTATGCTTATTGCAAATCGTTGTCTGAGCTGCCATCCTTGTCAATCGATAGGTGGTTAGGCGTCACTTCCACTCGTTCGTACCAGCTACACGGTTTCTCGGACGCTTCTTCTCGAGCTTATGCTGCTGCTGTATATCTGCGAGTCGACAAGGGAGACGGCACATTCAGTGTGTCTCTTCTAGCTGCCAAGACGAAGGTTTCTCCGGTAAAGACGGTCAGTATTCCTAACTTAGAGCTCTGCGGGGCTGCGCTTCTCGTTAAGCTCCTTTGCCACGTTAGGAAACTCGATTTTCTCAGTGCGACTCCGGTTTTTGCTTGGTCTGACAGTCAGATTGTACTCACATGGCTTCGAAAGCATCCTTGTCATTGGAAGACCTTCGTTGCAAATAGGGTGTCGTACATTCAAACCGAGTTGCCGTCTGCAACATGGGCGCACGTACCTACTAAGGAGAATCCAGCGGATTTGGCGACTCGAGGTTCTGGACCAGCGGAGCTAGCAGGGACTACTCTGTGGTGGCAGGGACCTAGCTGGCTTTCACAAGCTCCGAACGAGTGGCCACAGCCAGCAGAGACTCGGCGAGCGCTCCATACGAAGAAGGTGCCGTCGGAACCGGAGCTGTTGACCAGATTTTCTTCGTTGTCCCGCTTAATTCGGGTCGTTGCGTTTGCTAGACGTCCTATTCTTAATCATCGTAGGCGAAAAGAGGCTCAAGAACCGCTTCCTGAATTTCTCACGCTGTCGGAGTTGGCAGAAGCTCGCAGCATTGTTATTCGTTTATCGTAGGCGAGCAGTTTTGCAGTCGAGATCGAAGCGTTGAAGGCTGGAGGGAGATTGCCGAAAGGCAATCGGCTCAGTAAATTAAATCCTTTTATTGGCAAGGACAATATTTTGAGAGTAGGAGGTCGACTGTCTCACTCCAGCCTGTCCTTCGATTGCAAGCATCCACCGATTATGTCGCAGGATTCAGCTCTCAGTCGCTTGTTCGTGTATTCTGCTCATCGACTTTGCTTGCATGGTGGACCTACTTTGACTTCTAGCGTTCTGATGCAGCAAGTCTGGATTGTGGGCAGGAAGCAGTTAGTCAAGTCCATGATTCACAAGTGTGTGACGTGTCAGCGGGTCAAACCTCAATCAGCACAGCAGTTAATGGGAGATCTCCCCGCCGATCGAGTGCATGCTAGTAGGCCGTTTTCAATTTCAGGTTTAGACTACGCTGGTCCCATTCAGGTTCGCACAACTAAGGGTCATGGACACTAGGCGTATAAAGGGTACATCGTTGTCTTTGTTTGCTTTTCCACCCGAGCGATTCATTTGGAGCTGGTGAGCGATCTGACGACAGCCACTTTTATCAGTGCATATCGTCGATTCGTTGGTAGGCGAGGGGTGTGCATTCCTCCTAGCGCTCCACATTACGGAGGTTTGTGGGAAGCTGGTGTGAAGTCCGTAAAGCACCACTTGAAGCGGATCGTAGGGGAGCACACTCTCACGTTCGAGGAGCTTTCGACAGTTCTCGTTGAGATAGAAGCGTGCCTTAACTCTCCTCCATTAGGGGCTTTGACTTCGGACATCGATGACCTCCATGCGTTGACACCCTTTCACTTTTTGACAGGAAGTGCCTCAGCGTTGATTCCTGATGATGATTCGCCAGACGTGCCTCTGAATCGTTTGAGTCGTTTTCAGTTGCTCCAGCGGATACGTAACCAGTTCTGGAATCGTTGGTCGTCGGAATACCTCCTCCATTTGCAGCAGCGAGAAAAGTGGCGGAATCCAACAGAGAATTTTTGTGTAGGTAAGCTCGTTCTTATCAAGGATTATCGTTATCCTCCATCCAAATGGCCGTTAGGACGAATCGTTGAGGTCCATCCAGGTCCAGATGATCTCGTCCGTGTGGTTACAGTGAAGACTGCTACCACTTCTCTTCGTCGTCACGTTGCTCGTCTTTGTCCGTTGCACATCGAGGAAGGGGCTAAGAAGACTTGAGTAGGTTCCAGGTGGTTGGTTCGTCTGTTAGACGAAGGCGGGCGGGATGTTCAGTTCGTTTTATTCGTTCAAGTAGTGTACGTGTAAATTTAGGCTTTTTGAATTTCGCGCCGCTGCTCGCTCTCCGTTGCAACGTTGAGAGCGCGCGTGCATGCGTCGAGTTGCGTGCCGCCGGCCCCGCTTGCGAGCGCGCGAAGGGCCCGCGCGCGCGGATTCCTGTTCGGACTGCCTAGCGCTTCGCACGTTTGGTGCACGGTTGCGGACCATCCTTTCGCTCCCCAGGCCCGGCTTCCAGACCTCCAGGACCAGGACGGAAGCAGCGGCGGATTACGACGAGGCCTGCTCAACGCCCTCTTCAGCGGCGGTTTTTGCGTTCGTCTTTGCGGTAAGAGAGCTCTCTCTGCATGCGGAAAAGGTACCTCGCGTCTTTACGTTTGCGTGCGTTCTTTCACTTGAGTTTTTTCTCTTTTAGAGTCACTGTTCTCTTTCTTTTATTTGTATAGTTTCCATTTCCTTATTTTCAATAAAGCTTACACTTGCTGAGGCTTTTCCCTCTAAACCGTGAGGGTTTTCACGCCAAAGCAAGTGCTTTTTGTGTACCGCGAAATCGTGTGTGTTAATTAAAAAGAACCCTTCACTCACTCAACCCTTTCCTTTTGTCGGAACTCACTCTGAGTTCTTTCACTCGTTCTAAGATTAATAATCAGGAGGATTTTATAAGACTGGCTGGAAGATATTATGGAGGAAGTGGAATGGAAGATGGAAGATTCAAGGACACAAAAAAGGTAATTTTTTTAGAGAAGGGAGAATATGGAAAGATATGGAGATGATATGGGAAAAGAGGGCGGAAATAAGAGGAGGCAAGGTCAGACTGGAGCAGTGGCTGTCCTTCGACGAACAAAGGGCCAAGGCGCCCATAATATGAGGTAGAAAAGAAGGAGAGAAGAAGACGAGATTGAAGAGGGCGAGGTTTCACAGAAAGAGGAATGAGTGGCCGAAATTGCAGGTGAATTATATAAATGGGATAAGAAGAAGGAAAAAATCGTAAAGAAAAGAAAAGGGATAAAACGGGAAGAAGAGGGCAGATACAAGAAATGGAGATCGGGAGAGTCAGAGGAGGAGGAGGAGGATTGAAAAGTAAAGATTGAACAGTAAGAAAGAGAGAAAAAAGTAGAAATACACACAAAGATATGTGACGGAGGAACACTCACACACACACACGTACGTACACTTACAATAACACACGCACACATACCCAGCCACGAAAGCAGGAAAGGAACGAGTGCGCACACACGCATAAAAACAGATATACACAAACATAACCCTCAAACAACATGACACACTCACACTACACTACACAGTTCTAGGGTAGAAATGATGTAAATAACGTGAAATATTATTAGAAATACTTAAATAAGTGAAACAATAAAGATATATTATTATTATTATAATTATAGAAGATCTCTAAAAAAACCTTTCTTTTACGGTAAAAATCTGGGAAGGATGAATCTGTTTTCACGTTTATGATACTATTCATATAATAGTGACAATATTCGAAATATATCTGAAATTAATTTTCTTTTAATCTTTTAGTTTTACTGGAAAATGTTTTTAGACAAAAAAAAATCTATAAACTAAACAATAATTAATTGAAAAGTTACAATATTACCGGTACAACAAAATTAAAACACAATTGTAACAAAAAATGATTCGATAAAATTATTAAAAATAAATCGTGGTCATTTTATTCTACGATCTCACTAATTTTTGTAGATATGAAACATTTCCCAGTAAAACTAAAAGATTTAAAAAAAAAAACTTAATTTCAGGTATGTTTCGATAATTGTCATTAGTATATGAATAGTATCATAAACATAAAAACAGATTCATCCTTACCAAGGTTTTTACCTTAAAAGAAAGGTTTTTTAGAGATTTCATATAAATACACATAATACTACAACGCGCTGAACCTGCACCTGAACCTAATCATTGGCCACCCTTAACACCTATACCTATAAGACAGTATCTCGGTATGTAGATGACATCTGCATGAATATAACTATAGAGTTTACTTTTTTCGCGAACTAAAACCGTTATCTAAATAGATAGTTTACACAGCGCATACGAATATATATATATATATATATATATATATATATATATATATATATCTTGTATGTTCTATATATACTAAATATATATAGGAAACATGGGAGAAGAAAATCGGAGAAATAAGACGAAAATGAATCTCCCATGCGAAAAATTCAAACAGCTGTAGATTTTTAACTATAGAATATTTTTTCACCGGACTTCTTTTAAGTGAGAGATAAAATTAATATCTGTTAGATATGTGTCAAGAAAACAAGCTATTAATCAATAAACCATACCCTACCATACCAACACTTCAAGAAGTCACTCTGTCGCTATCCAAAGTGCCTTGAAAACCCCAAGACACTTTAGATAAAAAATGGGTAAGGTGCTGGACTCTCTTCAAAGTGCCTTGACTAAGGTATTTGAAATATAGTCGTATAAAATTACAAGTATACTTCCACGAGTACATTGATCAATTCTTCGCGGAAAAGACCTATGCATCGGGATACCTACTAGATTGTAGAAATGATGATGAGCAAGCAATAGATCGCTATATTCAGAACTTTAAGCAAGAAGAGGGCATAAAACTCGACATACGTCCGTCAATACTGCAAATAACAGTCTTGAACTGTTGATACACGCCTGTTAGTCGGTACTATAGAGTATAGTACTGACCCAGGGATACAAACCCATCCGTCGGTAATGCAGAGACCGTACTCTGCCCACGATAGAGTAAGACTCGACAGCACGGGCAGTCACGACACCAAATTAACCAAGAGGTCATCCAATGGATCAATACCGAACTTACAACAAGAAACAAGAAGCTGACAGTTGCCCACCTGGAGAAGGGTAGGTGCAATTTATGAACGCTCGGACCCGCAAGTAGCTGACAGTTGCCCACCTAGAGAAGGGGAGGCGCAATTTATGAACGCTCAGACCCGCAAGTAGCTGACAGGCTGCGACCACCCGATAAGCTATGAATTAACTTCGGGGAGAAGGGACGCCAACGCATTTTCAGAGCACCGCCAAAAGGACACACCCTTTGCCCTATTCTTTTCCACACCTCATCAGACTATAAAAGCTTATGTGTGACCACGAGGAAGAGACTTCTGTACCCGGAGTTCGTACTGACAGGGCGAAGCTCTGTCCTATCGCCAACTGACCTTTTATTCTAAATCTGATTTAGTTTCTTGAGAGGATCTGAGCTTTTTAGTTTTATTTGACTTTCTGACTTAGAATATTTCACTGTACGAGTACCTTTGTAAACTTATCTGAGAATAAACTCAATTTTATTATTAACTCACATTTTGCGACTTCCCGCCCTGAGAACGAGTCCACGTAGCAGTCTACAGCCATAGAGTACAGCTGAGCTGATAGCCGAGCAACTTCAATTACAAGGTAAGCCACTGTCTTATCTAAGCCTTATTTCAATGTGTGCATGAGTGTATAAGTGTCGTATAGAATTTAGTCCTCACTCACACTTAACAGAATAGCCAGTGGTTTATAAGAACGGGCGCGACCGAACATAAACACCGCATTGTTCGCTTGTGTCTACCTGCGCATTCGTTACCTTTGCCCAAGGCGGTTGGTGTAAACCACCGTGCTGAACTAAAGGTCCTAACATTCCGGACAATTAATAGCTATTTCTATTTTACGTGTGTATTCGCTCTGTGCGGCTTACCCATTTGGGTTTTTAGACGGACGTAGTAGGAAATAGAGCAACAATGACTCCCGGTATGTCAAATAATAAGGTTTAAAGCGCGGCAAAAATTTTAAAATCAAACGCAAAAATCGATTTAGACGACGATAAATGGACAATAAAACAGTATATCAACTTTTTTCGGGATATAATAGGAAACGTTGGAAGAACCGAGCGAGGTGACATTAGAGACGCGTGAAACAATAATCGGACTTTTGAAAGATGAGATATCACGTGCAGAAATCGAAAAAATAGCGAATAGTAACATCATAATAAACATAATAGGAGATCTTATTGAAGCAAAAACTAATCCGGTAAAAATAATTAGAGCGCTTTGAGGAGACAACTCGTAGTCCAGTCAAATTAGATTTTGAAGGTAACAAAACCAAATATAGTAATGTTCCTGCACTTTATGTCGGGAAAGTGTATGTAGAATGATAATTTCCAAAAACTAACTAAAAAGGAGTGGTGGAAAGTTCTCAAATTTGCATATAGGTGTCAAAATTACGCATTTTTTATGAAAATCTAGACAATCGATCAAAAAATAACTTATGCTATGTTAAAGGTACTTAAATTACCTACACATAAATGCACTTCAATTATTTTTTCAGCAATTAATTAAGTGTAAAATCAATGCCTAACGCGAGAAAATGCGTTTTCGATAATTAGGCACTATTATTGCAAAAATCAATGAATGTTGATAAAACTTATGGAAAAGATGATCAATACAACTGTCAATGTGAGTGCCAAAAGCTAATTTTATTGACTGTCGAATTGTTGCTAAAGACATTTGTTAATTTATTTCGATTATTTTTTTGCAGCTAATTGTTTAATTATTAATCGTTGGTTCCATAAGTTAATATTGCGGTTACAGGTTCTATTTGGACCAAAGAAACGTGTGAAAAAAGAAAAATTTCAAAAAGTTAAAATTTAGTTGCTCTTTGCTTTTTTTATAATGTTAATTGTTAATAAACTATTCGGCGCATCGAACTGAAATTTCGGGAATAATTAAAGAAAGAGTTAAACTTTATTTTTCAAACAGTTTCACATTGATATTCTAGATAATAAACGCGCTAGCAAGAGTGAATGTTTACGTTAATGAACTACCTGTGCGCGCGAGGAGGAACGCTAAGCACACAGCACAATGTGAGAGAAAAATAAATTAAAGTACGCGAACTTGTTGCTGAATTTAGCGATATTTTTCATGTAGAAGGAGATAAACTATGTAAAACGCCGCTGTTAAAACTAACGATATCTACGACTGACGAGGTATCCGTGACGACAAATCCGTATCGGAGATTGCCGGAAGAAAGATAAGAACAGGAGCGTCAGATAAAAGAAATGCTCGAGGAGGGGAAAGTTGAGAGATTGACATCGTCATACTACAGACCTTGCTTTCTAGTTCCGAAAAAGCCGGATTCGAAGGGCAACATTAAATATAGATTAGTAATTGATTACAACTAAATGCGAAAACGCTAAATGATCAGTATCCATTGCAAAATATATTAGATATTAGATCAATTAGGAGGCGCGAAATACTTTTCGATTTTTTATTTGAAATCGGGATATCAGTAAATAGAAATTGCGAAAGAATATAGGCATAAAACAGCGTTCGCGACGCAAATCAGTCTGTATCTTTTTACTCGCAGTAGTTTCGGGCTCCGTACGATGCCAGCAACTTTCTCACGCACACTTACTATCGCATTGGCGGGTCTCTCGGCAAGGAATTGTTCATTTATATGGACGATATCATAGTGCATTCAAGCACATTTGAAGAGCATTTAGAAAGAATTAGACATTTGTTCGAGAGATTGAGAAAATATGTTCTTAAATTGCAAGAGGATAAGTGTAAATTTTTAAAAGAAAAAGTTTCGTATTCAGGACACGTGATATCGATAACAGGAGTAAAACCGGACCCGAGGAAAATCGAGGCAGTCAAGCAATACCCAGCTCCTAAAAATAAAAAAGAATATTAAACAATTCCAGGGCTTCGTGGATTATTATAAATCGCGTTGCCACTAAAAATAATCGCGTTTCCACTAAAAAGAATGTTAAAAAACGACGCGAAATTTAAATGGTCAGATAAAGAGCAAAAAGCATTCAAAATATTGAGAGATAAATTATGCGAAGAACCGATACTAGCTTTTTCCAACTTTTCCGAACAGTTTACACTGGTAACAGACAGTTCGGAATATGTTTAAGGAGCAGTGCTGTTAAACGGGGAGCCGGGTAAAGAACATCTGGTGGGGTACATGTCGCGTACTTTAACTGAGGCCAAAAGGAAATGGGACACCTGCAATAAAGAAGCGAACGCGCTAGTCTCGCCAATAAACCATTTTAGATTGTACCTATTTGGAAGATAATTCGAGTTAATCACGGATAACATCGCGCGCTACAATGGCTAAAATGGCACAAAGATCCGAATTCAAGGGTTAACCGCTACAGATTATCACTGGCAGAATTCGAGTTCAATATTTAATACAAACCGGGAAAGACAAATATAGCGGACGTATTTTCGCGGAATCCAGTTAAAGGCGTAGTAAATATCGTGACGGCCAAAGAAAACAAAGAAGGAGAAAAAGCAAGTGCGGACGAAGACTTGCAAGGAGAGACCGCACGCAGTGAAAGTGCGGCGCCGGCACATGCGATGATGACGCAAACTCGAGCAGGTAGGCAGTTAGAAGAAAAGTATTAAACAGCAATAAAAGCCCTCATGCCCCGGGAACGAAAGAAAAAAGAAGCGTGAAGCGAAAAAAAATCGCAAGAAGAAACACGTCAGGAAAGTAATAAAGTTAACAAACCGACAGAACAAAGCGAGAAAAAGGGTCCGACTGAGAGCGATACGTGCGATATAGCGGAGTACGAGGCCGGCGGAGACGAGTTACAACTAAAAAGCAGCGAGAAAATCAAATTTGAGAAAGAAGAGGAATCGGAGGAGCATGGGCGCGAAGAGATGCGACATATTATCGTTCAGAGCGAACCGCCGCAAAGCGAAGAAGAAAGCGAAGGGAAGAGAGAAGGGGGATATCGAAGAAAGGGAGGAACCTGACCAATTCCAAGAGAGAGAGAGCGGCCATTGTATGCAGGAAAAAAATGTTCATGCGAAAAGACAATTTTGTGTATTTTCTAACAACAAAACGAGAACCGTGCGATGACGGGTCACGGCAATTAATAATACGGGAAAAATTACCGCTGTTCACTCAATTGCAAGTAGAAATTCCTTACTCTATGAAAATAAATAATTTAAATTTTGTTAGCAACAAGTACAGTGTGAGAAATATTAATTTAATTTATTAGCTACGTATACAACTTATGGATAATAATATTTAATTAATATTTTTCAGAAATGTCTTTCATTTGGTCTGAGGGGACATATTTAAGGTACATTTTAAGCCCGGGTAGAGTAAAGAAGATGGTCCAGATCTTTTACAAAGCCGTGGCAAGTGACTAAAACACTTATTTATATAGTAATGTCATGAATTTTGGTCAGTGATTTTGTATAGTATATATATGATATTTCTCAGTAGAAATAGTGTATAGTGTAAATATTTTCAGTAGATATTTTTTGTTTTTTATTTGAAAAACATGAAAAGAAAAAATTTTTATTGGACGAATATTTTGTTGCTTTTTGGTAGGATTTAACCCAGGCTGGACGCTATATATGCTTGGGGCCGATAACTACTTAAATCTCTAAGAAAAAAATTGTGTTTTGTGATGGTATAATTAAACACTCTATAAATATTAAATCATTTGGTAGAGAATAAAACTCGGCATTTATTCTTTTAAAATGGCAGACGAAATTTTATTCTTCACAAAAGATTAAACTTTGAGATTTATTTTTTACAAAAGAATAAGTCGTGTTATTTATTCTTTTGAAATGACGGAGCAAAACTTTATTTTTCACGAAAGATTAAACAGCTAGATTTATTTTTTACGAAAAAACAAACTATATGTATATATACTATATAACTATAACAAAAGAATAACCTGTGCAAATTATTCTTTACAGAAGTTTAAACTGCGAAATTTATTCTTTACAAAAGAATAACCTGTGCAAATTATTCTTTACAAAAGTTTAAACTGCAAGATTTA
Organism: Nasonia vitripennis; assembly: GCF_009193385.2. NCBI lineage: Eukaryota > Metazoa > Arthropoda > Insecta > Hymenoptera > Pteromalidae > Nasonia > Nasonia vitripennis. The sequence continues at coordinate 1,391,921 of NW_022279625.1, read as the reverse complement.
TTCTCTAAAACGTTTAAAGTGTACGTTTCATTCTTTACAAAAGAATAAACTGTACCTTTTATTCTTTTAGTACTCGTAAAAAGTATAAAAGTAATGATTTATACTTTCCCAAAGAAGTAATCAAAGCATTTATTCTTCCTAGCGCCTGTTTTTGTTTTTTAGACTTTAGAGTGTAGGTGCGGATGACTGTGTGTGCGTATACCGTTATCATTCTGGAACCACGCGATAAAATTTGACAAGTATATATGTTTTCTGATTCTGAATTCGGGGACAATTTTTTTATGATTATTACCGAATAGTCGTTACGGTGGTAGAACGGTTAAAACTACCGGAAGAAATTACTGTGTTTTTTATCAGTGTCGATTCTCCAGATTGACCGTTTCGTTCAATTTTAACGATAAAAACGGTTAATATCTCCAAAACTAAATTGTCAAACGTTTTGATAAAATTTATGACAATAAAAAACGATAGTATCTAGTTGTTGTAGAAATTTTAAGTCATTTTGGCGACTAGTTTTTGGGCTAAAAATCTAAAACCAAAAAAACATGGGTTTTCGATGTCGTACGATTACGGGATTAAAAAGACTTTAATTAAGTCAAAATTTTGAGAAAAGAGAGATCTTTCACTCAATCCGGCTAAGTTCTTTTTGCAGCTAAACGTAAACAACGAAGTTATACATACCCTATTGCAAAATCTCACGTGAGATCTCGCCTGAGATCTCGCCTGAGATCTCACCTGAGATCTCATGCCAAAATCTCATCTGTTATTTTGGTCCGGAAGCTGCCGGATCCTCTTATTTATTAAAAAATGAGTTTTTTAATATTGGTAGTCGCCTATAAGGAGGAGCCTCCCCCCAAATAAGTTAAAAAAACTAAGTTTCAAAGCATTTTAGACATTTTTTCGATTTTTAAAAATATCTCATCTAAAATCTCACCTGAGATCTCAGGTGACCTCTAAGGTGAGATCTCAGAAGAGAAATTTTTAAAAATCGAAAAAACATCTTAAATGCTTCGAAACCTAGTTTTTTGAACTCTTCTGAGTAGGAGCACGTCTTTATAAGCGTCTTCCAATATTAAAAACCTTATTTTTTATTAAATAAGAGGATCCAGCAGCTTCCGGACCAAAATTACAGATGAGATTTTGGCATGAGATCTCTGGTGAGATATCAGGTGAGATCTCTGGTGAGATCTCTGGTGAGATCTCACGTGAGATTTTGCAATAGGAGAGTAAATTGTCAATATGGCCTACGCGTCAAAATAAATTCCATTTTGCGGATTTATTTGCGTTTAATGCCTGGAGAGAAAAATCATGAATTATAAGAATGATATGAAAGGTGATTTGTTGAACAAGTCGTGAACAGCGTGGACAAATTTCAGTTTGAAAAATTATAAATCGAAAAACTAATTAGTTAAAAATAAAATAATATTTAATAATGCATATATCGATACAAATTCATGTAATATGCATGTGACGCAGATATCCACCAGGTATTTAATGGGTATCACACAGTATTAGTTCGCGTAAGTAATGTTAATTGTTACAGATTCTAAGAAAAGAGTGTACAGAAAAGAAAAGAGCACTTGACTTAACAAATAAAACAACTATTGCCACTTTTTGAGTAGGTTGTGTATACGATTGTTAGTAAAAATAAGTATTAGTTATGCACATAAATTGTTCGATGTGTGTCCATGGATCAACCGACTGGGATCTGAGGTAGCTAGCTGAGCCAGACAGCACACAGCTGTCTTCTTTTACTTCGTCAGAAGCGGGTTAATCAATTATTATGCGTGCTAAGTTTTACGGTAAAGAGAATCTCTGGATCAGCCTACGAGAGAAATCTTCTAGTGTACTTATTAGTGAAGATAAAAATAGTCGAATACTTATTTCATGGTTAGAAAATTCACCAACACTGTTGGGCTGGCGTGGGAAAAGACCTCCTGGTCTCGCGTTCTTGCTCGACTGCGTAGCTTAGGTGCCCAAATCGTATACTCAAAAAGATTGCGAGGTGTATACTTTAAAGGTATAAAGCATTTAAGGCAACCAAAAAAATCTCACTTGATCCAGTAAAACGTGACTGCGAGGCAGCATCCATTGCGGCTATCGAGTCACTAGACTGGAGACGAAAGAATTCGAGAGTTGTAGTTTTGTGAAAGGTTATGAGTAGACTGCTCTTGCTGCAGCACACGAGTGTACTAATTGTGAGTTTAGTTGTGTGCAGGTGCGGCCGAACCTTGCTGAGAATTTCCAAAGAGACTCAGCGAGCATGAGGTGCAGAGAGTAAGAAAGATTTATTAGATTTAGATTTATATGTTTTTATTGTTGTACATTATATTGTACATATTTAAATATAGTAAATACAGATAGGATAAAAAATTGTTGTGTAAGAAGTGATAGTGTGAAGAGTAAATGGAATGAGGTGAAATGAGATGGGTGTGTATGTTTGTGTCATGTTTGCGTGTTTTCCAATTTAAAGAAGTATGATTTAGCTGTTTATTCAAAGTGTGATATGGATAGTGTGTTACGAAAGTGAGATGATAGGCTATTCCAGAGACAGGAAGCACTGATGAAAAATGAGTTCCTTAGCGTCTCCGTCTTGAAGGACGGGATGTCCAGGGGGGTCACGTCACCCCTTACAGGCCTGAGCACGACGTGGAAATTAAAATAGGCTAATAGGTAGCTAGGTACGAAGGTGTTGAACATTTTCCTTAGAAAACAGGCCATGAAGTATTTCCTACGTCCGGCGGCGGTAAGCCATTGCAACTCACGCCTATAAGAGGAGATGTGCTCGTCCGTCCTTCCACCGTAGATATAACGGATCCCCGTGTTGACAAGCCTCTGCAGCCTCAAGTCAAGTTCCTGTGTCAGGTCACAGTAAGCCAGTGAACAGTAATCGATGATGGGAAATAGGAGTGCTTGCACCAAGTGTTGGCGCAACCTGAGGTTAGTGCTCTTCCTAAAAAAATAGAGACGGTACATTAAAGAGTGAGCACGTTTACAAATTTGTGTAACGTGCTCTTTCTACGTGAGTTTGGAGTCTAGCACCAAACTCAGATTGCGCACCGATGATTCGTAGTCGACCCGGGCTCCCCCTATATTTATATAGGTGTTAGCAGTAGTAGGTAGAGCATTTATATAGTAGGGGAAGCCCAGGACGATTGCCTTAGTCTTAAGGACATTAAGTTTAAGACTATTTGATGCAGCCAAGTCCATTATCCTCTCGGTGTTAGCACTCATCCTGACAGAGCAGGAATCAAGCTCCTCGAGGTGGCATTGGCTGTAGATCTGCAGGTCATCCGCGTAGATTAGATGGGACACATCTGAATCTAGGCAAAAGCCAATATCATTGATGTACAACGCGAACAACAAGGGGCCTCAAACTGACCCCTGTGGAACACTGGTGTTTAATGATAGAAAAGTTGAGAGTTCGTTGTTGTCACCAATGACGGCCTGTTCTCTTCCCGTGAGGTAAGATGCAAGCCAGCAGATAACTTGCTTGGAAAAGCCGAAAGAGAATAGCTTTCCGAGTAGCTTGACGTGACACACAGTATCAAATGCCTTGCTAAAATCAAATAGAAGTAGCAGAGTGACCTTCTTCCTGTCTATCCCAAGCCTGACATCATCAGTCAGCTTAATTAAGCCAGACTGCGTGCTGTGGCCAGTGCGATAGCCGGCGAGATGATTTATGGCGTTCGTGATGTGAGCGTTAAGAATGGTAATGCATTCGTCAAGTGATGGCGTGGTGAAGGATGACCAGTCACATGCGCTAAGGAAGTCCCTTAGCTTCTCAGCACAGATTCCTTTGTAATTTCTGTAAGAGTATGTAGCAGGTACGTGGCGTGGAATCTGTACGTCGAGTGTGGCCATGATAAGGTCATGTCCGTAAGTGAAAGGAGTGTATCTTTCAGTATGAGAGCAGTTGTAAATTTAAAATAATAATTGACAACATTTCAACTTGTCGAAGCTGTTTTTCGAACCGATTTTATATCTTTTTTATATGCGGTTACAAGTTCAAAATAAATTGTCGCTTCCAATGATGTGTATAGCACATCTTAAATTACCTGTTAGGTCTTGACTTAGGCCCTGTAATTATTATAATAGTATAGCACTTACTTAATGTAGTACTATAAGGATGGTTTCTGCTTGATCCTGTTGCTGTCACCTTCTGTAGATTGACCAGTCGTATGCAAGGGAAATTGGAATGATTCACTCTTGATTGAACTAAGTTTTATTTGTATTTATTAAACTGTAGATGATTCTAATAAGACCAAGTAAGACTTAATTACTGCTAGCTCTGTCAAGAGCTCAGAGCGTCGTAGCAGAGTGCAGGTTTCAAATTAGACTGCTTATGAGATGGCATCGAGTCACACTCGTTACCTCGTTCGATCCACTTATAAAGCGCATTCATCAAAATAAAGTGTAACGCTCATATCACATATTCATAATTATACAAAAATACGTCTCAGGACATAACATACCAACAAAGACAAGCTAATCTTACGCTAACACTGAAGGTTTCATGACTTAGAGTAGTAGGATTGAACTTATTGACAAGAATAGCGACTATGCTGGGCTTGAGGCTAGTCGGGCGTCGTTGCCGACTTTTTTGAGCCACGTTAGTTCCTCATTCCTAGGCTTGGTATTGAGCGCAAAGTCAAAGTGACGCTTATTGGCAGTCCATTAGCGGTCTTTATTGCGCACTGCTTAAAGTTGCTGTAACGAAGCAAGAAAGACCTTTTAGTTATAGTTTTCTATTTATTTTAGAAAAATAAGTAGAGAAGAGTAGCCGTTAAAGCGATTGTTTGGTAGCCTGATTAGTCTATTGCTGTAAGATAAGGCTCTCAAGATGATTACTGATTCACGACGCTGCTGTTTTTATAATCTTTGTCTCTGACGATCCACGCTAGTGCGCTGGAGTCATCCTGACGGACATTCAATGCTTAGTCACACAAATCTTTACTAGCAATAGCACCAGTATCTTCTAGGTATACTATCTTGATGGTTGCTATCTATAAAGAAAGCGTAATCTTATCCAACAGAAAGACGAATAACTATCCTGCTTACTGTTTTTGCACAACTACTTAAATACTATTCGTCATGTTAAGTCTATAGCGCTCCGTCAGTAAGCAATAGCGGACACTCCATAAGAACTACACTTGATCCTCCCGAACCCAGAGGAGCTTCTTGTAGCGTGTCCGTCATTGGTTACTGAGGGGGCGCTGTAGACTTAAGACGACGAATATGACGAAATTTATATCTAAAAAAATAAACTTCTAAAAAAGTAAAAGGTTAGGCGAGTTTGATATATTCCGCAACGAAATTACAAATAAAAAGGACTGAGATCAATCAAACAAAGTCAAGTTTCTTATATTTAATCATAATAAAGCAAAAAATTGTTTTGTTGAATCAAGGGCTTACTTAAGTTGAAGTTAAGTTATATGATGATCCATTAGGAACAACTCTTAAGATACTTACCACATAACTTGCCATGCCCTTTTTATTGTACTTATGGTGTTTGTATCACGTTTTAATTAATAAGAAAATTTCAGTTGTTTACTAGGAAACAAAATCAAATGGGCATGGCAAGTTATGTGGTAAGTATCTTAAGAGTTGTTCCTAATGGATCATCATATAACTTAACTTCAAGTTAAGTAAGCCCTTGATTCAACAAAACAATTTTTTTGCTTTATTATGATTAAATATAATATAATTATGATTAAATATAATAAACTTGACTTTGTTTGATTGATATCAGTCCTTTTTTATTTGTAATTTCGTTGCGGAATATATCAAACTCGCTTAACCTTTTACTTTTTTAAAAGTCAATTTTTTTAGAGATTTCAGTTTTTTTTTAAATATTTCATATTTGTCCTAAAAATAAAATATAAGCATCTTTAGCACCTTTTGACCATGACTTTTTTGTAACATTTTTATTACTTACATGAAAACACTGATTGTTCTGTCCCAAAATATTAGTATGCTGGCTATGATTGATAATGTATGTTAGAAAAATACAGATAGTTGTAAATTTTCACTGTCCACGAATATTATTATTACACTCAGACACCCATATCTACGAAGCGCACCATCTAGACTTCGTCATTATCCACCCTGTACACTTGTAGACTCTATCCTCCTATAGTTTATTTAAATGGGCACCAAAAACCACATTGCGAATTATCTAGACTTCGCTATCAGCCACCCTGTTCACCTAGACACGACCTTTGAATGATTTTTACACCTAGACACAAAAAAACCACGTCGCGCTCCACCTGGACGTCGTCATCGGCTACCCTCGCTACCTAGTTACTGTTACTGTTTCGGAACACAGAGTATGCACCAGTCAGTATACGTGTGTGGGAAAGCAATATGTGTGGCTAAATTCACGGTCTTAACATTAGCTGTGTGCAGCTAACTTCATGGTCTGAACATTGTTAGGCTGAAGAATCCAAAACGGATTTGAGCATTTTTGTTGGAACATGCACGTTTATTATAAAAGAAGATGCTTTCTTGTGAATATATCGATTGGAAATCATAGTTAAGCATACAAATATGATTATACGCAAAAAAAATCAGATACATCGCATAATTAGATACCTCGCATTCAAGAGCAATAGCCCGATGAGTAGGCTTGAGCATGACTACACCGAATTGTGTCTGTTCTTTAATCTGCCAACGATAACTAGTTTACATCATTACCATGACTACCTGCTGTCCTTCAAGGTCCTTCGGGATTTCGTTACTAGTGAGATTATCAAAGCCAAATTCCGCGTCAGGGAACTCGCGTATACGCTTCATAACCACCGACCTCTTCAAGAGAAATCTTCATCGTCCGATTTTTCATTTTTCTCAACGATTATTAGGCTTAGTTGCTCTTGGAACGTCCTCCCTCTATCCCGAAATTAAAGAATTTTGTTTTTACTTTTTAGTCACACTCGATAACACCTGTATTGCTTCCTCCTAGAGGAAGCTTTGTAATAGTAAAATTTTGAGTTTCTTCAAAACTTCTAGAAAATACTTTTTAGTTTGTTAGAAGTTCAAATCAAGTGTTTTTGGAAAATGTCCGTATGGATGTGTGTGTGTGTGTGTGTGTGTGTGGATGTGTGCGTGTGTATGTATAACATAATATTTCTGGAACTACTTTGTCAATATCAATAAAATTTGATATGCATATATATTTTTGGATTCTGAATTCGGGAAAAATAGTTATTTTTTAATTTCTTAACTATATTTTTTTATGGCCATTTTTTGATTTTTATAAAACACTATTTTGCGTTTTTTTCAATCATCCCATTGTTACAAACAATTCAGCTATAATGCATTTGAAAGAGAATAAAATTACCTACTTTTCCTCGTTTGGTACTCGGGATTGACCGCTTTGTTCGGCAGATAAAATGAGAAAGGCGATTTTAAAAAAAAAGTAGATATTTTATGTCTTTTGGCTAAGTTTATTGCACAGCTTTCAAACCCCTATGGTTCGTAAGATATCAAGGTTTCAATTTTTTTGATTTCTTATATCTCTAAAACAATGTAGTCAAATGCTTCAAAATTTTATTTTGTGATTCACTATAAAAAAAGCTATTTGTTGTTAAAATTTTAAAAGAGTCCATCAAGCTGTTTTCAACTAAAGAGCTAAAATGTAAAAATCTTTTTCTTAAAAATTGCGCGAGCGACCTATCTAATGAATAACCTGCTGTTTTGATGGTTAGGTTGGTTAGGAACACATGGAAACATGCGTGAATTTCTGTGAAAAAAAATTAACGACAGTGTTCGTATTCTATAATAAGCAAACAGAGGGGTCTGCAAACTTTTGGACAATGAACTATCCAAAACTTTTATTAAATTGTGGATCAAAAATCGCTTCATGCATTAGCAAGCAGATATATAGATATATTAAAACAATATTTTATTTATTGGACTTATAAATTTAGTTGGAGGAAGCTACGTGCCAATGAATTGGCAGCGGATTTTTTTTCTTGTGAATATGTAAAATTTTCTTGCGTCTACGCAATTCTGTAAAGGGCTTATAGCCCGTTTGATTATTAAATAAATAAATAAATAAATAGATACAAAAATGTAAATATTTGTATTTATTGAATTAAAAATTCGAGAACCTAATATGGAAGAAAATAGTGTCGCTTTCGCCGCAGGCTTCTTAAACTCACCTTTGTGGCGCTACCGCGCCACTTGATTAAAAACCTTAGCTTTCCGCAGCGTCGACGCAGTGGACACCTCTTTTCGGGTATTTTATTTATTACATATACTGGCGTACCATATGGAATTTAAATAAGTAGTCAGTATGTAAATTTATAACCTCCTATAACTACAAATTATCGATTGCTGAAAAATCAGAAAGTTTAAAAAAAAGAGATGCAAAAAGGCGAAATTTCTTTACAGCATGCTATGAAAACTAAAAAGTGTCGTACTTCCTGTGATACCTGGTTTCCAAACGCATATTATGAGTTATTTGGTTCTTTAACATAATCTTTAAAATACCTTTTTTGTCAGGTCATTTTTGAAATACTTAATTTCTAAAGACTCCGTGTTACTACAAACTAGTTCATCCTCCCAACCATCGATATAAAACTTGCATTCGTCATAAAAGTACTATCGTGCTCCTTAATATTATTCTATTTAATACCTTTACATTAATAGACATCTTACATAATTTAATTTATTTAATTTTAATTGTTTAATAATTTATTTATTTTTAATTTTTTTAAATTTAATTGATATTTCCACCAATATTACATTTTTCAGGATTTACATACAATAAATTTAAAGCCGTATCAATATTCTGGTGTAAATTTGACTGGGATACGTTTAATTCAGCCGGAAGGCTACACGACTATTCAAGAAATCATGATTCGTCAAGAAAGCTATTTTAAATTAAAAAAATATCCTAATTTTCGCACTGAACATGCTTTAATTTATGACTCAGTTAAAATATTTGCTGAAGGTTTTAAACGTTTAAAATCTGCAACCAAGGGTAACTTAAAAAAAATTGTTTGTAACAAAACTGAAAGTTGGGAACATGGAATAAGTTTAAATAACTTTATTAAGTCCGTAAGTGAATAATTTTTTATTTTATTTCGCTATTAACCTAGTTAAGATATGAATTTTACACTTGTGTGTGTGTTTTTTTATGAGGCCTAGGTAGAGTAAGCTCTGCGCAAAGGGCCTCCGACACCGGATTCCCAGAGGCAATATCGTTAAACAATACTTCCATTGCGCCCATTAACAAGCCTAATGGGCTTCTCCATTGAAGTTTGACATTTTCATACGTCATTCAACCACCAAGTTGATTAGAGATTCAGGATCAAAATCATCTTCATCATGCTGCATTGTCCAGGCGTCTGCTTCCTGCCGAATCATCCGGTCGTCTACATCGTGCAGTATTGACCAGTTCTCCTCTAGAAAGACTCAACCTCGACACCTAAGTTCTTCTACATGGGGTCAGGGAGTCTGAGCTCAACTCAGTTACCTACCTTCCTCAGCATCGGTCTAAGGAGCGCTTAGAGTTACTCAACCCTAGCTCCTACGTTCCTCTGTATCATGCAGGGGAGTGAGAGCTCGACTCTGTGACCTATGTTCCTCTGCATCGATCCGAGGAGCGATTCGTATATACTACCTAGTGGCCTTTGTTTAGCAATAGTTTTACTCGGCTGTTTCGCCTTGTCTTTTCCTTCTTTTCAATTTTCAATTTTAATTTCAAATTCAATTTCAATTTATTAACCAGATGAAAAGTACAGAGTATTTACAAGAAAATACCCATACCTGCCAAGGTAACCAGTGTTACCTGTGTGCAGCTGGTATTACAAAAGATAAATATATGTATATCTTACCTCAACTTTGACTAGCTAGAACTTGAAGCCAAATGTATATAATAGTAAATATAATATAATATAATAATATAAAAATAATACTTAAGAACTAAACAAAAATGATACATAATGTTAAATTAGCTTATACAGTACAACAACAACAAAAACCGAAAGTGGCAGTAATTAACAATTAATCGAATCTAATTTTTAATTAAATTTAATCCTGACTGTTTACTTATATCTATTACTTTAAGATTATTTAGAAGCCCGATGTAAGTCAGTATAGCTTTGTTAAAGCTATTCTTTTCACTAATTCTTTTTTTGCTTTTGGGTATGATTAAACTCTTATTTCTTGTGACACTCGTAGAAGCTAGAAATTGCGTTTTGAGATCAACAAAGTGGTGTCTTAAGGCTTCAAAAGCAAAAAGTTGTTCAAGGTTTAAAGGGTTCTCATGTACAATGAAACTATTCGCATTAATCATCTTTAATATTTTCTTTTGGATATTTTGCACTAGATTACGATTGCTCTTATACGCATCACCCTATGCTGAGATTCCATAGCTAATAATACTATGAAAAAAAGGATAGTATATCATTCTTAAAGTTTCAATAGACATAATATTAGCAAGCTCTTAAAAAATGTATACCAGGTACTTTGTTTTTTTTATGATGTGTAGTATATGTTTGTCCCACTTTAAGTTACAGTCCATGACAATTCCTAAATATTTGTAATGCTCTACTCTAGATATTAAGCTTTCTTGAATTTTAATTTCAATTTGGGTCGGTACACTATTGCAATAACTACCCAAGGTCATGCATACAGTCTTATCCACATTTAGTGATAATTTATTTACAGTCAGCCTGCTATCAATCACTAACAAGTATTTATTCATATTATTTTGCGCCTCAGACCAAGTAACGCCCGTAGCTGTAATAGCGGTATCATGGATCCCCAGGATGGATTCCAAAGGGATCTCTTTCAAAACGTGGTTTATATACAGTATAAAAAGCAGTGTACCCAGGATAGTACCCTAAGTGACACCAGTATATATAAACAAATTATCACTTTCGCATTCTTTAATTTTAACTGTTTGATACCTCATGTCGAAGTAACTTGCAAGTAAATCCAGAGCCTGTCCCCTGATTCCCATACGATAAAGCTTTCTAAGTAATAATTTGTGGTCGACAGTATCAAAAGCCTTAGCCACATCAAGAAAAGTAATAATTGTTGGTATATTTTTATCGACATTATTATATAAAACTTCGGTAAGATAGTTCAATGGATCTTTGATACCAACATTCTTCCTGAATTCAAACTGATGTTTCGATATAATATTATATTTATGAACAAATTCATATAATCTGTTGTAGATGATTTTTTCAAAGATTTTTGCAATATTTGATATAAGTGAGATCAGCCTGTAATTATTAATGTTATGTTTTTTACCTGCTTTATGTACCGGAACGATTTGAGCCTTGCTTTATGCGTCTGGCCAAATCGCTTTCTCAAAACATAGGTTGAAGATATACATAAGAGGAACCACAATATAATTGCTAATAATAATAATCTTTAAGGTTTTGCTTTTTATTTTGTCAACTTCACCGCTTTTTAGCTTCATATTGTGTATTATATTTTTAACCTCACTGGTATTAGTTAGGTTAAGAAATATTTCTCTTTGTGATTCCTAACATTCTTGAGAAAGATCCTCATGTAGTTGTTTACTGCGCACCAACCATCCTCCGACGTCAGCAGTGCTGTCATCATTGCCTCAGGTGTCACTCTAGTTTAAAGTTAACACTCGAATTCGTCGCTAGTCCACCTGATTCTTCAATGACTTGGATTATTTTAACGCCGATTATGTGCTTTAAAATCTTGCCCGGAGTGTCAAGCATGCAGACTGGTCTGCATGAGGCAGCTCCTCCAGGTGGCTTATCTCATTTTGGTAGTAGTACTAGGCGTTGCTTCTTCCAGTTTTTAGAAAACGTCCCTTTTGCGAGACAAGAATTTTAGGTCCACAAAGATATCGGAGCGTGTCTGAGCGTAGCTGGTTTCAATGCAATATTGGGTATGCTATCCAAGCCTAGAGCCTTGTCGTTCTCAATCCTTTTGCATGCAGCCAGTAGTTCCTCTGTCTTGATTGTTGAAATGATTTCGTCATTTGTGTTCCCTTTAGGGATATCTGTTACTTCCAATTGAAGGGAAAACAGCGTAGCCACAATACAGTCTAGTAATTTCGGGCTTATAGGAGAGAGAATATAACCTCCCTTTATCTTCTTTATTACTACTTGATATGGTTGCTACCAGGGATCCAGCTCAGTAGTAGCCAGACACCATGGAGAAAGTAAACAAAACTGACCTTGACCCCTCACCCGAACCAGTGAGAGATCAAGGCTGAAATTGTTTACTCTCCATGGTGCCATTTGTACTTTGGAGAGAGTTTTCCTCCTCCCTCTGGCTATCCAAAGTTCCTCTGAATTCTCGAGACACTTTGGAGGGCGACGGGGCGGCGGAGCGACGAAGCGACTTATTGTAGTGTTCGCGCTCCGACGGTCAGCAGGTGACTGGCGAGAATTTCGTCAGCACCGATACTTCATACACGCGCACTCACACACTCACACACACACACACACACACACACACACACACAAATATTGATATTTATATTTATATTTATATAAGTGATTTTTCTTACCTTTTAAAATGTTGCTTGATCTGCTGACTCTGCACACACACACAAGTTTTAATGTTTTTAAAACTAAACTTATACACTAAAACTACTGTTTTTACAGTTTTACACTAACTCGTTTCGTTGACAGTGTAGTGGATCTGTATTGTAGTCCGGACATAATTAGAGTTCACACATTTCACAGCGCCACCACCACCGCACATGCTGTGTAAAAAAGAAGTGTACGCAGCTAAAGCAAAAATCTTTATTTTTGCGCGGAAGCTCCACTTGCGGTACTTGCAGGTTGCGTCGCTCAGCACGGGTTAATCCTGCCACATACTGTTTTCGCCGCTCCCGCGCACGCCTGATTTTATCCTCCATTCTACTGACGTCTCGTCGACGCTTAAGTCGGAGCAGACGTTGGTGCACCTGCTACAGGTGTTTTCGGAACCCAAGAAGCCGATGCAAGTGGGCTTCTCGGTCCGGATCCCTTGTAGGATCATATGGATCGTCTGCCTCGCTGTCGCTGCTGCTGCTGATAGTACTGCTGCTTCTGCTGCTGCTCATTTCTTCATCCATTGACTCGAGGTCGTTGTCGATGCTATCGACACCTGAGTCATCCATCTCCTGCTCCTGCTCCTCCTCCTCCTCCTCCTCCTCCTCCTCCTCTTCTGCGTCGGCGATCCCATCTTCTTCAGCAGCTTTATCACCTTCCTCAGAATCCTCTTCAGCCTCTCTGAGAAGGCGCACTCTTTAAGCATCCTGCTCCTCCTCCTCCTGCGCTAAAGCCCGAGCCTCAGCTTGCCTGGAAAAAATCCTAACGGCATTCTCCGCTGCCTCCTGGACCTGCCATACTTGGGCAACCTTTTATTCCTTGCCGACGACGCTGTCGTTGTCTACTGCGTCCCCTAACTACGGGAACAGCAGCTGTGGTGACCCATACGCAGCAAACATGACGAGTGGTGCCACGTTACGGAGCTAAAGCTCGCCATTATTGCAGCCACCTCCTAGTCAGCCGCCCTGTCCTCGCAATATTGAGGCATCATCGGGTCGTGCGTTGGTGATGGTGGTGGTGGTAAACCGATACGGTACCGGTAACCCGCACGTACATTAATTTCCGCGAAACTTAGAATTCTCATTTTCAAAAAACGCCGTCCGTTGAGGCTGCCTTGAGGGATATTCGCAGTGCCCTTGACGACATTCGCAATGCTCAAACGGAGGCCCTCAAGACGCAGAACATCGTGTCGGAGAGGATCTCCAAAATTGAGCAGCGTCTGGGCCCAATTGAGAGGCGACTCAAGGCCCTCGATGAGCTGCCTGCACTCAAGACCCGCATACAAAATGCTGAGTCCACCATCACCGAGCTGCAGGCACAAATTCAAGATTTCTCATCGAGGAGCCCGACAATGCAGCAAGACAGCAACAGCACTGCACCCAGCGTTGCGGAGATTTGCAGCAGTGAATTGGCAGAGGTCAGGAGGCGACAGGAGCAGACCTCTAACAGTGTGGTTGTTGTCACGGGCCTGCACTACACCCGTGAAACCTCGCTGCATCTCCTCGCTTTCTCAGTCGTGAGCGCGCTTGACCCCACGGTCCTCAGAATGGACATAGCATCAGTCAGGACCATGGGGAGACTTGATGCAACCAACAGCTCTGCCAGGGGTGACGGCAGACTGCCACCATTAGCCGTCACCTTATCTTCAAGTACGCTTGCACGCTCGATCTTCATCGCCAAAGCCCGGAAACGCAAGCTGCACACCAGAGAATTGGACGCCACCTTGCTGGAGGAAGCTAAAGCTCTAAGCCCTGACCATCAAGGGCTCGTAAACATCAACGAGCTGCTCCCCTCTGACGTCCACAAGCTGCGTTCGAGGGCCAGGCTGGAGGCCAAGAAGAGGCAGGGTTGCCGAACATTCATCAGAGCTTCATCAAGTCAAGCTCATCTGCCATGTCTTCATCCGGTTCTAAGGTATCTCTGTCCGAAGGACTACGAGTCTGCCATTTTAATGCGAACTCGCTTACGGGTCACATTGAGATGATCAGGCTTTTCTTATCCACTCTCTCTCCATTCCACGTAATAGCTGTTACCGAGACCTGGTTGAGCGACAAGGTTACGTCCATCCCTTCACTGGATGACTGTCTACTGTACAGACGGGACAGAAACAGAAACGGAGGAGGTGTGGCCCTCTACATACATAAATCACTGACAGCTAGCGTTATTTCATCATCTGATGGTGAATGGTCTGACAAACCAAGTAAGCCTGAATATCTATTCTGAGAGGTATCGGCAAAGGGAATCTCTCCGATCTTCGTGGGGGTTGTGTATTGTCCTCCTCATGCTCCATTCTTCCAAGGCTCTAACTTTATAGACCAGCTAATAACCCACATATACAGCTACTCCACGAAGGTCATAATGGGAGACTTCAACTCTGACCAGCTTTCTTCATCTGAAGATGCCAAGTTCATCAAGGCCTTCATTGATGAAAATTCTCTTTCATCTGTCCCCTATGGTGCCACGCATCATAAACAGGGTTCGGATACCTGGCTTGACTTGTGTCTAATCGACGAGCAGGATCGCCTGCTGTCACAATGGAAGACAGGCTCACCTTTCATCAATGGACATGACCTTATCACAGCCACTCTCGACGTACAGATTCCACGATACGTACCTAACACATACTCCTACAGAAACTTTAAGGGAATCAACGCCGAGAAGCTAAGGGACTTTCTTAGCGCATGTGGCTGGTCATCCCTCACCGCTTCATCACTTGACGAATGCATCTCTACACTTAACACTAACCTCACTAACGCCATTAATCATCTCGCCCCATTACACCGTGCGACGTCGGTCGGCAGTTAGTGGAATCGGCCATTGTCGGCAAGCGGGCTACGGCCTCGTGTGTTATTTTCACGATTTAGCTTCACGCCGTAGACTTGCGGCGTATATACCGCGATTCTGGGAATTAAGTCGTGACTAGTACACTCATACAGCAAACTCTCACTTTTTATTGCGAATTCCACTATCATTGCTGCAGTCGATATTTTCTCTCAAGTTCATTTCTTGATTGTATTTGGTGTTTTTTATCTCGTTCGAATTTTGCTTTTCTTCTCTCGTTTTCGTCGTTCAAGGTCAGTCTACCATGGCTCCAGCGCTAAGGAAGCTGATAGTTTCGCAGGCAAGACGTTTGGCGGAAATCAGGGGCTTGCATAGTTGTTTAATCGCTAAACCACCTGCGTCTCTCAACAAAAACATTCTCCAGGCTCAAGTCGACGCTCTGAAGGAGGTGTGGGATGAGGTTTGGAGGAATCATTTGGAGATCTTCGCCAGAGATGATGCTGAGACAGATCCGTACATCACCGAGGATGAATTTGGAAATCTCCAGGGGGCGTATGAGAAGGCTCTCGATTAGTTTTTGACTTTGCTGTCGCAGTTTGAGGTTGCTGATCAGTCACACTTTCTGGCGGATTGCTGAATTCTACTGCGTCAGATGCTGGGTTCACGAAACTTCCCAAAATTAACCTTTCTTCGTTCTCAGGTAACTACGAGGATTGGGCGAGTTTTAGAGATAATTTCAGGAACATGGTGCATGATTTGCCTCGGATTTCCGATGCTATTCAGTTACAGTACTTGAAAATGTGCTTGACTGGTAGCGCGGCTGATTTAGTAAAGGAAATTCCAACTACCAACGCTAACTATGCAAGCACATGAAAGGCGTTGGAGCTTTGTTACCATAATTCGAGGCTCATCATCACCAGGTACTTGACATCCTTTATCGCTTTTCCTCATCTTAAAAAGGAAACAGGTGATGAGTTACGATTTTCGTTGATGAGGCTACGTGTATCGTGCGTGCTCTGGAGAATTTGAAGATGCTGATAGACCAGTGGGATGTATAGTTCATTTTTCTCTTGTCTGAGCACTCAGATCCGGAGTCTCGTAGTCGATGGGAGCCCTTGCTTAGCAAGGAGCAGAAGAAGATCGAGTCAGGAGCAGGCATAGGGCAGAAGGCCACTGACAATGAGTCGTCGTACACTTCGGCGACATTCCACAAGTTTATCGAATTCTTTGTAACTTGAGCTCAAACTCTCAGCGTGCTGGCTCCTGATCAACGTGGCAAGAAAAGATCGGCTGCTCCACACACAAAGTTGATTTATCCTCGTAAGGTTTTCCACGTGAACTTTTCGCAGTGTCCTCTCTGTGCTGGTCCACACGCGCTGATGCGATGCTCTCAGTACAAGGAGAAGAAGCCCCAGGATCGCCAGAAGAAGGTTAAGCGGCTGTGGCTCTGTTTCAACTGTCTGGGACATAATCGAGCGAATTCTTGTTCTTCTTCTAGTCGTTATTTGGAATGTAAGCAGAAACATTATTCCTCTCTTCATGATCCAAGTTGGAGCAGCCAAGTATCATCGTCTACTGTGCCGAAGAACGACCAAAGAAACTCTGGTAGCGGCTCAGCGGTAGTTTTGCATGCTGCTAAATCCTTGATGTCTTCCAGGAAGATTCTTCTTGTCACTGCGCGTGTGTTAGTGGTAGGCCATAAGAACAAGGGCACGTATGTACGGGCGCTTTTAGATCAAGGCTCAGGAGCGTCATTTGTATCCGAAGCCATTGTGCAGTTACTTGGACTGGCTAAGCGACGTACACACGTGCCTTGTTTGGTCTGGGAGCTAGTGCAGCTGGCACTGCTCAGTCGATCGTTCTACTCATTCTTTGTTCAGCGGTAGATTCAGAATTCCAGATCGAAACTGAGATTCTAGTTCTTCCTAAACTTACGTCGCTTCTTCCTTCTTATGAAGTCAGTGAGAAGTTGGCGAGAGAGCAGTTCTCAGGCGTCACTTTAGCTGATCCGGAGTTTAAAATCCCGAGAAAGATCGACATGATTTTGGGTGCTGATCTTTATGGTCAGTTACTTCGCTCTGGGGTTAAATAATCCGCAACTTCGCAGCTCGTCGCTCAGAACACTGTCCTCATTTGGATCGTTTCCAGGCTAATGGATTCAGGGATGACACGGCAGCGGTAGGTGCTGCTACCCAAGCTCCAGTTCAGGCGTTTCACTGCGCTCCTCAGGATGACTTGGATAATTTGTTGCAGCAGTTTTGGACTCTCGAAGAGTTTTTGTCGCCATCTTTTAAGATGAAGCCGGAGGATTTTTTAAAATTTAGATTTATATGTTCTTTATTCTTGTACATTATGTTGTACAAATTGATTCAAGAAAAAACAAAATAGAATACAATTGTTGTGTAAGTGTGCTAATGTGAAAAGTGTGAAATAAAATAAAGTAAAATGAGATGAATAAGTGTGTATGTTTGCGTCATGATTGCGTGTTTTCCAATTTAAAGAAATATGTTTTAGCTGCTTGTTTAAAGTGTAATATGGATAGTTTGTGAAGTTTTGAAGGACGGGATATCCAGGGGGGGTACCTCACCCCTCACAGGCCTAAGCGCGACGTGAAAATCAAAATAGGCTTATATGTAGGTAGGCACTGAAGATTTTTCTTAGAAAACAGCCCATGAAGTATTTCCTACGCCTGGCGGTGGTAAGTCATTGCAACTCACGCCTGTAAGGGGAGATGTGCTCGTCCCTCCTTACACCGTAGATATAACGGATCCCCGTGTTGACAAGCCTCTGCAATTTCAAGTCCAGTTCTTGTGTCAGGTCGCAGTAAGCCAGTGCACAGAAGTCGATGATGGGAAAAGAAGTCCTTGCACTAGGTGACGGCGTAATCTGAGGTTAGTGTTCTTCTAAAAGAAATATAGCCGGTACATGAGAAAGTGAGCACATTTACATATTTGTGTAACGTGCTCTTTCCACGTAAGTTTGGAGTCCAGCACCAATCCCAGACTGCGCACAGATGATTCATAGTCGACCCGGGCTCCCCCTATATTTCTAAAGGTGTTAGCAGTAGAAAGAAATGCATTTATATAGTAGGGGGAACCCAGGACAATTTTCTTAGTCTTAAGGACATTCAGTTGAAGTCTATTTAGTGCAGCCCAGCCCATTATCCACTCATCCTAATAGAACAGAAATCGAGCTCCACGAGGTGGCATTGGCTGTAAATCTTCAGGTCATCCGTGTAGATTAGATGGGACACATCTGAATCTAGGCAGAAACCAATATCATTGATGTACAACGCGAACAACAAGGGGCCTAAAACTGACCCCTGTGGGACACTGGTGTTTAATGGTAGAAAGGTGGAGAGTTCGTTGTTGTCACCAATGACGGCCTATTTTCTTCCCGAGAGGTAAGATGCAAATCATCGGATAACCTGCTTAGAAAAGCCAAAAAAGATTTGATCGGTACCCTCCATCAAAATGGCCATTGTACACAGTCGTTGAGGTGCACCCTGGTCCAGATGGCCTGGTGCGAGTTGTCATCATTAAAATCGCCACATCTTCTCTCTGACGACACGTTCCTTGTCTTTGCCCTCTGAGGTTAGAGGAAAAAGCGGAGTGAGCGGTTCTTCCGACTTCCTGAGGGCCTGATTCGTCCGTCGGACGAAGGCGTACAAAAAGTTCGGGTTATGTATGGCTGTTTAGTGAGATTTGAATTTCGCGCCGTAGAGCGTTGATCGCTGCGGCGAGAGCGGGTGAGTGCACCCACGCGCCGCCAAGGGCGTCTCTTTTTCGCGCGGGATTAGAGCTCATGAACTTGTGCCTGTTAGTTCTGACGGCTCTTCTCGAGTGATCAGTCTACATTGCCTTTTCTTACTTGCGTTTTGCAAATAACTCATTATTAATTGCGTGCGAATAGAGTCGTCATTAACGTCCTTTTCAGGACGATCGACTCTCTTTTTTATGTATTTCCGTGCGTCGCGTAGCGTGTGTGCATTTGCGAGCAGCGTGCTGTTTGTGTGTGTGTTCTTTGTGTGTTGGGACTTCGGCCACGTGCGAGCTTTCTCGACGTGCCGATCTCCACCCGGCGATCGCTACCTACGCGGCAGGGATGGAAAGGTCTGCCCGTGGTTCAGGATAGGTTCCCTCCAGACGTCGAGGCGTCCTGCGACCGAGGAAGGTGCATCCCACCCACGTGCGGCCAGGGCTTTACGTCGCGCCGTCCACGTCTCGTTCTGCGAATAAGGTAGGAGAGGTCTCCAGCGTGCGAAAGGTTCTTCGCGGCGATTGCGTTTAGTCATAATTGCGTTTCTTTCTCTCTCTTTTTTTTGTTTATATTAGAGTCTCTTTCCTTGTACTGCGTAAATTGTAATATCGTTTCTCTCTCTCTTTTGTCTATCTTAGAGTCTCTTTCAGTTGTAAAAATTCCTTTGCTTAACTAATAAATAATTCGCTCGCCCCGGCTTTTCTTTCTAATTTAAGTTTTTATGCTAAGGCAAGTCGTTTTTCCGCGAAATTGGTGTACGATTGATTTGATTACCCAATGCCGTTTGTCTGATTATATTTTAAATTTCCACAAAACTCCAGAAGACGACGTTGATACAGCCTACCCTGGACACCAGATACGTCGGAGAGCATTGCCGTCACTATATTCGTGTTCAGTGACCTCAAAAACCCCCGAGTAACGAGTTTTGTATAATTATTCTTTAAATTCCCACAAAACTCTAGGAGACGACATTGATACTGCCCACCCTGGGCACCAGGTACCTTGAAGATAATTGCTGTCACTATATTCGTATTCAGCGACCTCGAAAACCCCTATTTAACGAATCTTGACGAAATATGTTGTTAATTTTCCGTGAAACTCTAGGAGACGACGTTGATACTGTTCACCCTGGGCACTAGGTACATCGGGGAGCGTTGCCGTCTCTTTATTCTGTGTTCAGCGACCTCGAAAACCCCTGAGTAATAAATTAATAAATCGTCGAAGTTGATACTAGCCGTTACGATATTCGCATTCAGCGACCTCCAAAACCAGCGAGTAACGAGTTTCGACTAATTATGTTTCAACTTCTAACAAAAGTCCAGGAGACTGTTAAGTCACAATTCCGACCTATAATTAATTATAGAGTTTTTACTTACGTGGGTTTAACTGCTTGGGCTGGAAACTCTGCTTCTGTGCTGTAGTCAGGCTTATACAGGATGGATATATATATATATATATATATATATATATATATATATATATATATATATATATAGAAAAACACTTGTAGTTGACTTTCACGATTTATTCCATAGGAGCGTCGTACAAGAGTCCAGATCGAGTGTATAATTATAACTGGTCGCTCGGCGTATACAGGGGATACTCATTAACCTCGCTAATCTACTTATTAATCTGAGTCGTCAGTTTTCGGCTTCGTAACGATTCCGCTGATATTGCTTAAATGCAATACGTCGCAGGACGTCACACCTCCACAACTAGCCGATTGCCCATTGGTACAATGGCAACTTTATTGTAATATTACATAAAACTAACTTTTACTATTAATTAGCGGTTTACAAATAATTTTGTCCTTAAAATTCTAACATATTTTAACAATAATTTTTTTTTTCACTTAAAAATTCCAACTTATTTACTTAAAAATTTCAAGAATAGTTTTCTTTTATTAATTATTATTGTTTAAAATCATTAAATGTTTACATTTTTACTGTTTTATATGTAAATTACTAAATATGCTGGAATTTTATTTACATATTTAAAAATCTTATAGATATCATTTTACATAACATTCATTAAAAACATCAGTTGATTTCAATACAAATTTACTCTATCAATTCATCGTATATGCAGAATAATATGATCGGAGTTTTAACATTAGTCTCAAATATCTATAAACTAACAATTTTCATAAAAAATATAAATTATGTATACCTATATTGTTGTATACGTAGAATAATATTATAGGGATTTTATATAATAGATTTCTTTTATAGTGGTGTTAACCAAAGATATACTAGCCTTAGATTGTGTCTGAATTTTCGGTATTGTGATTTTACTTGTATAGGTATTTGCATGTGGTGGGCGTGAAGGAATAGGTGGTGGCATTGGGGCGGATATTGGAGCGGTAATATTTATTTCTTGTAATTCTGTCTCTTTATAAACTCTGTTCTTTTTATTCGTGTGAATCTGCTCTTTTATGCTGCTTATATTTTCCAGTGTCAAGAAATGCGTTACTGAGCTGAAAATGGCTCTACATAGATGTATTGACCATCTAAAAATCGCGTGTAACGTGAAACCTCTAATAATGGTATCGATGATCAGTTTTCGAATATGCAGGATTATAAGTATCATGATAAACACACTACTTTCGGCTAAATTTTTTATTGTATTTTCAGAAAATATGTTTTCGGATGTTTTCTCTCCTTTCATTTCTCTGGCAATCACATTTAAAAGTGATCCCTTCTCTATTGGAAACATTAATTGCTGTTGTAATTGGTCCAACTCTTCTTGAGAATATACTCCACTTGTTGCCAGTGTTTCGACATACTCAAATATCCATCCAATCTTCGCGTTTGGTTTCAAAATATGAGGTGATACTGTTTTAGTTGGTGTTGGTGTGAATTTTATCCATTCGTCCGAGATTCTGTAGTATGTAGGTACTATTGAGTTACAATTTACTTGAACTCCCTTCTTCACCAGAATATGCGTTTTTGGCGTTAAGAACCAGGTTTCATTTCCTGGTAAAACTGGCAATTGATTGTAGCATTCCTTTAGATGCAAAATTTTTACTGTTTTTGGTACACATTTTATTAAATGTATCCAGGTTTTTTCATAATACTATAGGCAAATTCATCCGGGGAAAGAGAGGCTATGGCTAAGGAATTTTGGATTACCTTTCTTTCAATTTCATGATTAGTATCGCTAAAATATTTTGTTTCGATCCCTTTGAAAAGAATATCAAAAGAGTTTCTAAAACATTCCCCTTGCAGTAAAACTTCCCAAAACGTGTGTCCTCCTTCCATATCTATACAACGTTTTTCAGAAAATTTACACACCGTTCCTGAGCTTAATCTTAATTTATCATTTTTTAAACTAACCTTAGCACTATTTTGAATTAACGTTATTTTAATTAAGCCATGAACAAATACCTTATTCCAGGATCCAAAACTATCAGCGTAAGATGCACCTGAGCAAGAGTTGCCCTCTGCACTTCCGGCAAAATCTATTCCTTTTGTAATTGTTGAATTTACCTTCAAATTTGCTATTGTGTGAATATTACTTAAAAATTCCCGTATAATGAATAAGTTTACATTGTTCATGACTTATTTCATAAATATATTACTGCTCTCCATTTTCTGTAGGAATAAGATGTCCGAAGATTCCACAGCTTGATACTGTTAGGTGGATTTCTATTTTACATTGTATTACCGTGACTTCTCGGAATTCAGCGGCTTGTATCAGCTCGATGTTGACGCTTGTTGAATTTATTTGTGTATTGTGGAAGTCGCATTCTCCTGAGTCCAGTAGAGAGAATGTTGTTATGTTTGGTATTGTTGTGCCGCAGTCGTGTCCTATTATAGCGTGATTGTTTCGAAAAAGCCTAAAAATTATAATCATTTGAATAATCATGTTGTCCATATTCCTAGAAAGAGAAATATTTTAGTATCAAGTATGGCAACGACTTAATTTATTTATATGAACTGGTTTTGGTTTTCCATTGTAATTGATAGTTACATTATTAACCAGACCTTTTCACCAATTTTTAAGTCGATTGAATTTATAAATCGATCATAATATGCTTTTGATTTTAATTTTGAATCTATTAAATTTTCTCGAGCTAATTTTTCCATTTCTTGCATTTTTAATACAAGATTTTCTAAATATCCATTAAACGTTGGCAATTGCTCTGATTTTTTTAATATTTCGCTAGATGGAAATCTAGCTGGATAACCAAATACTAGTTCATGTGGTGTGAACTTATGGCTCGTATGAACACTCGTGTTATAATGAAACTGTGCGAACTCATCCCATTCGATTTTCTTTGATGTAACATTTTTTATATATTCGCACAGAGGGTGATGAGCTCTCTCTAAAGAACAATTCGATTCGGGTGAAAATGCCGTAGTTTCAATCTTTGTAAACTTAAATCTACGCGCTACTTGTTTTAATAGTTTACTTGTAAAATTTTCCCCTCTATCTGTTAGTACAAGCTTTGGTGACCCAAAAATACATATAAATTTTTTAACTAACGCGTCAACTACGGATTCCGCCGTTTGATCTGACATAGATGCTATACTTATAAATTTAGTTGGTTGATCCTGTATTGAAAGTATATATTTATTATTATTTTTAGTAACATTAAACGGACGTACTACATCCATACAGATTTTATCGAAAGTTTTTAAGGGTATATCCGTAATTACCATAGGTTGTTTAATTTTTATTCTTTTTAGCTTATTTCTCTGGCAATCATCACATGCATTTACTCTGTTTTGAATATCTACCTTAAAATTTTCCCAATAATACTTATCTTTTATTCTATTATATGTTCTATTTATACCCGAATGTCCTCCTATTTTAGTAGAGTGTAGCATTTCAAATATTTTATCTCTTTGCTTTTCCTCTACATAAACTATATTATTTAGACAGATCACTACCTTTATATATGTACCTTCAAATATAGTTTTCAAAATTTCCTCAATTTCCTCCCAACTTATATTATTTATAATTAGATCTTTTGTAATGCTAAATATTAAATCATTTTTTTGCAAAAATATTATTTTTAATAACTGCAATAACTTAATGATATTAGTTTTAACAGTAACTACTGATTCGGCTGTATTTAAACATAAAAAAAATTTTATTTTTACCCTTATTTAATATTTCAATTTCACTATCACTTAAGTTTTTATTCCAATGAATATTTTCCTTTTTCAATAATTCCCCTATATAGTCTTCTAATGACTCTCCTTTATTATTAACTATATGAATAATATTCATTGCGAAATTGTATCGTATTCTTGGAATATACTATATTTTTCTGCTTATCGTGTGGTTTTTCCTCCTCTGGTACACTTTTCGTTCTAGACTTTTGTACCTTGGCCCTTTTGCGTCTTTTTATCTGTAACTTCTTATTATGAAGTTTCGATCTTTGTTCATTAATAATTTTTATCTTTTCATCATTCGTCAAATCTTGCGACGTCTGATTTTCTTCTCGCCTTTTCTGGGCTCTTGTTACTACGCATATATCCATTTTCGCTACAGGATTCCTTGATAATGCATCTGTATATGTATTTTGTTTTCCAGCTTTATACACAATTTCATAATCATAATCTGCTAGTTTAAATCTTCATCTCTGAACCCTTTCGTTATTATCCGCAGATTTCAACCATAATAGTGGTCTATGGTCAGTTACAATTATAAATTTATTTCCATAAATATAATTTTTAAATGTTTTTATAGTGTGACGAGACACGAGTCTCGCACATATAAATACACATGAAGACGGCCGTAATAAACATAACATGCGCAGCGAGCGAATACACACGACGCGAAATGGGCGCGCGCGCGCGCTACAACCGCAAGGCGAGTCCACACGAGCGCGGAGCGCGACAGCCGACGAACAGCTTAGCAACGACGCGCCAGGTGGCGCGAGCGGCGTACGCGCTCATACGTATCCGCACCGCACGCCTTTATAAGGCGGACAGCGCAACACGGTAGGGAGTTCTACTCGAGCTCCACTCCAGGTAGCATCGTGCGCACACGTTACTACAGGGAACAGCGAGAGATAGATCTGCGCCGATGAAGTCGTCTCGTGAGCATGCGTGACGATTTGGTAGACGAACCGAAACCCGCATCTCCGAACCCCGAAACTCCGAATTGCCGTCGTGAGCACACGAGGCAACCCGGAACACCCGAGCGACATCGAGCCTCGTCTACGTGAGCACACGTGACGATACCCGGTGCCACCGTAAAAATCCTAACCAACAAAGCCAGCCTTACGCCGACATCTCACGACTCGCTTTATCTCTGTGCGCACACAGGATAAGGAGAGGAACGAGACGATCGACGAAGGTTTGTGAAGCTATGCGCACACGACTTCATAAATCCGAGGGATAACCTCAAAATCCCGTTACACTATCCTGGCAGCTACTGTGCGCACACAGGGCGGTCGAGATTGTTGTTACGCAAGTCACCCGGATCGGTGTAGCCGTGCACACACGACTCCACCGTACCGAATGAAATCCTAACCTTCAAACCCATCACCGATCCGCCATACCGCCACCGTACCGAAACACCGTAGCCGTAACCACCGACTCATTGTTATAACGAAGTCGCGTAGATATTTTCGTAAATTGTTAACAGCGCTAGTTTAAACAATTCCATTTGTAAAGACGAAATATTTTTAACCAAGCGCATAATTGATTTCTGTTTCAGACGGGATTTAACAACTGATTCCCAATTACTATTATCTACTTAAGGAAATATATTTTGTTAACATTAAAAACATAAGAAAAGACTCTTTTATTGCCCCTTTCCCCAATCCAGAACCTGGAACCGACTGACTGTCCAGAATCCTGGGGAAAGTTGAACCGTTACAATAGCATACATAATACCCAGAGCTTCTTTTTCATAGGTTGCATATTTACATTCCGCAGGCTGCAGTACTCTTGAAACATAAGCTATTGTTCTGTTTTTACCTATCTCCCCTTGAAAAATTACACAACCTAATGCATATTGACTTGCGTCCGTCGTTATTATAAACGGTTTATCGAATTGCGGATATTGCAAGACCGGTGCTGAACATAATGATTCTATGAGTTTATCAAATGCAGTTTGTTGCTCCAATCCCCACGCAAATGGCCTATCCTTTTGTAGTAATATGGTTAGTGGCTTGGTAATTTCTGCTAAATTTTTAATAAACCTTTTATAATAATTAAAAAACCTAAACACTGTCTAACCTTTTTAACGTTATTAGGAATGTATGCTTGTATTTTGTTTTCATCTGGTTTTATACCTGCTTCACTAATAACATGCCCTAAAAAACACACTTCTGTCTTGCTAAATTCAAATTTTTCCGGCTCTAATTTGACCCCTGCTTCTATTAATGCTTGAGCGATTAGACCGAATCTTTCCTCCAATTCTTCAATCGTGTCACCGAAAATAATGATGTCGTCAATATAATTAAAAAATATTTTATCGATATATCTGACTAACACTTTATTTATAACCCGCTGAAAAGTCCAGGCTGAGGTTTTAAGACCGAACGGTAGGACGACAAATTCAAATCTTCCTAATGGATGTAAGCTAAATGCAGTTTTGTGAATATCCGAAGGTCTCATCTTTACTTGATGAAAGCCAGATTTTAAATCTAATACATCAAAATATTTCCTCTTTCCAATTAAGTCTAAAATTTCATTAATATTGGGAAGTAAATATGAATCGCCTATAGTCACCTCGTTCAAGGCTCTATAATCTATCACCAATCTATATCTTTTCTCTCCTGGGATTAGCTCCTTCTTCTGGACTACTAACGCTGGCGCATTGAACGCACTTTTTGTTTCTCTGATTGCTTTCGTTTCTTGTAATTTGCCCATTTATTTTAAAGCGATTCCCTTAGATTTGTGTGCTAATCGATATTGCTTTACGTATGTGGCTTGTCAGAAGTTAAGTTGATTTCATGTTATTCTACGTTACATGTACCTAATTTATCGCCCTCTATCTAAAAAACATCCGGATATTGGTTTATCATTCGCTCGATTCTTTCGTCGTTTCTTTTACCTCCGTTTTTTAATTGCAATTTCTTTCGCAATATTTCCTTCCGACTCGGTCTTATGGTTTTATTTTCTTGGTTTTTATTTAAAATTTCAGTTTCTATATTTAGAATTAATTTCTCATCAATATTAAGTTCTTCTACTACTTGAGCCCCTTCTGGTATATAATCGATGTCTATTGAAACGTATTGATATTTTTTTTCTTCAAAAATTTTTTTTATCTGTTTTAGATAGTTTTACATTATTTTCTTTCATAATAGTTAATATTTCCTTATAATTCAGCCTTTTGCTTTGGGTTGGCGTTACTTGCTCTTGTCATATTGTATTTACGTCAAGTATAAAATTTTCTATATTTTTATCATCATTTTTCAAAAAAATTTCCAAGTTTCTAGGCTTGTTTTCATTTTTATCTCTTTTTGTTGTAAAATTTGTAATTCTGATTTGTCATTTATTTCATGGATTTTCGATATTGTGTTAAAATGGCGAAAACATCATTATTAAATGTGTTGTCTGTGGCACTATCATTTTCTAGTAATGGTTCTGCCTCATTTATCTCAGTATTCTGTTTTTCATGTGATTATTCAGTTTGCTCATCCTATATGTTACTGATTTTGCTAGTCCTACTCTCTTCACAAATCTCTTGATTTACTTCATCGTGCATTCTGATTTTATCAATATTATTCTCATGAGCCGTTTTTTTTAAACATTTTGTTGTTCTATATTATATGCATCATTGTCGCGAATAATTTCTTTTAAAATTATATTCAGAGTTTCTTTTTGGCTTAACTTCATTCCGGTTTTTGTAATCGGACCTATCTGTAATTTTAAATTTACTTCCTCTTA
This sequence comes from Nasonia vitripennis, assembly GCF_009193385.2. NCBI lineage: Eukaryota > Metazoa > Arthropoda > Insecta > Hymenoptera > Pteromalidae > Nasonia > Nasonia vitripennis. The sequence continues at coordinate 1,363,984 of NW_022279625.1, read as the reverse complement.
ACAATTTAATTCCCAGTATTCCATCATATGGATTCACAAAATCATTAGGTGCTACGTGAAAATCAAAATATTTACCATTTATCGGTAGTTCTACTATACCTAACGTTTTTATAGAATTATTTGCGATGCCAGATAATAAAATTTTTTATCTAGCAGTTGTGATCCTGTAGTAATTTTATTTTGTTTTATTATATTTATTTGTGCTTCACTATCGACAAGTAAATTGCATAAATTTTTAGAATAGGAATTTATTATCTCAACATATTCTAATAAATCATTTAATTTTAAATGATATATTCCTAGTTTGATTTCTTTTTCCTCGAGCAATTGAACCTCCTGCTGATCATGATCTTCATAATTTGCCCTGTTCTGATTCTGAGATGCTGTTATGACATTTGTTTTATCCGTGTTTTCTGTATTGCTGAGTGGATTTGTGTTGTAACTTCTCGGTCACTCGGTCCGATATTTTTGCAGAGACTGCAAAATTTGCTCGCACGCATTTCCAATGATTCTACTTCGGTACAATTTTTTATGTTATTACCGCTTTTGTTACAATATGTGCAGTTTTCCTCTCTTCTAGCAATATTTTCTAAATACTTCAATTTTCTACACTTATATACAGGGTGACCACGCATTTCGCAATAATCACACTTTATTTGGCTATTATTTGTATTTAAATATTAAATTATTTTAAATTAATTTTAAATATTAAATAATAAATTAGTATTTTGATTGTTATAGTTGCTATATTTTCTAAAGTTATTAGAGTTACTAAAATTTTGATATTTACTATTTGAATTATTAAAACTTTGCTGTTTATTACCTATTTGAGGACAGTTTTTAGCTGAGTGGCCTTTTTCAACACAGATTTGACATTGAATATTCGTTTGAAAAGATTTTGTCTTGTGTTGCGCTACTAATATTTTGACTTGTTCACATTTTATAGCTTCACGGTCTTTTGCATTAGAAATTGAGTACATTATAAATCTGTTATTTGCAATCGGACTTCTTACTAACGGGCAGTACTTTACTGGATGTCCAAGTTGATTGCATCGTTTGCATATAACCTCTGGACATGCTTTTATCGTATGGCCTGTGCTATTGCAAAATTCACATGAATTGCTAACATCTGCCTTTAATGTAGAGGCAGTTGGATCATGACCACTTTCCTTACACTTCCAACACAATTCATATTCTATTATAAATGGGCATTGAGTCACTGTATGACCCATAACCTGGCAATATTCTCGATTGACCTAATGACACAAGCGCTACCAATTTGAAGCGCTTCTTTCAATCGCCTTGCTGACACTGCAACGTCAGGTGAGCGCGATCGCCGATGAGCGCAAGCAGGTCACTCACCCAATCTTTCTTTGAACTGGCGATTTTATATTTCTGTTTTAATGATTGATTTTCCAATCTAACTACCGTTTTGTTTGCAAATTTTATTTTTTTTATTATATTTTTTTGTATCCTTGTTCATTCAGATATAATTTTATAGTTAACTAACTAAATTTCCCGAGTTATATGGTTTCCGTTAGGATATTGATTTATGGAAAAGAGTAATTGCTATTTATCGCTTTTCAGCGTCTTTATGATAGGTTTGTGTACAAAATTCTAGCACCCACTTGTTTTTTTTTTTTTAACACTTTAACTTACTTTTGGGGTATGGATATTTATATATGTAATTTATATTTGTTTAAATTTACAAATGCAACTGTAGTTTGATTAATTTGTTAGTTTTCCCTCTTTTTTTTATATGTAACTTTTTTTTTAAGACTCTATAATCCGATTTGTATCGGAAACAATGTTAAGTTACAATTCCGACCTATGATTAATTATAGAATTTTTACTTACTTGGGTTTAACTGCTTGGGCTGGAAACTCTGCTGCTGTGCTGTAGTAAGGCTTATACAGGATGGATATATTCAATAGAAAAACACTTGTAGTTGATTGACTTTCACGATTTATTCAAGATAAAGTTCTATAGGTATCGGGATCGCGACTTAAGCCTGGATAACTCTTGTCGACGGATATGAGCGTCGTACAAGAGTCCAGATCGAGTGTATAATTACAACTGGTCGCTCGGCGTATACAGGGTATACTCATTAACCTCGCTGATCTACTTATTAATCAGAGTCGTCAGCTTTCGGCTTCGTAACGATTCCGCTGATATTGCTTAAATGATCGCAAGACATCACAACAACATTGATACACTAAAAAAACACAGCTGTTTCTGCTGTAAAACACGGCAGTTTTAGCGAGTGTCGCCACAGTAGCGACTTTTCAGTAAAAACAGCGAGTGGCCACTGGTATTTTTGGCAGGTCTCAGCGAGCAGTCTCTATCTCAAGGATATGTAGGTTATATATCACCTTTTAAAACATCAAAAATCATAAGAAATTAATTGTTTTAATGAGTATTATGATAAAGTAGTTGTAGCTAGAAAATTAATAACCACTGATGAAGAATGGGACAAATGCTTGGAAGAAGCAGTCAAGGTTGAATTTCCTAAAGCACTGTGTAACTGTTTGGTTGTATATGCATATTTTATCATCCATTAAATGTTAAAGAATTATTTGAAAAATATAGAGCATATTTTTACAGTCTATTGTTATCTAAAGGAATACGTTAAAATATCTCACTGAAACATATCAATTCTATTTTAACAAGTCAATTTAACATAATAGCTTATAACTTCTATAATTTTAGTTCGCTTCTAAGAGTAAACCGATCCAACTTTATAGTCAGAAGCGTCAGCATCTGAAATAAATTCAGAAGAAAGAGAAAGGAAATGCCAAAATTAGCGGCTCTGTAAGATCCTCTTCTAATTTACAAAAATGCTCTCTAGTATTCTTCTGACCATATGAACAATTTTTCAGTTAAATCTATACGAAGGTTAGGCTATATCAGCAAATTCTTTAATGAGTCACCTATAATAATCACAGAAATTTACAAAATATCACAGCCTTTTTGTTATGAGAAAGTCAATTTTGAATCAGCTGCCTTCACTTCTTTAAAAAAGATGTATCCCAGACATTCGACTTGCCTGCTTCTAGAATACATACTTCTTCTCAATCAGACGTAATCCTGCATCTTAAAATCATACGATAACTTCCTGCGGATTAGATATTATCTCATTAAAATACTTTCTCAATACCATGTCATTATCTAAATAAACTGAACTGAATTTTAAAAAATAATCATTGAGTAACTTTTCCATTAATCGTTGAAAAGTCGAAAGTGCGTTGCATAAACTAAATAGCATAACTGTGAATTGCCATAACCCTTTTCAAATTGAGAAATCCGTAATTTTCCTGTTTTCTTCTCGAATCTTGATTTGCCAATGTCTTTTTATATTCAGAATACAAAACCACGAATATCCAGCAAGTTTATCAAGAGTGTCGTTAACTCTTGGTAAAGAATATGAATCTTTAATTTCAAATGCATTGAATTTTCAAAAATCAATACAAAAACGAATTTTTTAATCCTTATTCTTCTTGAGTACTACAGGTGAACAATATGAGCTGTCTGATTCTTTAATAACTCCTTGAGAATGCATCTGTGTAATACATTCATCCAACTCCTTAATTTGATGAATGGAGGGTCTTCGAATATCGTTTAATTAAATTATTATGGAGTAATTGAATTCTGTGCTCACAGCCATTACATTTTCTAGTAACGTCGTCATCTTCAAAAATCTTCGTGCAGAAGATCCTCAAACCTTCGTCGTAGATTCTGATCTAAGTTTATTCCTGAAATCCAATTATTGATGATTGAACTTGGAGTATTTAAAATAATTTAAGTTATTCAATCTGTAATACGAGTTGCATCAAGAAAATTACAAAGTATTGTGACGGCAGGCCCAGCCCGGGGATAAGAGTACAGCAACAGATAACTTGCCTGGCGTAGGCAAGTTACCGACCGAGTGGCGCTAATAGCCAAATGTAAATAATCTATCTATGCGCGGGTAGATGGCGTACGCGCATGTAACACAGGAGAGAGGGAGCAATTCGGGTATATAAAGAGCCCCGGAGCCAGCAGCGAATATTAATGATCTGGCTCTCAACTGAGTAACGTGCGAATGGTAGTACTCGCTGCTTGCTGCGGTCTCCACCATACCTAGTAGTCCATGAGCCCCAGGCTCTCGAAGAGTATGTGTGCAGTCCAGTCCATCTCCTGTAGGCTGAGATCCAGCATCGCTTGCAAATAATTATTAAAAGAATAAATGAATAACTCTTTACAAAATATAAATAATTTTGACCCTTTATTGGAACATCTTCTCCCATCCCCCCATCAGTTGTGTCATCGATGCAGGATGGTAGTACCCTGTTCTTAGGTGGCTCATCTGGTCGTAGATTCATGGTGAGATGGTAGTATCTCACACATCAGTCTAATAGCTGCGTGGTTTACCTAAGTGTGCAGGGCATGCGTAGTGGATAGACCCTACTCACCTCCTTCAACACACGAACAGCTCTCCTCTGGTGGGTCTTCCACTTCAGAGCATAGGAAAGGCTTTTGTCCACTCAACAGATATTACCGGGTGGATCAGAGTTCGCCATCGTTCTTCGTATGTGCTTGTCTCCTGATTTACTAACCTGGGGTCACGAATTCCTCGCGTTCGCGCTCTAACCCTTCGCGGACCGTTTCAGTGACCCCCCGAAACCCTTGAGTAACGAGTTTCGACTTATTATGTTACAAATTCTCCTGAAACTCTTGAAGACGACTTTGATACTGTCAACCCTTAGCACCAGGTACCTCGGAGGCCGTTGCTGTCGCAATATTCGTGTTCAATGAGCCCAAAAACCCCCTAGTAACGAGTTTCGACTAATTATAACTACTACGACTACTAAGATAACTCTCAAGTTCTTCTCGCTCCTGCTGATATCGTGAGTACTCGCAAAAGACGTGCTTAACATTCTCTGTTGCATCCGGACATATTGGGCAGTTTGGACGGTCGTCTAGTTTGAACCGATGCAGGTGCGCCTGGAAACATCCATGCCGGGTCAAAAACTGCGTGAGGTAGTAGTTAACTTCTCCATGTCTTCTTCCAATCCAGTCTTCTATCCTTGGTATACCATCGCTTCGTATACCACCACCATTATCGTTCTTCGTATGTGCTTGTCTCCTGATTTACTAACTTCGGGTCACGAATTCCTCACGTTTGCGTTCTAACCCTACGCGGACCGTTTCAGTATACAATCATCAAAAATATTTCCAATAAAACCATCTAAATCAGCTAAATGATCACCCAATTTTAACGTAAAAAATTCACCTGGTACATTTTCTAATAATAAGGAGTCGTACAATTAATAGGGATTCTTGTATCTTTTGACTCAACAAATTTCGGATTTATAATAGTCACATCAGAACCAGAATCTACTTAAAAAATACAAACTTTTTATGAGTTTGACCATCAAAATAAATTTATTAGAGTTTCTATTAATTCTTCCAACGTGGCAGTCAATCACAAAAGAGTGTGCAAAACTCCAAGTGGTGTCGTAAACCAACCAAACAACTGTTAGATAACGTAACTACTTTCTAGTTACGGCCTAAAAAGTAAGATTTTGGCCACGTGACTACATTTCTAGATATACTCATATTTGTCACTGTCAATGCTAGTTCGAATATATTTTAATCGACTTTAATAACCAAAACAATTACTATTCTTGTTATACCATTTAAATGTTATTTTGTCAATCTATTTTAATCGATTTGAAAATCACTATTCTTTACTAAATAGTTTAGCGATCCCAATACTAGTTTTATGAATAGCTCTGAATATAGTTTAATAGACTTTAATAACCAAAACGAATACTATTCTTGCAATATCATTTAATTGTTATATATATATATATATATATATATATATATATATATATATATATATATATATATATATAAATCTGTTCGAATAGTACTTTATTACAAATAATAAAAATAATGATAATTTTTCTAATATGATTTGTTCGTGATTTTATCAATAAGTTTGAATTGATTTATAAGGTAATTCGTTTATATAATATTTAATCGATCTCAATACTATCTTACGGTTAGGTTCAATTATTCTTCAATCGATTAGAATAATCAAAAAAAGAATCCCTGCTAAAAATACTAGATTGATTTAATCGACGGTTTAAATTATCGATGTGAATCGGTCTCAATCGCAATCTAAATATCAAAATGAAGATATTTTTAACGACTTTTATGCGATGATTATTTTAATGCAGTTCAATTGGGATTCTTTCAATAAATATGAATCAACTTATTAGTCGATATTAAATCAGTTTAATTTTACAAATAATTTTGATAACATTTTAAGTGACCTTAATGATCAAAGTTTTGTTATTCCTTATAAAAAAGAAACCTTTATATTTAGATTAGAACCGATTAAATTCATTGCGAAACTAGTCGATTTTAATCGACCATATGTTTCTTAATATAACCTGTTACCGTTTCAATTTAATAATTTGTAATCGCTCAAATGTTAATAATTCTTTTATTTATAAAATTGGAAATAAGAAACGAAACAAGTTTTCCGACGACCGGTGATAGTCGATAATGTGTCGTAGGCCGCGTGCACGGCGTTCGTAAAGGATCGTCAGGGGCAGCTTTCCTCCTTCGACAATTTTGACATGATATCATGCAAATAAGTAAATCGGTAAATGAAGGAGGGTACGGGGTGAAATGCGCAGAGGCTTTCACGGACGATTGGCCATAGGAAAACTTGTGCTTAAGAGAAACGTTCGAAAATGAGTAGGTTGCCTAGCGATGAAACAACAATTATGTTTTTTGACAATTGAGCGAGCAGGCGATGGAAAATTGGGCAGATGTTGGCGAGCGATCGAATAGTTCGGACGTTTGGTCTGTCAATAAAGTTTGTCTTTTCTAATTCAATGTCTCTGTGCCTTCTTTCTTCGTGCGCACAGCTGATAGTGATCAAGATCAGCTACATAACCGCTTGGTGTGGCTTCGAATGATCATACTCGCAAGTGACAAGATTTCTTCCCCGTTACTATATAAGAAAGGTCAAATGCAGTAGAAGACAGAATAGATTTATCACCTACAATCGATTTGATTTGAAACTTTATTAAAATCGATTGACTTTAGTAAACGACGCATGATTAAAAAAAATCATGTCAATTCAAATCGATTAACACCACGATATGCACATCAGTAAAAACGATTGCATAGTTGAATACAGTACGATTGAATAATATTAAATGTTATTCTAAATATAAAAAACCATTGAAACCGTTTTTCTAGTGAACACAGATGCATTGGTTCAGATTTAAATAAGCATTGAATCGATTTAGTGAATATCCTAATAATTATGTATTCTAATCCGGTTTAATCGATATTATTTTATCGTTTTAAATCGATTTTAATGCCATAAATATATTACACACGCAGTAGCCTGAATATTATCACTTTCAAATGTAAAACGCAGGATTAATATATAGACTCGGAATCGATACATTTTTTATCCATCGATTTCAATCGCATATTTTTAGCAGGAAGAGCCCGCTTTATTTATTATAAGTATACAGTCAAGAAACAGACGCACTATGTATAATCTACTCAATTCATTTATAAGATAAAACATGACTATTGGTGTTACGGACAATATATATTTGAAAGATTGTCTTTGAATTATATGGATTGAAGAACTGGCGTTTAAGACAAATTTATTTATATCTGGTATTTTCGCATTGATGTTTTGTTAATTCCTTATCATTAACAAAAAGATCGTATCTTCACGCATAACAAATTATGTTGCTGTCAATATATTGTATAAGCTTAGAATAGCAATACTCAGGTTAATAGTCAAAATTAAGCTTCGATTAATGTGAAACGTACGAAAATTGACTTTTTGATTTATGGTGTATTATAATTATGAATGCTACCCACGTAACACTGCAACTCAGGACATTTTTTTAAGGTTACAGATGAACGCTCGAGGAGGCGTTAAAAATAGATTTTTTTAGCAGTATAACACTCGGTTAATACTTTCCTGCCGTGTTATAACCAGGGCCAGAAGGGTCCTGTTTATTGTAAATTAACGTCGGGCGTGCAGAAGGCACGGCTCGGCCGACTCAGATCATGCACGTGTTTTTACACGAGCCCGCGGAGGCGGCGTAGGTCGGGTCGTAGGAAATAACACACGAGAAGTTTAGATAAGGAAATGTATATTCAATTGTGACTATACACGGAGGTGCAAACGCCGCACACTTCGACGAACGATAAAGAGAGACGAGAGATATTACCCTGTCGACGTGAGAAAGTGAGAGTGCAGGTACTTACAACTCGGTAGTGGCAGTAGTACTTGACGCAACGGACGTGGTCCAGTCTCGGACGTGGAGATGTACAGTTCGGACGGGCGTCGCAGCAACTCGTCGGTAACGCACGGACGAATATCGTTCGCTCTCGAGATGCTCGCAGGACTCACAACAAATCCGCGTATACAGTAGCGCGAGCTACTCGTGTGGATAGCGCAGCGAGACTAACTCTAGTCGCGGTTCTCCCGGCCGTCGGCACATCGTTGTCATATCTCGCCAACGCTGTGCGGCCAGGCGGCAACCGCGCTACCTATGCTCTCACTCTCTCTGTCTCTATCTTGCCTCGTTTCTCGTTCTCGCTCGGTTCGGCGCTCGTTGGCAGCTTGCTGAAACAATAATCTTATTACATTTAGTACATGATTAGCCGTTAGACATTTGACGTGCACTTGGCCGTCACAGCAGCTTAAATAAATTTAAAAAATTAATGTAAAATGATAAAGACATGCTTAATCCATTTGCAATTACTAATATTATTTTATAATTTTAATTAGGTTGATATAAAAGGTCTAACAGGACCAATTTGCTTTGATAATGCTGGATTTCGAAGTAACTTTGAAATAGGAATTTTTAGTTTAGAATACAGTGGAATCAAAGAAACTGGAAAATGGAATTCTTCAAAGAATGTAGAATGGTTTATAAACACATCGTCAGGAAGTAATCAGGATAGTTTGTCACTACATAATACGACATTCAGAGTCTTAATAGCACTGGTAAAATTGTTTACCTTATTATAACATTGATAAACATACACACACACGCATGCACACACGTGTGATTTTTAAAATTATATATATATATATATATATATATATATATATATATATATATGCGTGTGTGTGTGACAGTGTAACATGACTTATGCTGACGATTTCCTAAATGCAATCGTACATATGTTGACATTCGCTTACGCTGACGTCTGCATATTTTAACTAGTTTTTGTATTTCTCTAGTACTTATGCAAACAGTCAGCATAAGTATGGCTCAAAGTATAAGGTGTATTATGCAAATTTGTCGTTATAAGTCATAAAAGAATAAAGAATATTTAAAAAATATAAATAATATAAATAATATAATTATTGTTTATGTGTAAATGTCTTTATGTTGACACGGAAACATAAAACTGATAACATTGCAGTGCTACTCTACAGATAAAAGCAAGAAATAGACATTGATAATGATAAAATTGGAAAGAATAGCAATAATGTTTATTCGCAGTTTAACTATAATAGCCACTTTATTCCCTGAAAAGAGGGACTAAAGTAGCTTTTTACCATATTTTTTTGCCCCACATTCGCGGGAATGAAGTAACTCCATTATCGCAAATGAGGGAATACGGTTACTTTATTCTCAAAAATGCAGGATACAAATTTTTTAATTTTTTAAAAAAATTATATTTTTTTTTTAATAAAAATTTTTTCATAAAAATTTTAAAAATTTCGAAAAAATTAAAAATTTTTTTTAGAAACTTTTGAGAATTTTATTTGTATTGACCTAAGTTTCACTTTTCAAGGGTACAAAGTGGCTATAAGATTAAGTCGTGAATAAAGTTCTATATGCAACACGGGACTAAAGTCGATAAAAAATTCTTGCATAATATACTATTCGTTTATTGAATATTTTCGTTGTAATTTTTAAAGATATTTAATGCATATAACGTCATATATAACATTCCGGATTTAGGTCCAAAAGTCTAGCAACATACAGTAAGAGGCGCTTCTTATGGCATGAGTAGATAAGCTATGGGGATTCTGGCTCACTCTGAGCTAGAATCCCCATTACTTCTGGCTCACTACCCTGAGCCAAAATCCCCATTACTTCTGGCACTTTCCCCTCCTGTGCCAGAACCCCCATTACTTCTGGCACTTCCCTCCTGTGCCAGAACCCCCATAGACTTTGCAGGTCACCCCTATTCCCGTGCCAACTTCGTATATGCTTATTTAGATAGCGCGCGATCGCTATTAAAATTTTTTTATACTTATTGTATTCAGGGGAAGATTTTGTATTCGTTGAATATTTTTCAGAATACGATTTCTACTGTTGTAATGTTTTTTTTTCTTTTCTTCATTTTAACAAGGGGAAAGAGGTTTGTAATTAGTAGTACTAGTATTTTGACCCATTCTCGTTAATGTTTGAAGTAGAAATGATAGGATATGTGATACTCTTTCTCTCTTTAGTGAGAGAGAGGGTTAGAGCCCCAACCTTCGCTCTAACCTGTGAGGTACATCCATGTGTTCTTATACTTTTCCATTTTTACGAATTATCATTCTTATATCATGGAGAAATAGTTTATTTTTTCCTCATTTAGCTGGCTAAAAGTATTTTCGTAGACTTTTCTCAAAAGCTTGACGTTATGATGAGCACAGTTGATATGAGACAATTCTCCATCATGATGGGTACAGACAGTCACCACCTTTAAATTATTGAGCGGCGGATTGCCTATTTCAGCTACATCGTAAACGTGAAACTTGAAACGTTGAAGCCATTCTTTCTTCAAGGAACCCATCACGAGAATCCTAGTAGCATCGCGAAGAGCTTCTCGAAGAATCTTTTGTATGTCAGTGTACAGATGCTCTTATCGGTGAGACGTCGCCAAGAAAAGGGTTCCTTGAAAAGTAGCACTAGAGGTTCGCTATTATGATTGAGTGGTACTATGGCTAATTCCTTGAGAATAAAGTCATTTCCTGACTGTTTGTAGCCTTGGACATCCACTGGGTACTCCATCACGATGAGAAATGTTTCTAATACGGTAAAGTGCAGTGTTTTATAGCCTGATCCCCCACCCTTTCATCACTATCTATACAAGTTTTTTCACATCACCGCTGACAGGATTGTACTGGACTATGCGGTCGTGAAGAATTAGACAGTGAGCCGACGTGTTTGCTGGGAAATTGTCTCGTGATTCAAACTCTAGACGAACGACTACGGGAGCATTTTTCAATGCCTCACTTTGTTACGAAGAATCAATGACGTAGAGAGGTGCATGATTGATTAAGGGGTCAAGCCTGGGTTAAATCCTGCAAAAAAACAAAAAGATATTCTTCTTACCAAAAAATTTTTGATTTGATGTAATTTGAAAAAAAATTCTATTAAAAATATATAAAATATACACCATTTTTATCGAAAAAAAAAACATGTATATACCTTGTAAAATCATTGACCAAAATTCATGACATTTCACTATATAAATAAGTGTTTTTAGTCACTTGCCACGGCTTTTTGAAAGATCCGGACTGTCTTCTTTACTCTATCCGGGCTTAAAATGTACCTTAAACATGCCCCCTCGGACCTATCGAGAGACATTGCTAAAAAATATAAATCAAATACTGCTAGCAACAAATTTTGTTGCTAGCAATGTTTAATTGATATTTTTTAGATAACAAAATTTGTTAGATACCAAAATGTGGCATAAAGTGTTGTTCACCAGAGTCGTGTGAGCTAATACAGCTTTATCTGACTTGTTCAGTCTACCACAAATGTGTATCATACTACGCGAGGGTAGAACGTACAAGTCTTGATGTTGAATAGCGATGCGAATTTCATCACTGTTGTTGAACGATGTTAACTTAAGATAAATGACTTGCGACGGCACTTCAATGATCTTATATTCCGGTGGTACTGCAGGGAAGAACTCGTGTATGCTGTGAACAAGTTGACCATTCATATAGGCTCCTGAAGTAATATTACACTCGACTCGAAGAGCGTTCACTTTGAGAATAGTTTCAGATAAGTCTGAACTATGAGTTAAAATGGCTAGAAGTAGTCGCTGTATGAAATCGAGTAGTGAGCCGATCGAATCACGTGGACGAAAATCGATATCACGACTACACTTGATTATACTGCGAAGTCTATTATTGTTTGGTTGCAAGCTGAATGAAATACCTTTGTGTGCAATAGTTCTCGAAGGTAAGTATCTATATCCTTGATTTCGTAACTTCCTGTAGGTAACACAATCACTTCTTTACCAACATACAACTTATTAGCGTCTGTATCGATATTGGGTATAAAATGAAAGGTTAAGGGCTGGATTAAGCCAAGAACGTAATTTTTATGCAAATACTCAAGGTTAATGAGATCTCCATGACAGCGTGTAGGATAATAACTGAATCCTCCTCTATTTCCCCTTTATATACAGCCTGTTGGACAGGAATTTGAGACAAAGATGGCCACAATTGAAGGTATTATAATCTTAATATCTTTCATGGTTGTACTTGACTCTGTCAACTCCCAAGTATAACAACAGATCTAATAGCGACTGAAAGTCTCCAAAACTATCAAATTAAATTACATCATTTCCAAGCATACGATACGCTAAACAATGAGTTCCCGGTCCATCAGCATCGTCTAGATTTACAACAGCTAATGTATTACGATGCGGTCTATCGGCGGGTAACGCATTTCTCATAAACACTCCACGGAAGTTAGAAATTTTTAATATCTTAGTGTGCTTTATAATGTCAGTATCAGTAAGTGCTCTATAAGGAAATCTCACATTAAGGATTTTTTTCCTGAATACGCTTCCTCGATGATGAGGCGTGAGACGAAGACCTACCCAGAGCAAAATCCTCCATCTTCTCATTATGTCGTCGACTCACCTCTAACTATAGTTTAGCTGCGTTAGCTTTGTTAACTGCTTTTGCTATTCCCGCAGCACCATCCGCAACTGCACCAGCTGCACTTAGACCAGTGAAAATCGGTACGAGAAATGGTAAAAATCCACCTACATTCGATGGTACTGGTAACACACGTAGTATGATAATATTTTGTTTACCTCCAGCTTTTTTGACAGCATCACAAGCTCACTTCAAAGCTGAAAGAATGACTTTGCCAAAATCTGTGCTCAAGACCATTGAATTTGATGCAGCCTTAACAATTTTATTCAGCTTCGTGGACGATCTTAGCTCTTAGCTCTTTTTCGCGACTTCACACCCAATTCGAGTTTCAACTTTAACTTCATAGCGTTCAATACGGAGTATACTGCGACTTTTTCACCAATTCCTGCGTCTTTTGCGAGAACTGTCTGCCATGCTTGATCGGCTAAAACTTCGTCAGCTATATTTCTAGCTTCCATGTTTTTACGATTCTGCGAAGAAGCTATGTCGTGCTCTTTACAGGCTTTATCGAGAGGATTAACTCCTGAATCACCGCGAGCTAAGCGTTTAGCTAGTTTCGTACCTGGACCGCAATATTGATACCCAGGCAAATAAAGTTTAAACGGGAGTTTATTGATTAGACTGTTCTGTTAATAAATGAGGGGTTTGGTGCAATAAATAATATCACCCATTATTCCAGTGGACCCTTCGGGTTAGTGTTGTACCTTTATTTCATACTCATTGTTGGAGATTACACTTATATCGTTGGATACGCACAACATGTGCTCGGGCTCACTACATAGCCACCTTACGCTCTCTGCGTTCAAACTGCTTCTCTACTCTATACCCACGCTCTGGCTCTATACCTATAGTTAGCGCTACCGCGCGCTAGTCTATCCTGCTTACTATAGTCGCGCACGCGTGCTTACTCACATACTCTATATAGTGTGTACGGATACTAGCATATAAATTACATCTCAACACACCTCTTTAATTTTTATGCTACTTAAACTTTAAACAATTTTTAAATTCATTCTAAAATTTTCGAATTTATTTCTATCCAGAGCCTTTGTTAAAATATCAGCAATATTATTTTCTGAGTCTACTTTTACAATTTCGATTTCTTTATTTTCGTAGCACTCATTTACAAAATGATAATGTACTTCAATGTACTTCGAGTTTTTCGTCATGTTACCAAACTTTGCTATTGCTATGGCTCCTGAGTTATTTTTATTGGTTTCTCTAAATTTATACTAAAGTCTTTTAGCAAATTTTTAACAACTTTGATTTCACTTACAGCTTTTGATAAAGCTACGTACTCAGCGGCTGTTGACGACTTTGTCACATTGCCCTGTTTTCGGACTTTCCGATATATAACATTTCCATATATTCTTATGATAAAACCTGTCGTGGATTTTCTATCGGATTTATCTCCTGTCCAATCAGCATCAACAAAACTGTCCATGATTTCAGCATTTTTATTCTTTTTATAAGTTAACTTTAAGTCTATAGTCAAATACAAATACTTTAGAACTCTCAACGCATATTTATAATGAGTTTCATTGTAGCCATTTTGAAATTGACTTAAATGATTTACACTATAGCTAACATCTAGTCTTGTTCCAGAGCTTATATACATGATATATGTATAATAATGCTCCTATGAGATTTCTATATTTTATATCACTTGATGCTGTTTGTGCGGAATCTAGACTTAAATTTTGTTCTATCGGAGTTTTAAATAGTTTACTATGTTCAATATTATATTGTCTACCTAATGACTCTATATAATTACTTTGGTCCATTTTCATCTTACAATTTTTATAATCATAATTAATATTTATTCCTAAATATGTCTTTACGTCGCCTAAGTCTTTCATTAAAAATTTTTGTGACAATTTGGTTTTAATCTCATTAATTTTTCGCATTGTTTTTCCGTAAATCAATAGATCATCAACGTGTAGAATTAAGTAAATTGTTTCGCTATTCTCACATTTTGTGTACAAACAATAATCGCTTACACTTCTTTTAAATTCTAATTTTTGCATATATTTGTCGAAACATTCATACCAAGCTCTCAGGCTTTCTCGCAGTCCATACAACGCTTTTTCAAGTTTATATCCTTTTTCGGTTTTATCACTGTAACCTGAAGGTTGTTTTACAAATACTTCTGATTTTATTTTCCCATTCAGGAATGCGGTTTCAACATCCATCTGTATAATCATTATACCGTTTTCACAACAATATGACAATAGTAACTTCAATGTTTGAATTTTAGCTACTGGAGAATACAAGTCTTCCAGTACTTCTCTTTGTTGAAAACCTCGTACAACTAATCTCTCTTTTTATGATAATCAGATTTATTTGTAAAAACCCATATTAAATCTAAAATTTTCTTATGTTTCGGCTTTTCTACGAATTGCCAAGTTTTATTTTTATTTTGGGTAGATGGGTTGACCATATCTATCCGGTTTCTTTTTTTCGCGTTCTAACCTTCGCAGTTCAATTTCTTGATCATCAATTTTTTTTATCTGATTTATTACTTGGTTTTCTCTCTTTCTTATTTTCATTTACAACATTTTCTTCGATTTCGTTTGATTCAGAGTTTTTATTTATACTAATGTCGGATTCATTATCACTCTCGTCCTCACCTTTAAATCCAATTAAATTTTCATTTTCGATAAAGTCTACATGTCGTGAAACTATTATTTTTCCATTTACCAAAACTCTGTATTCAACCCTTTCATAGCCTACGAGTATACCTATGTCAGCTTTTCTATCCCATTTTGATTGTCTTTTTATTTCTGGAACTCTAACAAATACTTTATTCTCCTATAATTTCAGATTACTAATGTTCGGCTTTTTCCCAAAAAAAATTTCAAACGGAGTTTTATTCTGACTTGTATTTGTTATTGTTCTATTTTTTAAATACGCTGCGGCTTTTATAATTTCTGGCCAATACTTAATATTTAATTTCGAATCATTAAGTAATCATCTTGCTGAGTTCATTATTGTCCTATTATAGCGCTCAGCTGTCCCGTTCAGCTCGTGTACATGCGGTGGACATGGTTCTACTATTATTCCCTTTTCACTACATAAATTAAACTTGATTTTATTCATATATTCATACCTTAATCTTTTAATTTTCTAAGGACTAACAGCTACTTTCTTTTCCTTCTCAGCGCGAACAACATGTAATCTAGAACGTATATTATTCTGTTCATGCCTTATTATGTTTTCATTGAACAAACATTTGCGATAATTCTCGAGTGATGCTATTTTCAACAACTCTAGATTTTACACCTTTTGCCTTCTTGATGGGTTCACTATTTTAAATGAGAATGCTGTATATTTCACTACGAAGACCGATGAATTCTGTCATTACATGACCGTTGCATTCATCTTGCATAAAACTGATAACTTTCTTATTCTTGAGTGGTATTCCAAATTCATTATTCTCAGGATAATCAGACGTATCGAATTTATCAATATCTTGTTTTATAATATCATACATGTTAACATCCTGAACCTCATATATTAAAGTGTTAGTACCAGTATACAATAGCTTGCACTTACTCCAACTCTTGCCTTCATATAGCCGTAGTGGACATCATAAATGAATGTTTTAGAAATATCAAGTACACAGAGTCCCACATATATCGGTTTCCTTATTATTATTTCTGTACGGGCTAGTTGTACAGCAACAAGATCTTCAGCAAAGATTGATCTGCTAAGAAAATTAGACCTTTCAATTAATGTCTCTGCTCCATATCGTCTATTCCATTTAGACACTAACTTAACATCTACACGTTTTCGTTCATTTTCCATTGTCTTACCATAGACGGCATTAATCAGAAGTTTGAAAAATAGTTTCTCACATTCATTTATAACTTGTTTTCTCTTCTCTGTATTGAGAAAAACGTAGGGCTTTAACGAGAAACTATGTTTTCATTTGAGTGCTCTGTGAATTTTCCTTAAAATAAGACCATGCTTCAGAGCTTGTTTGAGAGCACGATAATGAACTACATAGCGCTCTTTGTTATAAAGCGTAGTTAATAATTTTTTCTGTTTTGAAGTAGGAGGCGCCATGTGTTCAGGACAGAGCGGAAGATCTTTGTGATCATCATGAATATTTTCAGGATAATCCAAATCAATTTCTAGAATGTAGCCAAAATACTGATCATCAGGTACATAAAAAAAAATTAGATTCGTCAAGATTTTCAACCCATGTAAATCCACCTTCTGGCAAAAATTGTGTCATCGCCCATCCATACATATTGTTGGCGTCAAAGTACATTAAATATTTTTTCTCTTCTTTAGGGTATAACCTTCAAGCATATATTAATTATTCGCTTATGCATAACGGTTCGAACACTGGCTCACTCGACCTCTTATGCCCTTCTCAATAAACATCAACATATCTACATCTGTTAACAATTCAAGATTGATACCAGTATATTTTAACATAGCATCCCCAGGTCAATCCAGGTGTTGTGTAATAATGTGCAGGGTCTAAGCTATAGGCTTTCATACACGTTGAGCAGAAATTTTTAAACACATCAGCTAGAAGAAGCACATCTATTTTGAGATAAATATCTGCATATTGACCAAGAGTTTTTACATTTAAGGCAGACCACGCTGTTTTTGCGTGTTCGTAATCAGCATCACTGAGATCACACTCATACTATTCACTGTAAAAATCATCTTTATATGGTAGCTTCTCTTCTTTCAGCTTATCAAAAAAGCTTACATAATCGTATAGGGGAAAACTCCTTTTCTCAACAATAGTTCAATTTGATCAGCTGTATAGCCATCATCATTTTCAAACACTGAACTAGTGATGCTAAGCTTCTCTACTTAAGATGCTAATTTCTCCAAAGACAAAAGCATGAATCTAAAGGAGTCTATATATCGAAAGTTTCTATCACTACTATCGATATATTTTGTAAAAGTCCCTTGAAGTTGTCAACAGTTGCGAGTTCTTTTACAATAAAGTGCGAGTCATAACCAGTAAGATTATGTAAGATAACTTGTATGAATCTAGCATCTTTGAGATTTATATTGCGACTTTCATGTGCTGCTCCTCTGTAGCGTCCTGTAAGGTGACAATAGTGTCTTACAGTTATATCGTTGGCAAAAAGAACTTTCTACAAATATGACAAATTCTGGCAGCTTTAAATTCTTGATACTCTTTAGCAGTAAGTTTCATAGGTTCAGGTGTACTATAAAGTTTTTCCAACTCGGTAGCAATCTGCATAAGATTGTTAACAAACCACTCTGCGGGAGTCATAGCGTTTTCTTCCTCTTGTCTATAGCTTCGTTATACAGACTTAGCATCGTTAAAACTACATTTTAAATAGAAATCAATACTACAGGCTTCATGTTGCTAAAATACACAAACGTCATCTTTCACAGGTTAATAGACACTAGCAAAAAATGCTCGCTTCGCTCGCGATTTACAAATTAATTGTGATGATATTTAAGGGGATGTCGTGCCAAAAAACACTGTTTTTCTATTACATAAAACTTTTTGAATAAACTTTGCAAATGAAAAACCCCAAATGAATCGTTCTACTAAAAAAAATTTCCGATCGGACTTTTTGTTTTTCTAAAATCTTGGAAATACGAACAGAAATTCGATCAGACTTTCTGTTTTTCTAGAAGTTTGAGGATACAAAATACTCCGTAGTGAATTTGCAAAGCATTTGCGCCGACATCCCCTTGATTATTTGACGTGTCATTATTAAATATACTGTTAATTAGATGTACACTCGATGGTAGTTAATTCTTGTAAAACTTTTATGAAATGCTTTAATAAGATTGTCAGATTGATAAATTTTAACTAATCAAAAGCACGACTTCAAAAGCATTTCATAAGAATTAATTACCGTCGAGTATAAATGAATATATTCAATACAGCCAACATTCTATAAAAGAGTTATAGCTACTAGTACACAGGACCGACTTTAAAATTATAGAATAAAATAGAAATACATTTTGAATATTAAACAATGTTTTTAAACTCTTTGTTATTATTTGATCACCGTATTAACCAAATCTAACAAAAAAATTATATTAATTAAACATTTTTTTTATTTACATTTATAAAATGATCTAAATTGTGAGATTATAACAATCATAACATTTATATTCTGTACTAAAATGTAATACATAGTACGATATTTACTTTTATATTTAATGATAAAGACATTTTCAATCCCTAAAGAAAAAGAAAAATAAAAACAATTGAAAAAAAAACGTTATGAACTGCAGATGATAGCAGAAGAATGTCGGGATTGACACACAGATAATAGTAATCTTTTGTTGTCTTCGGTTTTATTTAGTTAGCTAGATACTTCAGTTAGATTTTTTTTTCAGGTGTAAAATTTTACAATTTGGAAAATAAATAAAAAAATGAATACAACAGACAATAACTATTAATAAGTGAAGACAACAGTTTTTTCATAGTTCAAAACAGTTTTCTTCATTTTATAATTGCTGTCTTCTACGTTCACTAGTTTGTTCCCAATCAAAACAAGCTATCTTCGGATTTCTACACATTTTTCTTAACTTTTTTAAAAACACGCCTCTAATAACATAAAAAAGAGAATTAACTTTTAAAAAAGTAAAAGGTTAGGCGAGTTTCATATATTCCGCAACGAAATAACAGATAAAAAAGAACTGAGATCAATCAACCAAAGTCAAGTTGATTATATTTAATAATAATAAAGCAACAACATTTTTCTTTGTCAATAAAGGGCTTACTTAACTTGAAGTTGAATTATATACTGATCAATTAAGAATAACTCTCAAGATACTTGCCATGACCGTTTCATTGTACTTACGGTGTTTTTATGACGTTTTAATACATAAAGAAAACATTTTAGTTGTTCATCAATTAACAAAATGAAACGGTCATGTCAAATTAGGTAGTAAGTATCTTGTGAGTTTTTAGTAAATTTGTTTAGGTATTTCATATTTTTCCTAAAAATAAAGTATAACCATCTTTAGCACCTTTTGACTGTGGTTTTATTGTAACATTTGTATTACTAAGATGAAATCACTGATTGTTCTGATACACTACCCTTGAATGATTTCTACACCTAGACGCCAAAACCAAGTGCGAACTACCTAGACTTCGTCATCGGCCACGCTGTACACCTAGACGCCGTCCACGTATGATGTATGTACCTAGAAATAAAAAACGATGGATCGCACCACCTAGACTTTGTGATCGGTCACACTATACATTTAGACACCGTCTTCAAATTATTTCTACACCTAGACACAAAAAACTACGAAGCGCACCATCTAGATTTCCTCATTAGCCACCCCGTACACCTATACAGCGCTCTCGAATGATGTATTTGAGTATTGTATATATGTATATATTGTATATATGTATTCATCTAGACATAAAAAATTACAATGCGCACCACCTAGACCTCGTCATCGGCCACCCCGTACTCTTAAACACCGACTTCGAATTACTTTTACACCTAGACACTAAAAACTACATATGAGCGAGCATGCAGAAAACCATTAAGAAAGTAATATCCATCTGTGTATAGCTGTGCAGCCAACTTCACGGTCCTAACACTTGTTGCGGCTAACTTAACGGCCCTAACAATTTTTGATTTGATTTGAGCATTTTGTGAATGACACACTCGTGTATTATATCAAAGATAGTTTTTATCAATATTTTTGTTTAAAATCATAGTTAGGCATAATAAAACATGATATAAGTCAGAAGCTTCCTCCAACTAAATTTATACGTCTAATACATAAAATATTGTTTTAATATACAGTACAATCTGCCTGCTAATGTATAAGGCGGTTTTTGATACATAATGTAATATATAAGTTTTAAATGGTTTATTGTCCAAAAGCTTGCAGACCCCTCTGTTTTTTATAATAGAATACGAACGCTGCCACCATTTTTTCACATTATATATATATATATATATATATATATATATATATATATATATATATATATATATATATGGGACGTTTCACGTCAACCGGACCATCAGTGCGCCCAAAATTTGGGTTAACCTAACGAGACGTTTGAGGTCTCAAAATGATCGTCTGGTCAAGAGCTTTTGAAAAAGTTCTGGCCTTTTCAAAAATCCAATGTGGCGCATAAAATATGGAGCCTGAAACCCACGTTTTCATAGCACATTCAACAAAAACAATAGTAAAAATGCTCTAATTTGTGAAATATCCCACCAAAAAGCATGTACAACTCATGATAGGACATATTATTTTGACAATGCTGACGGAATTCCAAAATCAAAAATGGCGGAATCAAAATGGTGGATATTATACCACCACCAAACCCATTTTACCGCAACAAATGATTTTTGATCAGTTTAAAGTATCGATATGGGGGTTTTCAGGGTCACTGAATCTTATTGTAACCTCGACATTTCAAAATTCGAAATGGTGGATCCAAAATGGCGGACATTATACCACCACCAAACCAATTTTACCGCAAGAAATGATTTTAGATCACTTTAAAGTATCGATAGGAGGGTTTTTGGGGCCACGTCACCTTATTTTAACCTCGAAATTTTTAAATTCAAAATGGCCGATCCAAAATGGCGGACATTATACAACCACCAAAACTATTTTACCACAATGAACGATTTTAAATCAGTTTAAAGTATCGGACCGCTGAATCTTATTTTAACCTCGAAATTTCAAAATTCAATATGGCGAATATAAACTGGCGGATATTTGTCATAACCCATCCGCAGGCTCTCTCGCGAAAAGCCCCTGCTAACGCGCAACCCGCCGAACACGCCACGCACGCTGCAGCGCTTATCACCGCGGCGCAAGTACCGCGGCGCGCCGCTAGGCGGCTGCGCATTACCCACAAGTGAAGTAGCGTCGCGGAGGGCACATAAGGTGGCCGGGTCCAGCGCTGTACCTCGCCCCTCTTCCAACAGCCTAATGCTGCAAGTACACGGCTCGTGTCCAATGACAACTTCTGCAAAGACTTCAGCAAATAAAACTGTTTTGTGGCAAAGGAATTTATTGCTTTAAAGTGATTTATTTCATCCCTCTTTTTTACCTACACCCCCAACCCCTTCTCACGTTTAGCAACCCATAGAAAGGAATATTTTCTTCAAGGAATGCTTTCTTCATCGGCGACTTTTTCTCCAACAGTCTTTTTCAGGATAGTTGGTAAGCAAGTCCATCAGCGGCTTTATTCATAGGCGACTTTCTCTCCAACAGTCCTTTTTAGGATAGTTAATAGGTACATTAATAGATACATTGGCAACTTCTTCTTCAACATCCTTTTTAAGGCAGTTGTTGAGTAAGTCTTACTTTATGGGCAACTCCTTGTTCAACTGTACTAGCCGTAATTTTGTTATTTCTAACATTTTTTTTTGTTTTGGTTGTGCTTTCTCATATCCTACAACAATGTCTTCTCCTGCGAAAAAATATCGTATCGATAGATGCGTTAATCCATTTGATATTAATAGAGGACACAGCAAATCTTTTAGGTAGATCTCCAAAGAATTTCAAGATGTCTATCCTGATTATCCAACATCTTCACTGATTTGTGATACATGTAGAAAATCCTTTTACAAACTAC
This sequence comes from Nasonia vitripennis, assembly GCF_009193385.2. Lineage (NCBI taxonomy): Eukaryota > Metazoa > Arthropoda > Insecta > Hymenoptera > Pteromalidae > Nasonia > Nasonia vitripennis. Next base: position 1,341,452 of record NW_022279625.1, on the reverse strand, counting down.
ATGATTTGTCATCTCCAAACGTCAGTATGAGTGTTAATTTTGAATCAGAGACTGACTCACCTTCGGTTTCAAACACGGATGCACCTATGCAAGATGATCTTACAGATATTTTAACTGGACTTAAAAACAAATTCCAATCCCTGCCGGAGAACGATCCATTACGTGTCAGTATTCTTACTATTTTGCCCGAACACTGGGCAATACGTAAAATTATGAACCAATTTGGTGTGTCTCACAGAATGGCTCACAAAGCAAAACAGTTAAGAGAATCAGATGGAGTTTTGGCTTCGCCTGTTGCAAAATGTGGAAAAACATTACCTGCAGAAAATACTCAGAAAGTTGAAGATTTTTACGAAAATGATCTTAACAGCAGAATTATGCCAAATAAGAAAGATACCGTCAGTATTAAATTATATGGTGAAAAAATAAAAGTGCAGAAAAGATTATTACTTACTGATATTAAGAACCTTCATAATCAATTTAAAGAACAGTTTCCTGAACATCCGATTGGGCTTACCAAGTTTGCGGAACTGAGACCAAAATGTTGTGTCTTTGCAGGATCCTCTGGTACACACAGTGTATGTGTATGTACGATACACAAAAATTTCAAGGCGATGATTGACGCAGTAAATATAGAAAAAATCTCAAACAATATTCTGAAGAATTATAAAGATTGTTTGAATTTCGTTCTATGTGAGGATCGCAAACCAAGTTGTTATTTGAATGAATGCAAATTTTGTCCGGGCATTCAAAAGTTTTCTAATTACGTTGAGAACATTATGGATGAACACAATATTGATCAAGTCATCTTCAGCACGTGGAAATCAACCGATAGATACACTTTGATAAAACAATGCCTAACATCGCAAGAATTTATTGAAACTTTATGTTCTAGCCTAGAAAAGTTGATACCTCATCACTTCATCGCTAAGGAACAATCAAAGTTTATTTCTGGGAAGAAAAATAATCTTTCAGATGCAGAGGTTCTTGCTCAATGGGATTTTGCTGAGAACTATGCTTTTACAGCCCAAGATGCTGCACAGGCATTTCATTTTAATAATGATCAAAGTACGATTTTTCCTGCTGTTGTTTATTATAAATCTGAAGGCAAGCTAAAGCATTTCAGTACAGTATCTATGTCCAACTGTACTACTCATGATGCCACTGCAGTATATATAATGCAGCAAAAGCTTATATCTGAAATTCGCAAGGTTTGTCCCACAGTAAAAAAGGTAATATATGCTACTGATGGTGCTAAACAGCATTTTAAAAATCGTTATCAAATGAGTAGTCTAATGAGTCATAAGAGAGATTTTGGTGTTGATGCTGAATGGTACTGTTTTGCAACAGCACACGCAAAAGGTAGTTGCGATGGAGTTGGAGCGATAGTAAAGAGAGAAGCTACAAGAGCGAGCTTACAAGCTGCAAAAAATAAAGCAATTCTAGATATTAAAGCTCTTTATTCATGGGCTAATGGGCGATCATTCAATATAAAATTTTTCTTATACACCAAAAAAGATCACGAACAAACTCGTCAATTCCTAACAAAGAGATTTAAAAACTGTCCACCTGTCACAAACATACAAATGGGGCATGGATTTATCCCAGAAAATAATGAAACGTTGAAAGTCATGCATTACTCAAATGCCAATGAACCTAGGAACAGAGTAATTTATGATATCGGCGAAAGCCATTTATCACCAGTAAAAACTCCACGAACGAGGAGCCAGAATTGATAAGAGTGCACAAAATGTCATTAAAGATTGATTCATTTGGCTAAATAATATTTTTTTTTTCATCCACGCAGGCATATACATATACACAGACCAATAGAAAAATGTAAGTGCAAAAACCGCAGACAGATAATTCTAAATCTAATATATCGGAAAAATATAAGATTTATGTGCACAAATACTGATTCTGATAATACATTTATAACCATTTACCTCACAAACCCCCATATCGATACTTTAAATTGATCTAAAATCATTTGTTGCGGTAAAATTGGTTTAGTGGCGGTATAATGTCCGCCATTTTACCGCGCTGCAGCGTGCGTGGCGTGTTCGGCGGGTTGCGCGTTAGCAGGGGCTTTTCGCGAGAAAGCCTGCGGGTGGGTTATGACAAATATCCGCCAGTTTATATTGGCCATATTGAATTTTGAAATTTCGAGGTTAAAATAAGATTCAACGGCCCCTTAAACCCTCCTATAGATACTTTAAAGTGATCTAAAATCATTTCTTGCGGTAAAATTGATTTGGTGGTGGTATAATGTCCGCCATTTAGGATCCACCATTTCGAATTTTGAAATGTCGAGGTTAAAATAAGATTCGGTGACCCTGAAAACCCCCATATCAATACTTTAAACTGATCAAAAATCATTTATTGCGGTAAAATGGGTTTGGTGGAGGTATAATGTCCACCATTTTTGATTTTGGAATTCCGTCAGCATTGTCAATAATATGTCCTATCATGAGTTGTACGTGCTTTTTGGTGGGATATTTCACAAATTAGAACATTTTTACTATTGTTTTTGTTGAATGTGCTATGAAAACGTGGGTTTCATGCTCCATATTTTATGCGCCACATTGGATTTTTGAAAAGGCCAGAACTTTTTCAAAAGCCCTTGACCAGACGATCATTTTGAGACCTCAAACGTCTTGTTAGGTTAACCCAAATTTTGGGTGCACTGATGGTCCGGTTGACGTGAAACGTCCCATATATATATATATATATGTATATATATATATATATATATATATATATATATATATATATATATATATATATATATATATATATATATATATATATATATATATATATATATATACAGGGTGACCCAATTTAAACGGGCACCGCTCATAACTCGTCAGGGACAGCCACAATCGAAAAAATGGTAGAAACCAAAGTTATAGGATATCGAGGGGATAACCCGATGGTGACCTTGGATTTGACTTTGAACGCGTTTTTCAAGGTCATTTGAAGGTCAACTTTGGATTTTTAAATAGGAATCCCATTCTTTTATTGCGGGAATGGAAAGAGCGGTAAATTTTACGTTCAGAATGGTATGTTCGGTTGCGGCACTGAAGGTCATCGCAAGGTCATGCAGCCAGAATGAAACCCCGCCTACGTAATTCCTCTAGCAACGCCAAATTAAAAAAAAGTGGTAGAGACCAAAGTTGTTGTATAGGGGGGGGGGGGGAGAATTGTGACCTCGAATTTGAGCCAGTCCTACAAGGTCATTTCAAGGTCAAATTATTTTTTTTCAAACAGCACCCACTTTTTCGACTCCGGATCCTGAAAGCGTGTAAAATGTTGCACTTTAAACGAAGTAGTAAATTTAAAATAGAAGAAAAGATTTTAATCATTTAGCGTACCATTTCCTGCGTTTTGTCATCATTATAAAACTTGATGTCCAGGACCCACGACGAGGACGTAGCAGGGTGGATTTTCAGGTCCCATTTTGATCCGGCCGATGAAGGCAAGACGTGAAGACACCGGCCGATTAAGGCAAGAATCATAGCCCGGCCGATGAAGGCAAGACGTGAAGACACCGGCCGATTAAGGCAAGAATCATAGCCCGGCCGATGAAGGCAAGACGTGAAGACACCGGCAGATGAAGGCAAGACCATGAAAAAATCACTTTATAAATAGAGTTTAAGCTTTACCTAATTAAGTGTTCAAAAATCCCTCCATGATGTCTAATACATAGTTGAATTCTTCGCTCAAAGCTTCCAACAGTCGACAGAAGCACATGCCTTGGTATGCCTCTGCAAGTATTAATGATTCTTTGCATCATATTTTCTCTAGTAGTAGGGGCGTCCGCATACACGCTGTTTTTCAAAAAGCCCCATAAATAAAAATCTGGGCTCGTGAGATCTGGGGATCGTGGAGGCCACTCAACATGATCTTCACCACGTCCAATACCTATCCATCTATTACGGTATGTTTGATTTAAAAAATCTTGAACATCTAAACTTCTATGCGCAGGTGCACCATCATGTTGAAGCCACATACGCATTCTGGTTTGTATATTAACATCTTCTAACAGATTTGGTAATTCATTTGTCAGAAAATGGAGGTATCTATCTCTGTTAACATTACCGTCAAAAAAGTAAGGCCCAATTAGATAGCCATTAACAATACCACACCATACTACAAGACTCCATTGATGTTGGTGATCGACTGCACGGGTCCAATGAGGATTTTCAATGGACCAATAGTGGGAATTGTGTCGGTTTAGTTGACCTGTATTATGGAAAGTGGCTTCATCGGAAAATATGACGTACCTGAAAAAATGTGGATCGTTTTGCAATCTTTCCTGTGCCCATTGGCAAAATCGTAACCTTCTTTCAAAATCACGTTCTGTTAGCTCTTGGGTCAAAGTAATATGATATGGATGGTAACGATGGAGTCTTGTTATTCTTCTCACTGTTTCTCTCGGGATGCCAGATCGTACTTCTATTTGTCGAATTGAAATATGAGGATCTAAATAAATCATAGCAAGCACCACCAATACTCGTGGATCATTTCGCTCGATAGTCATTACTCTATGACGTTGTCGTGATCTTTGAGGTCCTCGCCTCTCTCGCTGTTCAATTCTCTGGATCGTACTTCGAGATGGATGATGATTTCTGTTTGGGAAACGCCTCCGATATAATTGTGCTGCTGCATTATAATTTCTTCGACACTCTCCCAAAATCAATAAAATATCAACAATTTCGCTTCGACTATAGTCCGGCATATTTACTTAGATTATAAATATTACAAAAATAAAAAAAATGACTCAAATCACATATTTTCAATTATTAAATTAGTATTTGAAGTCGATAAATATCTAAATAAATTTAAAAATTCTACTGCATTACTAGAACTTAGACTGTTTTCTGCAAAAAATAATAAATAAAAAACTACTTAAACAATTATTTAATTGCAAATAGTAATTATTAATTTTTTATTATAAAATAATTTATTGATTAGGAAGCTTTTATGAAATAGATAATAAATAAATATTTTGTAATTCCAAAAGTGTTAAAAGTAAATTTTAATAGATAACTTATAAAATAGTTAAAATTGTATTTTAGTAAAAGATTTATTTTAACTTATTAAATTTTATGAAGTGAAATCAAACTTATACATACATTTAAAATATGGGTAATTAATCGGAATATTTAGCTCTTAAACAATATTTTCTAGAATAATCGCTATGACTTGAAATTATATCAAACATTTTTTAATTTTAAGTAAATTGATTCTTCAAGAAATACCTTCATTACGTATTGCAGAACTTTTTTTATACAAGACATTAATACAAAAATTTTAATAGAAAATGTATATTCGTATTATTTTTAATATTAAATGAAATGATGTAAAAAGTACAATCTTCATTTGTTAACAATAATAAATATTCTGTTACGTTAGATAAAAATTTTTTTACATTAACATAACTTTAGATGCAATATTTTATATTAATATGTATGTTATTAATTAATTATTATCGTGTTAAATACAATATTTTACAGCTTACATATTGTACAAGTTTAAATAATGAACATACATTTTTTAGTGTTGTTGGTTGTTTATTATTACTTATCTAATAGAAAAGTGCAAAAAATTTAAGTACCTACCAATTTCTGCTGCAAAAATATTTCTAATAGAATTAAAATATTTATACAGTGGAATTATCACTAAATAATTATATTAACTGTTGCCAGTAATTGTATGTATAATCTGTGTGACGACATGGTATGTATTACAAACTTTATAATTCTGCTTATACATATGTATTTTCAACATGCGTGTTTACATGTATGTGTGTATAGCATATGTATACAAACATACGTATGTATGTATATCTATGTATACTTAAAACAATAATAATTTATGAATAAATTAAATGGAAAAACAACAACGTTATTTAAAAAAACATAATGCAATTTATTTCTGATTCAAATAATAAATGTGTGTAAAATAAATATAAAAACTTTTTTACTTTATACTTCGATGTTTTACTTTTTCTTTTTCTGTATCGATGGCTTTTTATTGTAAAATTCTATTCATATTTTGGCATTACGGTTTATCAATTTATGATATTTTAAAAATAAAACATTTAATATTTTTTTTACGTTTTTATCAAACTTTGACGTTTTTCTACAATACTTCGATGTTTTACTTAATCTTTTTCTGTATCGATGATTGGCTTTTTAATAAAAATTTTCGTTAATATTTTTGGCGGAAGGCCGAGTGTGAGACTCTTTCGACAATTTTCGGAGGCTATTTTTATTTTTGCAAATCGAAAGTTCGGGCGGCAGGTACGGCGCGGGGCCGGGGCGCCTGCTTGAAAATCATTCGTGAGTTAAGCGTCGTAGGGGAAGGTTCGACGGAGTCGCGGTGGCAAGACTGAGCGCGGGACTTATTTTAAAAGGCTTATTTCGGGAGCCATTTTTATTTTTCGCACATCAGGAGTTCGGGTAGGTAGGTGGCGACCACCTAGAGGAGTCATTCGCAAGTTAACCGTCGGAAGGGATCATTCGGGGAATAGCGAGACTTATGTTTGGACGCTAGCGAGGGCTCATTTGCGTCTTGGCCGCTGGACAGAGAACATCTAAGAAGGGATTTCATCTCGGATACAAAGTAAAAGTAAAGTTTGAAAAACAATAATTTGACCTTGAAATGACCTTGTAGGACTAGCTCAAATTCGAGGTCACAATTCTCCCCCCCCCCCCCTATACAACAACTTTGGTCTCTACCACTTTTTTTTAATTTGGCGTTGCTAGAGGAATTACGTAGGCGGGGTTTCATTCTGGCTGCATGACCTTGCGATGACCTTCAGTGCCGCAACCGAACATACCATTCTGAACGTAAAATTTACCGCTCTTTCCATTCCCGCAATAAAAGAATGGGGTTCCTATTTAAAAATCCAAAGTTGACCTTCAAATGACCTTGAAAAACGCGTTCAAGGTCAAATCCAAGGTCACCATCGGGTTGCCCCTCGATATCCTACAACTTTGGTCTCTACCAATTTTTTTAATTTGGCGTTGCTAGAGGAATTACGTAGGCGGGGTTTCATTCTGGCTGCATGACCTTGCGATGACCTTCAGTGCCGCAACCGAACATACCATTCTGAACGTAAAATTTACCGCTCTTTCCATTCCCGCAATAAAAGAATGGGGTTCCTATTTAAAAATCCAAAGTTGACCTTCAAATGACCTTGAAAAACGCGTTCAAGGTCAAATCCAAGGTCACCATCGGGTTGCCCCTCGATATCCTACAACTTTGGTCTCTACCATTTTTTCGATTGTGGCTGTCCCTGACGAGTTATGAGCGGTGCCCGTTTAAATTGGGTCACCCTGTATATGTTAAGGCTATCTAATTGGCATTTCGAACCTTAAAATATAAAAATCTGAATGTTTGATCTAGACTCCGACAACCTCAATACAGTAAAAAGGTACCTCTTTATAGTAAGAAAGTAGCTGTAAAGTTTCAGAATAGGCCTGACTTTCTACTAGAATTTACGTAGAAAAGACACATGATATAATGGCTAATAAGTGGTTTTACATGCAAATTTGACACTTATAACCTAGTAAATTTCATGTCTACCGATACAAACACATGTCGATTCTAACCAAAAAACACTGCAAGTTGCAACCACCTCTTCTACTGCGTCTGGGCCGGGATCCTTCAAGCTCCACGCGTCTATGTATGGTGTATGGGCATATGATATCGTGCGACAGACATATTGTGGAGAACGACACCACAGCTTGTCGTCCCCCGCAACTTATGACGGACTGTCATAACTGACGTGAGTACCGGTCACGACTATAAGAACTGATCGGAAGATGCTACTCACTTACGTCCGTCATGACCGTCCGTCATAAATTGTGGGACAACAAGCCTATATGGTGTAGATCGACACGATATGTCTGTCGCACGATTTGATGTGCCCATACACCATACATAGATGCGTGGAGCTTGAAGGATCCCGGCCCTCACGCTTCCAAGCGCGCTAAACCAATATATATATATATATATATATATATATATATATATATATATATATATTCGTTTGGCGCGCTTGGAAGCGTCAGACGCAGTAGAAGAGGTGATTCCAATTTGCAGTGTTTTTTGGGTAGAATCGAGTAAAACGGTGAGAAGGAGTAAGGCGAAGGAGAGAAAGGAAAAAGCGGGGAAAACAACAGATAATAAAGTAAAACGAAGGTGCAGAAAGAAAAAAGTGGACAGGGAAAAGGAAGAGAAGGCAGCAAAGTGAGGTTAGGAGAAGTAAAGAATGACGGAGATAGGGGAGAAAGCGAAGACGAGAGAGCAGCACGGCCGCAGAACTTGATCTGGAGCAAAATTTAGAGCCAGGAACTAATAGGGACAAAGGGGGCGAGAAAAACAAAGAGGAATACGGAACCACGTGAAGATTTGAATCGGTGCCAAGAGGAATAGAGTCAGGGAGAGGAAAACACAGTACACCGAGAGGCGGGAGAGGCGGAAGAGGAGGAAGAGGAGGAGGAAAGATACTAAAACAGTGAAACCTAGAGGAAAGCTTTAGAAAGGAAGAAAAATCAGGGGAAAAAAGAAAGAAAAGAAGTCCAGAAGAGGAGAAGAAGAATAAAAGGGAAAAAACGGAGAAGGCAGAAGGGGAAGAGAAAGAAGCAGTTGAGAGGTGTAAAGCAGAAAGCGAGGCAACGAAAGAAGAAAGGGAAAATACAGAGGAGAAAAAAGAAAGTATGGACAAGGTACAAGAAACACTAGAGAAAATGTGGAAGATGATGAAAGAGGAGAGAAGAGAGAAAGGAGATGATATAAGAGTGGGGGAAGAAATGGAAGAGAAAATGGAAGGAGATGGAGGCGAAGGTGAACGGAGGACTAGATGTTGTGAGCCGTCAGCTGGAAGAAGAAAGAAGGGATAGGATCAAAATGAAAGAAAGATTAAAATACCAGGTGGAAAAGGAATGTGAGAAAAGGGAGGAGCTGAAGCTGACACTGGATGCCAAGGCAAGGGATATTGAAGAAAGGAAGGACCCACAGGAGTAGGCAAGAAAGGAGGATTCTGTAGAAAAGAGAAGGAGATGAGGCAGCTGAAAGAACTAGAGTAGAGAATTGAGGATGGTCAAAGAGCAAGAAAAAGAAACAACGTAGTCTTGACCGGTCTAAGAGGAGATAAATCGGACAAACCAAAACTGAAGAGATAAATAGAGGAGCAACTAGAGCTGAGAGTGAAGATGAGAAGAGTGTGGCCAATCAGAGGACGGAACACTAGAAGAATAGAAGGAAGAATGCAGAGATAAAGATGAGAAAGAAAAACTGATGGATGCGAAGAATAGGCTGAAAGGGACAGAGGTGTTTATCGATCACGAATCAACCTGGAAAGATAGGAGGACCAGAGAAAAGCTGAACGAAAAGGCTAAGGAATGGTGGAAAAAACGGTACGTCGTAAACGTGGGAAGAAACAGATGGACGGTCGGGGACGAAGAATACAGATGGAACGAGAGAGAGGAGAAACTTTTTCGGAGAGATGCAGACTGAGAGAAGATAAGAAGAAAAGTTGAGAGAGAGGAGATCGGAAAAAACAAAGGAAAGAATGAAGATAGTAAGCTGGAACGTGGCAGGATTAAAAGGGCTAGAAGAAGACGGGTGGAACTATAGAAAGGGGTTCGACGGTATCTGCCTTCAAGAGACGTGGTCAAAGAGAGACGAAAAAGTCAAATTAAAGAAAAGGCTGCAAGGATACGAAGTAGAGTTAAGAGAGGCCAAAAATGGAGGGAGTAGAGGAAGGCTAAAGGGAGGCATGCTAATGACAGGTAGGCTAAACTATAAGAGAGATAAAGTAGAATGGTTGAGAAACAAGTCGGGAGAATTCATAAAGGGGAAAATTCATATTAAGGGAGAAAAATAGTGGATACGCTCGAAATAAAGTCAGAAATGCGATGCGAACCAGAGAAGGGATAAAAAAAGAGGAGAGAGGAGGGGGGCTGGTGGGATGAGGAATGTAGGAAAAAAAGGCCGGAATGAGGAAGAAAAAAGGAAAGTTAAAGAGAGGAAACGCGAGTAGCGAAAGATATCGACAGGTCATAAAGGAACTGAGGCAATTGTACAGGACGAAGAAAGAGGCAGGATTAGAAAAGAAGGTAAAAGAAGCGAAAGAGGATCGGACAGGGAAGAAGTTCTGGAACCTAGTTGAAAGAAAGAGGAAAGGGAAAACAGTGAAAGTAGATAAAGGTATAGAGGAAGAAAAATTAATAGAGTTCTTCAAAGGGCAACTAGGAGAGAGAGAAGAACAATGGGAAAGGAGGACAGAGGAGACAGACGAGGCTCACACGAATAAGAAGGAAGAAGAAGACGCAATTGAAAGAGAAGAGGTTAGAAGTATAATTAAAAAACTGAAAGAGAGGAAGGCCTCGGGAGAAGATGGTATCCAGAACGAGGCGTGGAAATATGGGTAAAAGTAACTGAATGACGAACATACAAAGATATTAAGGAAAATATGGGACGGAGAGGGATTACCAGGTAAATGGAAAAAAAGGACGATAACACCGATATACAAAAAGAGGAGATAAAGGAGAATGTAAAAACTACAAAGGAATAACCCTGATGGACTCGGAATATAAAATATACGTGGAGCTGATAAGGAGTAGTATGGAGAAGAAACTGGAAAAAGAGGAAAAACTCAGCTACACACAGATGGGATTCAGAAAGGGAGAGGTACAACGGACGCAATATACGTCGTAAGCAAAGCAGTGGAGCTGGGGCTCAGGAATAAAGGTGGAAAGGTATACGCATTTTTCGCGGATATGAGGGCGGCTTTCAACAAAATAAAGAGATGAAGTATGGATTATGATGAGAAGCCTCAGAGTTAGCAAAAAAATAAGAGAAAGGGTGAAGAAAATCTACAAAAGAACGAAATACGAAGTGAAGATAGGTAAAAGTAACGAAGGCATCTTCGAAACACAGAAAAAAGTGAGACAAGGATGCCCGCTAAGCCCGCTGCTGTTCAACGTGGCAATGCTGGACTTGGAAGGAGATATGGTCAAGATTCAAGAGGGAGGGATAGTACTGGGGAGAAAGAAAATTTAGACAAGCGCTGGAGGACTAAAAGAAATGCTGAACAAATTTGAGAAGGTCATGGAAAGAAAAGGGCTTGAGCTAAACACGGAAAAATCAAAGGTAATGATCTTTAAAAACGAAGGAAGGAGGAAGATGGACGAGAGCTTCAAATGGGAAGGAGAGAAATTAGAAGTAGTGAAGAAATTTGAGTATATGGGATACACGATGAAGGAAAATGGGAAAGAAGAGGGGCAGATAAAAAAATGAAGGCGAACTCGCTGATAAGCACGGTATGGGGAATGGGAGAATCAACATTCAGAGAAAATTGGAAGCTGAGAATAAGTCTCTTTGAAGCACTAGTTCAAAGCGTAATGGAATATAGAGCGGAGATGTGGGTCTGGAAAAACCAAGAAGAACTGGAAAATATACAAAGGAGATATGTGAAATGGGTACTGAAGCTGGAGAGGACAACACCGGCGCATGTGATCCATTGGGAGACAAAACTGTTCAAGCTGGAAACGAGGGCTAGGAAAAGAGCGATTAAGTATAAAGGAAAGCTAAGAAAGGCAAAAGAAAATACAATTCTAGGAGAATGCTTGAGAATACTGAAGGCAGAGGGTCAGAGAGGAGAGTGGAGGGAAAGAGGAAAAAACGTAAGGAAAAATGAACTGGAGAAATGCGGAATCTTAATGGTGGAATATATCAGGAGAGTAGAAGAAGGAGAAGGGGTAGAAGAAGAGATTGAAAGAATAAATAAAGACACGCAGTGGCAAAAGTGGAGACAGAAGATGAGAGACTCGAAATATGCAAGGGAGATTAAAGAAATGCTACAAGAACAAGGAGAAATTCCGGAGTACCTGACTGATAAAGGAGACTACAGAAGAAGATCCCTAGGAATTACTGCAAGGTTTAGGCTAGGAAGTGAGATGAGGGGCAATAAATGCTGGAGGACAGAAGAAGAGAGGAAATGCAAGAAGTGGAAAAAAAGAGGAAGCGCTGAAACACATGGTGGAAGAATGCTAGGAGACGAAAACATCAGGAATAAAATGGCAATAAGTTTGTAAAGGAAGAAAGGCACAGATAGGAAACCTTAGCAAAATAATTTGAAAAAGGAAAAACAAAGAAAATGGGCAGGAGGAAGGATGAACATGGGACAAGGAACAGACGAAAATTCAAAAAAGGCGCGCAAAAGCCCATAGTATTACTTGGTAAGGAAGAACAAAGAGGAACGGAGGAACAATCGAGAAAAGGAACGAGATAGCAACACATGTGGAAATTAGGAGGTTAATACAACAGAAAAGCAAATAGAATCAGAAAAAAAGAGGGAAAGATTCATGAAGAGATAAAAAACAGATAAGGAGAGATGTCAGGAGTCAAAAGAAGAATGGAGAGGGAGCTGAAAGATATGAAGGACTGGAGGATAAAACTGCAGGTGGAGAGAGGTAAAAGAGAAGCAATGGAAAGGAAGCTGACGGATCTGAAAGGAGATGTAGAAATCTTAACAGAAAAACTAAAAGAGAAGAGGAGATAAAGAGAGAAGATAAGCAGAATAATATATGAGATAAGGGAAAATACCAAAAAGGTGGAGACAAAGCAAAGGAGAGAAAGAGAAATAAAGGGGAAGGAAGAAGAGAAGAAAGTGATAAGTGAGGTTAAGTTGGAGAGTTCGAGCTAGAAGAAAAGGATGGAGGGAGAAAAGTGCAAGGTGTGGGAGAGAGGGATCATCGTACACAGGGAAGATAGATGAAACGAGGAGGAGGATCTGAACGGGTAGCTGAAAAAGTTTTTGAGTGGGACGGAATGAGAGATTGAGGACACCTATAACAAGAAGACGAAGAAAATAATCTTCGCTAAAAAAGAAGAGATGGCGGAGATTTGAAGGGAGAGAGTAAACGAAAAAGGATAGTTAAGGATGGAGCAATGGATAAGTCAGGAGCAGAGGAAAGCCAAGAGGGAGGCCATAGCAGTAAGAGAGAGAAAGATAGAAGATGCAACTAGAAGAGGTGAAGTGTATAGAAAAGGCGACATCAGGGTGAGAGTGGACGGAAAAGAGTTCGAGTAGAGAGAGGACGCGGGTAGAATAAAAAAAGTAGAAACAGAGGAAAGTAGAGACAAGGAGGAGGAAAGAGAAGCCAGAAGGAAGGAGAAATATTAGAGAAAGAAGATAATGAAAGTTTATAAGACAAATGAGGAAAAAAAATAACAACACTGTAATTTGCTATCTAGGTTTAAGTGAAAGTGTAAAGAGTGTTAAAGCTTACATAGTTTACTTTTTATACTTTGATACGAAAATTGTTAATACCACTGTATAAACAATAAAGGTTATTATATATATATATATATATATATATATATATATATATATATATATATATATATATAAAATTCTAATTATAAAATAATTATAACAAATTAATGGAAAAAGCTTTGTCTTTTATAGTTATGATAATAATAAAAGTGAAAATGATGACAATCTTATAAACGCAATACCAACTGAATTTCTGAATTCGTTGTAACCAAATAGTTGACCACTACATAAATTAATCTCGAAAAAAGGGGCAATAGTTATTTGTTGAAGAAATTAAAATATGGATATCAGTCTTTGTAATGAAACATTATTATTGAAAACATTAAAAAATATTTATTAGTTGGAGCAATCAACTGTTAAGAATTCTGGTAAAATCACCATTGCCACGAATCAATATAAGTCCATCATTAAATGAAATACCGTTTCGTATGATAACAGGGCAATTAACGATAAAATTAAGTTTTGCTATGACTTTACATAAAACTTAAGGTCAATCTTTTGACAAAGTTGGAATCTATCTATAAACTCCAGTTTTCAGTCGTGGTCAATCGTATGTTGCTTTATCAAGAGCAACATAGAAAAATAACTTTAAATTATTTCTAAGTAAAAAGTTTATTTATGAACACAATGACGAATTATTAGACAATAAAAAAACAAACAAAATCAGATATTAATACGAAAATATATACAAAAAACATACAAACACATGTTATTATCGGAAGAGGTGATTGCAACTTGCAGTGTTTTTTGGGTAGAGTCGACATGTGTTTGTATCGGTAGTCATAAAATTTACTAGGTCATAAGTGTCAAATTCGAATGTAAAACCACTTATTAGCCATTATATCATGTTTGTTTTCTAGATAACTTCTAGTAGAAGGTTAGGCCCATTCTGAAACTTTACAGCTACTTTTTTACTATAAAATGGTATCTTTTTACTGTATTGAGATTGTCGGAGTCCGGATCAAACATTCAGATTTTCATATTTTAAGGTTTAAAATGCATATAAGGTAGCCTGAACATACATATAGGGCTTTAGAAGTATTTTTATTAAAACGTGCAGAAAATTTCACAAAAAGAAGTATCCAGGTAGATTTTGTTAAAAATGCATTTCTTATAAGCTACAAATCATTGAAAATAGGCAAAAAATGCAAAAATTGCTTGAAACCTCAACTTTGACCAGCTAGAACCCGAAGCCAAATAAAGGAATCGCGCTGGAAATTTTTTTGGTAGTCAGGTACAAAATATTGACGTCTGAGAGGCACGACCGCGTATTCTGCGAGTCGCTTTGGAAACGACGAATCTTGCAAGCCGCTCCGAGTACGACGAATCTCGCAAGCCGCTTCGAGTACGACGAATCTTGCAAGCCGCTTCGAGCACGACGAATTATCATGATTTCTCGCAATTCACGCAGTAAAAAATTAAATATAAGTTTAAGGATATCGATTTGGTTATTTTAATAAAGAATACCTGGTAAATATGTTGACGATATATTTCCAGAATTATTTTTAGAAATATGCAAGATTTGCATGAACTGGATAGATTCCGGTCTCAACATATCGGTAGGAATCTCACCTAAAATGACATGAATTTTGGAACATTTCTAGCAAGAATCTGCTAGAAGTCGTCTGCAAGAGTTGCGGCTACATAACCTTGATATTACCTTTTTTTATGGTTTGTAGAATTTAGATATAATGTGCGACCAACTTGTTATTCGTAATATACACGTATCACTGATGCACATTTGAATAATATTATAATAAATATAATTAGCCACAATTTTAAATAGTTACCAAAAATTAGCCTTTATTGCACCTCGGGTAAATTATTACCTGGCTGAGCAGCATTAATTTTTCCGGCATCACTAAACAGCATAGCCCAAGATCTTGAATTAAAAAAAAATTGTTGATAATGACCGTCTCTATAAAAAATGCGAGCTTTCTAAAACGAAATTCTTCGAAAATGCTTTCGAAACGAGAATTTTCAATTTTTCGAATGATTTTCTCATTCTAGACAATTTAAAATAGGGTATGATGACTACAAGCAATTTAAAATAGAGTAACAATTGTCTAATATGCAAAAATCCGACGGAAAGCTGAAAATTTTTGTTTCGGAGGCATTTTGGAAAATTTTGATAAAAGCTATTAGAAATAGGATGCTATTTTATATAGGGACGGTCATTTTCGCCCATTCCAAGAATTTTAGAAAAAGCGGGGAGAAATAAATTTATTCAGGTGGCTGCAATAGCTATAGCAGGGGCGATAGATATCGCCGCGGTTGGACTCGCGTACGTCAGTGACGACGAGCACGCGCAGATTCGCAGAATGCTGGACAGCATCCTGCCTAAATCCAACCGTCCGATCGGACGGACGCAGTTGATTGAGCACGGGATAGACGTTAGATCGGCCAGGCCGATAAAACAAAAGTATTATCCCGTGTCGCCAAAAATAGAGAAGATGCATCAACAAGTGCGAGAGTCGCTTGCTGCGGGAATCATCGAACCCTCTGACAGTGCTTGGTCAAGCCTGGTAGTGATGGTGCGCAAGGCGAACGGGCAATATCGTTTTTGCGTCGACTTTCGGAAAGTTAATGCGCTGTCAATGGCTGACGCATATCTATTACCTAACATGGATGATATCCTTTGTAAACTGCAGAAAGCGAAGTACATATCGACGTTGGACCTTAGCAGCGCGTACCATCAAATACCGTTGAAACCTTGAACATCTAGGCTATACGGAAGTTCAGACCTTATATTGAGGGATATCAATTTAAGGTCGTCACGGACCACAGTAGTTTGCGGTAGCTATGCAACTTGCATAATCCCACCGGACGCCTAGCATGATGGGCACTAGAAATGCAGGCTCACGTCTACACTGTGGAGCATAGAAAAGGCCTGCTAAATGCCGTACCAGACGCATTGTCGCGTATGTACGAAGAAGACGAAATACTAGTCGTAGCAGTCGAATGGGCAAGCGAAACCCAGGACGAATGGTACTGCAAAAAGGTCCGTGAAATACAGCTGCATCCGAGCAAAGATCCGCTGTATAAGATGTACGGCGGGCAGCTGTACTACTTCTGCCCGAATGAGAAATTGCCAGCGTCTATGAACGACGATACGGCATGGAAAATCGTTGTGCCAAAAGAAAAGCGTGCAGAGATCTTGCGAGAGTGTCACGACGAGCCATCATCCGGTCACCAGGGGCGTGAGAAAACTTGTGCGCGCGTCGCAATGTACTATTACTGGCCCGGTATGTACACCGACGTCGCTGAGTATGTTCGACGATGCTTCGTTTGTCAGCAATGCAAAGTAGAGCAGCGCTCGCCAAGCGGCCTGACGGGAAAACGAGTGCTTACTCGGCCATGGCAAATCATAGTGGGAGATGTCATGGGGCCGAAACCAAAGACCGCTCGAGGAAACGAATAAATTCTCATAATGGAAGACTTGTTCACCCGCTGGATAGAGTTCATTCCGATTAAGCGGGCGAACGCGAAGACAATCCTACAGCATCTCCGAGAGCGAGTCTTCTTGCGGTACGGTGCGCCAGAGGTATTCCTGTCGGACAATGGCACAGACTTCAAAAATAAGGCCATTGATCAATACCTCAGAGAACAAGGCGTGCGACATGAGTTGACGCCACCTTATCACCCCCAGGCGAACCCAGTGGAGAGGATGAATCGCACCATAAACAACATGGTGCGCGCGCTCATCGAGGAGAACCATATTACATGGAACGAGCGATTGAGCGACATCGCCTTCGGGTATAATACCATGCCCCATTCCTCGACAAGCGTAAGTCCGACGATCCTGATGTACTGCGCGCGCACCCCAGCTGCGCGAGCAAGCGTCGCAAAGGATGCAGAGCGCGCAAGATCGTCAGAAGCACTATTATGACGCCACGCGTAAACCGGCGACATACAAAGTAGGAAACTTAGTGATCAGGCGAAATCACGTGCTGTCTTCCGGAGCGGAGCAGTGCTTCGCAAAACTAGCGCCACCATATATTAGGCTGTATAAAATAGTGGAGATACGCGGCACCAATACGTATCGACTGGTCGATGAAATGGGAGAGCAAGTCGATCTTGCGCCAGCTGCGCAGTTGAAGCTGTTTTATGCGCCAGCGACGGACGAAGAGTCACAGAAGAGCGAAGAAAATGGCGACGCTCAACCCCCGAGGGATGCGAGCGCAGACGCGGGTGCTATCGATGTATCAGCGCAAATCGAGCGAGACTCTGTCTGCGAACAAAGCAATATTGCGTCCGAAGCGAGCAAAGTCGCCGACCGTTCGAAGCAAGCGAAAAAACCACGCGCGATCATAGTAAACCCTGTGATCAAGAAGAGAGACCGTCCGGGAAAAAAGGTGTACACGGCTAGGCGGGTGAGACCTATGCCAGAGACTCCTAGAGTGGAAGTTGACACCGAGAAGAGAAGGCCTGGTTTAGGTATGAGTCCCGAGGTGCTGCAAGGAGCTTTCGAGCGCGTGATGGCCGCGTTAACCCGCAAAGAAGAGCGGCCTCACGTGGTTATCCGGGAGGTAGGCGAGGGAGAAGACCCTTGGAGCGTCTTCCCTCCTGATGTCGAGGTGGAGGCGTACCTCGCCCCGGAGGCAGAAAAGGAAGAAGAGGGGGCGTTGGTGGTACGCCGCCAAGAGCCACCTGCGCTGGTTGCTAATGCCCACGGACGAGAGTGCGCAGAGAGCTGCTTCCTGCCTTTAACCAGAGTCTAGTCAAGAATGAAGATTTGCCCAGATGTCATCAACCGAAGAGATTTTACACACAACACCTACACTGTAAACTCACTTAGCTCGTGAATAGATAGTATCCTAGTCGAATGTTTAAATGTAGATTCATTAGAGTCAAGTTTTTATTTTGTTCATTAATATTGGCTATGCTAGAAAATTTGCATTAGATTTTTCAAGAATATAGGCGAATTTAACCTTGTATCAAATTTTATTGTAATGTTGTTAAACTTAAAGCATTGTAAACTTGTCGTTGATCGACTGTTCGTTAAGGAATTGATTCCAAAGAAATTTTAGTGAGAACAGTTCGATCGGTAGATTCATGGTAGGTATTAGCTTCTTTTGAAGTAGGCTTTCCTATCTTTAAATTTAATTTATTGTTATTGCCGGTCTCTTTATTGCTGCGAGGCAACAAGAGGGGCGGTATGTTCGAAAATTAGTTTGATATGCGGAGAGAGAGCGAGAAGGTTCGAGAAGCTTGTCATCTTAATTTCATATTCGACGGTTTTCGCTAGCCCGCACGGCACCAATGAGGTTGCCATGGCAACGCGCGCTCGCTCGCTCGTACTCTGTCTCTCTCCGCCTGTTTCGCGAGCGGTCTTCTGCCGCTTTCGCTGATTTCTGTTGTTCAGTTTTTGCATTGCCGAAGCGCTGTGAGGACTCGCCTCACAGTGTCGACCGTTATACAATATCGTTTGTTAACGCGTCGGTGCTCTAACACTCTTCTAATACTCTTCAATTTTCCATAGTCAATACATTTGTAATCACACTCTTTTCTTCTCAATAAACATCAATAGTTTGACGGTATACAATAGTATACCTTTTCATCTCAAATTTAAAGAGCGTGTTATTATTTTCACATTAATTGTTTTGATTCACACGTCTCTATCAAATTTGAGAGACTATAAATATAGTTTTTAAATGAGAGCCAAAAGAAAATTGTAAAACAAGCAGTTGTAAAACAAGTAATCACTAAAACTCTTATTTTGGCTCATTTAAAAACTATTATAACAAGAGAGCTAAAATTTTATATGTAAATTTGTTTTGACATGTTCTCACAATATATCAACTTGTTTTTATCTTAACTCATATCATTTTGATTTTCATATCGGACACCCATATCCAAAATTGCACGCTCGAGTCATAGGGTGTAATGCGAGAGATATAACGACAACAGTTAATTAAATGCTGTCATCGTAGTCTATTTCTATACAATTTTACATGTTTCTGTGCAAAAAATTAGATATATAACTTTAAACACTGCACGTAACACAAGAAATTGTTTCAGGAAGTAAAAGTACTTTTAATAAATTATATCATATATGTTTTTAAGTTCAGATACCTCGCAGCAACTAACATCCAGTGAAGAGACATGTATAAGCTCGCAAAGTTATGGTAATATTTATACTAGCATAGGAAGGAACTATAGGAAAAAAAAATGAAAGAGGGACTATTAAAGTCATGACTACAGAAGTTGTTGCAGCTTTTAATAAGGCCAAAGTTTCTGACAGAGATGCTGTTTTTATAACCAGCCTTGTTGCCCATGCATAGAACATTAATGTCAACAGTTTGATCCTCAATCGATAATAATCTATCAACATAGCAAGGGCTGAAATATGAAAGACTGAATTCGAAAAAATGAAGCAGATTATTCTAGACACTTCCGTGAATTTTTTAGTTGTTCACTGGGATAGCTAATTCATTTCAGATGAAATGGCTTACAAGAAAATAGATCGATTGCCAATTTTGGCATCCAGTGATAAATTTATAAAAATTATAAATGTACCTGCATTGCAGGACCAGAAAGCGACTACAACAGCTTTAGTAATTTATGCATCTTTGAAAGATTGAGGATAATTAGGCTTAACAAATGTAATGTGCTGTGACACAGCGAATGTAAATTTAGGATTCAAAGGTGGTACAGCGGTAACCTTAGAGCAGTTAATGGAAAAAGATCTGATTTATTTAGCATGTCGCCGTCATATTCTTGAACTTTTATTGAGAGCTGCATTCGAAACAAAATTTCCTGGCACTAGTGGTCCTAATGTGCCAATATTTAAAAGGTTTTGAGATGAATGGCTGAATTTAGATCACGATTCTTACGAAAATGGATTAGCTGGACTAGAGACATCTTTGAAGAGTGAAATTCCTCGTTTAATTTAATACATAAATAATTTTTTACAAGAACGGCAGCCCCGGTGTGATGATAAAGAACTATTAGAGCTCTGTTTAGTATTATTAGGTGTTGGAAAAGGACTGACAATTAAAAAACCAGGAGCGTTCCACCATGCTTGCTGGATAGCTAAAGCCATCTATTCATTAAAAATCTATTTATTCAGAAAATCTTTCCAGTTGAATAAGAGAGATGAACTAAAATTATATGCCATTTGTAAATTCATTGTATATAGATATATAACTTCATGGTACACTGCTCCTTCTGCTATTACCGCTCCAAACAATGATTTAAATTTTATAAAATTAATTAATTTCGATGATGTAGATAAAGACATATCTGATGCTACTTTACGTAAATTTCAAAACCACTTGTGGTATATGTCACCAGAACTCAGTGTTATTTCTCTCTTTGATAATAATGTTGAAATCACCGTAGAAAAGAAAATTGTAGAATCACTGTAAAGCCATCCGTCGAATGATAAAGATCAAAATGTAAAAAAATTTGACACGACTGAGCAGGGCATGAGGGCACTAAACGACAAAACCCTCGATTATTTTACAAATAGTCAAAGTTTGAAATATTTTACGAGGTTCAATTTGAATACAGAGTTTTTAAAATTAGAATGTAGGTAGGTTATGGGAGAACAATCCTTCGTACATAGAGTATTGCGAAAAAATAAAACACCTCATGGTAGTGAACGATTGTGCCGAAAGGGCAGTTTATTTAGCTAAAGAGTATGTGAATTCCCGTTCTCAAGATAAAGAACAAAAAAAGTATCTTCTTCAGTTTGTTGACGAAAGCCGAAAAAACTTACTGGCTAGTTCTGATGAAAAGAAATTAATAAAAAAATTAATAACTGAATAATAAAATGATAAAAATAAATAAAGTTTGTTGTACATTTGTAAGTATATTTTTTGTTTTACTTAGAAATAAATAATAGTATTTTAAATACTTTTTAAATTTTATTTAGAACTAATAACCTCCAGAAAAATTAAATAATCGTATTTTATATGACAATAGACAAATCGTAAATTTGTGCATGAATATTCTTCAGGAATGAATTTCCGGGAATGAGACAACAAAATATAAGTTTTCCTTAGAAATAAACTCTGCAGGATTTCCTGCAGTAAATTCTATAGATAATCCTGCAAGATATACTGTAGGATAACCAGCAGGAAATCATGCATGCATATTTCGCGGTTTTTCCAGCAGTGTCTCCTGCAGGATTGTTTAAAATAATTAGTTTTCCAAGTAACCTGCAGAAATTCCTGTAGGAATTTCCTGCAGGAACTTGTTGGAATGATTTTTTAAATATTGTTTCACTAAAATACTTTAAAATAAAATATTCCTATAAACTACTTAGAAAAATAATTTTTTAAAACAATCCTTCAGGGGATCCTGCAGAAAAAACCGCGAAATACATGCAGGATTTTCTGCAGGATATACAGTAGAGTATTTTCCGTAAGCATTCTGTAAATTCGGGACTTAAACTGCAGTTAAAAATAGAAATAAGCGTAAAAATTTGACTACCCTGTTCACAGATTTCATTTTTCGATTTTCTTACCGAATTCAAAATTGCATATGTCGGTGGTGATAATACCTAGAAACGTAAAAATATGACAAAATTGAAGGTTTTCATCTCTACTTTTGGGCAGTATAAGTTACTTAACATCTATTAGTTGTAACACATCGATATTCTCAAAAAACTACTACTAATAATAAATAACGCCCGCGGAGGCGGCGGTATTCGTAGGAATGAACAGGAATCGGAAGTAAACGAGCAAGGTTTAGAAATGACGAAAAAGCACGTAAAATAATAAGTCTAAGTTATACTTCACTAGTGCGTCAAAACCGTGAGTTTACAAATCGGAAAGAATAATAATAATACGCGAGTCGCCTACAACTTTGCGACTCGCCGCGACGCTGGAATAATCGCGCTCGCACGATTATATTGCCGTAAGGGTCACGCGCGCCGGATCACCCTCGCGCGGGTGCTATACACTCTCATGCACTCAATCACAGTCACTGCGCGTCACACAAACCTTCACTATCTCGTCGACGACGCACCTGATCCCGGACAGACTGCAGGACTAGACGTTGCTGGACCGCCAAGCAGGGAGATCAGGAAACCCGGACTCCGCGTCGTACTCACACACAAGATATATCGATCCGTTGGACACAGCACAGCACACGAGTTCACGACCGAAGTCCTGTTCCCGAATTCGCACGTGTTTTTCCTCGAGCGCGCGAGTCTACCCTGTTTCGTCGCGGCGCATCAGTACTCATACTGCTACGAATTAGCCGCGGTGCTCAACTCGTTACACCCCCCCCCCCCCACTCCAGAATCGATCTATCGACCAAATGACGATTCTAACCATTCCGTCCGCGACGAACCAAAGCGTCGTGCATCGCGTGCGCGACTAGGAATCTGGGGATGCTGGAAGATAAAAAAAAACATTATTATGGTGACTACCGTTACTGGGCTTTATTTAGCCTTGTGTAGCCGAAAATCTGGGCACTTGTTGCTGCGCGACACATTGGGGTGCCCGCAGAAATAGCACGTCTTCTCCGACGCCCCAGAGGTTAGCGTGCGCGCCGCACTCTTCGCGCGCGGACGCCTCTCCGTCTCCGGCGTGCTGGTTCGCTCCGGCGCCTGGAACTGGCGCGCGCGGGCTTTTGCCTCGGCAAGGGCCGTCTCTGCCCGAGCGACCTCTCGCTCAGCTTCAACGCGCTGACGCCGCTCCTCCGCCAGCTGGCGCTCGCAGTCCTCGCACTTCCTGCGCTCCGCAACTTTCCGTCGCGCATCATCTGCGGCGTAGTACGCCGCTCGCCCCTTCTCGAGCAGGCGCGCCCATTTTCCGGAGCACCGGCGGAAGGCATCACCGTGCTTGCGCACTGACTGCGTTACAGCCGGTACGCCTCGCCTTCTAGCCGGCGCGTGTCCAGCGACGCTTCAAAACCTCCACCAGCCTCGTGCGGTATTGGCGCCACGCCGCTTCAGCTGTCTCTTCGTTCAAAGGCTCCTCCGTTGCCTTCGAGCCAGCTTGCATCTCCGCGGTCTCGACTTCGCGGTGGATGGGCTCGCGCTCCAAGCCCAACTCTGGATGACGCTGGTTGCGGCGCACGCGGGCGTCGTAGACCCGTCGCGGTCATTACGCTCTTGCTAGCAACCAGCGCAGGTGGTTCGGGGTGGTGTATCGCCAACTCCCCCTTTTCGTTGTCCTCTTCTTCGGGGGTGAGATACGCCTACACCTCGTCGTCGGGAGTTAAGGCGCTCCAAGGGTCTTTCGCTTTGGGCACCATCACTACCGGGCTTGACTAAGCACTGTCAGAGGGTTCGATAATTTTCATGATCCGATAATTACGTTCTGGTTAGTTAAGAATGAATATGTATCAGGATAATACAAAAGATGAATTAAGAGATAATAAAATTTAATAAAATAATTGTAAACTTTCTATCATTAATCATTAAACATTAATAATGTAATGATTATTTTTATTTTATAAATATACCAATTTTGCCCAATTATTAAGCACAAAAAGATAGTATACTACAAATCTACAAAGTATTACACGTGTAATACACATATAATCATATGTATTACGCATTAACATGTTGTTATAGCATTAAAAAATCATGCTTAAATTAAACATGTACTTTAGTATGTAAATTATAATTATTTTTATCCGTAAACCTTTTAAGACAAATTGAACAGTTGTACTTTTATTAATACTATGCGCTCGCAGGCGAGTCGTCAAATATAGTTTATATTAAAAATTTTTTAAGCATATTTTACATTCATAAATTCATAAATTTCAGTATAAATTATTTTATTTTCAAATGCATTATCTTTAGAACAAAATTTATTCATTTTTAACAATAACCATAATTTAGTATAATTTGATGTTATAAAATTATATGAAATTATTGGTAATTTTTATACAATAAAATAAAAAAAGCAAAAAAAATCACGCGCCTAAAGTACATGGAATTGATATAATGTGCTTCTGACAGTACCTCTTGGGTGGTGTGGAAAACTGTCTATTGTTGGTTATATTTTCACCTTTTATAAGTATACTTCTTTCTATAAGACTATCTCCAACAGGGTGGAAAACTGTCTATTACACCGGCACACAAAATAAAAAAAGATGTCTGCACAAAAAATCAGACCCATGTATCCTTATGTTTTTCGAGTCACTGAATTCGAATCCGGTGTCAGTTTGGCCCCATCACATCAGGGTCAAGGTCAGTTCGAGGTCAAATTGAGAATAAACGGTTAAAAAATGAAAATACCATATATTTATGTTTTTTTGATCGCTGAATCCGAATCCGGGGTCAGTTTGGCCCCATCACGTCAGGGTCAAGGTCAGTTGGAGGTCAAATTGAGAATAAACGTTTCAAAAAATTGAAATGCCATATATTTATGTTTTTTTGGTCGCTGAATCTGAATCCGGGGTCAGTCTGGCCCCATCACGTTAGGGTCAAGGTCAGTTCAAGGTCAAACTGAGAAGAAACAGTTTAAACCGATAAAAATGTTATATAAAACTTTCTAAAAATGGAAAAAGATACCAAAAATTGTACAAAGTCTTATTCAAGAGATTTGATCACTTAATATCTTCCTTGTGTACAGAGCAAAGTTGCTTTCGTTTATATTTTTTTCTTATTTTTTTTTCCACTAGTTTAGTAACTGTCGATGTCTTTCTTTACTCCTTTTTCTTTTGTAACGAACTCTTTTTTCTTCAAATGACCTATACAATGAATTTCTTTTTCTCTTTTTGTTATTTGTTTTAATGTCTCTCTTCAGCGTCCAGCAAAAATCTGCCATCATGTTGACATTCCATCTTCCTTGGTATCTATTCTTCATTACACTTATATATTGATGAAATCGTTCTCCCTGTTCTTCACTGACGTCTTCTAGATTAAGAGGAAAGTAATCAAGATGGGAATGTAAGAAATGCATTTTATAACTCATCAAACAACCCAAATTTTTGAAATTCTCCAACATTTGTGCAACTAGTTCCTGATAGTTCTCTTCGAGATCGAGATAGAGAAAAAGAATTTAGGAAATTTTTCACAAACGATGTGTGTAATGGAGAATCGATACCAAGGAAGATAGAATGTCAACATGATGGCAGATTTTTGCTGGACGCTGAAGAGAGACATTCAAACAAATAACAAAAAGAGAAAAAGAAATCCATTGCATAGGTCATTTGAAGAAAAAAGAGTTCGTTACAAGAGAAAAAAGGATTAAAGAAAGATATCGACAGTTACTAAACTAGTGGAAAAAAAAATAAGAAAAAAATATAAACGAAAGCAACTTTGCTCTGTACACAAGGAAGATATTAAGTGATCAAATCTCTTGAATAAGACTTTGTACAATTTTTGGTATCTTTTTCCATTTTTGGAAAGTTTTATATAACATTTTTATCGGTTTAAACTGTTTCTTCTCAGTTTGACCTTGAACTGGCCTTGACCCTAACATGATGGGACCAGACTGACCCTGGATTCGGATTCAGTGACCAAAAAAACATAAATATATGGTATTTTCATTTTTTAACCGTTTATTCTCAATTTGACCTCGAACTGACTGGCGCGTGCTCGGCTGCTCAACTGCGTTAAATAAGTACTAATAAATAACGCCCGCGGTATTCGCAGGAAGGAACAGGAATCGGAAGTAAGCGAGCGAGGTTTAGAAATTACGACAAATCACGTAAAATAATAAGACTAGGGTTATATTTGCTAGTCGCGAAATAAACGTGAGTTTACAATCATAAAATAATAATATGCGAGTCGCCTACAACTTTGCGACTCGCCGCGACGCCAGAATAACCGCGCTCGCACGCGTGTATCGTCGTGAAGGTCGCGCGCGCCAGATAACCCTCGCATGGGTGATACATACTCGCACATACACTCTCTCCCATGCACTGCGCGTCACACAAACCTTCTCTCTCTCTCGTCGACGATGTTTCTAATCCTGGACAGGCTGCCAGACTTGGCCACTGCGCTGGACCGTTAGGTAGGAGGATCAGGACCCAGTGGCCACTTGGACGGAGGACAGAGGTCGTCCTTCAGAAGCACCAAGTCGCCGACGACCAACTGTCGTCCAGGAGTCAGCCATTTGTTTCTCTGCTGTAAATGATGCAATACCTCCAGTCGCCATCGCTCCCAGAAATGGTTTCTCATAACCGATAGATGCTTCCACCTGCAAGTGCGAAATTTTAGATTTACATCGACAAAGGGTTCTGGTAATACATTGAGTGGAGCGTTAACAAGAAAGTGACCAGGCGTAAGGGCCACAGAATCGGTGGGCTCAGAGCTCAATGGGCAGAGCGGCCGAGAGTTTAAGCAAGCTTCGATCTGAGCAGCAATTGTAGACATCTCCTCGAATGTTAACGGCGTGTCCCCAATGACACGTTTGAAGTGATGCTTAAAACTCTTCACTGCCGACTCCCATAATCCTCCGAAATGAGGAGCTCTAGGAGGTATGAACGACCATACTATATCGTCCTTCGCCAATGCAGCTGCCACTTCTTGTGAGACTGATGAAGCCCGTTGGAATAACTTGTCAATGTCTGTGGCAGCGCCCTTGAAGTTGGTGCCGTTATCACTGAATACCATCTTACAAAGTTCACGCCGAGCGGTGAATCTGCGGAGCGCTGCTAGAAACGCAGCAGTGGACAAATCTGACACAACTTCAATATGAATGGCTCGTATAACCATACACACAAAGATTGCTATATATCCCTTTGTAGACTTGGCACCTCTGCCTTTGGAGAACAATATTGGAAACGGTCCGGCATAGTCCCGACCGGTGTATGCGAAAACCCGCTGAGGAGTGACTCGATATGATGGAAGCGGTGTCATTTGCTGCTGTACACTCTGAGCAGCGTATCGAATACATCTATGACAGTTTCGATAGACTCCCTGTATAACTCCTAACCCACGTGAAATCCAATACGTCCTGTTGAGGGAACTGAGCATCAGCTGAATGCCTCCATGAAGAGTCTGACGATGTACCTCCTCAATCAACCTTTTGACTATGATACTGGACGCTGGCAGAATAATCGAGTGCTTCTCATCGTACTGCAGAAACGAATGCTGTAATCGGCCTCCAACTCGGAGCAAACCCTGTGGACATATAAATGGTACAAGTCGCAGCAAGTGACTGCGAGATGACAACCGTTCTTTACTTCTGAGACACCGCAATTCCCCCTCGTAGTGCTGACTTTGCACATAACGAATCAGACCGACTCGAGCAGCCTCCATCTCCTCAGCAGTAAAATGACCAGTGCAGCGACTCCCTCTGGGCTTGACCGCATTGGAACGCCATCTGTAAGCACAAGCCAAAATCCGCAACATCTTTGGAAAACTCGAAAACTTCTCCAAATAAGACAGCGATTGTGATTCCTGATTCTCGTCAACCTTCTTCTCAACAGCAACCTGTACATTTACTACATCTAGCGAAACATCCACGGACAATCAATTACCTTCCTCCAATCATTCCTGATCCACTCAGGTCCCTCCCACCACAGGGAAGACTGCTGAAGCTGCTCGGACGAAAACCCTCGAGTTGCGCAATCAGCTGGATAGTCTTCGGACTTAACATGACGCCATTGCACCTCAGTTAGAGTAGTGATCACCTCACTCATTCTGAAAGCCACGAAAATCTGCCATCTCGATGGGTGGCCCTTCAACCAATCTAACACTACCTTGGAGTCTGTCCAGCAGTGCACTGAAACAGGCTTCAATAAAAGTCCATCTAAAAGGAGCTTCAATAATCTAACTAACAACACCGAGCCACGCAACTCCAATCGAGACAAACTCTCCGTCTTAATAGGAGCTACTTTCATCTTGGACATAAAGCTCTCCGCCACTGCTCTAGAAGTTCCCCCGTGAGAGGAGAATCCCAATCAAGACCGTTAATCCACAAATCCTGTTACATAAGTTTGACCCTGACTAATACAGGTGACAGCCAACCAAGTGGATCAAATAACTTCGAAATCTCCGATAGAATCGATCTCTTTTACACAATTTTCGGAGCAACTGGAACCTTCACCTCGAAACGAAACGAGTCGCTCCATTTTACGCCCAATGCAGAAATAGCCTCATCCCATTCGACATCGAACTCTTTCTGCTTTTCTGCTCGGATATCTTCGAGAATAGCCGAACAGTTTGACGCCCATTTACCCAACTCCATACTTGCTGATGACAGAAGCTTGATCAGCTGATTCCGAATCTCAATGGCCTCAGACTCATTATCAGCGCCTACAAACGCATCATCTACATACGTGTTGTTTCTGAGCACCTGCACTGCCAAGGGAAACTCTGAACTTCCCTCACTCGCCAACTGAATAAGAGTTCGAATTGAGAGGTATGGAGCGGAGCGCGTACCATACGTAACAGTCAACAACCTATAATCCTCAATAGGCTTCGAAACATCAAAACGCCAGACTATTCTTTGCCAATCAACGTCTTCTGGGTGAATGAGGATCTGCCTCCTTGACGATATCAGCCGTAAATACAATCTTCGAAAATCTCCACATCGAAATAATAATCGTGACATCCAACTGTAATTTGCGACCAGTCAAGAGAACGTCGTTCAGTGATATTTATCCAAAAGAGCCATTAAAAACGACACGAAATTTGCCTTCCGGCCCCACCTCAGCCGAGTAAACTGGGTGATGAGTAAAATAGAACGTATTGTCCTTTCGATGCGAACTATTTACAGGCTCCATATGACCTAAAGTCAGATACTCCTCCATGAATTTCCTATAGGCACCATCTACCCTAGATTCCTACGCTCGACGCTTCTCTGAGCGGAGCAAACATACCACAGCAATCTGTCTGGTGTGTGCAAAAGAAACCTCTGACAACTTCTCAGAGAATGGTAAGCGAACGACAAATCTGCCCTTGGAATCCCGATAAACGGTATCTGCGAAATAATCTTCGCAATACTGATGCTCCTCGGACAAAACTTTAGAGGTGGAAATCTCCTCCATTTCCCAAAACCTCTCTAATAATGTCGAAATTGATGACTCTACTTCCACATGACAGGCCTGAGCGCTCTGAGCTCTATCAGACTCAGGAGCAGAAGACGCTCTACCCGTCAAAATCCACCCAAATACAGTCTCCTGAGCAACATGAGTATCAGCTTCTCCAACTCTGAGCCCCGGCCGAATAATAGCAGCATACACGACTCCGCTGATCACGCAGTCTATACGCCTTGAACGAGCAAAATCTGGATCGGCAAGTTGCAATCCCTTGATGTGATCCCAATTGGACACATCGACTTCCTCTCGTGGCAATAATCCCGTAACCTCTTTCAACACCAACGCCGAAAGCTCCAAACAAAATTCTGTGTTCAATCTGGACTTAAGTTGGAGAAAAACCTCACCCTTCGGCACCGCAGAGGAACCTGCACCAACACCAACTATTGACACAGAAACAGGCTTGACTTTTGCAGACAGACACTGCAATACTCTTTGAGTGACAAACGAAACTTCTGCGCACGGATCAATCAAGCATCTGGCAAACATCGAATTGCCATTAACGGATTGAAGTAAGACCTTGGCTGTGGCCATCAACCGGGTCCTACCCACCACTGTTGTACTTGCTGAGACCTCCAGCATACTTGACTTGCCAGGCGCGCTAGAAGAGCCCATCTGACCTGTCGAATTTGAAGAATCTGCAGCCTCTCCTCCTTGTCGTCGATCTGTGTGAAGCTTCGTGTGATGTTTGCCATTACAATTGAAACAACGGCTCTGCGAAGGACAATCAGCCAAAAAATGACCTGATCTCAAACAATTGAGGCACAATATTTGCCTTTTGCAATATTCAAAGCGAGCAGAAGCCGACATACCATTGAATTTTGGACAGGCTTGAAACTGATGAGGACCCCTACATAAACTACATTTTTCAGCGGAACCGCGATTACTCTTGCTCGACGAGGTGCTAGCAGCGCTAGCTGAAACTGACTCACGACGAGACGAACGATTAAAAGTATTTCCTTTCTGACTAGCGTGTTTGCCGGTAGGCGACTCCGCACCAACATCTGCATCCTGATCAAGCGAAGATGCACGAGTTTCAAGAAATGTTGTAAGCGCTGCAAATGTCGAAAAATCTGTCACCGACTCTTGCGAAATACGCCACCCTTCGCGCGTCTCCCTATCCAATTTGCGCTCGACCATGTGAATAAGCCAACTGTCCCAATGTTCGTACGGACAGCCTACGTCCTTGAACGTTTTAAGCGCGGCTTCCGCCTTATCTAGTAACTCGATCAACTCTATCGATGATTTCCGCTTAACCAGTTTCATATTGATCAACAATTCCATGTATGTATGCATGCGTCTTTTAGGGTTATCGTACCTGCGCATCAACTTTTGCCAAGCCAACTCAAAACTATCACCTGTCAACGGGAGACCTTTTACTCTGAGCGCTGCAGGCCCTTCAACCGAGTCTACTAAATATTGCATCTTGATGGCATTCGGTTGGCCTTATTCCTCACCAACAACGAAAATTGCACCTTAAAAGTCTCCCATTCCTCGGCTGTTCCGGAAAATTTCGGGTTATGACATTTCGGCATGTTCGCGAACTCCGACGGGCCCGGAATAGGTGGTGCGCGTCCGACCTGACTATTCTGCGCGCCTGCGATTACCGGTGGATTCGCGCCGACATCTAACTCCTCGATAGTCTGTAACAAATCCGCTTTAGCCTCAACCAAACCCGTCTCAACCTCAAGATACTCATCTTTTTCAAAATACGACTCGCCTTTGAAAGCCGCCTTGTTCGCGTGCAAAATCAGGTCTCTCTGAGAATACTCAGACCAATATGCATATAACAAACTCAATCGCGTGCGCATATGCGGCAGCGTGTGAGCAGTTGCCGCTAATTTTGCAGTATTGCCCTTAAAGTTGAGTATAAACCCGCTCATACGTTTTTGCTTGACCAATTCACCAGCCGGATCTGCCATTATTGCAAAATTAAAAAAAACTAACGAGAGCGAGAGAGAGGGAGAGAGATTAAGAGAGAGAGAGAGAGAGAGAGAGAGAGAGAGAGAGAGAGAGAGAGAGAGAGAGAGAAACTAGAGCAAACACCGTACTGTCGCGGCTCAACGTGGCTTGACGACGCCAAGTGAGCGAAAGCGAGACAGAGCTTGAGCGAAAGAGCGAGAGAGAGAGAAAAAAACCAAACCTCTGCACTGCCTGCGCCGTCGACTCCCGTGCTGATTTCCCGGACTGCGCGCGTCGTCCGAAGTTGGCGGGAGCTAACCGTCGCTGAAGCCGGTATGCGGGAAAAACGTTCTCCAAGATGGCCGTCTTCTTCTGTTTTCCACTTGATGTGCCCCAAACGGCGATCTCGTGGCTTCTCTCCAAGTCCAATGCTAAACCGGTGACCTCTAGCCTCTAAACCTCTAGCCTCTAATCTTCTAAAACAATCTAAACCTCTAAACAAAAAAAACTTCTAACCGTCTAAACATCTAAAAACTACACGACAACAACAAGCAGTTAGCCTAGGCGGCAAACTGCGAGAGCGAACTCCAGGTAATATCTGGACGCTCTGACCGTTGCGACTTTGAATAGTCGAACGGCTGCCGAAGTAACTCTAACACTGCTTGCACAACACAAGGACACTTCTTTCTACACACGATTTCACGATTCTTCACCACAATGCTGCACGCTCTGCTACCAATATTTATAGTCTCTCGAACTGATGTTAGAAACTTATGGATCTCGATGGACTAGTTAGCAATCAACAAAAACACTCTCAACCGTTAATTAAAATTAATATGCCGCAAGAAAAGGGCTTTGATATTTATTGAAAGATAGAGTCTGTTTACAAGTGTTTAAACTACGGAATATAAATGAAGGCTACAGTATTAAAGTACTGACGCGTTAACAAACGATATTGTTTAACGGTCGACACTGTGAGGCGAGTCCTCACAGCGCTTCGGCAATACGAAAACTGAACAACGCAAAACAGCGAAAGCGGCAGAAGACCGCTCGCGAAACAGGCGGGGAGAGACAGAGTAGGAGCGAGCGAGCGCGCGTTGCCATGGCAACCTCATTGGTGCCGTGCGGGCTAGCGAAAACCGTCGAATATGAAATTAAGATGACAAGCTTCTCGAACATTCTCGCTCTCTCTCCGCATATCAAACTAATTTTCGAACAAACTATCAGCTAGAGAGCTGAAATTTTATATGTAAATTTGTTTTGACATGTTCGAACAATATATCAACTTGTTTTTATCTTAACTGATATAATTTTAATTTTCATATCGAACAGCTGTATCCAAATTGAACGCTCGAGCTATAAAGTGTGATGCGAGAGATATAACGACAACAGTTAAGTAAAAGCTATCATCGTAGTCTGTTTCTATACAATTTTACAAGTTACTGTACCAAAAATTAGATATATAACTTTAATACACTGCATGTAACACTATAATATAAGGAATATTTTAGCAGAATTGATTTAAAATAATATATCATTAAATACACAGGCTCACAATAAAAAAAAATTGTAAGTCTCAAAAACTTGATCACGGTACTTATATGTTTTTGGGATCGCTGAATCCGAATCCAGGGTCATTTTAACCCTATCAGATCTTAAGTCAAGGTCAAATACGGGTCAAATTATCAAAATACATTAAGAAAAGACTAAACCATGGTATCTTGGGATTTTTGGGGTTGCTGAATGCGATCCCGGGGTCAGTATAACCCCATCAAAACGTTCTCAAGGTCAGTTGAAGGTCAAATTATCGAAATACATGAAAAATACACTAAAACCATGGTATCTTGGGATTTTTTCGGGCGTTGCATACGAATCCGGGCTTATTACAACCCTATCATGTCATGGTCAAGGTCAGTTGAAGGTCAAATCATAAAGATTCATAAAAAAGTAATATCAAACCATGACATTTAGAGGTTTTTGGGGTCGCTGAATTCGAATCCAGGGTCAGTATAGTCCCATAAGGTTATATTTATGGTCAGTTCAAGATTAGTTCAAGGTCATGGGCGTAAAGAGAGTGAAAAAAATAGTTATAAACTGAAACAATGCAAAAGGTAATGTAAACCATAAAACAAAGAACAATATATGTATATGCAAGTACAATCGTATCCTTTAAAACTATATCATAGTTTGCTGCTCCTTCATTTACTTTAAATTTGTTAGAAGTATATGCAATTCAATAAAATACCCGTAAAAATATTAAGCCCATTACTCTTTTTTATGGTAACGAACTATTTTATTGGCAAATGATCTACGAAGTGGATTACGCTTCCGCTTCTACGATGTTGATGGTAGATCTCTTTTTAACGACCAACAGTAATCTGCTAACATATTTACGTCCCATCTTTCTTGGTACCTGCGATCCATTTCCTCTCTTCGCTGTAATCACCTAGGTTTTCTGGAAATTCATCAACATGCGAATATGTATAAAAAGTGTAATTTTAGATTCATTAGGCAGTCTTCATTATCGGGTGTCTCTCTCAGTGTAAGTCCCAAGACGATTGATGTTGACTATCTTGGGTTTGTGTTAAGAGGTTTCAAAAGTCATGTTACAGTAATCTTCATCTCTCTTGTATCACTTGTATTTTCTACCTGATACGAACGGATATGAATATGCTGTTTGTTTGCCCCCAGGGTACCTCCACGTGGTGACGGTGGGAAACGACCGATTCTTTTTTTCGGTCGGCTAAACCCCTGGGTGAAGGCTTTAGAGCCGTCATGGCAGACAAACAGCAAAAAATTATGATGCAGGGATTCGGAACCCCAGTATCGGCGGCTGGTCATGGTGAGCAAGCGGGCCCGCAGGCGTCGTCATCGAGCGACCGCAGCTCTTTGTTAGTGGGAAACTTGGCTTTCGAAGAGTATAATACTACAAGAATTTATCACGTGAGTTCTGGTGACCAAGAATGCCTTATAGCAAAACGGGATAGTTTTTGTTACAATTGTTGCAAGTATGAGACCCCAAAAAATAGAAGAAAAATCAATCAAAATATTAAAGAGCTGTACAAGAACATGTTTGACTTAGACATGAAAATTGACGAATTTGATTGGGTTCCTAAAATCATATGCGGAATATGTAGAAAAATGCTACAGAAAGGCAAAAATGGTAAAACTGAAGTAAAAATGAAAGTGCCTACGATATGGAAGGAACCTTTAAGGAAAGAAGACTGTTATTTTTGTAATACGAATTTTCATGGAGTTAATAGTAAAATCAAGTCGCACATTAATTACGCTAACGTTATATAGTTGGATTGATGAATTGCTTTAAACATGGATGTTACAACCCCAACGAGTGGAGATTGTTCATCGATTCGTCGACGAGAAGTTTAAAAGCCGTTCTGTTACACAATACTAATGTTTATGCAGCCATTCCCATAGGATATTCGGTAATACTGAATGAAGAGTACTGTAACATGAAAGTAATATTAGACCGAATAAAATACAATGATCATAAATGGCAAATATGTGGGGATCTTAAAATCATAACAATACTTCTGGGGCAACAATCGGGATTCACAAAATACCCTTGCTATTTATGTGAATGGGATAGTAGGGATAGAAAGAATCTTTACATAAAGAGTTTGCACTTGTTGATCCATCAAAAATTCTTATACCACCTCTGCACATTAAATTGGGACTTATGAAACAATGGGTAAAATCTTTAGACAAAGATGGTAGCTGCTTTAAGTATCTGCGAAATCAGTTTCTCAAATTAAGTGATGCTAAAGTAAATGAAGGAATTTTCGACGGCCCTCAGATTCGTAAGATGATAAATGATGAAATTTTTGTTACGAAAATGAATCATACAGAGAGAGAAGCATGGTTATGTTTAGAGGACGTAATTAAAAATTTTCTTGGAAATCATAAGAGCCCAAATTACGAACAAATAGTTTTAAATTTAGTAAATATTTACAAAAATCAAGACTGCCTAATGAATCTCAAATTACACTTTTTATATTCGCATGTTGATGAGTTTCCAGAAAACCTAGGTGATTACAGCGAAGAGCAGGGAGAGAGATTTCACCAAGATATAAAGGAAATGGAGCGCAGGTACCAAGGAAGATGGGACGTAAATATGTTAGCAGATTATTGTTGGTCGTTAAAAAGAGATCTACCATCAACATCGGAGAAGCGGAAGCGTAATCCACTTCGTAGATCATTTGCCAATAAAATAGTTCGTTACCATAAAAAAGAGTAATGGGCTTACGGGTATTTTATTGAATTGCATATACTTCTAACAAATTTAAAGTAAATGAAGGAGCAGCAAACTATGATATAGTTTTAAAGGATACGATAGTACTTGCATATACATATATTGTTCTTTGTTTTATGGTTTACATTACCTTTTGCATTGTTTCAGTTTATAACTATTTTTTTCACTCTCTTTACGCCCATGACCTTGAACTAACCTTGAACTGACCATAAATATAACCTTATGGGACTATACTGACCCTGGATTCGAATTCAGCGAACCCAAAAACCCCTAAATGTCATGGTTTGATTTTACTTTTTTATGAATCTTTATGATTTGACCTTCAACTGACCTTGACCATGACATGATAGGGTTGTAATAAGCCCGGATTCGTATTCAACGCCCGAAAAAATCCCAAGATACCATGGTTTTAGTGTATTTTTCATGTATTTCGATAATTTGACCTTCAACTGACCTTGAGAACGTTTTGATGGGGTTATACTGACCCCGGAATCGCATTCAGCAACCCCAAAAACCCCAAGATACCATGGTTTAGTCTTTTCTTAATGTATTTTGATAATTTGACCCGTATTTGACCTTGACTTAAGATCTGATAGGGTTAAAATGACCCTGGATTCGGATTCAGCGATCCCAAAAACATATAAGTACTGTGGTCAAGTTTTTGGGACTTACAATTTTTTTTTATTGTGGGGCTGTGATATTAAAGTATACAGAACTTTTATTTGGTACGCTTTATGATTTCATAAAAAAGAAAGATTTTTATCATTAAAAAAATTTTTAAAGCGTATACAAAAGTTATAACCATTTTAATTTCCCTAAATCTGTATATTTTTCTTGCACTCTTGATTTTATAAGACCGAATTTGTTCAGAATTTGTTAAAATTTGTCAGGATTATTGTTAAAATACTAATGAATAATTTGACTGCTTGTAAAGAAGTATTTGGAGCCTGTGAGCGTAGTAATAATAAAATGAAACTTTATTATACTTGACCACTTGACATACTTAACCTCAAGAAATGAATCAAGTCAGCTTCTGTGTGAAACTTTTTATTGATAATTATGGTAATTAGAATTGCTTAATGAGACAATATAATCATTATTTATTATACCTTGACATATGCAACTTCTGTTATTAAGAATATCCCACGAATAAATAAGAAATACAATATCGACGTGCTTTGACTTGCGAGGTTTGTATAGTACTACCTTAAAATAAATTTCTAACCAATTTCTATTTGTACAGATAAAAATTGGACAATAATTTTATAGAGGTCTTACCACCTTAGTAGATTTTTTGACACATTCAAATAATAATAGATAGAACCAGAACAAATAACGTTTTTAGATTTGATTAGGCTCAAAGCGTTTTTTAACGCATTCATCTTTTTTGACATTTTTTGATTTTTTGACACATTCAAATAATAATAGATAGAACCAGAACAAATAACGTTTTTAGATTTGATTAGGCTCAAAGCGTTTTTTAACGCATTCATCTTTTTTGACATTTTTTGATTTTTTGACACATTCAAATAATAATAGATAGAACCAGAACAAATAACGGTTTTAGATTTGATTAGGCTCAAAGCGTTTTTTAACGCATTTATCCAGCTTTAGCATTGATCTGAAGTAAACACTTACTTGGTATTGTCTTAGTCTCCAAATGAATATTTGCATCTTTACTACCACCAGAAACATTAACGAAACTATGATGTGAAGTTATATTAGCACCTTCACTAATCGTTGCATTTTGGCTAAATGTTTGGCTTAGTTCCGGTTCAGACTTAATTACTTCTGAAGATTCATTCAATAATTGCAAGGCTTCTTAATCTGAAATATCATTATTTGCAATTAATATAATAGTGAAAAAAATGTTT
Source organism: Nasonia vitripennis (assembly GCF_009193385.2). NCBI lineage: Eukaryota > Metazoa > Arthropoda > Insecta > Hymenoptera > Pteromalidae > Nasonia > Nasonia vitripennis. The sequence continues at coordinate 1,304,089 of NW_022279625.1, read as the reverse complement.
GAGCATCGTCAAATTATAAGAGCATCATTTACCTGACATTTCTATACAGTCTAGCAAAGCTAATTTAGTTTTTATGTATACAACTAGTTTAGAGAGAAACTCATTTTTTACTTTATCATTTAATGACCTAAGTAATTTGATTGAATCATCTTGGGATACGTCAAATACATTAGAAATTTGCTCAAGAAACTCAATGACTTACTTACTTTAATTTTCAAATGTATTTACTTCCGTATAGGAGTAATACAATTTACGTAATTTTGCCTCACAATGATCTATTCTTCTCAATTTTATTAACGATTCTTCCCATATATTTCTTACTTCTTTGATCACAACCTTAAGAGAATCTACTAGTTTAGATTTATCAATCTGAGTTTTGAACAGTAGTCTTCTAAGAGCATCTGAATTAGATGGCAGATAATTTTCATTAAATTCTGAAATTAATATGTCAGTTATATTAGACAGATCCAAATTCAGTTGATCAGAAGCCATTTTTCATCTTTATACAGGGTGTTCCAAAAATTAGACGCTCGTCATTATTAAATGCTCGCACGGCACCGAAAAAGGGCGTTGCCGTGGCAACGCGCGCTTGCTCGCTCCTACTCTCTCTCTCTCTCTCTCTCTCTCTCTCTCTCTCTCTCTCTCTCTCTCTCTCTCTCTCTCTCTCTCTCTCTCTCTCTCTCTCTCTCTCTCTCTCTCTCTCTCTCCGCCTATTGCGCGAGCGGCCTTCTGCCGCTCTCGCTGATTGTATTGTTAGGACATATTACCGAAACACTGTGAGCGCACGTAATCGCCTCACAGTGTCGTCCGTAACAATATCGTTGTTCACGCGTCGGTACTTTAATACTGTAGCTTTCATTACTTTTCCTTAGATTTAACACTTGTAAGTACACTCTATCTTTCAATAAATGTCAAAGCCTTTTCTTACGGTATATCAATTCAAATTAACGGTCGAGACTGTTTTTTTATTGCCAACTAGTCCATCGAGATCCACAAATCTCTAACATTTGTTCGAGAGACTATAATTAATGATAGCAGAGCATGCAGTATCGTAGCAATAAGTGTATTGTGTACGTAAAAGTGTTTTGCATAGTTGAAGGTGTGTTAAAGTACTTCGGCAGCCGTTCGACTATTCGAAGTCGCAACGGTCGGAGAGCGTCCAGAAACTTCCTGGAATTCGCTCTCGCAGTTGGCCGCATTGGGCCTAGCTGCTTGTTGTTGTAACAATTTAGACGTTTAGACAATTAGAAGTACTTATTTGTTTAGAGGTTAGACATATTAGAAGTTTAGAGGATTAGAGTTTTAGAGGCTAGAGGTCAACGGTCAAGATTTGAACTTCGAGAGACGCCACGAGTTCGCCATTTTGGGGCACAACGAGGGGAAATAAGAAGAAGACGGCCATATTGGTACCGCATTCCCGCCAACTTCGGACGACGCGACCATTACGCAAAGTCATCACGGGAGTCGATTGCACCGGCGTAAACAAGGTTTGATTTCCATTCTCGCTCCCTCTCTCTCTCTCTCTCTCTCTCTCTCTCTCTCTCTCTCTCTCTCTCTCTCGCTCTCGCTTGCTGTGTCTCGCTCTCGCTCACTTGGCGTCGTCATGCCACGTTGAGGCAGTGGCAGAGAGGTGTTCGCTCTTAGTCTCGCTTTCTCTATATCTCTCTCCTCGCGTCCTCGCTTGATCAGGATGCAGATGGTGGTGCGGAGTCGCCTACCATACAATCTAGTCAGAAGAGAAATGGTTCGAATCGTTCGTCTCGGCGTGAGTCAGTCTCAGCCAACGCAACTAGCACGTCATCTGCTAAAGGCAATCGCAATGCCTCTGTAAAATGTAGCTTATGTAAGGGTCCTCATCAGCTTCAAGCGTGTCCAAGGTTCAATGGTATGTCGGCTTCCGCTCGTTTTGAACAGTGTAAAAAGTAGAGATTGTGTATCAATTGTTTGTGATCTGGACATTTTTTGGCTGATTGCACCTCGCAGAATCGTTGCGCCAATTGTAAGGGCAGACACCACACGAAGATTCACTCGGATCGACGACAAGGAAGAGAGGCTGCAGATTCTTCAAATTCGCAATCAGCAATTACAACAGTGGTGGGTAGGACCCGGTTGATGGCCACAGCCAAGGTCTTACTTCAATCCGTAGATGGTAATTCGATGTACGCTAGATGCTTGATTGATCCGTGTGCAGAGGTCTCTTTTGTCACGCAAAGAGTTGTTCAATGCTTGTCCGCAAAGATTAAGCCTGTTTCTATGTCTCTGGTTGGTGTCGGTGCAGGTCCTTCTGCGGTGTCAAAGGGTGAAGTTTCTCTTCAATTAAAGTCCAGGTTGAACTCAGAATTTTGTTTGGAGTTTTCGGCGTTGGTGTTGAGAGAGGTAACGGGATTTTTTCCGCGAGAGGAGGTCGAAGTGTCCAATTGGGATCACATCAAGGGCTTGCAGCTTGCTGATCCAGATTTTGCTCGCTCAAAGCGTATAGACTGCGTGCTCAGCGCAGAGGTGTACGCTGCTATCATTCGGTCAGGGCTCAGAGTTAGTGCAGCTGATACTCCTGTTGCTCAGGAGACCGTTTTTGGGTGGATTTTGACAGGTAGAAGGTCTTCTAGTGCTGAGTCTGATGGAGCTCAGACTGTTCAGGCCTGTCATATGGAAATGGAGCCTTCGGTTTCGTCATTGTTAGAGACGTTTTGGGAGATGGAGGATATTTCCACTTCAAAAGTTTTGTCCAAGGAGGATCAGTATTGCGAAGATTATTTCGCGGATACTGTCTACCGAGATTCTAAGGGCAGATTTGTCGTTCGCTTACCATTCTCTGAGAGGTTGTCAGAGGTTTCATTGGCACACATGAGGCAGATTGTTGTGGCATGTTTGCTCCGCTCAGAGAAGCGTCGAGCGCAGGATTCGAGAGTAGATGGTGCCTATAGGAAGTTCACGGAGGAGTATCTAAATTTAGGTCATATAGATCTTGTAAATAGTTCGCATCGAAGGGATAACACGTTCTATTTTACGCATCACCCAGTGTACTCGGCTGAGGTGGGGCCGGAAGGCAAATTTCGTGTGGTTTTTAATGGTTCCTTTCGGAAAATATCGCTGAACGACGTTCTCTTAATTGGTCGCAAATTGCAGTCGGATGTCACGATTATTATTTCGATGTGGAGATTCTCGGAGGTTCTGTTCACGGCTGATATCGTCAAGGATTTTAGGCAAATTCTCATTCACCCGGATGATGTTGACTGGCAAAGAATAGTGTGGCGTTCTGACGTTTCGAAGCCTATCGAAGATTATAGGTTGTTGACGGTTGCGTATGGTACGCGCTCCGCTCCATACCTCTCAATTCGAACTCTTCCTCAGCTAGCGAGTGAAGGAAGTGTAGAGTTTCCCTTAGCTGCGCAGGTGCTGAGACACAATATGTATGTAGATGATGCGTTTGTAGGCGCTGACAATGAGTCTGAGGCCATTGAGATTCGGAATCAGCTGATCAAGCTTCTGTCATCAGCAGGTATGGAGTTGGGTAAATGGGCGTTAAAAAGTTCGGCTATCGTGGAGGATATCCAGGCGGAAAAGCAGAAAGAGTTCGCTGTCGAATGGGATGAGGCAGTTTCTGCTTTGGGCCTAAAATGGACACCATCGAGTGATTCGTTTCGTTTCGAGGTTAAGATTCCAGTTTCTCCAAAGGTTGTGCCTAAGAGAGCGATTCTGTCTGAGATTTCGAGGTTGTTTGATCCACTTGGTTGGCTGTCACCTGTATTAGTCAGGGCCAAACTCATGCTCCAGGATTTGTGGATTAATGGTGTCGACTGGGACTCACCTCTCACAGGAGAACTTTTAGAACAATGGCAGACGTTGAGGTCTGATCTTCCTGAACTGGCTCAGTTGCGCATTCCTCGTTGGTTTGGCTCTTCATCGCAAACATCGTGGAAGTTGCATGGGTTTTCTGACGCATCTCAGAGAGCTTTCGTCGCTGCAGCGTATATGGTAATACCAGGGCAGAGAGCGGCGTTGATTATGTCCAAGACGAAAGTGGCTCCTATTAAGACGGAGAGTGTTGACGGGAACTGTTGGTTAGATTGTTGAAGCACCTATTAGATGGAATTTTATTGAAGCCTGTTTCAGTACATTGCAGGACAGATTCCAAGGTAGTGTTAGATTGGTTGAAGGGCCACCCATCGAGATGACAGACATTCGTGACAAACAGAGTCAGTGAGGTAATCACTACTCTGCCTGGGGTGCAGCCGCGTCATGTTAAGTCGGAAGACAATCCAGCCGATTGCGTGACTCGAGGTTTTTCGTCGGAGCACCTTCAGCAGTCTTCCTTGTGGTGGGAAGGACCTGCATGGATTAGGAATGATTGGAGGAAGGTAACTGATAGATGGCAATTGTTAGATGTAGTGAGTGCACAGGTTGCTGTTGAGAAGAAGGTTCGTAAAATCGGGAATCGCAGGCGCTGGCTTACTTGGAGAAGTTTTCGAGTTTCCCGAAGATGTTGCGAATTTTGGCTTGTGTTTACAGATGGCGTTCGAATGCAGGCAAACCCAGAGGAAATCGCTGCACTGAACATTTTACTGCCGAGGAGATGGAGGCTGCTCGAGTCGGTCTGATTCGTTATGTGCAACGTCAGCACTACGAGGAGGAATTGCGGTGTCTCAGAAGTAAACAACGATTGTCATCTCGCAGTCACTTGCTGCGACTGGCACCATTTATTTGTCCACAGGGTTTGCTCTGAGTTGAGTGAATCAGTGCATCAGAGTTAAGTGAATCAGTTTAGTTTTTCATATTCAATTTAAAACCTTGGTACACTGTTTACATTCAAATGAGCATATCTCGGAGTCGATAACACCTAGAGACGTAAAAATACGAAAAAGTTAAAGGTTTTCATCTCTACTTTTGAGTAGTATAAGTTAAACATCCATTAGTTGTAACACATCGATATTCTCAAAAAATGGGAAAAATAAGAACGTTTTTCTAAATTTTTCAAAGAATTTATTTTGCCCCAAATCACCACAGGGCACATTGCTTTCACTCAAAGAGATGATATAAGTGTATATCAGGGTTAAAAAAAAAATTCTAGAGAAATGAGAACCTAAAGGTATGAAAATTGTGAAGAAATGTGCAAAAAATCGTTTTTTAAAAACTGGGTCGTGTTAAAAACTTTTTTAACCGCATTTTATTGGGTGGGATGGGTGTTTTTTCACCTGGCCGTAGGAGGGATGGGTTTAGTCGGTGCAAATCCGACACACGGCTGACGGTCGGGGATGGGGTTGTTCCGACGACCCCATCAACAAAGCCAGCTGTCTTTCGAAGATTTTCCCTAATACATCTTTCTCCAAGAAAAAGAAATAAGAATTTTTATAACTATAGCACTGTGCAAAAAATATTACAGTACGATTCATGTGACCTAAGTAGCACTTTTCTAAACGGCGTGAGGTTGGGGTCCAAGCGTAGCAATATATACAGACACACACATACATACACTGCGCACACACGCACGCGCGCACGCACACCCAATGATTGATATTAGTTACTTAGTGTGCAGGTTCCCTCTCTTAAATCAGTGATGGACTTAGTAGTAATACCTCTATGGATTATTTACTTAAAAGATATGCATACTTTAGAAAAAAATACTTATTTAGCTTTCGCCGAGGTTCGAACGGGGAAAAGTAGCTAGTTATATTCTCTTCTAAATCCGTTATAGCTATTTTGTTTGTAACAGTAAAATGATAAAAAACGTGCCGAAAATAGTCTTAAAAATTCAAAATACAGCCATAAAATGGAAAGTAGCTGGCAAAATAAAAAATAACTTCTTTTCCCAAATTTAAAATGTAAAAAAATATTTCAAACTCTATTGACATTTAAAGTCTGGATTCAAAAATATTACAATGTACATATGCTCACATACATACAGGCATTTTATAAAGTAAAATACATTTTACACAGAAAAATAAAACGGTACAAATGTTCCTTAGAGTTTGTAGTAACTTGGCAGCTAAAAACTTGTAATTCAAATTGTTGGAATTCTGATTTAGTCAGAATGAAAATAATGATTTCGTATATTTAATCAAGCTTATCAATATTAAATGGCTTCAAGCGAAAAATATCGTGCTATAGAATAAAAATACTCCACTGTTGCAAGTATATTAAATTTTATATTTTTTTTAGACAAAACCATATGGCATGTTAAAAGAAACAGTTTCTAAAATGTCTGGCAATGAACAGTATGAAGGATTCGCTATTGATATTATTCATGAAATAAGTAAAATGCTGGGATTTAATTACACTTTTTCCGTACAAATGGACAACGTTTACGGATCTTTGAATCAGGATACAAAACAATGGAATGGAATGCTAAGAAAGATCATCGATGATGTATGTAAATTCATTGTACACAAATTTTCGTAGTTATATATACATATATATATATGTATACGTATAAATATATATGTATATACATCGTATCAAATTTTTTCTATTATCATTCATGAATAATTATAGTCAGAAAGTTCAGGCGCTGAAAATCAGATCTTCTGCTAAACAAAGTCGAATCGATAAAAAACCTTGAAATTGATCGCTAATGGTCAAAAATAGTTGCTTAGTATTAAGGCGGCACGCTCACAGAGCACGTCATGCGCTCTTTCTGCGATCATTGCACATGTATACAGGGTGACCTAATTTGAACAGGCTCCGCAAATAAGTTGTCAGAAACATCCCCAATCAAAAATATTGCTAAAACCGAAATGCTTTGCTTTTTACATACATGACACACATACATGCACATACATAGCCACACATCCACACACAAAGTATGCAGATATACAAATATTATTAATAAATTCTTTAAACTGTAATGGGATAAGACTTGACGATGAGAGGAGACATCGTCTTTTTTTCCTTTTCTGATCACCGGTTTTGTTATTAGATAATATTTTCAATATATCAATTTTTCAGATTCGTCAATTGCATAATCTAAATAAAACTACTCAGTTACATCCAAATACTTCTATTGAGCGGCTGCAGCAAAAAATTATGTTAAAATTTAATGACAATTTATTTTGTTGGAAAGGTTCGTGAAATAAATAATCACTGAGGTTTAAATAATATATTTAGAAATGCTTGAGAGCCTAGTCCGCAGTGCGTCCGCTCACTCAGCTGTCAGGGGCCTTCGACCACCTGTGTGTGGAAGTAGTGCCTAATCCTATCTCTTATTTACCACACTATATCTCACACCTGCATTTTTCCACCCTGAGAGACTTCTCCGGTGAGGACCATATTTTCAGACACACACCTTGCTGGTTAAGCCAGCACTCTCTGCCCCCGAGAGGGCATCGAGTCCGTCTCTCAGTGTAGCTTCCCCCGAAGAAGGTCCCGTACTAGACGAGCTCCACACCGGTAAGGCCGGCGCTCCCTGCCTAGTACATCGGGTTGGCTACCTTAATTCCTGCCTTACCTTCGGTCCCTATATCACTGTTTCGCATTCGCCCAGGCTTACGCCTGTGAGGCAGGGAAAAACCTGCCTCGAACCGGTCTTGGGTACTTTTGCCGCTAAAAGTAACTCAGAAAAAATCCGAGTGACTCCACCGGGAATTAAATCCACGACCCCTTGAGCGAACGTGTTTCGTCTTGCGCCTTAACCAACTGAGCCACGGACGCTCGCAAATAATAACATATAAAATTTATAAGTTTATGATACGATCAGAAAATTATAATTAACGAGACTTTTCTCGCACCTGCATTATTCCAGCTAAAAAATAGACTCAACTATTCCTAATAAATGTTGCACTACAGAATAATACTTATTTAACATAGTGGGTCAGTATTTATTTGTTTCTGTTTCTTTTTGCGTGTAACGGGCCTAATCTTTCACCTACTGAAAAAAATCACGTGATTACCATGTGAAAATAATGAGAAAATCACATAAGATTTTAACTAATTTCACATGATAATCACGTGACTATCTCGTGATTAATAATAAAATTAAAAAATATTATTATAATTGTTTAAATAATATTTATAAACTATGAAAATAGATAATTAAATAAAGATCTGACTAAAAAAAGAAAAATTTTTCTCTGATCGAGATTTAAATCCTAAATTTTCGAATTTACTATTTAATAAACATGACTATAAGTCAGAAAATTAATTAATGTTATAATTTACTATTATTTTAATAACGATCATTCGAGAAATTCAATTTTTGCTAGAAACCTCAAAAAAATATATATATATCTCCATAAATGTGAATAGATATTATATACATTAACTGTCAAAAAAAGCAAATATCTAAGATGGCAGAACAATAGATTTCCACACCAAAATTCTGCATTTCAATCTCAATCAGAGAAAATTTTTTTTAAGATTTTTAATAAAATTTTTTAATTTTATCTTAAATCACGAGATAGTCACGCGATAATTACGTAAGAAATTAGTCGAAAATTTCTCATGATTTTCTCGTGATTTTTTCGGGATTTTCACGTGATTACCACGTGATTTTTCCAGTAGGGTCGCCATGACAGTGACGACGCTTACATCTGCCTAGCAGCCACGGCTATGCCGGACTCAGCTGAATCCGCAATCACAGTACGACACAGCAGGAGCCGTACGACAGTTCCACCATCTCTGCTAAAAATAGTCAATAAGAATCGATCGAGATCGATTAAATTATCAACAAATTCTATGCCAATTGTGAATACCATTTTTTGTTTTAGGACTCGATTAAAATCGATTATCAATTCCTGTGGATTCGTATCGATTCTATCAATTTTAATCGAGTTCTTATGCAAAAAATAAGATTTAGATATAGCTTAGAATTCAATTAATGAATAAATCGATTTCTTTTGTCTATTTTTAACAGGGATGTTATACATATCTATACATATATAAGTGTTTGGTGGACGCAAGAGTATAATAAAAAGTTCACCAATTCAAGATTTTAAGTAATATGTAAATATTAAATGTCTATATACACACACACACATATATATATATATATATATATATATATATATATATATATATATATATATATATATATATACATGGTGATGAAGTTGTAACGGTTTGTAACGGTTGTCGGTTGAGTAGTTAATAGCTATGGTTTCGCACTGGCCCTTGTATTTTGGTTTAAATTGGCCAACTTTGGGTTCCTTAAGAACATATACCATTTCTTCTTATATAAAATGTTGCACATTTAGTTTCCCGTCGTAATAGTATTTCGAGCGGTGTTTTGATTGTACTAGATTCATCGCTGCCATCGTTCTGAGTTGAGCGTAGGCTTCTGTCGTGTCAGCAAGAGAATCATCGTATGTTTGTAAATGCTTTCGTGGTAGAAATATTGACGGTGTGCGTGCGCATCGGCTAAAGACTAATTCTCGTAGCGAGTAGCCTAGTCCGTCATGCTTCGTAGCATTATATGCGTGCTGTTGTATATGCAATATTCGTTTCTTTTGCTGGGTTCGGGGCAACTTGGCGATATGTGACCGTATCGGTCACAGTTGAAGCACTGTGGCTCCTTGCTGCTGCACTCATTGGTGCAGTAAGCTTGGTCGCCACACCGCCGACAACATCTGCCTCCAGAGAGCTTCTTATTGAGATCCTGACTTTAGGATCTTTCCCTAGGCTCCTTACTATCATCGTCAAAAGTTACGACCGCCTCGATCCCGCCGACCCTCGGTTTTGAGGAGTCCAGCTGCAAAATATATTCTTTTAGTTGGTTGTAACTATACCTTTTGCCTGTGCCATGAAGAGCTATGTTCTTTGCAGTGTCAATCTCCGGATACGCATGCAACATGGCGTTATACATTAGACTTTTCTTTTCTGCATCCTGAATCATACTTATGCCTTTGCTGCTCTCATACTCTCGCACCGTTTTTCGAATTTTAAGCACAACTCTAATGCGCTTTCTTTATCTTTATAAAACTTTATGTTGAACAACCTCTTATGTAACTTGTGTGGATTCAGCCTAAATGCATTTTTCTTTATTTCTTTAATTTTACTTAGCAGTACTACTGGATCGGAGATACTCATGGTGTAATGGTGATATTTCTCGTGAACTCTGTTGAGAATTATCCCATTTACTACATCTTTGTCGTGTTCTAGCTCATCGCTAGATATTAAAGCACATTTAATTTTGTCGAACACATAGTATAATTTCCTCGAACGCAACTCTGCAAACACTGCACCGACTTGTATCCGGAATAAGTAAATTCGTTATAATGATTTATGAAATAAAGAATGCCTTTTTACGTTACAAGAATATATTATTAAAGAGTGAAGTGTACAGTTCAAAGGTTTGAAAGAGAGTGAGACTCCTTCATGGTACAGGGTTCCTTAAGTACCTTATGGTTATCAGCATACGTAGAATCGCAAACATAAACATCTCGAGTCACTCGATCTTCGAAAATCGAAATCAGACTCGCTCGCCTTAGAATTACAAATATCCTTTGTCTTGTAGAGTTCTAACTTCATCTGAACGAACATAAAGAAATGCGAAAATTACACGTGCGCGTGTTCATACTCTCCCCCCCCCCCTTTGAGAGAGTAGCGATCAAAATGATATATAATATTCGTGTACATTTTTTTTTTAGAATGAAATTCTTAATTCATATATATATATATATATATATATATATATATATAATACAGGCTCCGTATCCAATTTGTGAAGCGTCGGAAAATCCGTGAATTTCTACATTGATAGCATCAGAAATAATTGAAAAACGATCGAATTGGATGCCGTTTATTGAATTTAGTTGCGTACAAAAATTATTCCACGTATAACTTATATGACAAGGAATCGATTCGTCCCATTCAATCTTGGCTTGCCACATTTCCTGCATTAATTTTTTTGCGAATAAGATTATAGGTCTCAAGAATCCTATAGGGTCGAAAATTTTTGCGATTTCGGAAAGTATTTTTCTTTTAGTGATTTTTTCGGGAATGTATATTTCTTTAATATTATAAACAAATGCATCTGTCTTAGCCTTCCAAAGAATTCCTAATGTTTTTAGAGAAGAATCTTTATCAAAGTCGAAATTCACGTCAAGGTCTTGTTGCGCGATACCGTCGAGTATTTCCGGATCGTTTGATGCCCATTGAGATAATCTTATACATGCAGTTTTTAATATTCCGATCATTTGTCGACACATTTCACGTGCTTCTGATTTGCTATCACTACTGGTTAACATATTATCGACATACATGTCTGTTGTTAATATTTTTGCTGCTAAGGGAAATCGATCCCTTTCATCTTCGGCAAGCTGATATAAGCATCGAATTGCTAGAAAAGGCGCAGCATTGATTCCGAACGTGACGGTGTTTAAAGTGAATTCTCGTATTTCGTCGTTATGAAACCAAAGAATCTTTTGGTATTTTCTATCTTCTTCACGAATTAAAAATTGTCTATACATTTTTTCTATGTCTGCGATAATCACGTATAATCGAACTCTAAATCTCAATAAAATGACAAATAAACTATCTTGAATAGTAGAGCCTACTAGTAAGCAAGAGTTAAGAGAGGGTTCTATAGGCTCGATCGACCCGTTTTTAACAACTCTTGTTTTGGTAGTGTTACTTGACTCTTTTTGTACTGCGTGATGAGGTAAATAAAATCCGTCAGATTCTGCGCTTGGCGTTTCTATGAGAGACATGTGATTTAATTCAAGGTAATTATCCATTACCTTGGTGTAGTCTAATTTAAATTGTAAGTTTCTTTTGATTTTATTTTTAAGTGACATTATTCCTCTCATTGCTATTGGTTGTGTGTTACCCGGTTTATCGCAACCTTCTTTAAAGGGCAAAGATACTACAAATCTTCCTTCCTCATTTCTACGAACATGATTTTTAAAATGTGCTTCACAGAATAATTCATCGTTTGACCAATGTTTTTGCTCATCTGGAATTTCTTCCAGCGTCCAAAATTTTTCTAAATCGAAATCTACGTTTGAAATCATACAGTTAGATCTTTTATTAATTTGTGATACATTTAAGCTACCACCGATTATCCAACCGAGTCTCGTTTTTTGTAAAATCAATTCATTATTTATAATTATTTGGCCATTACAAAACATTGATAATGTGGGTCCGACCCCTAATAACATATTGACCTTTGATGGTTTGTAAAAGTTAGTATCAGCTAGTTTTAAATGTGAAGGGATTTTAATTTTTTCTCTCGGAAACTTTTGTATTGTGCTAAAATCTGTAATAATAGGTACAACGAAAAATACGAGGGATTTTTCAAAATTTGAATGAAGTGATTTAATAGTTAATGTTGTAAAAGAACGTGCCGTAGTATTTAATTCGTTCATCGCTTCAATCGTTAGCGTACATGGTGTTTTTGTTGCCTTTAATAAGTTTAATAAATTTTCCGTGATAAAATTCACAGTTGAGCAAGTATCTAAGAGTGTTCGACGTTGTACATGGAATTTATTGTTGACACTAACTTGGAGTAAAGCTGTTGGCATTAGATTTACCGAAGGGTATAAAATAACGTTTGATAAACAATGACTCACGTACTCGGTTTCATATAGTCAGTCTGAATTTTCGTTAGCTTTGACGTTCTTATCTTCTTCTTTCCTTTCTTGAACATTTGAATTTCCGAAATGAAGCAGAGTGTTATGTTTTTTACCGCACGTTTTACAATTTCCAAATCTACATTCGCTATTTCCTTGAATTTTGAAACAATTATTGCAAAGTTTAGCGTCTTTAACAAATTTAAATCTTTCATTTACCGATAAATCCAGAAATTTTTTGCACTTAAATAAAGGAGGATATTCTTCATCAGAACAAGCAAGACATTTTTTGTTTCCCGTGAAAAAAGTACGTGCAGTTTTATTGTCGATTTTACGAATTTTGGCAGGAGGACCATTGTCATAATGATTATTACAATCTTTGTCATTGGCGAAAGTCGATAAGGAAACAGCGGTTTTGTAACAAAATTCTATTAATTGATCTAAAGAAGGAAAGTCTTCGCGGTTTAGTGATTCTTCCCACTTCATACGCGTTGCTTTGTTTAACTTTTCTTCAATAATTTGCACAACGATTTCTGGAGATAATGTAACATCTAAACTAGCTAACGACTGCACATGTTGTTGTGCCTCATCTGCTAATCTTTCAACACTACGGTACCTTTCTTTATCTTGATTTGGCAAGTGTAATAATAATAATAAATGACGTGAAATTATTAAACGCTTGTTTTCATATGATTTTACTAAAACATCCCAAGCTCGAGTATAATTTTCCTCAGTGATTGGAAATACTTGGATTTTTTTTAACGTTTCGTCACGTAAAACTGTTCGCAAGTAGTGTCATTTTTCGACATCTGATAAATCATCGCGATTATGGATCATTGATGTAAAAGAATTTTTGAATGAAAGCCATTGTTCGAGCTGTCCTGTGAAAGTCGGGATTGATGCTTGCGGTAATTTCATTTTGTGTTTAACTACATTTATACGTCGGGTATCGTCGCTTAATGCGTCAAAATTTTGCGATTTCGATAAATTAAACGGATTTGATCGACTAGTCCAAGAAGCGGCTATGTTTTTTTGAGCAATGCTGACAATTTTGTAAAAATTATTTAAAATAGAATATCTTTCACCTTTGCTATTTGCATCATCGTTTAATAAATCTATTTCGTCACATAATGGATCAAAATTTTCAAATAACGAATTTAGTAGCTGTAGCCGTATTGGCAATTGATATAAATCGATATCTTTATTATAATTATCTAAAAATGATTGAAACTCATTTAACTGTCCCTTGACAGTTGCGCGTTGTAACGTTAATTTTTTAAGTTTTTCACTATCGTCCATTATGAAGTAGAGTCAACTTTATTTTCGCGATTAAAAGCCTTTAGGTGATTCAAAAAAGAGAAGCACTTACTGTTATACAGTACTGTATAGACGATAGAGATGATCGATTTCGAAGCTGATATGCTGTAGCTGCATGGGCGTTTAATGAGGTTGTCGTGTAAATGGTGAAGTTGATGATGCTTTAGGCCTTCTGAAGAAGATGCCAAGTAGATTTTGCGGTTGTTAATATCCCAGCAGGAATATAGAATTCGATTGTGTGGTCTCTCAGAAGAAGACGCTCTTTTTGCTGTTTGTGTATGTCCGCCAATAGAATGATGGAATCGGACTTAAATTGTGCGCTTGAAAAAAATGATTTTTATCATGTGATTAATGAAATTTTTATCATATGATTAATGAATTTTGGATTTAGTTTGTATTAAGAACTGTTAGTCACTACAGATCTCGTTTTGCACTTGTGTTTATTTTGTATTTCAGAATAAAATTGATTGTACGGATCGTTTTGTCAATCCGGCTCGAAGGACCAAACTTTTATGCACCCACTTGTAGGTGCCAAATGCCGAAAATTAATCCGGAATAAGTAAATTCGTTATAATGCCGAAAATTAATCCGGAATAAGTAAATTCGTTATAATGATTTATGAAATAAAGAATGCCTTTTTACGTTACAAGAATATATTAATAAAGAGTGAAGTGTACAGTTCAAAGGTTTGAAAGACAATGAGACTCCTTCATGGTACCGGGTTCCTTAAGTACCTTATGGTTATCAGCATACGTAGAATCGCAAACATAAACATCTCGAGTCACTCGATCTTCGAAAATCGAAATCAGACTCGCTAACCTTAGTATTACAAATATCCTTTGTCTCGTAGAGTTCTAGACTTCATCTGAACGAACATAAAGAAATGCGAAAATTACACGTGCGCGTGTTCCAACAGGAAATCCTCAAATGGTGTATACTCTGAATTTCCTCTTAACCTACACGTTCTAGTGATATTTATTTGTTTTACTTAGAGTCATTAAAACTGGAGCTGTTATTCATTACAGAGCTGCTCTGCTGCACACCTTGAGTTGGTAGCTGGAATAAGAAAAATTTTTCTTATTCTAGCTTCAAGTTCAATTGGTATATTATGTGGCATTAGATGTTTCTTCACTAATGTCAAAATGTTCCAAATTTCGTCACTTTTCTTACCCTTGGTATTACGTCGATGAGTTCGGGCTACTTGCCCGTTCTTTCTCGTGCCTCTATTCTCCAGTCTCTTATGGGAGACCCTGAAAATGTCTGTCTACTCAATGTCGTAGATATTACGAGGGCCTGAGTCATCCCAGTTGTCATCATTTGGCTGATAGTCTTGCGAGGGCAGTAACTTTAAGAACGCTCATCACCGTTCTTGTTTTTGTTCTCCATGCTGTCGTTGCGGCTGGCCTGCGTAATGACGACCTTCTTATTTACATTGATATTACTTATTATGCGTGGCCGCACAGGGTCGTTTGTCGCGTTGATCGGCTCGCTTGTGGGTTGTACGAGTTCTGGTAGAACACAATCCACCGGTGCTTTGATACATGTAGCCACAGCATTGGTAAGCTTGTCGATGGCCTTTGTCAGTGTGTCAATGTCTTTCCGAAGACCTGTACTCATGACTACAGCAGTCTCTGCGTTCTTAACGGATACATTGATCAACGTCTACATTCCTTTGCATAGACAGGCCGATGCATCACTTTGCACCTCAGACATCTCGTTCATCGACGCCGACAAAGCGTCCATACGTGTGTGTGTGGCAGTCACTCCTTGATCGCAACTGTGGCCTATGGGCTATCTTAAGACTGCCACCTGGTAGTCAGCCTGACCAAGGCCTTCACCAGCGTGTGCCCTTCTCCGAAAGTCAGGTGATTCTTATTAGAAACATAAACGTGCGTCTGCTGTTAATAAAGTACCCGAGGTTTAGTGCACAAACCCCAGGCTAGATAGCAGTTAGTCCACAGTGCCCGTCATAGCATGAAATCCTGGACCGGCCTAGTCTCTTTCAGTGCTTTCCGAAATCCACAGAGCTAGGGAATGACAAGGCAGGGCTGATTATGGGCTCGATTTTTTGTCGTGGGACGCTAATTGGGCGCGAACCGCGAGCGCTCGATCCGGCACTCGCCTGCCCCGACTGCTCCCGAACTGACGTGCCTCAACTTCAACTTCACCCGGTGTTCCAGCTAGAGGGATTTAAGGTCAGTGAATCGTTTTCCGTTTTCTCCGGTCGTATCCGTCTCGCGGGTGAACGGCAGTTCCACGTTCGGTTTCGCGAATGAAAAGGTTATCTCGCGTACGCGTTAGTTACCTCCGGGTCGCTGTATTTATCTCTTTATCTCTTTGTATTGTGTTCCGTCAAATAAAGGGTTACCTCGTCCATACGGGTTATATTCTCGAGTAATAAGCGAAGTGCAGAATTAAGGATTTTTACGATTATGATGGAAGTGTAAAGTTGTAACGTGCGTAGTTGTAATTCATAGTTTTAAACGCTAACGACAAAGGAAAGTCTTTCACAGGACAGAACAGCCACCGCGTGCCTCAGAAAACTCGTCACCACAGCGTCCGTAGTTTTCTGTACACACCTCACAGCACGTTTTGACAGCAGCAAGACAAGAGTGAAGATTATGTACGTATCCTTCCTTAAACTTGATCGCGTTCACGCGCACTAAACTTTTTCACCGGGCAAACAGAAAATCACCGCACGTCGCAGGTGGTTTTGTGAGCCGGGCCGATAACATTTTATTAATCTAATAACCGTTGCGTCATGTATGAATAGAAAAGGTGCGGTGAATTAAAGAATTTGAAGCTAATGAATATCGCATTAAAGATGTTTATTGTGAGAAGAAATGACGTCTAGAAAAGGCGTGAAACGTATGCGTGAACTGAAGCGGGAGCTTTTCTCGTGAGGGCACTCGGACGAGAAGTGTCGCGCCGCTGTACCAGCGGTAGCAGCGGGCGCGGCGCTGCCAGTCCATGATGCTTGGGTGAATTAGTGTGTATATGTATAGGAATATGTACAGCGACCAGAAGGCCTACAGCGCCATTACAATTCTAATACTTATATGACTCCAAAGGTCGTATTAAGCAGTAATTTTTGAATAAAGACTCTGCCAAGCAAAACAGTTGACGTTATACGTGACTAAATCTTTATATTTAATAATATATTTTTGTAACATATGCACGATGTTTGCGTTTTTCGACCTATTAAGTAAGCGTACAGTACTACCGGTGGACAAAAAAAGTTAGCTGCAGGCAAAATTTTCTTGTAAACTGCAAATTTTGTGTTTATGAGTCATATTTTAAAAATTTATAAATTTAGGTGAGGGTAAATTTTGAAAAATAAAGATTAGAAAGGAGAAAATTACAAATTGATTTATAAGGCAAAATTTTGAATCCTAAATTCGGAATATTGGAAAGGTATAATTTTGAAACCTAAATTCGGAAATTTCTAAAAATATCCCTTTCGCAATATTTTAATCATAAATATCACCTTTCGCAATATTTCAATTCAACATTTTTATTTTCTAAATTTTTTCATTTCAAATTCTTAGTAAATTTTTTCATTTCAAATTCTTAGTAAATTTTTAATTTCTAATCTTTACTCTTCCTAATTTTTTTTTTTAAGTTTTTACCCGTACCCTGTACCAAGGCCTACCTGTTTTTTTTAACCTCGTGTAGTTTGCAAAACTCGTCTTTGGCTCGGAAACGCACTCGCCTTTGGCTCGTGCTACCTTGCCTTCGATTTGTACTACCAACTCCACACTTGATCTACAAAAGCCCACTTTACGTCCTTAGTACACAATATACTATTAATGCCACAGTATTTATATATACGTACGATTTTTAAAATAATTTACTCGCGTTCTTTTTAGTAATTACGCATATCGTCTTGAAGATGAAAAACTGACCCTCAGCAGCCAACTTTACACATAGTTCGGGTCGGGGAGAATGACAAAATATTAGGAAGAAATAAAAGAAATGTCGAAGTTACCAATGCAGAACTGGAAGACACTGCAATGATTCCTAAAGAAAGAATCATAAAGTTTTTAATACATTTGACAACAGAGAACGACAAAAATAGTTTATCGACAGGATTCAAAGAATACCGCCAAAAACAAAATTAAAAAAATATAGTTTCTCTAGCTCTTAATAAATATTAAGAGCTAGCTATTCGGATAACTTCCATCGTCGTTATGTAATGTTCAAAAACCGGTGAAATGTATTTTTATCATTTTGGGGGTCCAATTAACACTTCTGTTTATCCAAAATTGGCGTAGGTGTCGTTATTTAGGTAGAAAACGGGAAAAAATAAAAAAAAGTTTAAAAATAGGTTATTGCATGGAAACTAAGAAGATAAGTTTATTTTTAATTCCAATTACCCCTTCTTCCGTGTGATTGATGAATATCAAGCATCGTTAAGTCAAGGAAGCAGAAATCTAGACGTTTTGGTGCGCCAAAGAAGTAGTCTAGGTACAACTAACCTTAAAGTCAAAGTTAGTTACTTATTATTTCCATTTACTAAGTAGGTACATTTTAATAACCGGAAAAGAGAACTAAAGTATATTTATTGAGTATCCTGAAAAGATTACTTAATAATATTCCAATAATTACCCCGAAAAAAGAACCAAATAATATCCCAATAAGTATCCCGAAAAAAGACCAAGAATAAGTACGGCGAAAATTAAAGGGAAATAATAAGTAACTAACTTTGACTTCAAGGTTAGTTTATTAATCACGCAGCGCACTACCTACACTACGTCTTTGGCGCACCAAAACGTCTAGATTTCTGCTTCCTTGACTTAACGATGAAGTTGATATCTCATCACTTCTAAACGAACAAATGTTTGGTTATACAAACGTAAATAATGCAACTTGTTTCACGCGATGCCCATCTGAAGTTGCGCAAAAAGATTCTCGATTCTTTTTGTCGGAATATCAAAAATTTTGCTGGAAACGAAAATTTTCAATCAATTTAAATAACTAACGCATTCATCAATCACACGGAAAAAGAGGTGATTTGAACTCAAAATGAACTTATCCTTTTATTTTTCATGCAATAACCTATTTTCAAACATTTTTCGATTTTTTTCTCATTTTCTACCTAAATAAGAACACCTACACAAATTTTGGATGGACAGAAGTGTTTATTGGACCCCCAAAACCATAAAAATTCATTTCACGGGTTTTTGAAATATCTGAAACAGTGAAATCAAAAGGGGTGGCCACATTATCGTGATCATATGGTATAACTTTTAACAAATATTATTGTGGTGGCCACACAGCACCCACTCACACACACACTCACACACACATGCTCACACACTCGCGCTCACAAACGCAAGCACACATATACAAACCTCACGCGCACGCGCACGTGAAGACTCCAGCGTTCGTGCCTCGAACGACGCGGCCCGGATTAGAACTCGGTTTTTCCGGCCCGGCTGAGCGCATTAGGACAATTAAGTCCTCCGCATCGAGGAGGCAGTAAAACGCTCGGGCCCGCGCTCGAACCCTTTTATTGCAGTCATCCGCAGCTCGACGCGGGCGGCTAAAGCTCGCCGGCGCGGGTAATCCCTGGCGTAATAAAACAGTAAACGGCTGGCCGTTTGGGCCAGCTGCCCTCGCCACCGACGCGCTATCCGGACCGCGCGTGCTCCGTCCCTGCCAATCCGATCGGCAATCGGTACAGGAGGCGGAACGATCGAGACCTTCGATGGTCGGCGCTGGAGCCAACCAAAAGTTAGTTCAACTGGAGACACGACACGAGTCGCATCACATCCAGCCCTTGTAACGCGAAAAACTTCAACTAATAAACACACGCATCCAAACACCAAGTTCTGCGTTAGTCACGATTTCTTCACCTTACTATCCTTCACTCTCCAGCGCCACCATCACCACCAAATTATTATATTAATATGATATATCATATTTCTAGAACTTTTAATTTTTAATTCTTTATTTCGAAAACGCATGTTTTTGCTATAAATCAGTTACCGTGCGAAGCACACAAATTTAAAAGTTTGGTTTGCCTGGAAAATTCAACTTATAATAAATTTAAAACATGTGCATTCAACGCTAACTTGAATCTCTTCATAAAACGTAAATTTTTGTACGGATTAAATTTCTGTTAATTTTACCTGTACTGTACAAAAATATGCGTTTTATGAAAAGATTTAACGTACCGTTGATTAGACATGTTTCAAATTCTTCATAAGTTGTTTCCAGGCAAACGAAACCTCCAAACCCTGATGTATTCGTATGCTCTACAAGGTAACTGATTAGCAGCAAAAACATACGTTTTTTTAATAAAAATAAAACAC
Organism: Nasonia vitripennis; assembly: GCF_009193385.2. Classification (NCBI taxonomy): domain Eukaryota; kingdom Metazoa; phylum Arthropoda; class Insecta; order Hymenoptera; family Pteromalidae; genus Nasonia; species Nasonia vitripennis. The sequence goes on along the minus strand of NW_022279625.1, from coordinate 1,283,955 downwards.
ACAAATATATATGTGTATATGTATTTATGTATAGGTACGATTTTTTTCCTGTTATATAGGCCTTTGATTCCCTGCAGTGTATTAATCGTTATATCGAATTAACCACATGAGAAGCAAAACCTTAAAAGGTCGACAATTTTTCGGATATCAAAAACGTGTTGCCTAATATAGGCTACCCTTATTATTCCAATATTTATGACACCCATACTTTATAAAGCCTGGAAAGATTTGCATTTGTCTGCTTCATGTAAAAATCTACATCTACACTATATTAAAATACTAAAATGAGCAATTATGTAACAATTCACCGAAACTAGTGAATCATTCTGGGATAATAATCATTTTATGATAGATATGTTGTACAAACATAAATACATAATCCTACTGATTAAAATAAAAAAAATCAGAATTAAGTACACTTTTTCGATAAAGAATGGTTCACAAAAAGTGACCAGGACATGAAACATTTTACAAAAATTACATAAAGGTATAAAATAATAATAAATATTTATATTTATGTGATTTTTTTTGGTAGCTAATTAGAAATAAAGTATATGTATACATCTATTAAAAACACAGTAAGATTGGTCCAGATGTGTCTGATGCTGTAAATGAGAATCATTTCAGAGAAATATGACAAATATGTTTATTTGTATTTAGAATCTAAATTATTTTTTATATCATATGCGTCACATAGATACATATGTATGTTTTACATATATCATTAGTGAGAGAGAGTTTTGAGATTCGGTCAAGAAAAAAGAGATGCTGCGAATAATCATTTGTGCAGATATGATCTGGTTTTTTTAAGAAATCTGTTTGTGAATTTAAAATGACGACTGCTCTATGTATTCACGAATATCACAAGATGTAATCTGCGGATTTGGTCCAGATAAAACGGATGCTGCGAATAATCATCTGTACAGATATCATCTGGTTTTTAAAGATATCTGTTTGTGAATGTTAAATGACGACTGAAAACACATGGGAAAAGTAAAATGTATGAGAGCAAGACTTGAAGTTATGACTGAAAGAAAAAGAGGTGCTGACTTCCGAATGAAGAAAATAGTTTGATAATATTTAAAAATCATCGCTACAATGAAAAGTTACCTATGCAGACTGTGAGTGTTTGTTAAAACCAATAAGTCAAGATGAAAAAACAAACACACAACCAATACAAAGCCATGAAATTTATAGTATAGGTTACTATCTGAAATGCAGTTACAACGGTTCACTATCAAAATATGACTTTTATAGAGGACCTGAATCGTCAAGATGGTTTACTGAACAGTTGAGAACCATAGAAAAACAAATAAGTGCTTTATATGCGAACCCTTTACCTATACCAGTTCTATCTCAGACTGAATTAATAGATTATTATGATTTAAAAACGCGCCTTATTTGTAAAAAATTGTTGAATGATGTTGCAAAGGTGCGTGATCACTGTCATCTCACTGGAAAATATCGAGGAGCTGCACATGCTACTTGCAATCTAAACTATGAAAATTCAAAAATACTTCTAGTTGTGTTTCATAATTTAAGTGGTTATGATGCACACTTTACCAAATTGTACTTTCTTTTCAAATCTTTTCGAGCTTTCTTAACTTCACGTAGAACTACAGTTTGTTGATCAAAATCAGACATCTTGATAGTTTAGAGTCTCACAGTCAAACTGATCAAAGCTTTTTCTGTAGCGACCATCATTGATATCACGGTCTTTGTCTATAACGAGAAAAATATGATTGCTATTATTCCAACATATTGAACAAATATCTTTAAAGCGTTGATATGTTATATCTGTATTAACATCATTGTTATAAACATCTTTCAAGTTCATATCGTCTTGTCGAAAAATTACTATCAAGTTGACGTTGTCACGCACTAAATTTTTCGGTACTTGCGCATACGAATGACACAAGTAAAAGAAATCCACGCTTTTATGTCTGCCCATGCAGTAAAAAGCTTTAACATTATTCTGCTTCTCACAGGCAATATTATCAAGAACAAATATTGAGTTGGGTTGAGCTTCATCAGGTGATACGACGAGATCGAGTTCACCGAACGATAAGTATTTAATACTTTCTAGAGGCTCAACAAGTTGTTCCAAACATTTATATTTAGGCTGATTTAAAGATTTCGAGTATACGTAAATATTTTCAAATCTCAAACCATTAGGATGAATGATTAGAGATAAGAGAGCGTTCATTTTACCACAATTATACGGACTACAAACTACTGCTCTTATACTGTTAGGTAGCAATTTTCCATGACGATTGTGCTGTTTTTTCTGCTACTGCTGGGTCAAAAGATCGAAAGTAACTACTAGCAACTTTGCTGCCTGCTTCTTAAGATCCATTATGCTTCTTAAAATTTCATATCACGACTGACTTGATATATTATAAATATGAGCATTTATAGTACCCTCAGTTAGTCTCGCATGAGCTTGTTAAGAGCTAGCATCATGCATCAGAAAAAAGGCACAGGTTTAGTGAATACATTGATTAACAAATTACCCATTGAACTTTATGTGCCTGGTTATCAGTACTCTGGTCCAGGTACTGAACTTGCTAAACGTTTAGCTCGTGGTGATTCAGAAATAAATCCTCTGGACGCTGCTTGTAAGGAACACGACATTGCCTACTCGAATAATCCTGATAACATTCAAGAGAGAAACGCTGCTGATAAAATTTTAGCTACAACTACTTCATGAAATGTTGCGTATGTAACATTTTCCAATGTTTTTAATTCTTTATAAGATCATTTACGTGTAATAATAATAATAATCTTAAAAAACATCTAAAACGATCCTTTGAATTTACAAAGTTTATTAAAAAAAAAATAATCGTAAATCTTCGACTTTTACCCAATAATCAACAATGTATTGTTGAGTTAAATTTCCTAAATTTAAGTAAGGATTAAAATCGTTTCTAATGCTGAATTTATAACAATGAAATTGTAGCATTGAAATATTGTGTTCGTTATTTTCATTTTTCATATTGGGAATCCATCCAAAACCTCCATTAAGATACATAAGTGGATATGACATAGGATCTACATGTTTACTAATGTGCGGTGTATTATTAGGTGCTCTATGTTTTGAATATATACATACATCTTCATCTTCTATTGTTTTACAATTTTCACCTACAAATACCAGTTACTTCATCGCATAGAGCTGCGTTATATCTACATTTATCATAATTAGAATTGCGTGTTAAATATATTATAATTTCTTTAATATTAAACTCAACGTTGTTGTTTTTCAAAATCGTCATGATTTCGTTTTTCCATTTTGACTTCGTGCATCATTTTGTATGACTTAGGGTACATGATTACTTGTCGAAAAAAATTATGTAATTCCTTGTTTTGTTTACATTTTAATCGGTGTATTAGGCGTGTGTATACGTCGCTGAGTTGTGTGTCTTCCTTCTTATAAATGCTATTAGTTTGTAGGTGTATATGTATCATTTCGGAAATCAATCTTTTGTTTAGAATGGGCTCTTTATTTTTTTATGTCAAAATTATCAAAATTGAATGTGTTACCATGGTGCATTTGGTGTTCAAAATTACATTATTTTTTGATTTTCTGTGTTCTTCAGCGCGTATACAAACATTTTTCGTTTGGCCCACGTATATAGCAGAGCAGTCATTGCATTTTAATTTGTGAACAACATTGTTCTCGGAATTTTTATCTTTTTTGTCTTTGTCTACTATAATGATGTTGCACATTTCACTATTAATTTTTGAAACAATATCAATGTTGTTTCTTTTAAAACTATGACTGATCTACTCGTAGAAGCCATTTACGTATGGAATACATATTCGTTTTGTTGATAGTTTTTGTTACTGTTTGTTTGTTGTATTGATTGTTCCGTTGATGTTATTGTGAACAATCTTTTCTTTATGTGTTTTTCTATAAATTATATATCTCTATCTCCTCTCCCCCTGCCGCCCGGCGGCGACGAGACATATCCTTCAATATCCGAATATAAATACCGGCGATCGACCACTAATTCTGTAAGTGTATTCTCAATTACTCGCTATTGTTTCTGATACCGCCATGTACATAATATTAATATGAAATAAACAGTTTCCTGATGAGGATGGTATTGTCCACCGAAACGTCGAAGGAAGAATAGAGAAAAACTCTGGTTTTTTCTCTCCTTCCTTACGTACAAATTGCCTCGGGAAGACCGATTGAGCCAAGATCATTCTATTATTAATCAGAGTATATAATTCATTGTAATGTTTGTTGATTACATCTATTTGATTGTAAGTTACGGTTTATTTAAAAAAAATGATATTGTTTGATATTAATTTATCTTTTCCTACTGATCAACTCATGTGAGTGCTTTTTATATAAAGAAAATGATTACGTAAAGATTTTTGTCATTTCATATTCACAAACACATTTATTTTTTTTTTTTTACATGGCATTTGGAACTCTAAAGTTCATCGCCTCATCTACGCAAGCCTTCCACGCTGCCCTATCTTGTGTCAACCCCACCCAAGATGCACCTCTCCGATCGACACCCACCCGTCCTATTTCTACTAGATCCGCTTTTACGTTGTCCTCCCATCTACGTCTAGGTCTACCTAGAGGTCGCGTTACCATCGGCCTGCCCTTCATGACACGCGCTGCCGTACGGTCGTCTCCCATTCTCGCTACGTGCCCTGCCCATCCCAATCTGCGCGATTTTATTATTCTGTTAATATTTGGTGACGCGTACAGATTGTGTAACTCATCATTGTGTAATCTCCTCCATTCCCCGGTTTCCTCATCTTTCTGCGGCCCGTATATTTTTTGCAAGACTTTATTTTCAAATACCCTAAAACGGTTGTCCGCCTGCTTAGTGAGAGCCCACGTTTCGCACCCGTACAGAACCACCGGCAGTATTATTGTCCTGTATATTCTTATTTTAACGTTTTTAGACAACAGCCTCGACTTAAGTAAATTACTCACGGCGTAGAATCAAGCATTACCCGAATGGAGTCTCTTATTTATTTCGACATTAATCTCGTTTCTATCATTTATGGTCGTACCCAGATACCTGAATTCACTAACCTTTTCAAAAGTAAAATTCCCAACTCTGAGATCTTCCTCCCCTCTGCAGATGCCTAGCTTATCCACAATCATGTACTTTGTTTTTGATTCACTCACTTCTAACCCTATATACTCCACCGCTTTTATGAGGATTTCCGCGTTTCTTGCTACCGTTTCCCTACAATCCCCCAGTATATCCAAATCATCTGCGTAGCCTAGTATCTGCGTTGTTCCATTAAGCGTTGCGCCCAGCTGGCTAACCTGCATTTTTCTAACGGCATACTCTAACGTTAAGTTGAACAGCACCGTAGAGAGCCCATCCCCTTGTTTTAAACCATCGCGTATCATGAAGGGTTCTGATACATTACCGCCTACTCGGACCTTTCCCGTGCTTCCGTTCAGACATATTTGAATTAATCTCACGAGTTTTTTCGGTACACCGAGAAGTACTAGAATTTGATACATTTTGCTTCGCTTAATAGAGTCGTACGCTTTTTTAAAATCTATAAATAGTTGGTGTATGGTTTCGTAAAAATCTCACTTTTTTCTGGACTCTTTTTACTAAGGAAAAAAATATTCGCATTCATAATATATTTATATTTAAAGTTCTAAAGGCTTAACTGAAGTTGAAGTTTAAATGTATGAATGTACGTTACAATTATATTTCAAAAACGCCTCAGCCAATCAATCTTAAACTTGGATGCTGCATTGCATTACTCTCAACAAAGGTAAATAGTCGAGTTACAGTGATATATATATATATACAGGGTGAGTCATTTTAATTTGACTCACCCTGTATATATATATATATATATATATATATATATATATATATATATATACAGGGTGAGTCATTTTAATTTATATATATATATATTAATCAAAATTTTGAAAATTTTGGAATATTTGGAAATTGCTTCAAAAGTTTTTAACGATTTAAAGCTTTAGTAAGGAGATGAAAAAAAAAATCAAGAGCAGCAAAAATATTTGTCATATTCGACCATATTTGTTGCTCTTGATTTCCGATTCTTTAATTATTGTAGGCTCGTTCTACCTTATAGGTAGCGAAAATGGATTAATTTATACCTGGATTAAGACCAGTTAATCTTGCTCTACATTTTGTCTGACGCTCGGAAAACCCTATTTTCGGTTCACTTTATAGGCGCCGAAAATGGTCTTATTCATGCACGTGTTATAAATAAGCTTATTCAAGTTTTTTAACAATAGTGCTTTTCACCTATATTTAACAATATTGACACAATATTACAAATAATGTTAGAGCAGTATTGCTACAATATGCTTATTGTATTTTGGAAATGCAATCCGAAAACGGACATCATGCCTTACAGTAGTATTGCAGGAAAATTTTCCGAAGGTTATAAAATCCTGGTATAATATTTTCGAATCTGCAAATGCAGTCTTCCGTCACTATTGCTAGAAGATTGGATGCTATATTATCCCGAAACGAACCAATATAGACCCCAATCTTTCAGCAATATTGCTTAAATGTTGTGTTCAAAGATTCGCTGGATTCAATAATATTGTTGAAAAATTATAAAACCTTGCTAAGCTTTTGGAGAAATATTGCTGTGGACCGTTATGTCCGTTCTACCATTGTAAGTTCGCCTGCAGTCTGGGCCTGCCTGTGTACAACACCCAATATCGTCCGAATATTATCTCAAGGTTGCAATACGAAATTTGGCAACATTGCATAAGGGCATTATAATGTTACTGCGACTATGAAACAACATTCTCACTAGATAGTACAATATTTGATAAATATTGTTATATTATCTAAAATCATTTTGCATTTATAAAAAAAAGATTTATACCATTGCAAACATTTTTAAATACGATATTGTTTAATCTGGTAGCATTGCTGTCCAATAGTCGGATCAAGATTATTATGTCATTGTGCAATATTGCGGAATCTAGTTATGCAACCTTAAGACAATGTTCTAACGATATTAAGTGCTGTAGACGAGCCGGCCCAGAGCAGGCGAACTTGCAATGGTAGAACGGATATAGCTGTCTACAGCAATATTGCTTCAAAAGCTTAGCAAGGTTTTATAATCTTTCAACAATATTATTGAATCCAGCAAATCTGTGAACGCAATAATGCTGAAAGATTCGGGTCTATATGGGAACATAAGAACTCGTGAAAACGCTTATATAATTTTTTTCATTTAATGTTTTTACCTTTATTTTACAATATTGACGCAATATTGCAAATAATCCTTGAGCAATACTGCTGCGAAATTTTTATTGTTTTTTTGAAATGCAGATAATAGTAATATTTTGTTGTCTTAGTTTTATTCAGTTTGCTAGATATTTTAGTTAGATTTTTTTAGGTGTAAAATTTTACAATTAAGAAAATTAATAAATTACAACAGACAATAATTATCAATAAGTGAGACAACAATTTTATCAAAACAGTTTTCTTCATTTTATAATTGCTGTCTTCTACGTTCACTAGCTTGTTCCCAATCAAAATAGCTATTTTCAGATTTCTGCACATTTTTCTTAACTTTTTTAAAAACACACCTTTAATAACATTAAAGAAAATTAAATTTTATAAAAGATAAAGGTTAGGCGAGTTTGATATATACCGCAACGAAATAACAGGTAAAAAAGAACTGAGATCAATCAACCAAAGTTAAGTTTATTATATTTTAGAACACTCGGTTAATACTGTCCTGCCATGTTATAACCAGGGCCAGAAGGACCCTGTTTATTGTAAATTAACGTCGGGCGTGCAGAAGGGACGGCTCGGCCGACTCAGATCATGCACGTGTTTTTACACGAGCCCGCGGAGGCGGCGTAGGTCGGGTCGTAGGAAATAACACACGAGAAGTTTAGATAAGGAAATGTATATTCAACTGTAACTATACACGGAGGTGCAAACACCGCACACTTCGACGAACGATAAAGAGAGACGAGAGATATTACCCTGTCGACGTGAGAGAGTGAGAGTGCAGGTACTTACAACTCGGTAGTGGCAGTAGTACTTGACGCAACGGACGTGGTCCAGTCTCGGACGTGGAGATGTACAGTTCGGACGGGCGTCGCAGCACCGAGAAGTACTAGAATTTGATACATTTTGCTTCGCTTAAGAGTCGTACGATTTTTTAAAATCTATAAATAGTTGGTGTATGGTTTCGCAAAATTCCCACTTTTACTCTAACAACTGTCTTATGGTAAACATTTGATCGCTCGTCGATCTGTTGCGCCGAAATCCGCACTGATAATCTCCTACTATATCTTCCGCGAATGGAGTGAGTCTAGCTTGTATTACGTTTGACAGAACTTTGTAGCACGTTGCTAAAAGTGAAATACCCCTATAGTTATTGCAGTCTGTCTTATCCCCCTTTTTAAAAATCGGTATAATCATAGATTCCTTCCAATTTTCGGGTATTGTTTCATTTCTCCAGATGGCACATACTAGTTTATAGATTTTGAAAGTGAGCTCGACGCCCCCATATTTGAGTAACTCAGCTGGTATAGAGTCATTTCCCACGGCTTTGTTGTTTTTTAGTTTTTTAATCGCGGCCTCTACTTCTTGGTAGCTCGGTTCCTCCACGTGGGGTTCAACAGTGTGAATTTCGTCCCCTAATTCTTCGCTATTTTCGTGCACGTTTAATAATTTATCGAAATAATTTTTCCACAGCGACAGTAATTCGTTGTCATTTGTTACGAGGTCCCCGTTTTCGTCCTTCATCAATTGCGCTCTACTCCTAAAACCCTTTCTGATGGCGTTAATCCCTCTGTAAATTTCGCGGGGGTTATTTTCCTTACTGTTAGTTTCTATTCTCCTAATAAGATTCTTTTGATACTCCCGCTTCTTATTTCTGTAGATCGCGCTCGTCTGTTTCCTTACGTTAGAATACTCTTCTACGGTCCTATCGCTTCTATTTTGTAAGCTATCTAATTTAGCCTTTTGGCGCCTTTCAAACCAGAGTTCGCACTCTTCGTCAAACCATGGTTTGCTCTTTGGCTTTTTCTTTTTACCCAGTACTTTGTTCGCGGCCTCTTTTACCGTTTTTTCGATGTCCCCCCATAAGCTATTCGGTTCGTCATTCCCCTCCGGCGATGTGTTTGCTTCTTCAAGTGCCTGAAACCTGTTATTAATTTCTATCTGGTACCTAATTCGCTCTGCTCTATCTCGTAGTTTCTCAATATCGAAGCTTTCTACCTTGTTTGCTCGCTTACTATTTTGATTCGCTACTAGTCTAGCTCTTAATTTGGCTACTACTAGGAAGTGGTCCGAGTCGCTATCTGCCCCTCTGTAAGCCCTTACGTCAAGAACATTAGTATGACGTCTTTTTTCAATGAGGAAAGGATCAATTTGGTTCTGTGTGGCCCCGTCCGGCGATGTCCACGTTGCCTTGTGTATGTTCTTGTGCTTAAAATACGTAGTTTTGATTATAAGATCTTTTGCCGCCGCGAAATTTATGACCCTAATACCATTATCATTGCTGGCTTCGTGCAGGCTTTCCTTACCTATAGTAGGCCTAAACATTTCCTCCCTACCTATTTTAGCATTGAAATCGCCTAATACTATTCTTGTGTCGTAAGACGCGAACTGGTCGATTACCTGCTCTAAAGTTTCGTAATAGAGATCCTTAGCTTCTTCTTCTTTGTCCTCCGTAGGACAGTGTACATTAATAAATACATATCTATACCATTCACCTTCGATAATGATGTACGAGAGCCTATCATTGACGGATTTGAAACTTTTAACCGAATGTACGATGCTTTTGCTTACGAAAAATCCGGTGCCTAGAGATTCCCCACTCCCGGCCCCATACAGGTAAGTGAAGTTACCCGATGATAGTATTCCGCCATCTGCCCACCGCGAATCCTGTATTGCTACCAAATCTAGATTGTACCTATCAGCTTCCTTTACGAGTTCTTTAAACGCACCTGCTCTGTATAGACTGCGAACATTCCAAGTTCCGACCCTTAAGCCCCTTTTGGTTCGGATTTGATTTTTTTGAGCCATGATGTTATGTTAAACCCGCGCGCTTCGGATCCTGTTCCGATCGCAGGTGAGTCCACCGTTCTAGAGGTGATAACCCCCATACCTCTCTAGAAGTAAGTATGAGAGCTTTCCGACTTTGACGAGCACAGTGTCAATTCGTCGTCAGACACACTACGGTTTCATTCTCGCATCCTAACGCCCCCCTGCAAGGCAGCACGCCTTCGCTGGCATCGTTACCGCGTAAGACCAGGTGACGAATCATCCTACACATCCCCTTTCGGGGCAGTTGTCATCGCTCCCGCATCCTCCTCGGCAGCAGGATTTTTGCCCATTTTTGTAATGTGTGATGAAAGAGATAGATTGAGAGATAAGAGATAATGTGAAGTGTTTTTGTTGTTGTGGTGCTTGCGTAGTGTTTCTAGATGAATGCGTTCGACAGTGTGGGCTCATCACACCCACGCCTGTTCCTATCAGCTGTCCGCGGCTGCTTATTCAATTTATTCGCAGCTAACCTCTTTCTCAGGGGCTGTTCGTCTATCCGCAACCTAAGGACGCGCTGTGTAGTGGTGATAGGCACCCACCCATCCGATCTGGACGACAACGCCCAAGACCCGCTTAGGGTAGCGGTATTGTAACAGTATTCACAAACACATAGCTTTGAAAAAAGAGCATACCTGCACATAAAATTATTTGCAGCATTCCTTTAATTTGGACCAAATCTGCAGATTGCATCTTGTAAAATGCATGAGTAGAGAGGGGCAAACCCAAGCAGACAGGTGGGGGAGGTAAAGGAGGGGAGGGTGGCGCCATGGCTCGTCGGGGCAAGTCTAGTTGGGTCTCGCGGTGGGGGGTGATGACGCAAGAGCGAGTGAGTCCCGATGGGGCCCCCTGGGGTGGGGATCGTGGCGGTCAAGAAGGGTCTTGGACAGCGTATAGTACTTTTTTTGTTAGTGTGTCATTATATGCTAAAATGGATACTTGTTTTATGCACCCGTGGACTATGAATGTAGAGATTGAATTTCGTGAAGGATTACCGCGGAACGAAGACTATTCGAACGATCCGGAAAAACGAAAATTGTTAATAATAGATGATTTGATGCGCGAGTCAGCGAATAATGGTACAATAATAGATTTGTTTAGTAAGGGAAGTCATCATCACAATGCATCGGTTATTTACATATGTCAGAATATATTTCACAAAGGGCAGCGCGATATATCGCTGAATGCGAATTATATGCTTTTATTTAAGAATCCTCGGGACCGTGCACAGATTTAGCATTTCGCTTGTCAACTATACCCCGAAGATTCCAAGTTTTTAGAAGAAGCTTATTATGGTACTATAAAGCCGTATTCTTATTTAGTTATTGATTTGAAGCAGAGTACACCTGAGGAGTTACGTTTCCGTAGTCGTATATTTCCTAATGATGAATATCATTATGTTTATATTCCCAAATATTCGTCGAGTCAGTACAGCGTTAAATGTTGTGTAAAGAGAAAATATCGGTTCAGTTATAATCCGACAATGGCGAAGCGAGCATCTCGTGAGAGTCAAGCGTTAATTAGAAAGAAAAATAACGCATCGCCTTTTAAAGAAAAATATTTTCTGTTGCTGTAGGCATTGAGACATTCTAATAAAGAACAACGACTAGCGTTATTGCGTACTGCCGATGAATAACTCGTAAAGTACATTTGTGAGTGTGCATAAAATAAGCTGAAAAAGTATAAAACAATTCTGCGTAATTTAACAAAAGTTACAAAACGAAAAAAAACTTCTTGGAAGAGTAAAAAGCGCATTATTGTACAAAAAGGAGGGAGTTTTCTAGGCTTTCTGTTGCCACCTATTTTGGATCTTTTTCTAAACGCATAAAAAATGGAAAGAGCACGAAAAATGTTTTTGATTACTTAAGAAAGTTCACAAAAGATGCAAGCAAGTGTGAAAACAGCATAAATAAATAGTTTGCCAGCAGCAGCCGGCGTACAAGGAGTTCCCTAACAGGAGAAAAAATTAACGAGTGAATCTATTCAAACACCTGGAGATAAATTTTCACGGCTTCATAGCAAAATGCGACAGATCTTGGATTCAGGAAAATATACGACAGATAGTGACAAGTACAGAGATTTTCTACAAGTTTTACAGTGATATCTATTTTTGGTGGATGAAAAACGCCGGTTCGACGATAAGAAAAATTTAGCAGATGGTAAAAGTGATCAAAAAGATCAAATGAGCGATGAGTACATTCTTGAAAGTGTACCAAAATTATACAAAAATAAAACAAAACTTTTATTAAATCATTTGAAAAATAATAGTAACCGGATAAGTTGGAGTGCAACTGGTGTTGTAAAAATTGAAGGAGAAAAAATAAAAAATTCAAACATAATTGATTTGGTAAATGATGTAGCCAGAGCACGTAAAAATATTAAAACCGCGGGTCGACAACAGTTTGGTGAATTACTTTTTACAACCCAGATTCCGAGGGAGTTCATTGGAAATAGTGAATTTTTTAATCTCAATGGTTCTCTGTCTCGCAGTGGTTTTGAAAACGGACTTGAAAAAAGTTGGAAAAAAGTCGACGAGAAGAAGACGAAGACGATGACGAAGAGGAAATCGATGATTTTCAAAACAGTAAAAGTGATTCTTTGTTAATATTGGATACAATTGTAGCAAGAAAAAAAGCAAAACGACGTCAGCAATAAAAAAATAGTTCTTGAACATCTACTCCTATAACTAAACGTTGGAATGATTTACGGTTGAAATGACATAATAATGATGCAAGAAATTGAGAAACAATATTTTGATCCGGGGCGTGCGGTTGGCTTTACAGGAGCGAGAAATTTAATAAGAGCGAATAAGAAAAAGATACCAGCATCACGAATCAAGGACTGGTTGACAAGACACGACACTTATACACTTCACAAACCTATTCGAAAAAATTTCCACGTTTGTACTACGATGTTTTGGGATTGGATCACGTATGGGAAGCCGATCTCATAGTTCTGTCATCTCTGAAGAGTCACAACGATAATTATTCATATTTGCTAGTAGTGATTGATGTTTTAAGTAAATATACTTTTGTCGAGCCGTTTCGTGACAGAACCGTAAAAGAAGTGACTAAAGCATTTAAACAAATTCTAAATAAAAATAAAAATCGATGTCCTTATATTTTGCAAACGGATGCAGGAAAAGAATTTGTTGGTAGTGAATTTCAAAAGTTTTTAAGTGAAACGGGTATAAAATTTCGTGTAGCGCGTAATCCTGATGTAAAAGCCGCAGTTGTGGAAAGATTCAACAGAACGCTAAAGGAACGAATGTTTCGCTATTTTACCTATAAAAATACGAAACGTTATATTGATGTACTGCAAGCTATAGTTCAGAGTTATAACAATAGTATACATTCAACGATTAAAATGAAACCTTCTGCCGTGACAGTTTACAACGCACAGGAAGCAAGAAAAAATATGTTGAAAAAATCTTTAAAACAACAGGTTATACGAAAAAGACCGAGATATAAAGTGGATCAGTATGTTCGAATTAGCAGAGAGCGTAACATCTTTGAAAAAGGTTACGAAAAAGGCTGGAGCGAAGAGATTTTTAAAATTGTTAAAGTAAAAAAACGTCAAAACTTGTTCATCTATGAACTGGTTGATTTAGAAGGTGAGGAAATTGAAGGATTTTCCACCCAGAAGAATTGAGTTTGGTGCACAGTGAAAGAGTATCGCGAGAAGAATATAAAATAAATGAAATCTTAAAAACACGCGTTAAAGGAGCTAAAAAGATGTATTTCGTAAGCTGTATCGGTTATTCCGACAAATTTAACTCTTAGATTCTCGTAAGTAACAAAGACGTAATGACGTAACAAAGCTGTAAAAATAAATCAATCGGAATTTACAGTAGTGCTCCCTAGTAATAGTAGCATGACATTTTTTCCGGACAACACGACGACTAGTTTTTCAGTAAGATTACCTCGTGCAATCGATTTACATGAAAAGTGGCAAGTTGAACTGTCAGAAATTCATATACCCTGCACTACGCTTTATTTACGTTATAAAGATACGTTAATATTACCTGCAGAAGGGAAAGATAATTTTCATTCCCAGCATGGTGTATATAAATCCGTACAGGGTTTGATTGATGCAATAAACGAAGGCTTTAAAGAATATCACGACAATCAAACGGCTAAAGAATTGCTTTACGATGGAAAAGGAGGTTACGTTACTCTAAGAGAGTATCCGGAGCGTGTAAAAAAGAAAAGCAGACTTGGAAAGCCTGTACAACGTATTCTTGGTTTTGGAAATGGTACCTTTAGAATTACACTCGAGTCGGAAACTAAACCTTATAGAGATTATGTAGCTAGCCAACCGGCTACTCTCGCTCACGTTATACCCGACCAACTTTTTATTTATTCAAACATTTGTGAACCCTGTATCGTAGGCGACGCACATGCGCCTCTGTTAAGAATTGTGAATGTTGAAGCAAGGGATTATAAATACGGTAGTACTATTGTTAAACGATATTCACCTGTTAATTATATACCACTTTTGAACAGTCGTTTCCAAATTATAGATATTGATATAAGAGATCAATTTGGGAGTTCAATACGATTCGAGTTTGGAACGTTGACCGTTGCACTTCATTTTAGAAGAGAATTTTAAAAATGAATTACTATGACACATATTATAATGCACAGAGTGGTGGTCGGGGGCGTGCTATTGCGAGTGTGTATGTAGGCTCGTGAGGGCAGCGCGGTCATGGTATTGGATCCTTTCTGGGTGGACTATTTCGACGAGCATTACCGTTTTTGGCGAAAGGAGCCCGAGCTGTCGGCCGAGAAGCCTTGAGAGAAAGGAATGGTGCTCAAACGAGCATCATAGTTGCAGTACGTCAGTCGTGCACGCAAGACCGTTAATAAGAAGAAAAAGAGGCGAACTAGCAAAAAAAACAAAAGCTGTAAAAAGACTAAAAAGTGGTAGAAAGAAGAAGAAGAATACAAGAGGAAAAAAATTGAAAAGTGCAGTGAACAAAAAGCGTAGGAAATCTACTAAAAAGAAAAATAAAGTTTTGGAAATTTTCGATTAAATCAAAAATTTAAAATGTCTTTCTTACATCATTCAAGCTGCGAGTGCTTAAAATCGGAGCTTGATTTGTTTTCACTACCAATGACCCAGACCATTATCAAATCATCATCATGTGTGGAATACAAGCCTGTTTCATCACTCTCCGATCAAGCACCTTTAGAATTTTTAGTCGCCGCAGCAGGCGAAGAGTATGTAGATTTAAGTCATACTATGATCAAACTAAATGTTCAAATAACACCCCACAACAAGGAGACGGATGCGAGTGTGGCACCTGTGAACAATTTCTTGCACTCAATGTTTAGTCAAGTGGACGTTTTTTTCAATCGAAAACTTGTGACGCCGTCAAATACACTGTATCCTTATAGAGCGTACATTGAAACTTTATTTGAATTACGGACCTGATGCAAAAACTTCGCATTCTCGACGTCGTTATGTGGAGCCGATACAGCAGGAAAAATGGATGAGAAGCCTGCCACTGATTGTGCGAATAAAGGTATTTTAAATCGTCAAAAATTTACGAGCGATGAAAAGTCGTTGATCTTTTAGGACATCTGCACATTGACGTATGTAACCAGGATAGATTTCTTTTAAATGGTGTAGAAATGAGAGTCCGTTTGGTACGTGCAAAGGGCGCTTTTTGTTTAATGGATGCCTCCGATAAAAATTATAGTGTACATATAAAAGAAGCTAGTTTACTTGTACGACGAGCAAAAATAAACCCAGGTGTTTTAGTGGCACACGCTAAAACATTAGCGACAATAACTGCAAAATACCCTCTGACACGCGTCGCGGTTAAAGCATTCAGCATGCATAACGGTATACTTGGCGAGTGTTTAGATAATGTAATTCTCGGGCAATTACCAAAAAGACTCATCATAGGATTTGTCAATAATAAAGCGTTTAACGGCGATAGATTACTAAATCCATTTAACTTTCAAAATTTCGGTATTAATTATTTATCACTTTATATCGATGGTCAACAAGTGCCGGGTAAACCGTTACAGCCAAGCTTCTCCGCAGCTGCACCTCTTTAGGTAGACTGTTACCACACTCTTTATTCTGGTACTGGAATACACTTTGCAAATGAGGGAAATGATATCGATAGAACAGAATATCCCGATGACTTTTGTTTGTTTGCATTCGATCTTACCCCCGACATATGTGCTCATTGCGATACGTATTGGTCCTTAGTCCGTAATGGAAATGTGCGTATCGAAGTGCGTTTCGATAAACCATTAACACACACCGTAAATTGTATCGTTTATGCTGAATATGACAATATTTTAGAGATCGATTCTATGCATCAAGTTATTTGAGATTACAATTCATAAGATGTGCGTAACAGTATGAACGAACGAACGAATCACAGAACTCTGCCTCTTCCCTCTTTTTCGTTAAAGTTCTGCGTTGTATGCAGGAGGGAGAGAGGGAGAAACCGTAAAGAAGGGAGAGGGTTTGCCTATATAACCTCTCCGGATTTTGAGGGCTGTTAGTTCATCTCTAGTATTTGAGAATTTGACAGTTGACTGTCAAACCGTGTTGACCGTAATTTTATCGCTCCTTAGATTGTGAAACCACCGTATGATTACAACGAATTACCCAAGGGAATAATTTCGACTAATTCTTATCTTTCGTGTTATCATCACGGTATATAATAGTCCGATGGTGAGGCCGCGTTGGAGGACATTTACCCGTCGTTACGCTATATTGCCAGAGAAGCACACACAATTTACACACGTGGCTACCAGAAAGCTAATCTACTAGAGCGTATTTTGGAAAGACAGATATAAACCTTGAAGAATACAGCTGTTCATCCTTTAGAAACTTATCCAGTGTGGACGATCATTTTTGCATGTATCACGGAGGAAAATCTGAACACCTTACGTGTGCATTGGCTTACACATTCAGAGCGCGCTCATGGTTGAGAAAGGCTTTATACGGTCACACCGTCATCGACATGATCGAGCAGAGAACGAAGAAGAAGAGCCCAATTGAAAAATCTCCTCGAAGAGCACTCGTGGATGGTGCTACATCGTCGTCGTCGTCGTCGTCGTCTCATCAGGGTCGTCTGTAGCACCTCGTAAAATCAGTGTCAACAATAACAACAACAACAACAACATCGGTAAAATTACTACTTCTGTTACTGCCACACCTGCCGAGGTTATTGAATCTTGTTTTGCTGTCATTGTTGAAGAAGAAGCTGCTGCTGCTGCTGCTGCTAGTCGTGCTCGTGGTACCGGTGGCGGTCGTAGTGGGGCAAATAGAAAAAAAAGAGAGGGAGAAGTAGAAGAAGAGCCCTACTACTCGAAACCTTGCGATGAACTCACTACAGATTTAGCAGGCACTGAGGGGCATATCAGCACAGACCGTCGGAGTCTTCCCAGCAGACCGGTTATCCAGGGTGTAGACGAGACCGGTCGCTATTATTGCTAATATTCAAGAACATCATCTACCTGGTGCTCACGGAATAGCAATTTTTGTCGACAAAAACGGTCATGGCGTTTATTTCGACTCCTACGGTATACAACCAACCGTGTCGTCTCATCACCTTGACGGATTGCGACGAAATTGTACACTATTCACATGGTCTACAAATCGGTTGCAGAGTTTCGATTCCGATGTGTGCGGCAATTATTGTGTGGATTTTTTGTATTTTATGTGTCGCTATAATTGTGCTATGGATTTTTCTAAACTCTTTTGTGGCGACACAAGGAGTAACGACAAATTCTGCATGGTAATTTTCCGAAAAATTATGAAACGTACAAAAAAGAAAAATTTAAAAGTGTATCAAACTCATGTTCTTATTGTATTCAATCTTGTAAATCCGAATCTTGTAAGAAAAAGAAAAGAATCTGACTTTTAATAATTTACATTACTACGAATTCAAAATTTATGAGTGAATTATATAACCGCATTTATTCTAGATTTAAGAATTTCTCGTGTATTATGTATATTTTTTTTAACAATCAACTGATTTAATAATTTTTTTTTTAAAAGAAAAAATTGTAGTTGTGTTTCAAATTATTTTTACGTGAAATACATATGTTTATTTATTTCCTCCTCCTCCTCCTCCGTCTTAAATTTTATTAATATTATTGCCAAGAAAAAGGTTAAAAAACAGAAAGAGAAAAACAACTTTGATAGATTTTTCGTTTACTTTTATTATTATTATTTTTATATGAAATTTATATATTATTAACGCAAAGTATCTGATGGCCAGATTGGATGATGCATTCCGGTGAGATCATTCATGGCTGTGTCAAATGCAACAAGCATTGGATTTACATGAACCATACCTCCACCTTCCTTGCCTACACTGCTTAGAAATACGTAAGCTGAATTGTCGAATAATCCTTTTTGTGCAAAAACGCATCTTAGAATACGGTTTACAGTGACCATAAGAAATATTTCAGGAGAAAGAGGTGACCAGTGGAGACCATTTGTCGATACGGGCATGACGAAAGCAAGTCCAGCTAAAATTGCTCATGGAGGTAAGGCAAGAAATCGGGGTTCTAGCAGATAAATGCCACTGCTCGTTTGACTCAATCAGAGTCACACATGTACCATTATCTATTAGTCGGCATCGTTGCGGGCATCCTTCTTCTGTTACTCCTCGTAAACATCTTCCCATTATTTTTACTGCAATTATCATGTTTCCCTAAAATAAAAAAAAATTTCTATCACTATATTATCGTAAAAAATAAATTTGGATTCCTCATTCTTCTTCTTCTTTTTCTTACCTTTAACTCCTGGAGTTTTTCCTTGTGTAACACTGGTGAATCAGTGTTACACAAGTTTTTTCCAAGTTCTTTCCATTGAAATTGTAAAACAATATAAACGTCATACATACAATTTTAAACGTCCTTGCGCAGACGTGTAACAAGTTTCATAGGCATAAAATTTATCTATGAATTTCGTTTTACCGAAACTTATTAAAATTACTTTTCGTCCATTCATAACACAGCCCCACAATAAAAACAAATTGTAAGTCCCAAAAACTTGACCACGGTACTTATATGTTTTTAGGATCGCTGAATCCGAATCCAGGGTCATTTTAACCCCATCAGATCTTAAGTCAAGGTCAAATAGGGGTCAAATTATCAAAATACATTAAGAAAAGACTAAACCATGGTATCTTGGGGTTTTTGGGGTCGCTGAATGCGAATCCGGGGTCAGTTTAACCCCATCAGAACGTTCTCAAGGTCAGTTGAAGGTCAAATTATCGAAATACATGAAAAATACACTAAAACCATGGTATCTTGGGATTTTTTCGGGCGCTGAATCCGAATCCGGGCTTATTACAACCTTATCAGGTCATGGTCAAGGTCAGTTGAAGGTCAAATCATAAAGATTCATAAAAAGTAAAATCAAACCATTTAGGAGTTTTTGGGGTCGCTGAATCCGAATCCAGGGTCAGTATAGTCCCATAAGGTTATATTTATGGTCAGTTCAAGGTTAGTTCAAGGTCATGGACGTAAAGAGAGTGAAAAAAATAGTTATAAACTGAAACAATGCAAAAGGTAATGTAAACCATAAAGCAAAGAACAATATATATGCAAGTACAATCGTATCCTTTAAAACTATATCATAGTTTGCTGCTCCTTCATTTACTTTAAATTTGTTAGAAGTATATGCAATTCAATAAAATACTCGTAAAAATATTAAGCCCATTACTCTTTTTTAAGGTAACGAACTATTTTATTGTCAAATGATCTACGAAGTGGATTACGCTTCCGCTTCTCCGACGTTGATGGTAGATCTCTTTTTAACGACCAACAGTAATCTGCTAACATATTTACGTCCCATCTTCCTTGGTACCTGCGCTCCATTTCCTTGATATCTTGGTGAAATCTCTTTCCCTGCTCTTCGCTGTAATCACCTAGGTTTTCTGGAAACTCATCAACATTAGAATATAAAAAGTGTAATTTTAGATTCATTAGGCAGTCTTGATTTTTGTACCTATTTACTAAATTTAAAACTATTTGTTCGTAATTTGGGCTCTTATGATTTCCAAGAAAATTTTTAATTAATGGACATGATAACATTCAAGAATTCGCGCTTTGTCGGTTTTTTATTCCCTTCAATCAAATCTTTTGGTACGCGATTCATGCCCAGATTAAATTCTAGAGTGTCATTTCCCGTATCCCAGGACATTCCTAAAACGCGCTCTCCCCCTCGGTCGCAGAGACCCTCTTTGACCGATTTAGACGAGTGAGAAGCCTCCGGGGTCGTATTACCCTCTTGTCATTACTAGCCCACCCATGCATTTTAAAATTCGCGTTCGCATTTATTGTGATGACATCCTGCACTAATCGCGTAGCCTCTTTGACTGTTTCCCGACTAGAAAGAAAACCGTCCGCATAACTATTGCATTTTATGCTTTTAACTGCATCCGGTTTCGACTGTATAAATCGTTGTGTTCGACTTCGAACCGAAAAGTAAACACGTCATTTCATAAATTTCGGGTTTTCCGTTCGATCTCGGCCGCGCCAAAGAAACTGTTGCACGGCGCGATCGCGCTCGATCACGTTCACTCGCATATACATATCGGCTATGTAAGCCTTAACCGCGATCGCATATAACCGAAAACGCAACAATACGCCTATCAGAGATTGTAAAATATCCGGTCCCGTATCTATTATTATTATTATTATTACTATGAAGGGGGGACCACCAAGATCCCTGGCACTTAGGCTGTAAACCCATTGTACCACCCTTTGTCATGGCATCCCCTACGCAGGTAAGCCTGCCCTTCTCCAGAAGGTCAATATGGCTCCCGCGTCGAGTACCCTAATCTCTTCATACGCGGGGAAAATACGTGAGCCATAAGTGCTCTAAGTGCCGCCTGACGGTCTCAGCATATGGTGATAATTCTATCCCTTGCGCCGAGTTCAATGTTCCTCTGATCGCAGGTCAGTATAGCGTATATCTCGGTCTGGAAGACCGTAGCATACCGCCCCAGGGAAAAGAAGGTTCCCCTTCCATCCCTTTGGCAGTAGTACCCCGAACCAGTGCCAGTCTCTGCCCTAGAGCCATCTGTGTACCAGACGCCCCCAGGTCCTGGTAGACTGTCCCTGCGGGCCTTCCATTCATTTATTGTCGGTATCACGATCCCGTATCTTCTTCCAAAGAAGAAGCGCGGGTTCATCGTATCAGTTTTGATGAAAAATTCCGGCAAGAGACCCACCCCACCCGGGAGCCGGGTGTGCCTCGTGCCTTGTGTCCATTGTCCGTACGCATTGAGTCTGTGCGCTACCTTAGCAGCCATCCCAATGATAGTAAGATGGAGTGGTTCCACCTTCACAATGATTCCAAGTGCCTTGATAGGCGTGGTCCTATAGGCCCCTGTCGCCCCCCTTAGCACCTATCCCCTGAGTTTCTCTAGCGCTACCCTAGCACCCGCCAGCTCCACCCTTAACCAACAGACCAACGCGGCGTAGACCAGACGAGGTACCAGGACGGCCCTGTATAGCCACAGTATAATCCGGGGACTTAGTCCCCATGTACTGCCAAATGCCCTGCGACATGTCCAGAGAGCCACCAGGAATTTATTGCACTGGACCATGAGATGCTTCTCCCAGGTTAACTTTTTATCCAGAACAATGCCGAGGTACTTAGCTGAGTCCTTTACCTGTAGGGCGACTCAAGAGAGTTTGGGCGCTCTGTAGGCATCTAACTTGTACTTGCGGGAGAAGATCACCATTTCGACTTTATCCGGGTTAACCGAAAGTCCCGTCGAGCAGCACCATCTCTCCACTTTTCTTAATGCAAGCTGCATGGCGTCCATGTCTGCGCCAATTTCGAGAAGAATTGAAGGATTGAAGCTCGTTCCTAAGGTTTTCCCTAAAGAACGCCCAGTCTGTTTTCCTGGTATTCCTAAAGGCCCTTGTTTCCGAGCATCTTTCCTTCCATTCGAATTGGATGTACTGTGGTCGGACAGTGAAGGTTCGTTAGATACCCGCCAGCTGCCCACCCACCCCTCCATTCCAACTGTACACAGAGTTAGGTCAATCACCTCACTTCTAACCGAATTGTAGAAGGTAGGTTCTCTTCCCCTGTTCATAATACACAGACTCGTCGTTAACAGGTACTACAACAGTGCGTCGCCCCTGCCGTTAGTATCTGAACTGCCCCAAACTATGTGATGAGCATTAGCGTCGTATCCCAGTATAAGAGGAATGCTTCGCTGTCTGCAGTGTTCAACAAGATCTTGTACCTCCCTTGGTGGGGGCTCTTCCTGAGAGTCGTATAGGAAGTAGCCAGAGGCTACCACAACCTCCCTCTCAGAGCCCCCTCCTACAGGGAGTTTGATCTTTATTGCCGTGAGGTCCCTGCTGCACCGAGCCGGCAGCAGCAGAGTATCAAAACCTTTAACAACTATGCACGCCCTGGAAACGCTGCACGTGGGGTCTCTATAGATCCGACCAGCACCCCCCAGACCCCTGATCCTCCCCGCGACTAGCCAAGGTTCTTGTATTAGGCGGTCCCGTATCTAACTAATCATTAAAACTAACGCCTTCCGATTTTGCTGCAGCATCGAAAACAACTCTAACCTTTTCCGGCTTATTTGGATTTGTTACACCGAAATGCGATAAATACCAAATTCTAAATCTTGCTACATTATCGTCGATCTTACGCGCATAACCGCTGTCTATAAGGTGCTGAATGCCGCGATAATATATCTCGGCATAACGTTCGTCGCGATCTAACCGTTTCTCTAACAATAAAAGCCGTTTGAATGCAGATCGATAGCTATAAACTAATACTAGGCAAAATAAATATTAGTAAAAATAAATTCGTAGCACTGCTCTTATCCCTAATAGCCCTCGATTACGTCCAGAACACCTATGTTTCTTAAGATATCAAGGTTTCAATTTTTTTTTTTTATTTTTTTATTCCTTATATCTCTAAACCAATGTAGTCAAACGCTTTAAAATTTTATTTCGTGATTTGCCATAAAAAAATCTATCTGCTGCTAAAATTTTAAACGATTTCGTTAATTGGTGCTCAAGTAAAGAGCTAAAATATAAAAACCGATTCTTCTCAAAACTTTTGCTTCCTCTTATAGGGGTGTCGTTGCACGTCGTTAAAGTCCCTCCCTATGAATTCATGTCATACCGATATATTCTGTGAAAGAAATTGACGACAGTGTCCGTATTCTATAATAAAAAAAAAACAGGGGGGTCTGCAAACTTTTATACAATGAACCATCCAAAACTCATATTAAATTATGTATCAAAAACCGCCTCATACATTAGCAAGCAGATATATAGATATATTAAAACAATATTTTATTTATCAGACCTATAAATTTAGTTGGAGGAAGCTACGTGCCAATGGATTGGCAGCAGTTATATTATTTTACTAGACTGTGAAACTCTACACAAGATAACCTATTGTTGTAAAATTCATTTGGCCATAGGTTATGTGTTTGTGTAGAGTTTTGCAGTGTAGTTAAGTATTAAAAAAATTAATGTAGAGAATATCGGAGTAGAAAATATCCGTGTAGAATATCTCCGTGTATGAAAATATGTTTGTGTAGAGTTTTTATGTGTACTGTTTGTTCTATGTTGATAAAATCATTAGCAGCAATCCTTTGATCTTGACCAGAACTGCAGATAACATTTTGTGATATGTATAAATACATACAGAATTCGTTATTTTATATTTACAAAGAGATAACTTTAGAAAAAGAGGATATCTTCACAAATAATTATTTGCGGCGTCCCTTTTATCTCTCGACCAAATCTGCAGATAACATCTCATGATATGCATGAATACATAAAGCATTCGCCATTTCATATCCACAAACCAATTACTTAAAAAAAATGATGACAAATATTAAATTGCAGCATCCCATTAATTTTGACCAAATCTACTGATTACATCTTGTGATATGCATGAATGTATACAGCATTCGTTATTATATATTTACAAATAGATGGCTTAAAATAATAGCATATCTGCACAAATAATTATTCGCAGCATCCCATTAGTCTAAACTAAATCTGTTGATTACATCTCGTGATATGCATAAATTCATACAGCATTCGGCATTTAAAATTGACTAACAGATAGCTTAAAAAAAAATTGATATCTGCAGAAATAATTGTTAGCAGCAACCCTTTGATCTTGACCAAAACTGCAGATTACATCTCGTGATATGCATAAAACCATACGGCATTCGTTATTTCAAATTCACAAACACATAGTTTTAAAAGAAAAGACCATATCTGCACAGAAAATTATTTGCAGCATTCTTTTAATCTGGACCAAATCTGCAGATTACATCTTGTGATATGTATGTGCGTCATTTCATATTTACAAATACAAACATAGCTTTAATAGAAAGATCATATCTGCACAATAAAATGACACCGAACAAACTCTACACATAAAAACTCGACACAAACATATTTTCCTAAACAACGAAATTCTACCCAGATCTACACAGCCCTAACAGCACAAAAATATTCTAAAAATATTTGAAAAATATTAAATATTTTTTAAATATTTTACATCACAAATAAACTGTTTCTGCAATTATTTCAAGCATATTTCTAAAATATTGTTACAATCTTATTTGTCCTAGGGTAAAACTATTTCTGAAAAATATTGCAAAAAAATATATTAATATCGTTTTAAAACATTTTCAAAACATTTTTAACATATTTCAAAATATTTTTGAATATTTTTAAAAGATTACAAAAATATTTCGTTGATAAATCGCTGCCAAACCAGCAGAGAAACATTTGGAAATATTTATCAAATATCGTATAATTATTTTTACCTTAAGTAACGAAGAAATATTCATAAATTATTCTAAAAGTATGGATCGACAATATTTTAATGAAATATTTCAAAATGTTTATCTAAAATATTTTTAAAATATGTACAGAACAAATTAATAATTATATGTGAATTTTATTTTTGCAAGGTTTTATGAACATTTTATTTATGTTTTCGGGACAAGCAAGTTTCTGTAATTTATATATTATTTATAAATTATGAATATTATATTTTGAAATATTTTATGGATAAACATCTGAAAGAATTCAAGAATTAACAAACCTTGACGTGATGGGGATTTGAACCGGCGATCTTCTACGTGACAGTCTAGCACTCTACTCGTTACGCTATGGATGAACTTATAAATCACTTTAAAAAATGTTACTTATATACCACTACGATAATTTCGCAATTGTATACTTACTATGTAGTTTTGTAAATTATTTCTAATATGTATTTATAAATATTATAAATAGTTTACAAAACTACATAGTAAGTATACTATCTTAAATATTATAAATATCTTAAATATAAAATAGGTTGTTGGTAACACAGAATTCTGTGATGTGTTAAATTTTTGTAAATTAATTGCGCCTTTATAGCGTGATCTTTCGTTACGATGACTTGAATGCATTACATACTTCTTAAAAGAGTCAATGTATTTCGAAAGAAAGTTTAGATCATCGGTTTAAGATTTTAAGGAATATTTTAAAAAAGTTGCAATTTACGAAGCTAAGTAATTAACATTTTTATTACCTTAAAAAAATTATAAAATATTTCCTAATATTTTATCGATATATTTCATTCTAACTTAATCAAAATGTATGTCTACAAAATATACAATATATTTTAAGATTAATTAAGGAAATATATTGGAAACCTTGTGCGAGGCCGTGCGAGGATCGCTTACTCCGTGCATATGTATCGAACTGTATTTTTTGACAAGTGTTGCGCTAAAAACGTGTTTTTCATGGAACTCGTTTTTTGTGTAGCATATACGAAACAACACTTTCATATATAGCAACGGGATGTCTCGTGTCATATTATTTGTTTCGCGCACTATTCGAAAATCTTGTGTTTCGCGCACAGAATAAGAGCCTAAAACACCGCGTTTCGCACAAGAAGTGTTAAAAAAATATTTTGTAATATTTGATGCTATATTTGTTAAGCTCTATCAATTTGAGAAACTTTGTTTTACCGTCACATTGTCCTAAATTTTTACGTACAAAATTAAAATAAACGATATTTTTCCAAAATAAACGATTTTTCCAAAATTAACGTTTTTTCCAAAATAAACGATAATACGAATTCTCTGCGGTAAAAATATAGGTAATTATATTCTCTTTAAGGTACTGTAACGAGCGAACGCGAATTCGTATTTCGCGCGCTCGTCGCGTCGCGCGACCATTTCATGCGTGAGGGCGACGTTGCCAGTTCGGCGATACTAGGGAAGCGCACGCGGAATCAGCGCGCGGGACAGATAGGCAAAGGCGCGATATATTGTACCAACATCTTGAAGAATATAGCCATCTTTCAATTGTACACGAATGCATGAGTATTTATTCCGTATTCCCGTTGCGTCCTTTCGACGAACCCGGTAGAGTAAAGCCGGTTACATCGCGGCAAGCTTCGCACGCCGCGCAGTTGTACACCGCGGCAACCCGGCTGCATAGTACGGGGTCGGCATTGCACCGACGGCTAACGTCCGTCGCCGACTTCAGCATCATCGAGGAATAACCGTGCGGAGATAGGAAGAGTGAGTAATCCCCCTCGTTGACGCAACAGCATCTTCGCGGCTGTCACGCTGAAGCCCAGTTGCCCCGTGACAGTACATATCGTCAGTCCCTACGAAGAGTAGTACTTTTCAAATTGTTTAGCGAAAAGTAACACAATTCAGATTTTCCGCGAAGACTCGCACAATTCAGATTCTTTATATAAAAAAAGGTTCGTTATTTTTTAAATAAAAACAAATATTATTCAGGCAAAACTGATAAAATATCAAATTGCCGAAAATTTTTTTTTAATTCTAACATTTTAAGCATTTTTATAGGAAGTTTGAATTAATTAAAAAATTAAAAAATTGTATTTCATATTAAAATGTTTAAAATGTCAAGATTTAAAAAATTTTTTCGGCAATTTAATTAATCTTGCCATTTTATTAGTTTTGCCTTGATGTTATTTGTTTTTATTCAGAAAATAACGAATCTTTTCTTATAAAAAGAATCTGTATTGTGCTAGTCTTCGCGGAAAATCTGAATTGTGTTACTTTTCACTGGAAAATTTGAACTGTGCTACTATTTGTAGGAAGCAAAGATATAATCAGGAACGTCGTATGAGACGCTGCCATTGAACAACCAAGATGGCGTCCGAGGCGAGACGCCAACCAGGACGGAGACGCCAGGGATCGGAAGCGGCGAGTGGTGGGAGAGAGCGAGAGTCCCCTTCCGAGAGGAAGCGGACATGCTCCCAAAATATTCCGGAGAGGACACGACGCTACGAGTCGAACGGTGGGTGACCGCCGTAGAAGAGCAGGCGAGGCTAAGCGGCTGGGATGACTACCAGACGCTCATTGCCGGAAAGAGAGCGCTGACAGAAGCAGCCAAAGATTGGAGCGAGTGTCTCCAGGGTGTGAGTACCTGGACGAATTTCCGAGCGCAGATAGTCGACACTTTTAAGCGCCAGGTGAACGAGGAACTTGTGATCGAGACGCTGCAGAAGAGCCGTCCCGAGCGAGACGAAACGTGGGTGCGCTACGTGCACCGCATGCGCCGCTTAGGACAACAAGGAGGTATCTCGGAAACGCTGATCATCCGGTACATCATAAACGGACTGCCAGGAGATGCGAGGATGAAGGTGAGTCTATACGCGTGTAGAGACTTCCACGAGCTCACCAACCAGCTCGAGGCGTACGGTACGGCCTACGAGGAGTCCAGGAAGACCCAAGGCGCCCGAGGAACGGCGCAGAGCAAGTCCACGAGTGCGTCGACTCAACAGCCGGAAGGAGCAGAGCATCGTCAAGAGAAGTGCTTCAACTGCGGCCGCCAGGATCATAAGGGACGTGATTGCCCCGAGAAGGCGCAGGGACCAAAGTGCTACGCCTGCCAGGAGTCAGGGCATATCGAATGAGAAGTAAGGCCAATAGCGCAGAGCAGTGCCGAGCGCGAGACAGACTCAGTCGGCGCGAGAGCAGACGTAGGCGCGGGAGGACCAGCAGCCGAAGACCGGAGCGAGACGCCAGAAAGACCAGAAGAAAAGAGAAGAGGCGAGAAGACGAGGGCTATACGGCAAGGCGAGGACTCGAGCCAGAGACAAAGTGGTGACAAAGAAGGTCAAGTCACCTGAGAGCCACTAGCTGACGAGGAGCGAGCGGCCGAAAGACGACAAGCCGAGAGAGCGGCCCAGGTGGAGAAAGACGCAGAGAAAGCCAGCGGGCGTAGGAAAGGTCAACCGACCAGCCCAGAGGCGTTGGGAATTGCAAATAGTGGAGGAGACCAAAGCGAGCAACGACCTAGAGAACCAGGGAGAGGCGGCGAAGAGCATAGAAGAGGACAGCACCGAGACTATCAGGACGACCGAGGCGATCCGGTCGACCAAGGGGATCAGGACGACCGAGGCGATCCGGTCGAACAAGGGGATCAGGACGACCGAGGCGATCGGGTCGACCAAGGGGATCAGGACGACCGAGGCGATCCGGTCGAACAAGGGGATCAGGACGACCGAGGCGATCGGGTCGACCAAGGGGATCAGGACGACCGAAGCGATCAGGGCGACCGAGGCGATTCAGCGAAGGACGATCCAGGCGAAGCGGAAGGAGTCGTGATCGTCCGGGGACGGACGACCGTCGGGGAGGCCGATTGTGGGAAGGCATTTCCGCGCTTCCCGAGTCCAGAGGCCAAGCGACGCTTTCCCGTTGCAGATGGCGGCGGGCGAAGCGACGCTTTACCTCCCCTACACAGCCGAAGTGCGTCACGGGGAAAACCCATCGATTCTCTATGGAAATCCTGTCCATACAATCCTTCATTCCCACATATATATATATATATATATATATATATATATATATATATATATATTCTGTAAATAAAAATTGACGGCAGCCTTCGTATTCTTTAATAAAAGAACAGAGGGATCTGCAAACTTTTGCACAATAAACCATCCAATCTCATACATTAGAAATCGGATTATACTGTATAATTAAACAATATTTTATTTATAAGACCGAAGATATATAAATTTAGTTGGAGGAAGCTACGTGCTAATGAATTTGCAGCAGTTTTTTTTATTATTTTACTACAATGCAAAACCCTACACAAGGGTATAAACTATTGTTGTAGAATTGTTGTAGAATTCTATTGTTGTAGAATTCATCTGACCATAATAGGTTCCCTGGTGGAAGTGAAAAAAATACTAATAAATTATCTCAAATAATGAAAAATAATAGTACATATTAATAAACAACAAGCAATAATGAATAATACAATTAAATAAAAACTGATAAGGGTAAATAATAGCAAATAATATTAAATACTGCTAGTCCGAATTAAGACATTTTAATTTAAAATTATTTGCTATTATTTGCCATTATTGGCTATTATTTATCATTATTTAAAATTTTTTAAATAAATTTGTTTTTTTTTTCAAATTTATCAAATATTATTAATTATGATTGAGAATTATTTTATACTTTTTTTCAGTAATTGATAGTGATCCGTATAATTATTTGTAATTATTTGTCATTATTTCCCTAGTGGAAATGGATTGTGTGCCAAAGTGTGCCATAGTGTGCCATAATGTTCCAAAGTGTTCAAATTCGGAAATTTATTACACTTTGACCTTGGTATACTTTGGCACACTCTGGCACACTTTGGCACATTTTGACACACATGGGTTTTTCGGAAATTGAGGACTTAGAAAATTTTTGCACGAAATCTGGAAAAATTGTATTCCCGACGGACTCCTCTGTTGAGGCATGTTTTTCCAACATTTACGGCGGACAGCAGCTTTAAGGCAATTACGGGCAATTGTTAATTAATATTGTAAAAGTACTAAGTATCTAAAGCTGCTCGAAGTGCATGAGTTTAAATTTTTGTATTAACTGTAACGAGTACTTGTGGCTCAGTGGTAGATCTTCAGCTTACTAACCCAAAGGATCCGGGTTCAAGTCTTACCGACGCTAGAATTTTTTTTTTTTTTATTAAATTAGTTATTGTTACGTTCTATAACTGGGACTTCAAGCTCCACGCGTGCCGTCGATATGACGGCATCGTGCGTGGCAATGTTTTGGCGCGCGGGCGGCGGGATATATCTCACTGTACCGAAGTGTGCCAAAGTGTGCCAAAGTGTGCCAAAGTGTGCCAAAGTGTGCCAAAATGTGCCATAGTGTGCCAAAGTGTAATAAAGTGTGCCATGCTGTGCCATACCGTGCAAAACTGTGCTATACTGTGCCATACTTTGTCAAAAAAGAAATGTTTGTTTCCGAAAAACCCATGTGTGTCAAAGTGTGCCAAAGTGCAGCAAATTTCCGAATTTGAACACTTTGGCACACTTTGGCAAAGTATGGCACACTTTGGCACACTTTGGCACACCCAATTATTTCCACTAGGGTTATACTAGAAAAAGTTTTTTATTTTTTATTTTTATATATTTATTTACGAGAAAAATTATTTAATATATTTTAAATATCTTAATTGTTATTGAATATAATCATAACATTTTTTTATAATGAAATATTTATGTGTTATTTCCTTTCGAGCCATTATTTATTCGTGGTAGAAGGGCATTATTTATTTGTAATAAAAAGAATGAAAATGTACGAAAAATATTTTTATTGATAAAAAATAAATAATATGAAATTATGAAATGGTAAACAGTGTACTATATTTTAGAAGTAGCTTTTAAACATTTTATTTTTATAGCTCTATCATCTCTGGTTCCTCTTCATCGTAGTCAGAACCGAGTTCTGGATACTCTGTGATCTTTTTAACGTGAGCTTTTGCTCCATTGATCACCCGCCTGGCATAGTTATTTACTAATCCTAAATAGTGATTATACAGCTGCTCTGGAAACTTGTAATGGTTCAGGAAGTGTTCAAAATGCGCCCTCACAGCCCTTTTTATCCTGGGAGTGAGAACCTTCAAGTCGTTTTTTTTTTGTCTTTTTACGCACCGTTCGGAAAGCCGACTACGTCCCCATGCTGCGTACATCATGTTTATATAAAACCTGCTGGGCCCCTTTTGAGCGTAAGCCTCTTCAACAACTGCTTTCTTCACAGGTATATCGCTATGGGAATTCATAATCTGAGGAAATCCTCGTACTTCTTTTTGTTTTTCTTGAGTGGCCACTTCAGCTTTCTCAGCCTCTGTCAATAAATAATAAAAAATTTAATCAGACATCTTTATTTACTCGTATTTTTTTATTGATTATTTACCTTTCTTGTGTTCTTCATCTTCCTTTTGTCTCTTCTCCGCTTATTTTTTTACTCTATACGTTGAGAGCTTTAATCGCTCTTAACCTGTGCCTTCTTTCTTCCCTTAGTTTTAGTTTTGATTGGTCCACTACATTATTTAGTCTGTCTGGCTGCAAACAATTAAATAAAATATATATTAAAAGATTACTAGACATATGATTGCATGTGACCTGTGCTGTTTTTTGTTTGAGGGTTTGCATATCAATTTTCAAGTCTGTACGATAAATCAGTTTTGAGATATTCAATTTTTATACTTGAAAATTTGGAAATAATTGAATATTTTAAAACTGATGGATTGTGCAGACTTGACAAAAGGTTACAACAGTTCTGAAGTATTAGTTACCTTGGTAGTCTCTTCCACACCGTCTTCATGCTCCCTGTTTCTATTTCTGTGGTCATCATTTCTGTAGTCCTGGCTGTCATCGTCCATATCATGGCTTCTACTATCCTAAATATGTTAAATTTGTAAAATGTGTATTAATATAATATTATTTAAATAATCTTAAGTTTAAACAATATTTATCAGATTTAAAGTGATTTTTTTAGACACGATCTCGTTATCGCTCACCTGCAGTCTGAAATCTGTGCCTTTCGTTTTCTTTGGAATGTCTTGATCGGTTAGCTCCAGTCCAAGCCCATCCTCATGGTTGTCCTCTAGCGATTATTTGTACTGACTTATTATTTCAGCTGCTGCATCTTCTTCAGATTTTTTAAATTTCTTTCTTGCTTTCTATAAATAATAAGAAATGTATTTATATAAATGATAGCATTGAGTTTTACCTTTCTAGATTTCTTTGATTTATCCTTCTCATTAATGTCCTTATTACCCACTGGAGCATCTAAAGCTGACGATTTAGTTTCGGCATACGAGGTCTAACTTGACTTATAAATTCATTTAACTCTTCTTCCGTATCTAAAAAATATCGACAATTTTTACGTAAATACATGTATAAAAATATAAAATATTACAAATATTAGTAAATCAATGATAATTTGATATTTGAATTAAATACAACTTCCATGCACAATTATTTTAGGTTACGTTAGTAATAGATTATATCAATCATGATAATAAGCAAAGATGAGAAATGTTAAGTGAATAAATGGATTCGTTACTAACCTACTACAGTTAATATTTGGCATCCGTAATTCTTGTTGTTGAGGGAGCATTGAAAAGGTTTTGAACGAAACTCTTTACTCTGCACTGTAAAAAAATTTTTCGTAATATTACTAACCCAGTAGTAAACCAAACGGTCCTACGCCCAGCACAGTAAATTTACAACGTTATAACTAAATTCACAACGGTATATAGTAATTTTACTATTTTGCGCGCTGTAATTTTACAACGGCGGTAGTATTTTTACACTGAACGCGAGAATCTGACCCCTGTAAAATGACTACGCTAAGAGTAGTAAACTAATCCGACCTAAGCTGGGCGAAGCAACTTTACAACAAGGATACGCTAAGATTAGTTTTATCGCTGATACATAAATTTCACTTTAACGGACCTATCAAAAACGGTTAAATGATATTACATAAAATTAAATATTTTTACACATTTTATTATTGTACAAATATTTACATTTTTAAACATTTCTCAAAATGTATTAGTAATTGTTGCTTAATATATTTTATTATGTTTTAAAATCACGATAACTTTTACGTAAAAGAACTTTTTATATATATTTTTATTTATACAGGGATCTTGTGAGGTTAAGCAAAGAATTCCAGATGGATTACGGCATAACTCAAAACGATCGTGACAGAAACATTGATGATTAATATGAATTTACGTAAAAAGTAAAGTAACATGCACTCATTTCTAAAAGTTCGTTGCTTATTGTAAACATGTCATACATCACAATTCAACTGCATGAAACTGTCCAAATTTATATTTTCTTCTATCGTATAATACATTTATTTATTCCCTCATTTACATTTTTTATATTTCTGCTCAGTTGCTGAAAAAATATCGTTCTTTCCATTATTTATTGCAGTAGAACATTTAAAAACTTTAATCATTAGGAATTAGAAACAAACATATAATAAAATTAATTTAATACATATAAAAATACAGGAATATGTGAAAAATATCATTTAAGTATAATTTCGTTTCATTTATACGTTTCATTATAAATTTACCTTTTTTTCTATCAGCTCTAAAATAAGTTGTCTTTTATTTCGAACTTCTTCCACTGCGAACCATTCTTTTAATGATGGTATCGATGAGTAATCCACTATTGATGTCTATATTAAAATTAAATAAGATACCCAATAAGTAAGAAATTATTATTGCTTTTTATAAAGTAATAATATTCAAGTAAGTTCAACATATTGCATAACGTATATTCCGCAATCATAAGCATTGTGTTGAGTTTATACTCCCAATATAA
The DNA here is from genome assembly GCF_009193385.2 of Nasonia vitripennis. Lineage (NCBI taxonomy): Eukaryota > Metazoa > Arthropoda > Insecta > Hymenoptera > Pteromalidae > Nasonia > Nasonia vitripennis. Next base: position 1,250,209 of record NW_022279625.1, on the reverse strand, counting down.
ATACTGAACAATTATATTACCAACATTTATAGGAATTATTCCAGGTGCCGAATCAAATACTAATATACAGGGTCTATAATAATGAGTAATAAAAATTAATTTGTTACTGTTGCGTAACAAAGATTTTTTTTATTGTGATAAATTTAAAATACTTACGTTTTCGTTTCTCTTATTAGTGAGTTGTCATTATTTTCATGCTGTAATTTTAATATTTTCGGCTTGTCGTGAGATGACATATATTTTTCATGAATTGCGTTGGGATAGCAAATGTTTGTTAAGAACCAGTGTTTGTTACTATTTCGAAAATTACATGTGCATAGGTTAGAAAAATGGTATTTATTGTTGAACGTTGAATTGAAAGCACTTGTTAGAAAAAATAACGTACGCAAAACGTATGCAAAAACTTATTTGTAATTCATAGGTATTATAATATATTGTTTATTGAATAGATCAATCGACTTACTCCAATTTTTAACTCCACTGTGTCTTTTTTAGATGAATCCGTACTTCTATTTAGCAATGTCTTATAGAAAAATGTACTAAATAAAACTGTATTGTCTTGTTTCGTAGGTTCAATGATTTCTTCAACAACGTATTTCAAATAAAAGTCGATTATAATATCGTTTAAATATCTTCCGTCCTCTAAACATTTCAAGTGCGCATACTTAATATCTATTCTGCCTTTGCATGGAGGTGGAGGATAAGTCAATAATCTGTAAAGAAGGTAAATATGATTTAAAGAGAAACGAAAATTACACTAATCAATTGCACAGCTTATATCAATAGGATTCTATGATTAATGATGTATGATTTCATTTTGTAAAAACAGTATATCTTACGTCGTATCCGGAGCGTTGCTGAAGCTAAGGATTGCAATATTCGTTTGTTGATTTTCATGCATGTTCTTTTCATAAGTTTTACTTAGAAATTCAGATTCCTAGGCAATTAGGTGATTATAAATATTCAACAAAGTTGAGGTATGAACTTCTTATCCTGTTACAATGCCGCTACCCTAAGCGGGTCTTGGGCCTTGTCGTCCAGATCGGACGGGTGGGTGCCTATCACCACTACACATCAAACATAACAGATGTAGGGGAAATCTGGAGAAAACTCGAGAAACTTGGAATCACCACCTCCAAGGAAACCACTCCATCTCGCTTCTCAACAGATGATCTTAACAGATACTTCAGCGGGATATCCAATGATCCACTCGCCCCTTCTGTCGACAAACAACTGCAATCACTTGATAGTCTGGAATATCCTGTCCACTTCAGCTTCAGTGAGATTACGGAATCGGACGTGTTGGCCGCAGTTCAGCATTTCACCTCTCAGGCCAGGGGAACTAATGGCATCCCACAGGTTGTTGTCTCCAAGGCCATGCCAGTACTGGCGCCCATATTATGTCGTATCTTTAACCTGTCCTTGAGCGAGTCATGCTTCCCCTCGGACTGGAAAAGGTCACTGGTGCGTGCACTCAACAAAGTCAGTTCTCCAAAATCCACTACTGACTATCATCCGATCTCACTCTTATGTTTTCTATCCAAGGCGCTGGAGTGGCTGGTACATAGGCAGCTTTCTCATTACCTGGAAACTAGGCTCTTCCTTGATGACCTACAGACAGGTTTTCGTACCGGTCACAGCACACAGTCCAGCTTAATAAAGCTGACTGATGATGTCAGGCTTGGAATAGACAAAAAGAAGGTCACACTTCTTCTTCTTTTTGATTTTAGCAAGGCGTTTGACAATGTGTGTCACGCCAAGCTCCTTAGAAAGCTAACCTCTTTCGGCTTTTCTAAGCAGGTCATCCAATGGATTGCATCTTATCTCACGGGCAGACGGCAGGCCGTCATTGGTGATGACAATCAACTATCCTCATACATTCCGCTCAATACGGGAGTCCCACAAGGATCCGTACTGGGCCTTCTACTTTTTGCACTGTACGTCAATGACATAAGCCTCTGTCTGGACGTGGATATTGCACATCTGATCTATGCGAATGACCTGCAGATCTACACCCAGTGCCACCTCGAGGAGCTTGACTCCTGTTCCGACAGAATGAGAGCTAATGCCGAGAGGATAAGGTGCTGGGCTGGGCATAACAATCTAAAACTCAATGTCCTCAAAACTAAGGCGATCGTCCTGGGCTCGCCCTACTATATCAATGCTCTACCTACAATAGCTAATACGTACATCAATATAGGGGGAGCCCGGGTCGATTTTGATCTTCTGTGCGCAGCCTGGGGGTCGTGCTTGACTCCAAACTAACCTGGAAAGAGCACGTAACACAAATATGTAAGCGTGCTCACTCTCTTATGTATAGGCTATACTTTTTCAGGAAAAGCACGAACCTCGGTCTGCGCAAACACCTCGTCCAGGCCCTACTGTTCCCGATCATAGACTACTGCTCACTGGTTTACTGCAACTTGACACAAGAACTCGACATTAAACTACTAAGACTGGTTAACACAGGTATACGTTACATCTATGGTCTTAAGTGGGGCGAGCACATCGCGCCTTACAGGCGCGAGCTGCAATGGCTCACCACTGCCGGACGTAGGAAGTACTTTGCGGCCTACTTCTTGAGAAAGCTCTTTAACAATGTTAAACCATCTTATTTAATTGCCTACTTTGACTTCCACGTCGCACTCCGTCCTGTGAGGGGTGAAGCGATACCGCTAGACATACCTCCTTTCTCGTCAGAGGCGCTGAGAAATTCATTTCACATAATCGCCGCATAAGTTTGGAATTCATTACCCTCACGATTACGAGACATCATACCCATCAATCATTTCAAAAGCGAGGCTAAAAAATACTTTTTTAGCCTTGAAAATTCGTAATTCGTAATCATCCTCATAGCAAACCAAGCACTTACCTCTCATACAGTCTCATACATCAAAATCATTAAACAAAACTACAAACACACACACACACACCTTCAATCACACCTACACACATATCCTCAATCCAATTAAACTTTAAATTATGTATCGATATATACAAGTATTGTACAACACATTGTACAGCAAATAAATCTAATCTAATCTACACAGCGCGTCATTAGGTTGCGGATAGAGGAACAGCCCCTGAGAAAGAGGTTAGCGGCGAATAAATTGAATAAGCAGCCGCGGACAGCCGATAGGAACAGGCGTGGGTGTGATGAGCCCACACTGTCGAACGCATTCATCTAGAAACACTACGCAAGCACCACAACAACAAAAACACTTCACATTATCTCTTATCTCTCAATCTATCTCTTTCATCACACATTACAAAAATGGGCAAAAATCCTGCTGCCGAGGAGGATGCGGGAGCGATGACAACTGCCCCGAAAGGGGATGTGTAGAATGATTCGTCACCTGGTCTTACGCGGTAACGATGCCAGCGAAGGCGCGCTGCCAGCGAAGGAAAGCCTGCACGAAGCCAGCAATGATAACGGTATTAGGGTCATAAATTTCGCGGCGGCAAAAGATCTTATAATCAAAACTACGTGTTTTAAGCACAAGAACATACACAAGGCAACGTGGACATCGCCGGACGGGGCCACACAGAACCAAATTGATCATTTCCTCATTGAAAAAAGACGTCATACTAATGTTCTTGACGTAAGGGCTTACAGAGGGGCAGATAGCGACTCGGACCACTTCCTAGTAGTAGCCAAATTAAGAGCTAGACTAGTAGCGAATCAAAATAGTAAGCGAGCAAACAAGGTAGAAAGCTTCGATATTGAGAAACTACGAGATAGAACAGAGCGAATAAGGTACCAGATAGAAATTAATAACAGGTTTCAGGCACTTGAAGAAGCAAACACATCGCCGGAGGGGAATGACGAACCGAATAGCTTATGGGGGGACATCGAAAAAACGGTAAAAGAGGCCGCGAACAAAGTACTGGGTAAAAAGAAAAAGCCAAAGAGCAAACCATGGTTTGACGAAGAGTGCGAACTCTGGTTTGAAAGGCGCAAAAAGGCTAAATTAGATAGCTTACAAAATAGAAGCGATAGGACCGTAGAAGAGTATTCTAACGTAAGGAAACAGACGAGCGCGATCTACAAAAATAAGAAGCGGGAGTATCAAAAGAATCTTATTAGGAGAATAGAAACTAACAGTAAGGAAAATAACCCCCGCGAAATGTACAGAGGGATTAACGCCATCAGAAAGGGTTTTAGGAGTAGAGCGCAATTGATGAAGGACGAAAACGGGGACCTCGTAACAAATGACAACGAATTACTGTCGCTGTGGAAAAATTATTTCGATAAATTATTAAACGTGCACGAAAATAGCGAAGAATTAGGGGACGAAATTCACACTGCTGAACCCCACGTGGAGGAACCGAGCTACCAAGAAGTAGAGGCCGCGATTAAAAAACTAAAAAACAATAAAGCCGCGGGAAATGACTCTATACCAGCTGAGTTACTCAAATATGGGGGCGTCGAGCTCACTTTCAAAATCTATAAACTAGTATGTGCCATCTGGAAAAATGAAACAATACCCGAAAATTGGAAGGAATCTATCATTATACCGATTTTTAAAAAGGGGGATAAGACAGACTGCAATAACTATAGGGGTATTTCCTTTTAGCAACGTGCTACAAAGTTCTGTCAAACGTAATACAAGCTAGACTCACTCCATTCGCGGAAGATATAGTAGGAGATTATCAGTGCGGATTTCGGCGCAACAGATCGACGAGCGATCAAATGTTTACCATAAGACAGTTGTTAGAGAAAAAGTGGAAATTTTGCGAAACCATACATCAACTATTTATAGATTTTAAAAAAGCGTACGACTCTATTAAGCGAAGCAAAATGTATTAAATTCTAGTACTTCTCGGTGTACCGAAAAAACTCGTGAGATTAATTCAGATATGTCTGAACGGAAGCACGGGAAAGGTCCGAGTAGGCGGTAATGTATCAGAACCCTTCATGATACGCGATGGTTTAAAACAAGGGGATGGGCTCTCTACGGTGCTGTTCAACTTAACGTTAGAGTATGCCGTTAGAAAAATGCAGGTTAGCCAGCTGGGCGCAACGCTTAATGGAACAAAGCAGATAATAGGCTACGCAGATGATTTGGATATAATGGGGGATTGTAGGGAAACGGTAGCAAGAAACGCGGAAATCCTCATAAAAGCGGTGGAGTATACAGGGTTAGAAGTGAGTGAATCAAAAACAAAGTACATGATTGTGGATAAGCTAGGCATCTGCAGAGGGGAGGAAAATCTCAGAGTTGGGAATTTTACTTTTGAAAAGGTTAGCGAATTCAGGTATCTGGGTACGACCATAAATGATAGAAACGAGATTAATGTCGAAATAAATAAGAGACTCCATTCGGGTAATGCTTGCTTCTACTCCGTGAGTAATTTACTTAAGTCGAGGCTGTTGTCTAAAAACGTTAAAATAAGAATATACAGGACAATAATACTGCCGGTGGTTCTGTACGGGTGCGAAACGTGGGCTCTCACTAAGCATGTTCTAATTGATCGAATTCAATATGAGATTGCATTTCGATATTTTCGTCATTTTGGTGGATTATCAGAGTCTTTATTTGTATTATATAAATTTAATTTTTTTCTCATTCTATCCTTCAGATGCGTGATTTTAGGAAAAGAATCGTGAGTAAATGTTTCTTCAATATTGACGTCAGATGGGGGATCTTGTATAACTGCAGTATCAGTATAAATGCAGTTGTCATCAATATTGTTAATAGTGATGAATGTTGGCTGTTGTTGTAACAAAGAAACGTCAGGTGAAGACTCTTCTACAAGTGCTGTATCATCTACTTCATTACATCTTCTATAAATCAATAAATAAGCATTTCCTTCTCCACTGTTGCCGTTTCCAAAAGAAATTTCAAAATCATGTTTTGATATCTACAACAAATATACTTATAAATTATAATTTAAATAAAACAATGAATGAAAAATAGAAAAGGCGCAGGCTAATATATCATATGGTATTTTTATCAGAGAGGAAGAAAGAGAAAAATTACGCGGGTAACGGTGCTGTCGTTAAAACAAAACCATTCATTCGTATCTAAATCCTGTATATATGTATAATAACAATTGAAAAAAGTTTGTAAAAATTCGAATCTGCTGCATTATTTTTGTCTTCAAAAGGATCGATGATACTATTTAAATTAAGAACCTCTGGAAATGTGACCCTTAAAAAAATATGCTTTATTATTTACAAAAATAAAATTATATTAATTATTTATTGACATAGTACGTACTTATTGTTTAGTTTGATGGTGGAATTTGATTTTACGTCATATTGAAAACATTTCAAGTGCAATGTAAGTATAAATGGAAGTTTTATAAACTTTAAATCCTGTTTAGCTGAGCATTTTTTATCACATTTCTCACAGAAGTACTTATTGTCTTCGTCTAAGATAACGCATTGTGTAAATGCTTCTAATGCTTCTTTCTTCAAAATAAAATGGTACATTATGCAAGAAAGGACGAAAGTAGCACATTTTTCCCTCTGGTGTAAGTAGGGCCAACGCGTTTTCTACATTTCAGTATGTTAATGTATAAAAAAATATATTTTCACCACGCAAATTTTACTTTTGCCCCACTAATGGAGTTTATGATGGAAATATTTAACTTCTGTCCCTATTTTCAGGTGGGAAAAGTGGCTTTCAGTCGGGGTGGGTAAAAAAAATGTGATTTTCGTTGCTTTGCGTTACTTAATTCATTATAACTAATACTAATAAGTACGTTATAGAAATATTACGTACCACTGTGTTGTATGCTCCAATCTTAGTCTCATCTGATTGTATTGGCAAGGAAATATCCAAAAAAGGATTTTTCGTGCAATGTTCAGCATTACAGATTAAACATATTACACGATCAAGTATAATCCCTGAAAGATGGAAATATATATAATTTCGCATTGTATACTATAGCAGTTCTTGATACTAAGTTTAGATTGTCGCTCGAGCAAAGTCAGAGTAATAATCTTACGAGTGAAGTATATATTTCGCATGCATATCTAACGCGTTTTTATACACAGCAGGCGTAAATGTGATTTTTCAAATTAAAAAAGAATGCGCGAATAGAATTTTACGCACGCGTGTCGAAAAAATTATTTTTCCACAGTATTCATTCAAGATAATCGAATCGATAAAATAGCCATACTTAAAATGTTTAATAGTCATTGTTACGTTACCTTCATAATACTTAGAAATTAAATCATCTTGTTCCGGTGAGATATTTGTAAGTTCTAGTTTCAACGCATTAAAAGCATTTGAAAAAATTCATGCACATCCTGATTTACATTTGTATCACTAGAATCCCATCCAAAAGCACTGGTTAACTGTACAGTTTCTATAGCATGATCCTTCGATAACTACCAATAATTTAATGTAAAATTTAATCTTATTTTGTAATTTCATTATTATACAAAGCAGACATTTTTTAAAATTATTTTACCTTCAAATTTATAAAAAGTTTTTTTTATAAATTTGGGGATTCAATTAATTTAAATTGTCAGCTTTTATGGCGGACAATTTTTACAATAAATTATTTAGTTTCAATATCTATGTGTGCTTTTTACCGTAGGACAACATAGTGAGGATATATATATATATGTGTATATATATATATATATATATATATATATATATATATATATATATATATATATATGTGTGAGTCAACTAGCAATTCGCAATTTCGATTGCTGAGATCATATTGCGTAGGACAAGGAAAGAAGGATTCAGGCTATTGGAAATTAACTTTCAAACAGTGAAAGAAACCGTACCCGATTCAACGACGCTGGTGAGCCCATTCATAAATTTTATTTAATTGCTTTTATCAATTGTTAGGAATATAAATTTTAAGTCACTAATACAAAACAATTATATGTTTAATACGATTGGAACGTTCCTTTGTCGAAACGACATTGACTGCGTACTACTTAATACCGATTTTCGTACTCATATTTTTTCCATTACAACTAATACATAAATATACGAATTTCTTTTTTAATCAGTATTTAAGAAACTTGTAAGATAAAAGCCGCAGAAAGTCTTAAAAATATTCACCAACCAACTGTGACGAGCCCATTGAACTATAAAAACTACATTTTAATGCTGTATCAAAGTTTTCTCGCGTATGCGTCATTTAATTACTGTTATATAAAAATTGCACTAAAAAAACATATATTGATAAACTTCGTTTTTTAGATCTACTTTTAAAAATGGAAAAAGAGTCCAAGGACGAGTTAATCATTGCAAACATTAATAATGCAGATTGGACGGTACAAACGAAGAAAAAACCGCCAGCAAGATTATTCAGGAAGATCTGGCTCGATGTACCTGGTTTTCAACCTTGGCTCCAGTACGATCCAGCAGCGCCTACAAAAGCGACGTGCAACTTGTGCAAAAGATCATTTTACGCAAGATTTAGCACGATTTTAGATCACGCTTACTCGCAGAATCATTTGAATAAGAGTGGACTACAAGAAGCTCCACCTCCCTCTTCTTTTAAGATTCCTGCTCGAGAAGACAGCACAGAAGAGAGAAAGAAAGCTGAAGCTGAGTTAAAAGTGCTGGCGATGTGTACGAAATTGAATATATCGTACCGAAATGTGCCTGTCTTAGTAAAAGATCTAAATAATATCGATCCAAATAGAATTTGGAATGATCTAAAATTAGGAGAGACGAAGGCACGTAATATGATCGTAAATGTAATTGGAGAAAGTAGCAAAGATGACTTGGTTGAATTTTTAAAACAGCATTTTTTTGTATTTGTATCGACGCGTCGACAGATATTAGCAAAGAAAAAGCTTTAGCTATTATAGTTAGATATGTAAGTGAAGATGATAACATAAAATCTGAAGTTTGGGATCTAGTCAAAGTATTCGAAGAAGGAAAGGAAGCGAAAGCAACCGCAGGAAGATTATACGAGTGCATAGAAAACTCGTTTGCCAGGTATAATATACCGGTGTCGAATATATACGGATGCCGTTTTGACGGGTGTCAAACAATGATAGGGGAAAAAAGCGGCTTGAAAGCTCGATTGTGTGAGAGCATACCCAACATTTTATGCGTCCAATGCCCGGCACATATGACACATTTATGTGTACAATATGCTGTCAAGGAATTACCCGAAGAAATAATCAATCTGTTCAGCAACTTGCGTTCGATGTTTCGAAGTGCTAACAGGCAACATGATTATCAAAACATGCAGAAAGAAATGGGCATAGAACAGCATAAAATTTTGAATTTATCATTGACGTGCTGGCTGTCCCTAGAGTCGAATGTATTGAGCGTCCTTGAGCAATATCCCTGTTTGCTGAGGTTTTCGGAAGAGAAATCCGACGATGCCGTTGCAAAGCAGATTTTTACCTGCTTGTCGAAGAAAGAAACAAAATTATACCTTTGTTTATTGCGACAAACTCTGAAACAGTTAGATATTTGCAATACCTTTAGACCAGAGAAGAGGAATAATCATCCACAAAGTTCAGGAAGAGATTACAAAAAGGTATAAAAATATCGTGTCCTGTTTTATGAAGCGACAATATGTAATTTCAACACCCGTCAAGAACATTGATATTCTAAATGAGCAGGAATATTTACGGTACATGGATTTCGAATGGGAGAAGAAATCAGAGATTACTTTCTTTCTGAAAAAAGTGACACTGAAGAGTTTTGTATGAATGTGTATAATTATCTTATATCATTGTCGTACGAAATGAAAGAGCGATTTAAGAACTTTAATAATGCAGTTTATGAATCGGCAATGTGTTTGGACCCTGCGAACGCCTTATCAGTCCAATTCCGAAATGAAAATCCGAATATTATTTCGAAATTGCAGAACACATTTACGAAATTAATTAACAATGTGCAGTTAGCTGTTGAAATTGAAGAAGGATAGAATAACCTATTGTCGATAGAAATCCCAAAAGAGTTCCTCGCAGCGGACTCACCCGTCGAAGATTTTTGGATCTATGTGAAAAATTTTACAGCAGATGATAGTAGTATGCCTTGTCAAGCAATGGGCGAGATCGCTTTGTTAATTTTGGCAATGCCGCACGCTAACGCAGATCCAGAAAGGTGTTTTAGCGCCCAAAATATTTTAAAAACAAAAAATAGAAATAAAATGAAGGTCGAAACGGTGGATGGCACTCCTCGATCAAAGGAGAAGATATTGTCCACAGAGCAGAATGATTTTATACCGACTGAAAAAATGATTGCGCTAACCTTAAGACGGCGTTATTATAAAAATAAATTTGCAAAAGGTAGAGTGGCGTAAGACAAATGTAAAAATATGATACTTACAACAATAAATTTTATTTCTCTTGTATGACTGTATCATGTTACATGTCTGTAAAGTCATTAGTTTTAAGTCAACCATATAAAGTAATGTATAGTGTTTGTATGTATACATGATATAATATATATCTATGTTCTGTGTTAGAAATAAAAAGGCGTTAATTAAACATAGGTAACTGATTAATGCTGCAATTTTCAGAAGACAATCTTACATTTTATTCCGAAAACCGCGTCAATATTGTTCCCGTCGCAGTTCCTAGGAAAAAACGGCGGCAGACATAGAGGGCTTCCGCATCAGGCTCAACCTACAGCTGCAGATCGTCAGCGAGCAGTCCAAGAAAATTGGAATAGCCCCCCTGCTCGACACGGAGCCGCCACTGCGGATGATATCGCACAGCCTAACATCCACCAAGCTGCTGTTACTATTACTGACATAAACGCTGCGCCGCTTTCACCTCGAGGACATGCTGATGCACGTATGCGTGAAAAAGTACCGCACGTCATTGTGCTGCTCGTGGTGCTCCTGCTCACGCGGTAAAAGCAACACAGGTCAGTGCACCACCACCATCGACGAGCTCTAGCCCCGGTGCCTGCAAACGTGGCACCTGCTGTCCCTGTCGCTAGTCCTGTGTCAAAAGAAGCGCAAGACGACGCGTCGCGTTCTACTCGCCGCATTCTCCAGCTCGGGTGCGTGTATACGAGCCGCCCACCGTCCCTTTGCTGGACCTATCGCTGCTCTCGTGGCCGAGGCAGCGCAGCACGATTCGCCGCGTTCTCCGCGCCGCCGAGCTCCAGCCCAGCTGGTTGCATACGTGCCGCCCGCCGTCCTTTTTGCTGGACCTATCGCTGCTCTCGTGGCCGAGGCAGCGCAGCACGATTCGCCGCGTTCTCCGCGCCGCCGAGCTCCAGCCCAGCTGGTTGCATACGGGCCGCCCGCCGTCCTTTTTGCTGGAACTATCGCTGCTCTCGTGGCCGAGGCAGCGCAGGACGATTCGCCGCGTTCTCCAGCCCAGGTGCGTGTATACGAGCCGCCCACCGTCCCTTTGCTGCACCTGTAACCCCTGCTCTCGTGGCCGCGGCAGTGCAGCACGATTCGCCGCGTTCTTTTCGCCGCCGAGCTCCAGCCAAGGTGCGTTTATACGAGCCGCTTGCCGTCCTTTTTGCTGGACGCATCGCTGCTCTTGTTGCCGAGGTAACGCAGCACGATTCGCCGCGTTCTCCTCGCCGATGAGCTCCAGCCCAGGTGGGTGCATACGAGCCGCACTCGGGCCGGAGCTAATGCAAATATAGTGGCAATTTGAAGTAGTAGAATAGTAAAGCCTTAATACGTACCATCGTGATAGGGATCGAAAAAAGAAAATTTACCTCGAGTGAATTTTAATGGTCTGGACCACTAAACCACGAACTATCATATGTTCATAGCTCAAACGCAACGTATCAGTAGATTCGCCTGATGAGCTCCATATGTTTTGACGCTTGAGTTTTAATAATTAATAAAAACGATTTTAATGTGTACAATATAAAGATTACCTACGAAAATAAAGTAAACGGCGGCATTTCAGTAGCTGTGGAAAAGTTCATACTCAAACATTCGTTTTTATAAATTGTTGCACAAATGTTTATAAATTATTTTGCAAAATTGATAACAGATTCGTTATCAGAGACCCCGAAAACCCCTAATACTATACTATTCATTCGTTAAAGATCGAATTTTACAATAATTTGCATAAACAAAATTGTTTAAACGAATTATATTGCAAATCTGATAACAGATCAGCGACCCCGAAAACTCCTAGAACTATACTATTCATTCGTTACAGATAGAATTTTACAATAATTTGCATAAACAAAATTGTTTAAACGAATTATTTATTAAATCTGATAACAGTTTCGTTATCAGCGACCTCGAAAACCGTTGTCTGTTGAATAAGTGGTTTCATTTTGCGTATAGTGTACATTTTCTATAATTCAAGTGCATAGTGTAAAAGGGGCTTCTTTTTCTTATATTTATGTGTTTTTTAAACATTATTATTACTCTAGTAATTCATAAATAATTAGTACTGACTCTGACGTTTATTATTTAATCGTTTTTAACCGCGTGTACTGTTTGAATTAAAAATTTTTACGATTTCAATAATGTCATTCGCGTGAGAGTACGTCAAAAGTTCAATGATTGTTTTTAATTATTACATAAGTCGATAAATTATTTTATTGCAGTAACTTTACTTATTTTAGTGCCCAATTAATTGTCCGATATCAAAAAATTATTTTCAGCAACTTTTTTTTTCGGCGATTTTTGAACTATTCAAATCGACCGCCTTCTGTTCTGCGCCACTTTTGGGAACGCTGGCAATCACTCGCTGGCAGACGCATGCGCAGTCCACTAATTCTCTCTCGACGTCAATAAGAAGGTTAGGACATAATTAAATGTACATACTTGGGATATATCATATAGCGTCCTTACATACAGGGTGTTTCATTTTAATCCGACCACGACAAAAAACCATGGAAAAACTAATTTTAACGAAAAATGACCTTAACAAAAGTTGAAGGGGGTAAAGGGGACCATCGAATGACACAAACACCTATGACCTTGAACTCGATTTTCAAGGTCATTTGAGGGTAATTGTGATTTTTTTAAATAGGAACCTCTATTTTAGACCTTGGAATCGGATAGAGCGGAGAAAATTACGTCGCAGAGGATATTTTAAGTTTGTTTTGGTGACCTTGAGAAGGTCAATTCAAGGTCAAATAACAAAAAATCTGCTAAACAGCTGTTTGTCTGGTTTTATTTTACTGATGTCGAAAGATGACCTTGACAAAAGTTGAAGGGAGCAAAAGGGGCCATCTAATGACACCAACACCTTTGACCTTGAACTCGATTTTCAAGGTCATTTGAAGGTCATTGTATTTTTTTAACGGGAACCCCTATTTTTGACCTCGGAATACGGAGCAGCGGAAAAAATTACGTCGGAAATGACATTTCAAGTTTGCCTTAGTGACATTGAGAAGGTCAATTCAAGGTCAAATAAGAAGTATCCGCCTAAGATTGTTTTCCTTTCAATTTTTTCGTAGAATTATCATTTTGTTATTGTAATAAACATTAAGAGAATAATTGACTTAAAATGTGATTATGCTTTGCTGACTTTAAGGTCAAAAGTGCAAAAATACAATATCAAATGTTATGTGAAGTCCATATTTATATCCTAACTTTAGCGTTACCCAGGAACAACGACGTGGACGTAATAGGATTGTGTTCCCTTTGGGGTGCTTGATTAGAGTGAGTCCCCTTGCCTCTCACTTTTCGGGGTGCTTAATTAGAGTGAGTCCCCTTGCCTCTCACTTTTGCTCAAAATTCAACGCAGGTGCTCAAAGACACCACCATTTGGTTGGATACACAATTCAATTCGCTGCTGAAAATGTTCTACTGTTCTGAGTAATACAGCTCTTGGGATGTTTTCACAAGCGGTTTGAATTCTGTGGATCATATCTTCCCTTGTTGTAGTTTCATGTTCATAAACAACATCTTTCAAATACCCCCACAAATAGAAATCGGGTGATGTCATATCTGGAGATCTCGGTGGCCATCGAACACCCAAATCTCCACGTCCAGTGCGTCCAATCCACCTGTCACGGTAATTTTGATTAAGATATTGTCTAACTATTCGAGCATAGTGCGCAGGAGCTCCATCTAATTGAATCCACATTCTTGCTCTTGTGTATAAATCTACTTCTTCAAGAAGTACTGGAAGACGTTCTCTCAGGAACTGTAAAAAATTATGGCCATTTACATTTTCATCGAAAAAGTATGGGCCTACAAGGTATCCGTTAACAATTCCACACCAAAAATCAAGACTCCAACGATTTTGGTTATCTATCTGCCTGTACCAATGCGGATTAACATTCGACCAATAATGACATTTGTGTCGGTTAAGCGCTCCATTGCTTTTGAATTTTGCTTCATCAGAAAACATTACGTATTGAAAAAAGTGACGATCATTTGTCGTGCCCATTGGCAAAACGGTAGCCTTAACCTCATATCAGCAGGTGTGAGATCCTGAGTCAAAGTAATATGATATGGATGATAACGTTGACTTCTCAGTATTCTCCAAGCAGTAGCCATAGGTATACCACTTTGCCTTTGAATTTCACGGGTACTAACGTGGGGATTCAAATGAACCATTGCTAAAACGACCATTACACGAAGATCATCTTCGTTGTAATTACGACGTTCTCTAACCCGTGCTAGTTGCCCTTGTTGAGCTCTACGGTAAATCTCACGAATGGTTGTATGACTTGGATGTCTTCTATCGGGATATCGAATTCGATACAAGGCTGCAGCTTGTCGATAATTACGTCTAGATTCACCAAGAATCAATAAAATATCAACCCTTTCAGCGGCTGGATAATCAGCCATTGTTAAAAATTTATAACAAGTTCAATAAAAAATTTTGTTTTTACCAAACTGAACAAATTAGATAGCTTTCGATGAGTAATAAATTTTAATAGAAAAAATAAAGGTCAATGAATGAAAAAGAGAAAATGTTAAACAAATGATATTTGATTAGTTTGGCTAATCAATAACTATTCAATAACTAGTAAACTATTGAATACTAAGTGTAAGTAACAATGAGTAGAGGATAAATTCATATGAAAAGAGATCTCTTATTAGAAAAATTGTCTATTTCAAAAATGAGTCGCGGGAAAATTCAACATGAAAAATCATCTTTACAAAATACATTATTTATTTCAACAATAAATTCAGGCAAAATTCGATGAGGAAAATTAGTAGCCAATTGTGTCCACGTCGTTCCTGAGTAACGCTAAAGATAGGATAAAAATTCGCATACAAAAACATCCCAAGAACTGAATAGAATCCAAAAAAATGGTGGTGTCTTTGGGCACCTACATTCAAATCTGTACATAATAAACGTGAGAGGCAAGGAGACTCACTCTAATCAAGCACCCCAAAGGGAACACAATCCTATTACGTCCACGTCGTTGTTCCTGGGTAACGCTAAAGTTAGGATATAAATATGGACTTCACATAACATTTGATATTGTATTTTTGCACTTTTGACCTTACAAAATGGCTTCAAAGTCAGCAAAGAATAATCACATTTTAAGTCAATTATTCTCTTAATGTTTATTACAATAACAAAATGATAATTCTACGAAAAAATTGAAAGGAAAACAATCTTAGGCGGATACTTCTTATTTGACCTTGAATTGACCTTCTCAAGGTCGCTAAGGCAAACTTGAAATGTCATTTCCGACGTAATTTTTTCCGCTGCTCCGTATTCCGAGGTCAAAAATAGGGGTTCCCGTTAAAAAAATACAATGACCTTCAAATGACCTTGAAAATCGAGTTCAAGGTCAAAGGTGTTGGTGTCATTAGATGGCCCCTTTTGCTCCCTTCAACTTTTGTCAAGGTCATCTTTCGACATCAGTAAAATAAAACCAGACAAACAGCTGTTTAGCAGATTTTTTGTTATTTGACCTTGAATTGACCTTCTCAAGGTCACCAAAACAAACTTAAAATATCCTCTGCGACGTAATTTTCTCCGCTCTATCTGATTCCAAGGTCTAAAATAGAGGTTCCTATTTAAAAAAATCACAATTACCCTCAAATGACCTTGAAAATGGAGTTCAAGGTCATAGGTGTTTGTGTCATTCGATGGTCCCCTTTACCCCCTTCAACTTTTGTTAAGGTCATTTTTCGTTAAAATTAGTTTTTCCATGGTTTTTTGTCGTGGTCGGATTAAAATGAAACACCCTGTATATAACCTAACAAAGGCGTTTAGTTACATCAACTTTTACATACATAATAAATTTTATTGATATTTGATTTTACAAACATTTTATACAATGTCTAAAAGAATGTTGGATGGATCCTACTAATTTTAAAAAATCAATTCCAAGATCAAGTAAATATAAGCAGAAAAAAGAATAGTGGAAATGCTCATAAATGATGTAAGTAAATTTAATATTATATTAATTATATTTAATATTTAAATTATATTATAATTAATTAACATATATAATTATTATATAACATACATATATATTAACATAAATTGTATAGATAGGTTTATAAATGTAAAAAACTAAAAAATATTTAATTTCTGGAAGTACCTCAAATTTTGCAATGTTATAACTAGACATAATTACTTATAAAGTTGATTTACACTATTTTATTAACATAATAATAAAATTTGAATAACAAACCCTTTGTATGATTTTTACAGATGTTGATACATGACAGTGACACTAGCAGTTGCAGTAGCAATCATTCTGATGATACTAAAAATGTTATTATTGAAGAAAGTGATATCCCACAAATTCAAGAAATTGAACAAGTTGATGAGGTTCAAAGTAATTCAAGTGAGTCTGTAACCAGTTTGGAAATAACATGCAATATGAATTGCGAAGGAGATTGGATTAATGCTTGCCTGGTCAACAAAATCTCCGACAGTGAAGAAGATAAAGAAGAGATAACGTTCAATGAAAATAGAAAAGCTGAAAGAAAGATGAATAAAAATGTAAGTTACCTTAATGAAAGAGTCCATAAAAAAACAAACACGAGCAACGGAGAAATAATTTTAATTTGCATGTTGTTAGGAGTTCGACATTCACTTACTTGGGGAGCATTATTTGATATAATGAATATGATTAGTAAATTATTTGATAGAGATATTCTGCAAATAAGTAAATATAAAATGCTAAATTTTTTTCCCGAGAGAAAAGATTGTTTTACATATCATATTTATTGTTTTGAATGTAAACATTATTTTGGTAATCATTCAGAATTATCTTCTATCATCACTTGTGTTTCATGTCAGTTTGTGGTTAAGGATGCAAAAAAATGCCATATTTTTAACATTAAATAATAAATCTCAATTAAATTAATAATTAGAAAATCCTATTCTGCAACCTCACTTAAATTACAGAAGTAATCGAAAGAAGGAACACAATGATAATATTGAAGATGTTTTCGATGGAGATTTATACAAGCGACTGTCACAACCTAATAATATTTTGTTTGATGATAATAATTTTTCATATATTTTCAATACTGATGGATGCCAAGCGAGTGATTCAAGCCCTGTTAGTGTATGGCCAGTTTTTTTTAAATAAATGAACTACCGCCAAGGGTACGTGATGATAACTTTATTTTAGCAGGACTGTGCGTGAATGAAAAAAAGCCTACAATGAATTTATTTTTACCACCTTTAATAAACGAACTTAACGATTTATCCTCACGAGAAGTCGACTGAAAAAAAAACAATGAAATAATAAATTCAAAATTTATTCCTCTTGGATGCTGCGTGGATTCGGTATGCAGATGCAGTATGCTAAATATGAAACAATTTAATGGACATTTTGGCCGTACATTTTGCTACCATCCAACTGAGAACGTTGATGGTTTAAGAAAATATCCTGTAAATCACTCATTTTATCATCTTCGAACTAATAACAATATAATTAAAGACATGCTTTCTACGCGCGAAGAAGGTAAAAGTACAGGTCAAATAACAATAAAAGAAGTCAGTGGAGTTAAAGGTGTCTCAGCGCTTATAAATTTAAAATATTTTGATTTAGCTGATGGAATGACTCCAGATAGTATGCATTGCGTGTATCTTGGTGTTATCAATCAGTATACGGAAATTATCTTAAGAACTTACAAAAAACCATACTATGTTGGATCTCCGGTTGATTTGGATGATAAATAAACGACTTCTTTCTATAAAATCCCCGAAATGTATTACAAGAACACCACGTTCTCTATCTATTCGTAGCTCCTGGAAAGCATCTGAGTGGAGTAATTGGCTTCTTTATTATTGCGTATTATGCTTAGAAGGAATTCTTCCTGTGATATATTTAAAAAATTTATCAAAATTAGTATGTGGTATTGAAATCTTGCTACGGAATTCAATCAGCCAAGCGGATATTTGGCTTGCAAATGAATTGCTAATTAGATTTGTCATAGAATTTGAAAATTTGTATGGAAAAGATCAAATGACATACATGTTCATATGTTATTACACATAGCAAAAAGTGCAAAAAATCTAGAACCCTTATATTTTCACGATGCATTTTGTTTTGAAAATCTGAATCGCTTATTATTACACATAAAAAAGTCCAACAGATATAGCTGTTCAAATTGCAAATCGCTATTTTTTTACAGATCAATACCTCTATTTTCAACATATTTTCCAGTTGGATCCAGAGTTTTAGAGTTCTCAGAAAATTTCGAACATGAAGTTAAAAGCTGCATAGAGGTTGATAAAGCAGTCGTAATTGGTGTAGGTAAAGACTACTTATTCAAAGAAAACGTACAGCAGTTAAACTTCTTTGGATCATGCTTAAGTTATCAAAAATTCATTTATAATCATCGTAGATATGCCACAAAACATTTGCTTAGTGGAGAACGATGGTGAAAAAAAAGATTGTAATATTTTATCATCGTTTTAAAATTCATAAGAAATTAATTTGTAATATAGAAAATATCGTACATATTCAACAATGTACCATCGAATATGATAAGTTATATAAAAAGAGAAAAAAATGTATGTAATTTCTATTGTAAGAGGATCTCTTGGTGATTAAATAATAAAAGTTAAATAACAATAAAGATATTTATATTTAAAATAAAATAATGTACTTTTATTTTAACATCTTTATACATTTTGAGATGTATTAATAGAGAAATACCCATCGAACTATTTTTTTCGGAAAAAATATTGACAAAAATTAACAAATTTTAATTAATAAAATCAAACAATAATTAATAAAAGTTAATTTTTTCAGATATTAAGTAATAAAAATAAATAATAAAGAATTTATTTTAAATAATGACAAATAATTTCAAATAATGATCAATAATAATCGATAATAATCGATATTTGATAATACTTATAAATAATGACAAATAATTACAAATACTGACAAATATTGACAGATAATGACAAACAATAACAAATACAAAAGTCTCAATTCCAATAGTTATTATCGGTATTTATTACTTATTATTTGTCATTGTTTGTCATTATTTGTCATTATTTGAAATTATTTAAGATAATTTGTCAGTATTTATTTTCACTTCCACCAGGGTTATGTAATTGTGTAGAGTTTTTCAGTGTAGTAAAATAATAAAAAATCAGTGTAGAGAATATCAGAGTAGAAAATATCAGTCTAGAATATTTCCGTGTAGGAAAGGACGTTTGTGTCGAGTTTTTATGTGTACAGTTTGTTCGATGTCGATAAAATTATTAGCAGCAACCCTTTGATCTCGACCAAAACTGCATATAACATTTTTTGATATGCATAAATACATACAGCATTCGTTATTTCATATTCACAAACACATAGCTTTCAAAAAAGAGCATACCTCATGCACCACAAATAACTATTCGCAGCATACCTTTTATCAAGACCGAATCTGCAGATTACACCTTGTGATATGCATGAATACATACAGCATTCGTCATTTCATATTCACAAACACGTAGATTTGAAAAAAGCATACCTGCATAAATAACTATTTGCAGCATCTTTTCTATCTGGGCAGAATCTGCAAATTATATCTTGTGATATACATAAAACCATACGGCATTCATCATTCCATATTCACAAACACATAGTTTTAAAAGTAAGATTATATTTGCACAAATAATTATTTGCATCATCCCTTTTATGTAAATCGAACTGCAGATCACATCTTGTGATATGCATGAATACATAAAGCATTTGTTATTTAATATTTACAAACAAATACACGAAAACAATTTGTTATATAATATGACAATAGATCCTGTCTTAACTATATTAGAAGACCAAGTTGAATCAATCACAATGTCATATATCTGTTGTATGAATCTAACAACCAATCAAAGCAGTTCAATTAACATGCCATCAACAGCTATATTATATCGCGTTTTTTCAAGTTAATTCGTCTCATCGTCAGATCTCGATATAAAGAACATCTAAAAAACTATGACCGTCACCATGACTAACATTTCGCGATTTTCCATTTATGGTCTATAGTGATGTAGTTGTGTCTTGATGTGAAATCTAGTCCTTTTTCTCTGTCGTTTTGTCCGTCGTAAATAAAATCTAATCCCTTTGGTAGTATGTTTAATACATCACATCGCATCGAAGTAAATATATTTTTTTAATAACTACATAATATTACTCAATAACTATATATTCTTCGAATTTAATTGAAATTTAAATAATAAGTATTATGCTCTAATGTTATAATGTAATTACTTCTGATTTTAAAATACAATCATATTTTAATAATGGTATATTGTTATATTATTATTTTTGTTTCATATTTCTATCATTATAAATTTGTGGATTATATATTTTTTAATTTTGAATCAATGTTTAAATATAACGAGCGAGCGTTACATAGCGAGTGAGTTTTTAGCTGGTTTATATAATGGAAATTACTTTGAAGGAATGGCTATCGATTTATCTTAGCTTTAAAGTGGCATTTAAATTTATCATCATCATACATAATAATAATCAAGTGGCGCGGTAGCGCCACGAAGGCGAGTTTAAGAAGCAGACGAAGCTTTGGCGTCCGCGACACTATTTACTTCTGTATTGGTATCCGAGATTTCACTTTTAAGAAAAACGATACTTTCCATAATTGTTTCTAAGTCATTTTTATATATTATTACATTCGTGTGCAAATCAGTGATTTTTAATAGAATATGACGGGCGATATTAGCACGTCATAAGCTCAGCATGCCGCGAGAAGAAAGACTTGTACTAAATTCACACTGTTACAGGTACCAGCGCTGGCAAGGCGGGGAGAGCCGCTGGACGACGCGAGAGAGGCGGAGAGAGAGGGAGAGAGAGAGAAAATTCGGCGACACGCGACTGAGACGCGTGCCGCCAGATACGATCCGACCTTTGAACCGACTCTACATACAAAAAAATATTACTGCGGCGTCCTATTTAATTAAGAGTTTATATTATAGGTATAAAAATCATTCAAGAGCGGTGTCTAGGTGTATAACGTTGCCGGTGATGAGGTGTAGGTAGTTCGCCCCGTGGTTTTTGGTATCTAGGTGTAAAAATCATTTGAACGCGGTGTCTAGGTGTGCAGGGTGACCGATGACGAGGTCTAGGTGGTTTGCACCGTGGTTTTTGATGTCTAGATGTAGAAATAATTCAAAAAGGGTGTATATCAGAACAATAAGTGATTACACGTTAGTGATAAAAATGTTACAAAAAAGCTGTGGACAAAGGGTTAAAGATGCTTATATTTTATTTTTACGACGTCGAATATGAAATACTCAAAACAAATTACAAAAAAGGATTAAAATCTCTAGAAAAAAATTTTGAAAAAGTAAAAGGTTAGGCGAGTTTGATATATTCCGCAACGAAATTACAGATAGAAAAGAACTGAGATCAATCAAACAAAGTCAAGTTTATCATATTTAATCGTAACGAAGCAAGGAGTAACTCTCAAGATAATTACTATTCAACTTGCCATGCCCGTTTCACTTTGTTTATTGGTGGATAACTGAAATTTTCTTTTTATGTATTAAATCGTCATACAAACACAATAATTACAATGAAACGGACATGGCAAGTTGAATAGTAATTATCTTGAGAGTTACTCCTTGCTTCATTACGATTAAATATGATAAACTTGACTTTGTTTGATTGATCTCAGTTCTTTTCTATCTGTAATTTCGTTGCGGAATATATCAAACTCGCCTAACCGTTTACTTTTTCAAAAGTTTATTTTTATTTAGAGATAATAAAATATATTTGACAATATATAAGTAGAAATTAGATTTTACTAATTTCGTTACCTCAAATTGAAAACTATCACGAGCGTATATATTATTAAATTTCATTGTCAAATTCTAATAATGCTTGTTTGGATAAAAATAAATGAATACATAAAATATAGACTCCGATTTCATCAAAAATCAACTGTGAGTATATAGAGACAAATATATTTGCCATCATTTTTATCTTGTAAAAGGTTTGAGATACTGTAAATACAGTGTTATTAGTGCGTTTTTTTAAATTTTTCAAATTGCATATCTGTCGTCATACCAGATGATGAAATTTGTCAATTGGTGTCAACTCTGTAGAATGAAATTTGCTATTTTAACTATTGCTCTCTTAACCATATTTTAGCGTTTATTGGGGATTAATTGTATTTTTGACATTGGGTTTTAATCAAGCGTCAAAAAATTAATCAAAAACGTGTATCTACCATTGAAAGTTTACCAAGATATTGTTTCAACTCTATGCAATATCTTGCCCATTTCATTGGCTATCCGTTAATAACGTCCCAAGCAAGATATTGCCAAAAGTAAAATTTTTGCGCGGATATACACTTACCTGAATTCTATGATGCTAACTGTTTGCGATCTTTTTATTAAATTAAAGCTTGGGTTAAAATAGTTATCACTGCCTTAGGCAGATTTAGGATAAATAGTTTTATAATTTGAATTTTTTTAGGAAGCAGATCTGGCAATTACTGACCTTACCATAACAGAAGAACGCGAAAAAGCTGTTGATTTTACTATGCCATTCATGAACTTAGGTAAGTTTAATAATATGATGCTCAAATTAAATCATAATCTAGTGCTGATAAATTCATATAATACATTTACTGCTAAATAGACACCTTTCCCTGCACACTTATTTTGCTTACTCCAAAAGGAAGCTTTGTAATTGTAAAATTTTCAGTTTTGCCTAAACTTCGTAGAAACGCATTCGGAGGCGTTTGGAGTTCAGAGCATTTATTTTTAGAAAATGTCCGTGCGAATTGCTGTGTTCTTTTCCTGTGGCGTAGGCAGGGTAGCTCTGCATAAGTGGCCCTCCGACACCGGAACCCCACAGGCACGATTGTTAAACAATACTTCCGTGGGACCCGTTAATAAGCCTAGTTGGCTTCTTCTTTAAGGTTTGATATTTCCATACGTCCTCTGTCCACCAAAGTGATTAGGGGTTTAGGGTCAAAATCGTCTTCTCTTTCTGCATCAACCCTGTCTTCTTGTTGTCATGCTCTCAATGCTGTTACATCCAGCACTTCGCCTGATATTGTCATCTTTTAAACTCTTCTTTCTTTTTTCTTCGCCGTGTCTAAGGCGCACCTACAAGGTAGAATGAATACAATGCAGCCAGCTACATGTTTACAGCTTTTTTCCTTTTGACCATCCTCTTTGCAGAGAAAACAGCTCAAATCTATTTGGCATTCAGCCATGCGTTGATCGACTTCTCAACTTTTAAGGCAGAGGTTTGACCTATCTGCTCCATTGCACTCATCCTTCCAGTGTTCGAAGCCTAGGCACTTGTGGCACCTTCACACGCTTTCTGATCCTGCAACTTACAAGGCCCACGCGGATGTGCCCTATTCCTAGGAGCTCCTTTCGACAAGTATCACTATGGCTATTCTAACGCTTCTCATGTTAGATTTTAAATGGGTCACCCTCCTGCTATATTCTGGCTTTCCAAAGGCTCTTTCTATGGCTGCTTTCACCACTTCTTCTGTAGCTTCCGAGTCTATATTCCTCATTCCCAGGGTTGTCTTCCGTTCTTTCTTTTTAACCTGTCCAACGCTTAGCACTGCTTTTTCCTATTCTACAGTAAGCACTGTCCTGTCAGATCCTCCTCCCAATTTTAGAAGGACGTCTCCACTTCTTGTTTGCTTGACTCCAACAACCATCATTCCAGTTGTGTTCGGGTTTACTTTCTTTTGGATTTTTTCCAAGACTTCCGCAGACGTCTTGTTTTGCCCCACTTTAACTAGTAGTCTTTCGGGAAACTTGTTCTTGTTGGGTCCGATTTTCTCCCGTTGGTCTGATGCATTTCGGGTGACTCTCGGAACGAAATTCTTACGCTGCATCGTCGTTTTCTCACGTCGCTGTCTCTCCCTGCTTTGCTTTCCTTTGCTCTTCTCTTCAGGGCTGCTAGTCGGGCTACTTTTTGATCTCTTGGCCCCTGCGCTTGAAAGTACAGCATCTCTTATGACCTAACCCTGTGCGCGTCTGCTCACTTTCTCCCGTACCTCGTGATAATATTCATAATATTCGACGCCATGTTCGTAACTTCGATCCTTATTATCACCCACTTCGTGCATCTCCTTAAATTGGGTCCTTAAAACTTTGAGTTTGTTGACCCGTTTTGCGATGTCTTCTATGCTCCTTGGTGTGGACTGATAATCCCCGATTAGGTCATCCACTTCCTTTTTCAGCTTCTTAATGTGCTTTTACTCTTTCTTACGTGCCTTCATTGCTTTCTGCCTGTACTGTCTGTATTCTGTCATTTGCTGAGTTGACGAATTAGTGCTTGTGCTTCTCGCGCTGGCCATATTTGCCAAACTCTCCTGACTGTTCGTTCGTACGAGCAAAGGATTTCCTCTTAGACAAAGCTTTAGTACCTTTTATGGGCACATACCTTTTTTCTCTATCTTCTTTAGCTCTTCCAATGCAATCGCGAGACTCGTTTTAATCAGACCGTGCACGTTGATCTTGCCTTTAGTGTACTCGTTCACTTCGGTCATTATGCTCTTAAGACCACTGGGGTCATCGTCGACACCGTTGGGGTCTCCGATGTCGACGGTTTTGACGCTTTTAACGTATTCTTCTTCTGATTTACTTCCATTTTATTTTCTTCTCTTCATCTCCTCTACACACGTACAACGTCTTAGCCCTCATATCGCTCTTCCGCCCTACGCGTTATCCCATGACTGGCCTCCCGTCGTGAAACATCTCTTACCAGTCACGGTAGCCTCGGCAAGACCGTGACCTCAGCTCTAGCCTTTTGACCACAGTAGAACCCAAATCCGGGCGCCATCCGGCTCTACTACGGCCAAGAAGATTTTCGCCGGCTGAAAGGGCAGCTAGGTCCAGTTGGCTAGACGGACCCGGGCCCTGTGTGGGGGGCTGGGAGCACCAGCAACTCAGTTTTCGAACTGTACCCTCCGTGCTCAGGCTTAAGAGCCCAGTCTGAGAGACTTAGCAGGGCATGAGCGGCCAAGAAAGACGGTGATCAGACCTCCTCGTCACACGGCAGGCTAGAGCACCTCAGAATTGCTATTTCTGTAAAGCGTACAGACCGAAGTCTACAGCTCTCCCCTAAGATCGCAGGAGACAATCCTCCAGTCGCACACGAGGCAGCTTTTGTACCGCCCTGCTTACTCGGGCAGTCCGATGACGCCACTTCCCGTAAGAAGCGAACTTCATCCCTGGACGTGCGGATTGCTGTGTGTTTGTACATATACCGTCATGATTCTGAAACCACGCGACTGATCGTAATAAAATTTAACATGCATGTATGTTTTCTGATTATTTATGGATCTAAGAAATTTTTTTTTATGATTCTGACTATTTTATCGCCATATTATAGCGATTTTTCATTTATTAAAAAATATTTATATTTTTTGCCCTCTTTGCCTGTATCGATCCTTAGTGAAAGCGCAACTAGCTCCATCCGCAGTCGTAGCAGTCTTCACGTTTCGTCCCTGCTCAGTTCCCGCATTCACTCAGGCTTTCGCCCGCGACGCAGGGAAAAACTCTTAAGAGAAAAACCTGCGCCAGGAACAGAGCGCATACATAAAAAATATCTTAGCCTAAACGCACGGTAAGTCGTTGTCAACTATAAATCTAATAATAATCGAAACTCCCATCCGCACGCTCGCTCGACTGAAGCGCAGAACAACGACTCCATGCTTTCACTTAATGGCAGTCGATCCGGACAACATGCTCGCAACAAGCTTCGCTTGTTTTAGTCTAATTACGTCCGCGCAGGAAAATCTCGGCTTTTCCTCGCCCTGCGGTCTCTCCAATTACCGGGTGTATCCACCCGAGGGAGAGAAAAAAACGCAACACACACCACGAGGCCTACGTAACCTTTTGCATGACGCACTGGAGCACTTGTGTGTGTGTGTGTGTGTGTGTGTGTATGTGTGTGTGTGTATACCCTCATAATTCTGGAACCATGCAACCAATCGTAATAAAATTGAACATGCATATATGTTAACTGATTCTAAATTTATATACATTTGATTTTAAGATTCTTTGGGAGTAAGATAGGCGCAACAAAGCGGAGGAACTGCGAGGGTAAAATCGTCGCGAAATAATCAAAAATTCTTTGTGTGAAATGACGTACTTAGATTTATTCAATGTTGGTCGCGTGACAATCTGGAGATGATACGACTTGTCTTGACTCTAGCAGAACTAAACTTACTTAGCTCCAGCGTCGACTATTGGCGGTTTCGTCTGTTCTGCCTCCTATACCGATCAAGCGATCGGGCTAGCAGGGACGGACTATGGCGTGGTTTGGAAAGCTCGTTCTTAATTCGAATCGGCCCCTTGAAATTTTGTAAGTTTTTTTTTCATTAAGAAAATGGGAAAAAACTTGTAGAATCGTCAAAGGTCTCTTATGACTCCGTAGGATTTGTTCTTATTCTTTACAGCTAAAAAACTATAAAAATATTTGTTTGATTATATAAACTATATAGTAAACACATCATATGATCCGCATTTACGCACAAACGTGCGTGATTTAGCGAAAAAAAGGAAACAAGTTTTTGCAGGGTTTTGGGATTGTATACATCGCCATTTTCATGTTTGTGTATGTATATGTATGAATGTGTGCGTGTCTATATATATATATATATATATATATAACGTAACAAAGCTCTGCCTAAAATTCCTTTTGATCTAAAAATTTTTAAAAATATGGAAAATTCGGCATTTTTTATGTAGTTTCAATTAGTTAGGGGAGTTTTTTAAAATTTTGTTCCCAGACGGAGCTACGCGTTCCATAACATTAAAAAATTACTACTTTACGAAATGATCAAGCTGTCAGAAAGCACAAGGGCTCAGAAAAATTCTAAGCAACGACTATTTTCATGTATTTTGAGCTGCTGAACAAGAATCCGATGTTCTCAAGCGTTCGTCCCTAACCTCAAAAAACACCCCACAAAATTGTTTTTTCACACAGTTGAGAGGTTTATCCTATGATCGACGGGAGGAAAATTATTGACAGAGAGTATTTTTATGTATTTTGTGCTGCTGAACACAAAACCAGCCGTCTTTTTTACCGATACCTCAAGCGCTCGTCCCTAACCTCAAAAAACCATCCAAAATGTCTTTTTTACGCGGTTAAGAAATTTACATCTAGAGGAAAATCATTGACGAAGGCTATTTTTATGAATTTTGGTGCACTGAATTTGATCCCGAAGCTAAATTTTATTTTTTTACTTTTACTTCAGTGCACTTAAATAATGTAACTGATTACTGATAATATGGTTTATACTGTGCAATTTTTTTATTGATTCCTATGAAAGCTCTTTGCGTTTTACAGGGTTGAGACTGTCTTTATTACAAAGCCCGCATTACTTTCTTTTTTTTATTTTTTTAAGTTTTTTAATTATTACTTTTATTTTTGTATATTTGTATTATCTTGTTGAACATATTTTAAATTCAATTATTAATATTGTACTATTGATAATGGACTTGGTGCATTAGAGTATCTAAACACAGTAATTTTTTTGTCGGGAGATACTAAAAACGCATGTCCTTCTGAAATTTTTGTAACAGACGGTGCAGCCGAGAATCTTTTCTTTAGTGATCTTTAAGTTTTTTCGTAATCTTTTTTGGAATAGTGAAAGAATGTTATTGTTTGGAACTTTTGTCTCGCCCAGTCATAAAGTTATTTTGGATTTAAAATCCCTTCCGTAGCTTTGGCCTGCAAGCTGGTACGAGTAGTTTCTCTTTTTAACACGGCTCCTACTCTAAGTTCATCATTTGATATCTATTTTTATAGTGCTGCTTTGCACCATCTGTGACGTATATAATCTTATTCATTTTTGGGAATCTTTTCTTTATTTCAGAAATAATCTTTTCTTGTAAAATATAAACTGCGGCCGTATCATGAGTAGTACATTCAGAAAGTGCTATAAAACTACAATGCCTTGTTTCATTATCTTCTCTGTAATATAGTACTGCAACATTTATTGTACACTGATCATTGTTAAAATGAAATTGCTGAGCAGCATCCTGAACGACGTAAGCAAAATTTTCAGAATAATCCATCTCCAGAAGCCTTTCGTTCTCTTGTAAATTGTTCTTCTGATCTTTTATATATTTAGATTGATTTTTTGCGATGAAATGATGTGGTTTAAGTTTTTTAAACTCAAAGACTATTCAGACGTAAAATCATCTACCGAAAGACATTCTCTTTTTAAAGTACATTTATTTGTTGACTGCCAGACACTAAAAATTAATTCTTCAATCTTATTTTCGTATAATACAGAAGATACATGTTCTTCAAATTTTAAAAAATTACCACATTTTAACAACTTCCTAAAAAACAAGCAGGATTCTGATTTCTACATAGGCTGCTTTAAAACAAAGCCTCAGCAAGAGTTTTTTTTAACAATTACAAAAAAAATTGATAAACTCCCAAAAAAACAAAAAAATTTTACACAGTTTGAGAGTTTTTATACTACACGCAACTGAACACGATTGCACTCCAAACCCTGGTAATTATTTCCTTTATTATAGAGTATGTATTTTGTATGGTAGATTTTAATATACTTTTTTTAAAATACTGATTGAAACTTATAAATTAAAGTCTAAAAACTGTAGATTATTATTTTTACCATAGATAGAATGCATAATATCTTTATATTCAAGTTTTCATTAGTTTTTGAGTCTCGTCGAACTTGTTATTTTAAAAATCAGTATTAACCCTTTTACTAGTATACATTTACAAAAGTCTTCTCATTTTTCTTAAGAGAACAGATACACCAATTGTAAAAATATGAAAAATTAAATTTAATAGTATAATTTTCCAAATTAAGGTGTATTAGTCCCCTTAAAATTAATGTACGTTTTTTCAGTACGTAAGACAGGTCAACCGATAGTTCTATACAGTGAAAGCTGTAAAAAAACAAAAAGCAAAAGGTCTAATGCCTCAGCCATTACTCTAAGTACTGATGAGCTTTGCGAAATCGCAAAGAAAAAACTTAAAATGATGGAATAAGAAGGGGGTTCAATTAATTAATGACATTTTTGAAAGAAACTCTGCAAACGACTTAGCAAACGCTGTACAAGATGCAAAAAGCCACTCGAAAATGACAAAAATGTCTGCAGAAGAAGCTTTGGAACTCATGGTAGCGACTAAAATGACAAAAGACACATATAACGAAATTAGAAATCGAGCTCGAAAGCATAACCACGATATATACCCTTCGTACAAAAAAGTATTACTTTTTTTTATAAAATATATATTTGTAGTAGGCGAAATTTCCATAATTTAGTTTTAAAGACTAATGGTTTCATGTTCTTGCAATATACATAAGAGTTCTTACTAATCACTAATCCACATATATATTTAAAAGTTTGTCTATATTTAATAAAAAAATTATGAAAATAATTTAAAAATTCAAACCATTTTATATAATCAATTATCGGCAAATTATCATAAATATAAAGCTAGAATTTAAGTAATAAATGGATATATTTTAACGTTTATAACGTCCATACAATAACTGATACCTAAAAACCTTAATAAGAGCTATGTAAATTACTCCGTATGTGCCCTGGTAGAAATTTTACCATTTTCGTTGGATCGCACATGTTAATCAAATGGGTATATTTTTAATGCACAATAGAAATGCTTACCTGTACATTTTTTGTCGTTTTTGTAAATACTAATAAAATAACCGTAGCGTGACGTTTTAACGACAAAAAAATTCACCATTTATTGCCCAATTAATGGGGAACATTTCTATCAGGGCATCCATATAAGCATATTAATAAAAAGTAACATTCTTATTCATATTATAACTCTATATTAATTTTATAATATATAACACACGATATATACACACACACACACACATATATATATATATATATATATATATATATATATATATATATATATATATATATGGGACGTTTCACGTCAACCGGACCATCAGTGCACCCAAAATTTGGGTTAACCTAACAAGACGTTTGAGATCTCAAAATGATCGTCTGGTCAAGGGCTTTTGAAAAAGTTCTGGCCTTTTCAAAAATCCAATGTTGCGCATAAAATATGGAGCCTGAAACCCACGTTTTCATAGCATATTCAACAAAAACAATAGTAAAAATGTTCTAATTTGTGAAATATCCCACCAAAAAGCATGTACAACTCATGATAGGACATATTATTGACAATGCTGACGGAATTCCAAAATCAAAAATGGCGGAATCAAAATGGTGGACATTATACCAGCACCAAACCCATTTTACCGCAACAAATGATTTTAGATCACTTTAAAGTATCGATAGGAGGGTTTTTGGGGCCACTGCACCTTATTTTAACCTCGAAATTTTAAAATCCAAAATGGCCGATCCAAAATGGCGGACATTATACAACCACCAAAACTATTTTACCGCAATGAACGATTTTAAATCAGTTTAAAGTATCGGTATGGGAGTTTAAGGGGCCGCTGAATCGTATTTTAACCTCGAAATTTCAAAATTCAATATGGCCAATATAAACTGGCGGATATTTGTCATAACCCATCCGCAGGCTCTCTCGTGAAAAGCCCCTGCTAACGCGCAACCCGCCGGCTAGTACCGCGGCGCGCCGCTAGGCGGCTGCGCATTACCCACAAGTGAAGTAGCGTCGCGGAGGGCACATAAGGAGGCCGGGTCCAGCGCTGTACCTCGCCCCTCTTCCAACAGCCTAATGCTGCAAGTACACGGCTCGTGTCCAATGACAACTTGTGCAAAGACATCAGCAAATAAAACTGTTTTATGGCAAAGGAATTTATTGCTTTCAAGTGATTTATTTCATCCCTCTTTTTTACCTACACCCCCAACCCCTTCCCACGTTTAGCAACCCATAGAAAGGAATATTTTCTTCAAGGAATGCTTTCTTCATCGGCGACTTTTTCTCCAACAGTCTTTTTCAGGATAGTTGGTAAGCAAGTCCATCAGCGGCTTTATTCATAGGCAACTTTTTCTCCAACAGTCCTTTTTAGAATAGTTAATAGGTACATTAATAGATACATTGGCAACTTCTTCTTCAACATCCTTTTTAAGGCAGTTGTTGAGTAAGTCTTACTTTATGGGCAACTCCTTGTTCAACTGTACTAGCCGTAATTTTGTTATTTCTAACATTTTTTTTGTTTTGGTTGTGCTTTCTCATATCCTACAACAATGTCTTCTCCTGCGAAAAAATATCGTATCGATAGATGCGTTAATCCATTTGATATTAATACAGGACACAGCAAATCTTTTAGGAAGATCTCCAAAGAATTTCAAGATGTCTATCCTGATTATCCAACATCTTCACTGATTTGTGATACATGTAGAAAATCCTTTTACAAACAACATGATTTGTCATCTCCAAACGTCAGTATGAACGTTGATTTTGAATCAGAGACTGACTCACCTTCGGTTTCAAACACGGATGCACCTATGCAAGATGATCTTACAGATATTTTAACTGGTCTTAAAAACAAATTCCAATCCCTGCCGGAGAACGATCCATTACGTGTCAGTATTCTTACTATTTTGCCTGAACACTGGGCAATACGTAAAATTATGAACCAATTTGGTGTGTCTCACAGAATGGCTCGTAAAGCAAAACAGTTAAGAGAATCAGATGGAGTTTTGGCTTCTCCTGTTGCAAAAGGTGGAAAAACATTATCTGCAGAAACTACTCAGAAAGTTGAAGATTTTTACGAAAATGATCTTAACAGCAGAATTATGCCAAATAAAAAAGATACCGTCAGTATTTATTTATATGGTGAAAAAATAAAAGTGCAGAAAAGATTATTACTTACTGATATTAAGAACCTTCATAATCAATTTAAAGAATAGTTTCCTGAACATCCGATTGGGCTTACCAAGTTTGCGGAACTGAGACCAAAATGTTGTGTCTTTGCAGGATCCTCTGGTACACACAGTGTATGTGTATGTACGATACACAAAAATTTCAAGGCGATGATTGACGCAGTAAATATAGAAAAAATCTCAAACAATATTCTGAAGAATTATAAAGATTGTTTGAATTTCGTTCTATGTGAGGATCCCAAACCAAGTTGTTATTTGAATGAATGCAAATTTTGTCCGGACATTCAAAAGTTTTCTAATTACGTTGAGAACATTATGGATGAGCACAATATTGATCAAGTCATCTTCAGCACGTGGCAATCAACCGATAGATACACTTTGATAAAACAATGCCTAACATCGCAAGAATTTATTGAAACTTTATGTTCTAGCCTAGAAAAGTTGATACCTCATCACTTCATCGCTAAGGAACAATCAAAGTTTATTTCTGGGAAGAAAAATAATCTTTCAGATGAAGAGGTTCTTGCTCAATTGGATTTTGCTGAGAACTATGCTTTTACAGCCCAAGATGCTGCACAGGCATTTCATTTTAATAATGATCAAAGTACGATTTTTCTTGCTGTTGTTTATTATAAATCTGAAGGCAAGCTAAAGCATTTCAGTACAGTATCTATGTCCGACTATACTACTCATGAAGCCACTGCAGTATACATAATGCAGCAAAAGCTTATATCTGAAATTCGCAACGTTTGTCCCACAGTAAAAAAGGTAATATATGCTACTGAAGGTGCTAAACAGCATTTTAAAAATCGTTATCAAATGAGTAGTTTAATGAGTCATAAGAGAGATTTTGGCATTGATGCTGAATGGCACTGTTTTGCAACAGCACACGGAAAAGGTAGTTGCGATGAAGTTGGAGCGATAGTAAAGAGAGAAGCTACAAGAGCGAGCTTACAAGCTGCAAAAAGTAAAACAATTCTAGATGTTAAAGCTCTTCATTCATGGGCTAATGGGCGATCATTCAATATAAAATTTTTCTTATACACCAAAAAAGATCACGAACAAACTCGTCAATTCCTAACAAAGAGATTTAAAAACTGTCCACCTGTCACAAACATACAAATGGGGCATGGATTTATCCCAGAAAATAATGAAACGTTGAAAGTCATGTATTACTCAAATGCCAATGAACCTAGGAACAGAGTAATTTATGATATCGGCGAAAGCTATTTATCACCAGTAAAAACTCCACGAACAAGGAGCCAGAATTGATAAGAGTGCACAAAATGTCATTAAAGATTGATTCTTTTGGCTAAATTGTATATTTTTTTCATCCACGCAGGCATATACATATACACAGAACAATAGAAAAATGTAAGTGCAAAAACCGCAGAAAGATAATTCTAAATCTAATAGACCGGAAAAATATAAGATTCATGTGCACAAATACTGATTCCGATAATACGTTTATAACCATTTACCTCACAAACCCCCATATCGAGACTTTAAATTGATCTAAAATCATTCGTTGCGGTAAAATTGGTTTAGTGGCGGTATAATGTCCGCCATTTTACCGCGCTGCAGCGTGCATGGCGTGTTCGGCGGGTTGCGCGTAAGCAGGGGCTTTTCGCGAGAAAGCCTGCGGGTGGGTTATGACAAATATCCGCCAGTTTATATTGGCCATATTGAATTTTTAAAGTTCGAGGTTAAAATAAGATTCAGCGGCCCCTTAAACTCCCATACCGATACTTTAAACTGATTTAAAATCGTTCATTGCGGTAAAATTGGTTTGGTGGTGGTATAACGTCCGTCATTTTGGATCCACCATTTCGAATTTTGAAATGTCGAGGTTATAATAAGATTCAGTGACCCTGAAAACCCCCATATCAATACTTTAAACTGATCAAAAATCATTTGTTGCGGTAAAATGGGTTTGGTGGAGGTATAATGTCCACCATTTTTGATTTTGGAATTCCGTCAGCATTGTCAATAATATGTCCTATCATGAGTTGTACATGCTTTTTGGTGGGATATTTCACAAATTAGAACATTTTTACTATTGTTTTTGTTGAATGTGCTATGAAAACGTGGGTTTCAGGCTCCATATTTTATGCGCCACATTGGATTTTTGAAGAGGCCAGAACTTTTTCAAAAGCCCTTGACCAGACGATCATTTTGAGATCTCAAACGTCTTGTTAGGTTAACCCAAATTTTGGGTGCACTGATGGTCCGGTTGACGTGAAACGTCCCATATATATATATATATATATATATATATATATATATATATATATATATATATATATATATATATACAGGGTGACCCAATTTAAACGGGCACCGCTCATAACTCGTCAGGGACAGCCAAAATCGAAAAAATGGTAGAAACCAAAGTTGTAGGATATCGAGGGGACAACCCGATGGTGACCTTGGATTTGACTTTGAACGCGTTTTTCAAGGTCATTTGAAGGTCAACTTTGGATTTTTAAATAGGAATCCCATTCTTTTATTGCGGGAATGGAAAGAGCGGTAAATTTTACGTTCAGAATGGTATGTTCGGTTGCGGCACTGAAGGTCATCGCAAGGTCATGCAGCCAGAATGAAACCCCGCCTACGTAATTCCTCTAGCAACGCCAAAGTAAAAAAAAGTGGTAGAGACCAAAGTTGTTGTATAGGGGGGGGGGGAGAATTGTGACCTCGAATTTGAGCCAGTCCTACAGGGTCATTTCAAGGTCAAATTATTTTTTTTCAAACAGCACCCACTTTTTCGACTCCGGATCCTGAAAGCGTGTAAAATGTTGCACTTTAAACGAAGTAGTAAATTTAAAATAGAAGAAAAGATTTTAATCATTTAGCGTACCATTTCCTGCGTTTTGTCATCATTATAAAACTTGATGTCCAGGACCCACGACGAGGACGTAGCAGGGTGGATTTTCAGGTCCCATTTTGATCCGGCCGATGAAGGCAAGACGTGAAGACACCGGCCGATTAAGGCAAGAATCATAGCCCGGCCGATGAAGGCAAGACGTGAAGACACCGGCAGATGAAGGCAAGACCATGAAAAAATCACTTTATAAATAGAGTTTAAGCTTTACCTAATTAAGTGTTCAAAAATCCCTCCATGATGTCTAATACATAGTTGAATTCTTCGCTCAAAGCTTCCAACAGTCGACAGAAGCACATGCCTTGGTATGCCTCTGCAAGTATTAATGATTCTTTGCATCATATTTTCTCTAGTAGTAGGGGCGTCCGCATACACGCTGTTTTTCAAAAAGCCCCATAAATAAAAATCTGGGCTCGTGAGATCTGGGGATCGTGGAGGCCACTCAACATGATCTTCACCACGTCCAATACCTATCCATCTATTACGGTATGTTTGATTTAAAAAATCTTGAACATCTAAACTTCTATGCGCAGGTGCACCATCATGTTGAAGCCACATACGCATTCTGGTTTGTATATTAACATCTTCTAACAGATTTGGTAATTCATTTGTCAGAAAATGGAGGTATCTATCTCTGTTAACATTACCGTCAAAAAAGTAAGGCCCAATTAGATAGCCATTAACAATACCACACCATACTACAAGACTCCATTGATGTTGGTGATCGACTGCACGGGTCCAATGAGGATTTTCAATGGACCAATAGTGGGAATTGTGTCGGTTTAGTTGACCTGTATTATGGAAAGTGGCTTCATCGGAAAATATGACGTACCTGAAAAAATGTGGATCGTTTTGCAATCTTTCCTGTGCCCATTGGCAAAATCGTAACCTTCTTTCAAAATCACGTTCTGTTAGCTCTTGGGTCAAAGTAATATGATATGGATGGTAACGATGGAGTCTTGTTATTCTTCTCACTGTTTCTCTCGGGATGCCAGATCGTACTTCTATTTGTCGAATTGAAATATGAGGATCTAAATAAATCATAGCAAGCACCACCAATACTCGTGGATCATTTCGCTCGATAGTCATTACTCTATGACGTTGTCGTGATCTTTGAGGTCCTCGCCTCTCTCGCTGTTCAATTCTCTGGATCGTACTTCGAGATGGATGATGATTTCTGTTTGGGAAACGCCTCCGATATAATTGTGCTGCTGCATTATAATTTCTTCGACACTCTCCCAAAATCAATAAAATATCAACAATTTCGCTTCGACTATAGTCCGGCATATTTACTTAGATTATAAATATTACAAAAATAAAAAAAATGACTCAAATCACATATTTTCAATTATTAAATTAGTATTTGAAGTCGATAAATATCTAAATAAATTTAAAAATTCTACTGCATTACTAGAACTTAGACTGTTTTCTGCAAAAAATAATAAATAAAAAACTACTTAAACAATTATTTAATTGCAAATAGTAATTATTAATTTTTTATTATAAAATAATTTATTGATTAGGAAGCTTTTATGAAATAGATAATAAATAAATATTTTGTAATTCCAAAAGTGTTAAAAGTAAATTTTAATAGATAACTTATAAAATAGTTAAAATTGTATTTTAGTAAAAGATTTATTTTAACTTATTAAATTTTATGAAGTGAAATCAAACTTATACATACATTTAAAATATGGGTAATTAATCGGAATATTTAGCTCTTAAACAATATTTTCTAGAATAATCGCTATGACTTGAAATTATATCAAACATTTTTTAATTTTAAGTAAATTGATTCTTCAAGAAATACCTTCATTACGTATTGCAGAACTTTTTTTATACAAGACATTAATACAAAAATTTTAATAGAAAATGTATATTCGTATTATTTTTAATATTAAATGAAATGATGTAAAAAGTACAATCTTCATTTGTTAACAATAATAAATATTCTGTTACGTTAGATAACAATTTTTTTACATTAACATAACTTTAGATGCAATATTTTATATTAATATGTATGTTATTAATTAATTATTATCGTGTTAAATACAATATTTTACAGCTTACATATTGTACAAGTTTAAATAATGAACATACATTTTTTAGTGTTGTTGGTTGTTTATTATTACTTATCTAATAGAAAAGTGCAAAAAATTTAAGTACCTACCAATTTCTGCTGCAAAAATATTTCTAATAGAATTAAAATATTTATACAGTGGAATTATCACTAAATAATTATATTAACTGTTGCCAGTAATTGTATGTATAATCTGTGTGACGACATGGTATGTATTACAAACTTTATAATTCTGCTTATACATATGTATTTTCAACATGCGTGTTTACATGTATGTGTGTATAGCATATGTATACAAACATACGTATGTATGTATATCTATGTATACTTAAAACAATAATAATTTATGAATAAATTAAATGGAAAAACAACAACGTTATTTAAAAAAACATAATGCAATTTATTTCTGATTCAAATAATAAATGTGTGTAAAATAAATATAAAAACTTTTTTACTTTATACTTCGATGTTTTACTTTTTCTTTTTCTGTATCGATGGCTTTTTATTGTAAAATTCTATTCATATTTTGGCATTACGGTTTATCAATTTATGATATTTTAAAAATAAAACATTTAATATTTTTTTTACGTTTTTATCAAACTTTGACGTTTTTCTACAATACTTCGATGTTTTACTTAATCTTTTTCTGTATCGATGATTGGCTTTTTAATAAAAATTTTCGTTAATATTTTTGGCGGAAGGCCGAGTGTGAGACTCTTTCGACAATTTTCGGAGGCTATTTTTATTTTTGCAAATCGAAAGTTCGGGCGGCAGGTACGGCGCGGGGCCGGGGCGCCTGCTTGAAAATCATTCGTGAGTTAAGCGTCGTAGGGGAAGGTTCGACGGAGTCGCGGTGGCAAGACTGAGCGCGGGACTTATTTTAAAAGGCTTATTTCGGGAGCCATTTTTATTTTTCGCACATCAGGAGTTTGGGTAGGTAGGTGGCGACCACCTAGAGGAGTCATTCGCAAGTTAACCGTCGGAAGGGATCATTCGGGGAATAGCGAGACTTATGTTTGGACGCTAGCGAGGGCTCATTTGCGTCTTGGCCGCTGGACAGAGAACATCTAAGAAGGGATTTCATCTCGGATACAAAGTAAAAGTAAAGTTTGAAAAAAAATAATTTGACCTTGAAATGACCTTGTAGGACTAGCTCAAATTCGAGGTCACAATTCTCCCCCCCCCCCCCTATACAACAACTTTGGTCTCTACCACTTTTTTTTAATTTGGCGTTGCTAGAGGAATTACGTAGGCGGGGTTTCATTCTGGCTGCAGGACATTGAGATGACCTTCAGTGCCGCAACCGAACATACCATTCTGAACGTAAAATTTACCGCTCTTTCCATTCCCGCAATAAAAGAATGGGGTTCCTATTTAAAAATCCAAAGTTGACCTTCAAATGACCTTGAAAAACGCGTTCAAGGTCAAATCCAAGGTCACCATCGGGTTGTCCCCTCGATATCCTACAACTTTGGTCTCTACCATTTTTTTCGATTGTGGCTGTCCCTGACGAGTTATGAGCGGTGCCCGTTTAAATTGGGTCACCCTGAATATATATATATATATATATATATATATATATATATATATATATATATATATATATGCGTGTCTTTGTGTCTGTGTATGTGTGTCTGTGTGGGCTTGGGTGCATGTGCGCGCGTGTGTGTGCGTAATAGCAACGCGCAAAGTGCACTCAAATATGATTATAATGAAAATTTGGTGTTGGTAAACTAAAAAAATGCATGCACTTTTAATTAATGAATTTTAAACAGTCTCTTATTGGTCGGTATAATATCTTATTATATAATTTTTATTTATTTAGTTTACTTTTCTTGTTAGTATCAAATGTATAATAGCCTATCTTTTTACACATATAGCCAGTTCTTTTTTCACTGTAATAGTTTAAAATAAAATATTCATTCAATAGATCGTCAAATGTAAAAAAGAAGCTTATCCGCATAATTTAAACATCAATGAAACATAATGTACAGTTTCACTACAAGATTTACTAGATCATACTGTCAAGAGATTATGTTCTTCGTTAAAATTAACATTTGATAAAGAAATAAATACACGTTTAGTTCTGTATGCTAAATATGGGTTTGATGGAACTAATGCAAACAGATATAAACAAATATCTGGTGAAAAAGCAGTGCTCTTGATTACTTGTTTTGTTCATTGGTAGTTCCACTAAAACTAGTTGACAAGTAATAATCAAATTTATTGGGAAAATCCAGCTCCATCATCAACTCGACTTTGTCGACCTATTAAAATTTTTTATCGCAAAGAAACTGATGAATTATGTAAAGCGGAAGAGTCCGATTTTAAACAGCAAATAAAAGATTTGAATGATGTTGAAGTTGCTGGGTGTAAAATATTATTTGAAATGATGTTGACAATGATTGATGGCAAGGTAAAGCATTACTGACAAAAAATTTCAATTTTTTTATTTTTTGTGCGATATATAATTCTCTTGTTGAAATTGATTTCATTTAATTACTAGCAAATCATTTGACTGGGTCAAAAGTCATTTTCAAAATTGTAAACATTGATTAGGATTGTCTAATGAATATAGAAATCATAGCTATTTAATAGCTGGAAAATGGTTATGTAAAATGTGCTCGATTACAAAATCGAAAAAATGATAATTTTGAGGTTATGTTTATTGTATCAAATGCTCAAAAAATGTAAGAAAAACCGTTTTATCACCAGCTTATTTCTAGCCATTTTAAATATTTCGATTTCGACTAAGGTTTAATCTATTAATATTATCTAAATAATAAGAAATGTTCTCTTACAACTATTTGTTCACATAATTAATTAACAGTATCGAGAACATTAAATAATTTTATGAATCGTGCTTGAATTCAATAAATTTTCAGGTTTGTAATGCGCTAAATGACACTTCATCGCAAAGATGTTTTGTTTGTGATGCGACAATATCACAATTAAACAAAATTGACTATTTATTGAATAGGTCTATTCAAGAGTCAACTTTAAAATATGGTTTTTCAGTTCTTCATGTCCACATACGGTTTATGAAACTTGTACTTCATATTTCTTATCAGATAGAAATTAAAATGTGGAGAGTAAGAATTTCGTATTTGTGGAAGAGCTGTTTTTGTTGATTTTGAATTATGAGATATATCATTATTGTTTACGCGATTACTTTGCTGTAATATAAAATATATCTTATTTGTTTTTTTTTCTAAATTATTTTTATCCGGACATTTTAATTGTAAAAATTCTTTTTAATTATTAAGCCTTAAATGTTTCTGTTTTTATGATATTTGATGATTACGATATTTAAGTTAAAATTTTAAATTATCCTTAATGAACATCCTATATAGAACTTTATGAAACTATTAAATGTTTTAAATTAATAAATAAATTATTTCAAAACGTGTTAAAAATACAGGTGCTCCTTTTAAAAGATTTTTCATTTGTTTTAACGTAAAACTAATCGATTTCTAATCAAATTTAGTAATAATAATTCTTACCCTATTGCAAAATCTCACGTGAGATCTTACTTAAGATCTCACCTGAGATCTCATGCCAAAATCTCATCTGTAATTTTGGTCCGGAAGCTGCTGGATCCTCTTATTTAATAAAAAATAAGGTTTTTAATATTGGAAGTCGCCTATAAGGAGGTGCTCCTACTCAGAAGAGTTAAAAAAACTAGGTTTCGAAGCATTTACCGGACTCTTGGGTGGTCGCCGAAACCAAAACGGTAACGGTGGGCACTGTGGGTAAAAAGAAGGAGGAGACAGCCATTCAGGTACGGCTGGAAAAGACTGACGTCGAGGCACTAAAGGCCCTTGTTTTCAGACCTTTCTGTGGAGGGGGTAGGGCGCATGTCGTCCAGTTCAAGGAAAAGGCAGAGGAAGAGCCGGGACGGACGGGAGTAGAGGTCATGAAGGTCGATCTCAGCGAGGAGACCACCTCCCACCTGCTGTGTGAATGCCCAGCTTTCGCAGTGACACAACAGAGGGTGTGGGGAATTCCCATGTTGGGGTTAGAGGAGCTAAGGTTACAATTTGCCGAGTTGCCAAAGCTATAAACAAGGGTTTATAAAGTAGTTACCTATGGTACAGGAGGCACAGCACAATGGGCTTTGCCTGAGTGCTCGACCGGCATGTCTCCGTGCAGGGGCCGCCGCACAGTGGGACCGTTCGGGAAAAAAATGGAAACAAATCACGCTTCACCTGGGCTTACACAAAAAATTAATTTTTTTCCGTTGAAAATGTTTTTTATATGAATACCTATATGAATCTATTTCCCCCGCAGTGATCCCGCAATTTATAATATATTATGTATATATTGATATATACATACATATTATGTATACATATATATGCACTTTTCTCAAAGAACTATCAAAGATTCTGCATGATTTCCGTGCATAGACCAACTCCATCATATATATCGTATATATCAATATAGATATACATATATATCGTATATATAAAATATATGATAGAATATATATTGCGTTTGTAAACGTTGTTTTATTATTATAAAAGAATTTCGTTAACACCATTTATAATAGCAGTTTTTCAAGTTGAGTCTTCTTGAGTTGATTCATTTTCACTGTCTGAATCAGTGTTTTCTTCGTCATTATTTTCAATAATAATGAGTTTTTTCATTTCATCTGTCAATTTACTCATTTTTTTATTTGTTTTGTACGGTCGATTTAGTAAGGATAAATATGGATCAGAATATAATAATAATCTCTGGTACATATCCGTATTAGTCGCGATTCTGAAAATGGAATGTAATTTATTCGAGTGCTTTAAAGAAGATTAAACAATTATATTCAATAGTTTTAGAAAAGGAACTGTAATCTACCTTGAAATTATCTCAGGTGAGATTTTAGATGAGATATTTTTAAAAATCGAAAAAATGTCTAAAATGCTTTGAAACCTAGTTTTTTGAAATTATTTGGGGGGAGGCTCCTCCTTATAGGCGACTACCAATATTAAAAAACTCATTTTTGAATAAATAAGAGGATCCAACAGCTTCCGAAAAAAATATCATAAAAATATCTCATCTAAAATCTCACCTGAGATCTCACCTGAGATCTCATGCCAAAATCTCATCTGTAATTTTGGTCCGGA
The DNA here is from genome assembly GCF_009193385.2 of Nasonia vitripennis. Taxonomy (NCBI): domain Eukaryota; kingdom Metazoa; phylum Arthropoda; class Insecta; order Hymenoptera; family Pteromalidae; genus Nasonia; species Nasonia vitripennis. Next base: position 1,208,009 of record NW_022279625.1, on the reverse strand, counting down.
AGCTGCTGGATCCTCTTATTTAATAAAAAATAAGGTTTTTAAGATAATAACTATCAAAGAATTTTGTGAATGTACCGCAAGAATGTATACCAATCTTTACAATAGGTACTATATACCCCCTTCAATGAATGTAATATTATTATTACATGCATTGAATATTAGATGGCCATCAAATAATGGATCAGTTACTTTCACCAATAGGAATGCTGCCCGAAGAAGCCCAGGAAAGCAACAACAGAAATGTAATAAGATTTAGGGATAGATTCTCAAGAATAATTTCAAGGTAGATTACAGTTTCTTTTCTAAAAATATTGAATATAATTGTTTAATCTTCTTTAAAGCACTCGAATAAATTACATTCCATTTTCAGAATCGCGACTAATACGGATATGTACCAGAGATTATTATTATATTCTGATCCATATTTGTCCTTACTAAATCGACCGTAAAAAACAAATAAAAAAATGAGTAAATTGACAGATGAAATGAAAAAACTCATTATTATTGAAAATAATGACGAAGAAAACACTGATTCAGACAGTGGAAATGAATCAACTCAAGAAGACTCAACTTGAAAAACTGCTATTATAAATGGTGTTAACGAAATTCTTTTATAATAATAAAACAACGTTTACAAACGCAATATATATTCTATCATATATTTTATATATACGATATATATGTATATCTATATTGATATATACGATATATATGATGAAGTTGGTCTATGCACGGAAATCATGCAGAATCTTTGATAGTTCTTTGAGAAAAGTGCATATATATGTATACTATGACGGGCGATATTAGCACGTCATAAGCTCAGCATGCCGCGAGAAGAAAGACTTGTACTAAATTCACACTGTTACAGGTACCAGCGCTGGCAAGGCGGGGAGAGCCGCTGGACGACGCGAGAGAGGCGGAGAGAGAGGGAGAGAGAGAGAAAATTCGGCGACACGCGACTGAGACGCGTGCCGCCAGATACGATCCGACCTTTGAACTGACTCCTCGCGAGACGCTTAGTACTTTCGGGAGATAGCTGTTAGGAGAGTGAAAGTTGAAGTGTGTGAGTGTGCGTGCGTATACGACATTGCGTCTCGCTACCGCATCCGGAACTGCACCGACGGGGTTGCGACTGCTGACAGCGAACATCAGGGCGATACCGGCTAATTGTAAGTGCCAGCTCTCTCTCTCTCTCACGCTACACTCGCTAGGGCTCTCCTTATCCTCCCTCGTACCGCGACCTCGCTTGCTCGCATGCAAGCCCTGTATATAGTTTGTCAATAAACGCTGTGACAGTTCCTCAACAATCTCGACAGTCGTTATTTTGCATGTTCCTACGCGTACACTTGTACCTCGCTCCATCACCGACCCAGCCGCCTCCGCGGGCTTGCGTCTCGCATATGTACGAGATCGCAGCATAACTGGCCTGGCCGGAACCTATTCAGCACTAGGTGCTATTCCGACGACTCTCTTTCTCGAGAGTCACGAGGTCTACGGACCTTGATTGTAGCGGAGCTGGAAACTGAGCAACTGCATCCAGTACACCGTTATATATTATATTTTATAATAATAAAACAACGTTTACAAACGCAATATATATTCTATCATATATTTTATATATACGATATATATGTATATCTATATTGATATATACGATATATATGATGGAGTTGGTCTATGCACGGAAATCATGCAGAATCTTTGATAGTTCTTTGAGAAAAGTGCATATATATGTATACATAATATGTATGTATATATCAATATATACATAATATATTATAAATTGCGGGATCACTGCGGGGGAAATAGATTCATATAGGTATTCATATAAAAAACATTTTCAACGGAAAAAAATTAATTTTTTGTGTAAGCCCAGGTGAAGCGTGATTTGTTTCCATTTTTTTCCCGAACGGTCCCACTGTGCGGCGGCCCCTGCACGGGGACATGCCGGTCGAGCACTCAGGCAAAGCCCATTGTGCTGTGCCTCCTGTACCATAGGTAACTACTTTATAAACCCTTGTTTATAGCTTTGGCAACTCGGCAAATTGTAACCTTAGCTCCTCTAACCCCAACATGGGAATCCCCCACACCCTCTGTTGTGTCACTGCGAAAGCTGGGCATTCACACAGCAGGTGGGAGGTGGTCTCCTCGCTGAGATCGACCTTCATGACCTCTACTCCCGTCCGTCCCGGCTCTTCCTCTGCCTTTTCCTTGAACTGGACGACATGCGCCCTACCCCCTCCACAGAAAGGTCTGAAGACAAGGGCCTTTAGTGCCTCGACGTCAGTCTTTTCCAGCCGTACCTGAATGGCTGTCTCCTCCTTCTTTTTACCCACAGTGCCCACCGTTACCGTTTTGGTTTCGGCGACCACCCAAGAGTCCGGTGTGAGTGTGGAGTTCTGCCTTTTTAAGCGCTTCACCACGACCTACGGAGTATGCACCCCGGGGGCGTAGATCATCGCCCTGACCAGCTTCTGGAGGTCTTCCATCCCAATAGCCTTGAGTTATGTGTTATAAGTTATAACATTTTTGGTTAAAAAAACTAGTTAAAATAACTCATGACAACATGTAAAATTTTTTAAAGCCATAACTCAGTTTCTATTAAAGCTATTAATCTAAAATTTTATCTACAGTTTTATTATGCATCAATTATGACAGAAAGAAAAATTTATCCAAACTTACTTTCCAAAGTTTCCCTTAAAAGTATAAAGCATAACAAAGTTGTACACAAAATTTTAAGTTAGTAGCTTGAATAGAAAATAAGTTATGGCTTAATTAAGAAATGGACTTCGATACGAGTAATAAGAATTCTTCAGAATTTCATGTTCTAACAAAGTTTTAAATCTTATAATAGATTTCTATTGCGATGATACTATAATTTTCTAATAAAATTCATTATCAATCTGTTGTTTATAACGATAAATTTATTTTAATTTACTAAAATTCATTATAATCAAAAATTAAGCTGTACGGAGCCAATTTCTTTGACAAGCCATAACTCTATTTTTATTAAAGCTATTAACCTAAAATTTAATGTACAGCTTTGTTATGCATCAAACAAATGATAAAGATTACGAGAATATCGGTATCCAGTTGCATGTGGTAGCCGATAACAGGGTCTTGGTAATACGCTCCATAGCTTTTGGTGTCTTGAATCAGTTTTTACACTTAGACAATGAAAGCTACGGAGCGCACTACCTCAATCGCGTCATTGTCGACCGCATGTACCTGGACAGTAAACAAAACTAATTTAAACATTTTTGTACCAAGAAGTACCGCGGTGTGCACTGCCTGACTTCGTTATAGATCACCTAAGACCGCATTTATGGCCAAAAATCTACAGCGCGCAATATCTTTTGACAGCCTCGTCATCGAAGACCCTTGGCACCTAGAAACCGAGCGTGTCCGGCTACCGCAAAATGATATTTGCATGTATGCACGAAAAGTTACAAAATTCACTTCCTAGGACCCGTCATCAGTGACCCCGAACACTCAGAAAGTTTGTGCAGTGACAGTGCAGCAGCTCTTCAAAAACATAACCTTAAATTTAAGCAGATAATGTAAACATATTTACTCTGCGCAGCTTATATAGAAATCTGTGTAAAAGCGATACCCAACTGTATTACACATAATAGCTCGTGCAGTCAACTTCACGGTCCTACCACTTTTGGGGCTAGAAAGCCAACTTTGCGGTCCTAACACACTGGAGAAAAAGTAGAGATACTGTTTTGAGCATTCGTGATATATAAACTCGTTTATTATGAAACGAAACGGCTTTTTTACAAATATTTTTGTTGGAAATCATAGTTTAGCTCAGAAAACATACATAATAACAAACATAAATAGTGTCACGGGCGCCGCGGCTTCGTCTGCTTCTCAAACTCGCCTTCGTGGCGCTATCGCGACACTTGATTTGGCTCTATGATGATGAATGTTTAATTATCAAGGTACGTTGCTTATTTTTATAGCATTCACCCCACTTATCATCGCTACCCCCACCATCACTTGTGAGATACAAACTCGGACAAGTAGGATGTCGAGAGTTTAAAATCTCTTATAACTCCCTTCTTTAGGCATAGAGTGGGGATTTGTGGAAAACTTCTGCGTATACTGTTTCAAAGTATTTTCATTTTTTTCCTCTTTTTTCTCATTTCCGAATTAAGAAGAGGCTTATAACCTGCACTACTAAGTGGTGAACCCATGATGTACGAATGAGCATGATGTGGAAGTTTTCTCATATTTATAGGTGATGTGAGATCCAACCATCGCTCCCATCCGTGAGGTTCATCCATCTAAACTAACCTTGTCATGAAAATCTTTTCAACCTATGCGTGTTCTGGAGTAAGTTGGCTTTGTTGATTTAACAAAGGTACATCTACGAATGATTTTCAATATATGCTGTTTTGAATAAATCGTTTTACGATCGTATTTTGTACTTTGAGACTTTCCCATCTTATCAGCAGGCTTAGAATATCTATGGTATACATGCAAAGTATGGATGATGTATGAATTCCTTTATCTAAGAAAATACATCGTTCTTGCAGGTATTTCTTTATGAGTCTCACATTGTGAAGAGCTCAGCTGGCTCTATACGCACCATTATGATGCGGACAAAAAGTCACAAGTTTCATCTTGTCTAGTGGTAAATAGCCCGTTTCGGCAATATCAATAACGTTAAACTTTAAATGTTCTAATCATTTCTTCATCAGAGATCCCATGACTAGCAGGGTGATAGAATCATGTAATGCTTCTCGAAGAACCTTCCCAATTTCAAATATTTGATTTCCCCAGCTGTCCAGGGTATAGCGTGATAATGATGCTCTAACTAGGAGTTTACTCGTTTATATTAATCTGTAAGTTGACGACAGCGAAAAAAATTCTTCAAAAAGCAGCACAAGAGGCTCGCTATGGTCTCTTAGAAAAACTATAGATAACTCTTTAAGGATAAAGACATTGCCCTGTTGCTTGAAGCCTTGCATATCTACCAAGTACTCGATCTCGAAATGATTCACTTGCTAGTAGGGAGCGTTCTTTTATACCTTCAAACAAGTTTGTGGACAACGCTATTTGCGGAATTATACTGAACTGTACGATCCTTTATAATAAAACAATAGGTAGATGTTCCAGCGGGAAAATTATCTTTGGGCTATTTGCGGAATTATACTGAACTGTACGATCCTTTATAATAAAACAATAAGTAGATGTTCCAGCGGGAAAATTATCTTTGGATTTACATTCCAGCCGAACATCAACTGAAGCGTTTTTTAAAGCTTCGAACAATCAATGACTATAAGGGGTAGATAGCTGATAAAATGTTGCTTTTTTAGCATAGAGGCAATACTCTCGTCATAGTATGCACGTTGAAAGTTTATTTATTCATTTATTTATTTATTTATTTATTCCAATGTTATACGAATTTACATCAATTGCATAATCTTATACAACGATCGCAAATCCTACAGTGTTGTAATTTCTGCCAAATTACGCACTATAGCACCGAAATCCTGCAGAAGAAAATAATATTTCCTGTACACAGATCCAAAAACAACAAGAAAAGTAAAAACTAAACTAAAACTAAGTATCATTTATACCTGATAGTATATTTTCCAATCCGACTTCAGACCAGGAACTACTATCATATTCATTCATCCAATCATTCACACTTAGTTTGCGCTGTTAGAGTTCATTTGAATTTTCTAACGCGTATTTTTAACATAATTATAAAATGAAAATCTGAACAATTACAGTTATATAATCTGTCTATTCAGCCTAATTTTTAAGTGAATATATTTGAATATATTTTTAAACAATTGCTTGACTTTTAATGATTCAATTGTTCGTATTTTTATATTTAACTGATTATTAATAACCCTTGACTATAGATTAGAGTATATTGCACGTTTGAGATTCTATGTTGCTATATTATCTGATTTCGTATAATATTCAATTAACTATTTTGTTTATTTACCACAAACTTACAAGCATAAGCTGTTGTGAACATTTCTGTAGTTGCATTTCTGTCTCTAGCAAAAGCTATCCTTTCGTATTTGTTTAGCCTAGCAAGACATGTAAGTCCTACAGCACAAGTGTCTCTATAGTAAGAAAACATTTGTTTGTGTTGATGTGCTGAATCGCATCTACAGTCGAACGTGAATGTCATCTATTACCACAATGTCTTTGCAAGATGTTTGATTGAGTACATTGAGTTAATGAAATTTTGTGTTTCTTTTATACCTCTGTGAAAATAAAAAATTTCTTTGTTGAAGCCTAGGTAATTGATATCTCCGTAAGTCATCCTGTGTCTATTGATGTCCGTGATTTTCTGTCCTGGAGCTTCTGCCTGTTCCTTATTTCTTGCTTTAATGTTATTGCGTTTTGATATTTCATCAATCTTAGGAATATCGTTTCTATAGGTTTGTATCTTTCGATATTTGCTTCTATTTTACGTTCCTTTAAGCTGCTTGTTTCTTTAACGAAATTAATTATGTTGAATTCAGTTAAGCTGTTCCCATTTTCTTGCATACAAATATATATGATTTCATTTTTAATTTCATTCAGCTTTAGACTTATTTTCGTGTATAGCGAGACAATTTTTTTATAATTACAATTCGTGATTCGACTGTTTCCGATTATTTCGATATTGGCATTTTCCATTAGCACAAATGTATATTTTTAGGTCTAGTATTTTGTTTTCATCTTTGTTTGAATATGTTTTTCCCTCAGTTGTAAGGTTGGAATATTCCTTAAGAGTAAGATTATCTATTCGCAGTTCATGTATTTCTGACTTTCTTTTGATGTTATCTTCCTGGTTAGATGAGTACAATGACATAAGTCATTTTTTGAGATCCTTGCAATCTATTCTATTGAGATCTCCATTTATTATTTCTTATCGAGTTTTTAATTTTCTTCACATTAAACTTTTTACTTATATCTAGTGTTTTCAACTTATTTGGCAATCTGTTGTATGTGCTAATTGCCTTAATATAACTACTAGCAGTAGTGTGGCAGCCAGTTAGGTTCCCGTAACCTTTTCAAACGGAACGACTACACCTAGGATTTTCTAATGTATGTTTGCCTGTTGAATCCGAATTTCGAGAGTGGAGTGTAAAGAAAATTGCAGATTATTTGTTATAAACGATTTTTCGGAAAATAGTTGCAAAATTTTCACTTTTCCGTACTAAAAAATATTTTTTCAGATTCCTTGTAAAAATTTAAGAAAAAAGTTTATATATATATATATATATATATATATATATATATGTATTTTGAGACTATCGCTCGTTTAAAGCTTTGGAAATGCAACAGTTTTTTTACTTTTTCTATATGAATTTTCGAAACTTCAATGATTTTCTACGTGAAACAATGCATTTTACGACAAAATGTATAGGGACACTTTCGTATTTAATTTTTACAAGGAATCTGAAAAAATATTTTTTAGTACGGAAAAGTGAAAATTTTGCAACAATTTTCGGAAAAATTGTTTATAACAAATAATCTGCCATTTTTTTACACTCTACCTTCGAAATTCGGATTCAGCAGGCAAAAATACATTAGGAAAACCTAGGTAGAGTAATTTTGTTTAAAAAGGCTACTTCAACCTAGTTAGCTACCGCACTACAGGGTCACCACACTCCTAACGTAGCTTCTATTTTACGAAAGTTGACGATTTTTGTGTGTATAATTTTTTCGAAAATTTCCGCAATATTTGAGATTAATGAAATAGGTCTGTGATTACCCATCTCATCTTGTTTCCCAGCTTTATATATTGGTATTACTTCCGCCACTTTAAGCATTTCCGGCCACGTTGATGTTTCAATACACAGATTAATGGCGTATGCTAGTAAACCTGCAATCGACAGTGCTATTGTTTTTAGAGTTTTTGCGTGGATTTCATTTACACAATTCCTTTTAATTTTAATTTGAGATAATTAAATATTTTCAATATTTCTAAATTGTTCGTTGGTTTAATAAATTGTTAAATCACGATCCGATGTATTAATATGTTATTGTACTTACTTTGCGTTGATTCTGCTATCGGCTCTGCTACTACTGTTGTCAGGAAGAATCAACTAGTCGTGTGCAGAGATATAAATTAGATATAACTCACGATTGTAGTTTTAATTAAGAATTGATTCTTTATACTGTTAGATCGATTTCACGACCTAATGACTGGTAGCTCTGTCGACAGCCCGGAGCGTCGTAGCAGAGTCCAGTTGAGTGATCAGTATCGACTGATCGCACCTCACTTTCGGGTGTATTCGTTACCTCGCTGATCTACTTAACGTACGCACTCAGCAATTTTATGTTTGCTGACTTATTGCAAGATCGCAGTGCGTCTCAGGACGTAACAGAATAATATTTTTTGAGTGCTACTAGGCAATTTCAAAGTCTTCTGTCTTGGAGTTATGATTTTGTTACTCAGATATTCTCCTTAACTACAATAATACTAATTCATCTTGTTTGCAATATCCAGTCATTTTTTAATACTGTGTTGTCGTCTAATTTTAATTGTTTAATTGTCACTTGTTTACTATTTTTATTCCTTCCTATTTTGTTGTTGATACAGGCTTAGAGTTTTCTAGAATCGATTTTCTAGTCGATAAATAGTGTTTTTAGAAAATGTCCGTTCAGATGTATATGTGTGTGTTTCGTTCGTAAATCTCATAATTTGATATTGACTCATCGTTTGTCACGGGTGACTGTATATTTAGAATTTTCCATTTAGACTGTAATAGAATACACACGTTACTTTCCACCATGCTAACTCTAAACTTATGGTTTTTAGAAACTGAATGTTTTGTCGTGTTAGCGTTCTTGAAGTTCGTGGACGACTGCTGGTTCTTCGACACTTTTTATTCCTTATATACCCTCAACCGTAAACGATGCCCATCACGCTTGCTTTAAATGTAATCTGATTGTGATTACTTCTCCACGAAAGTTAACTAAATTTCGATAATCTGATGGTACTGCGGGGAAGAATTCGTGTATATTATGCACTTTTTTTCCATTTATGTAGGCACCAGTAGTAATGTTGCACTAAATTTGTAGAACGTTGACCTTGAGTATGGATACAGGTAGATCAGAGCTATAATAGACGTTTGATGAAAGAAGTCGTTGTGTGAAGCCTAGCAATTAGCTTATCGAATCTTTTGGACGAAAATCAATTGTATGATTGTACTCTATTATACTACAAAGAGTGTTGTTGTTTATCAGTCTCAAACCAGTATGTCTCTTGCAGCCAATGCTTCAATGCTTCGCGAAGATAAGTGTGCATGTCTTCGATCTAGTAACTTCCAGTAGGGAGATTAATAACGTAAAACTTGTTATCTCTATTAATATTTGGAATCGAATTAGAGGTTAAAAGTTCAACCAATCCAAGAACGTAGTCCTTATGCGTTAAGAGTTCTATATGTGGAAAGAATTGAGCGTCAAGTGTAGAAGATATACCTGAAAGACTCAATGTCAATGTATCACTCATGATAGTTGAAATGGTAATGTAGTGATAATCATTTCTCTACTCCTTTATATAGCCTGGAGCTTAAAAAATCAAGAAAAAGATGACTGCAATTGAATGTATTATAGTCCTGATATCGTTCAGCGTTGTACTTTATTCGATCGATACCTAAATACGAATTTACATCTAGAGGGGGTTAAAGGTTGCCAAGGTAGCGAGGACTCTATCAGCAGCGTTCCTAGCTGCAATATTATCTCGATTCTGAGAATATACTATTTTGTATTCCTTGCAGGCAACGTCTAATAAATAAATATCTAGATCACCACGAGCTAATCGTTTAGTAATTTAAGTGCCTGGTCCTCAGTATTGATAACCCGGTATATAAAGTTGAACTAGAAGATTATTAAGCAATCGATTAACAAGACCTCGTCTCCGACGTTTGTAAACGATCATTTTACTTTGAAGGTTAAGTGATAACTAATACTGAAAGTATAAATATCAGGTCTATTTATAGTCTCACAACAGTTGTTCAACATTTCTCTCCATGTAAACATGGTCAAGAAACAGTCTGTTAAGCTTTCGGTAGTAAACTTTAGTACAATTGAAGAGCCGGAGAAGAAAAGTAAACGTCATGGTGATTTACTTACAGATAGTATTCGAGCAGTATTTTGTGGAAACTCTAATTGTGTTAAAACCAACAGTTTGTTAGCTCTCATAACACATCCAAATGGAGTTAGGTTTGAAAATGTTTACGTGTACTCCGAATCACTTAATTAGTTCAAGTACAAATTTTTAAAAGACATTCTCGAACTATTGAATGGTATACAGTACTTTGCATTTAGTGAAAACAATGATGTCATAGCCTCTGATAATGAACTTCCAAATTCTATCATGATCTTCGATGATATAGCCTGCGAAAAAAAAATGTTAGAGCATACTACTGATGGGGAGACATAAGAAAGTTGATTGTTCCTATCTATGTCAAGTCTTATGCACAAGTTTCGAAATATTTAGTGAAAGATGACGTCAATCTCTTGGTAGTTTTCCGACAAAATGACATGAATCTCAAACACTTATACAACGATCATTATAACTCGGACATGACGTATTCGCAGTTTCGAGAATTGTGCTCAAAATGTTGGATGGATGGCAATATGAATTCTTACTGGTTATCAAAGATAGTGCTATCAACAATGGTAGATGTCTAAAGGTTTTGACACTGTTGGAGGACTGTATATTGCCTATTCAACCTCGCAGAGACAACCCTAGAGCTGAATTACACTGTCTGGGTAGTATAGACTGGCGTTGTTGGCTGCTTTGAACACCTCAAGATGACAAGTTGGATTCACTCTCTTTAGTGGTACTGGCGAACCTGGATATTAGACAACGTTTATATAACTCGGGAGCTAGTTTAAAATTATCTGATTGTACTGCTTGGTGTATCTGGCTGATTCAACCACTTAGAGACAACCCTGCAGTTATATTCAAATTATTTGGATGTGCTGAATGGCATTTCTAGCTTTCTGAACTATTTGGAAATCAGTGTTTATATTGGAAGAGATCAGTGAGTTAACAATTATTTGTAATTATAAGTTTTTAATATGTTTTCTTTTGTTTTTTAGTGTGTACGTAATACTGCAACAGAGAATATTGTGGTATGTTGGATAGGGAGCAGCAGGAATAAGGGCACTGGTCGTATGCCTGATCATTGATAACACCGAATCTTCTGTAGTGTATAGCTTTTACGTAAAACAAGTTCTACAAATTTATATCATTTCATGTAATTGATGATAAAATAATTGCATATAGATTTTTTTATAATTTTATTCTATTGTTTTTTAGGTGAGACATGAACGACAAAAAGCAGAGGGCATTATTTTTAAGAAGATAACGTTCTTATAAATCATGCGTATTAAATTTCGTTTTTAGGCTAAAAAACGAGGTCTTGGCTTGACAGTACCATAGTCATACAAATTAATATTTATATTATCTGTGTCCTAATTGTTTTCTTCGGAGTAATAGATAGCTGCGGATAATACAAAGATATGATTTACAAAATTATTGGTTTTTCAACGATTCCTTATTTACTGCTATCTGCAGACCTTTTTTCGATAAAAATATGAGTGCAGCGACACTCCTGGAGGCACGGAAAGTCGATTGTTTTATGGGTGCAACGTCTCTCCCGCGATTTTTGCGAAAGTGTTGCGAAATACGACTCTATATTGGGTCGTTGGGCTTGGGTATTGTATGCATGATATAATTACTGTTGCATGACATTTTCTGAATTATGTTGCATGTATAAAACAATTATTTTCCTGTTTTTTAAAAATGTTAACCCAGTTCGAATCCTTCGAGTCTTTGAGAAAATACATTAAGTTTTTTTTTTGGATTTTTTATTGTAGTAATTATTTTGTATTTAACATTTTTAAAAAACAGAAAAATAATTGTTTTAAATGTGGCAATCTTGCCCAAAAAAGAAGAATATAATCACATTCACATATTGAATGGAGTTTTTACAAAAATAATTAAGAAACATGATTTATAAACTACATCGATCAAATGTTGTACTTGATCGAAGTATACTTGTGTGCATGATATAATCACTGTCACATAAAATTTTTGATTTATGTTGCATGTATAAAAACAAAACAATATCTACAGTAGAAAAACCGAAATAAAAAAAACTTATTGAATTTTCCCAAAGACTCGAAGGGCTCGAACTGAGTTAATATTTGTCAAAAAAGTAAAATAATTATAGCAAAAAAACCGCTGCCAATTCATTGGCACGTAGTTTTCTCCAACTAAATTTATAGGTCCAATAAATAAAATATTGTTTTAATATATCAATATATCTGCTTGCTAATGTATAAAGCGGTTTTTTATACACAATTTAATATAAGTTTTTGATGGTTTATTGTCCAAAAGTTTGCAGACCTCTCTGTTTTTATATTATAGAATACGACACTGTCGTCAATTTTTTGAACAGAAATTCACGCATATTTACATGTGTTCCTAACCAACCTAACCATCCAAACAACAGGCTATTCATTAGATAGGTCGCTCGCGCAATTTTTGAGAATACGATTTTTAGATATTAGATCTTTAGTTGAAAACCGCTCGACGAGATCGACATAATTTTTTTCGCGAGGCTATGATGTTTAGTTTCAGAGATATGAATTTTAAAAAAATCACCTTTTTGCTTTTATCTGCCGAATAAAGCGGTCGATCCCGAGGACCAAGCGATGAAAAGTAGGTAATTTTATTCTTTTTAAATGCATTAGAGCTGAATTGTTTGTAACAATAAAATGATTAAAAAAACGCAAAATAGTGTTTTTCAAAAATCAAAAAATGGTTATTTTTATATTCAGTAAAAAGAAAATAGAGACAATAACGCTGTTAGTGAACGGACACGTAATTAACTCTCAGCCGACCATTAAGTACCTGGAAATCACCATAGACGCCAGACTAACGTTTAAGCAGCATCTTGAGAGGGCGAGCAATAAGGTAGCAAAAGTCGGTGCTGCACTATCGCGACTAATGCCAAATGTAGGTGAGCCAACGCAGGGCCGAAGGTTACTCCTAGCCAGTGTAACTACATCAACTATGTTATATGCTGCCCCAATATGGGCGGACGCTATGTTGGTGAAGCCCTATGCACGAAAGCTATGAATAGTTTATAGGAGAAGTGCATTGCGGGTCGCTTCTGCCTACCGAACAGTATCAGAAGATGCAATGTGCGTTATTTCAAGTATGCCGCCTATTGACCTCCTAGCAACAGAACGAAAGAATATATACAAAAAAAAAACCAGCGTGGTGTCAATACTCAAAAGGAAATTTGGAAATCTGCAAAGGAACAAACCCTAGCTGAATGGTAAAGACGATGGGACTCCAGTGGAAATGGGCGATAGACGCACCGCCTCATACCATGTGTTGTAGGCTTGACCAATAGATGACACGGGGAAGTGAATTACTACCTTACGCAGTTTTTGAGCGGACATGGGTGCTTTCGAGCCTACCTACACCGCTTCAAGATAGAGGATAATCCAAATTGCCCAGTATGTTTGGAAACAAATGAAGATGCGGAACATGTCTTCTGCAACTGTACGCGATATAAAATGAAACAAGAGGGACTCTAGCGGTATCTTCAGGCTAGGATGACCCCCGAGTATATTCTAGCGTCGTAAGATGGATGGTGCGCAGTAAACAACTACTTAAGGATTATTATCAAGAAGGTTAGAAATGACGAAAAGAATAGAAGGGAAGAACATGGCGAAACAGCTGAGTAAAACTGTTGCTAGACGAAGGCCACTAGGTAATATATACAAAACGCTCCTCGGACTTATGCAGAGGAACGTAGGTCACAGAGTTGAGCTTTCACTTCCCTGTCCGATGCTGAGGAACGTAGGAGCTAGGGTTAAGTACCTCTAAGTGCTCCTTAGACTGATGCTGAGGAACGTAGGTAACTAAGTTGAGCCCAGACTCCCTCACCCGATGCAGAGGAACGTAGGTGTCGGAGTTGAGTCTGTCCAGAGGATGGCCGGTTGATGCTGCTCGAAGTAGACGACCGGACAATGCGGCAGGAAGCAGACGGCTGGACGATGCAGAAGAAAGAAGATGGCAGGACGATGCAGAATGAAGAAGACCAGTTTGATCCTGAACCCCTTATCACCTTGGTGGATGGGGGATGTACGGAAATGTCAAACTTCAAAGGAGAAGCCAAAAAAAGGCTAGTTAACGGGCCCACGGAAGTGTTGTTCAACGATAGTACCTGTGGCGATCCGGTGTCGGAGGGCCACTTGTGCAGAGCTTGCTCTGCCTACGCCACATAAAAAAAAAACATATACACACACACTTGCATCTATACGGACATTTTCTAAAAACACTTAGAAGTTTTAAAGGAACTCAAAATTTTACTATTACAAAGCTTCCTCTTGGAGAAAGCAAAACTGATTTGTCAGTGCAGCTCGGAAACAATTTTTTTTAATGAAATGGATGATATGTGATTCCTACAAATGAAAATGAAATATCTCAATTAACATTTTGACATATGAGTATAACTACTATCACCTCTTTAGGCATTTACTGCACCTATTGAAGGGATCTGCAACATAATTTTTTATCAACGATCTTATTCAACGAACTTTCGAAAACATCAATCATTTGTTGAATATATAAACTATATAACAATATGACCAGTAATCGTAATATAGACATGGCGTGGAAGGACGGTCAGTATTGGCGTAGGAGTCTCGCTTTGAAATACACGTAAAGCCTATACTACACTATAGATGTTACCCAGGATTATACAAGAGAAAATTATAATAAACCTATACTTCTTTACACAAGATTTCGTCCCCCCAATTTAACCCATTTATTTGGCATATATCTATAACAAAAATAAGTACTTTGACTTTTTTTTTCAAAAATTCGAAGCCGTTTGTCCTTGAGGGTGTTTAAAAGTGTATACAATGTTTACAAAAACAGTAATAAACGAGAGTAATGATGCGAGAGATGCAGTGTTGAATCCCCGTGGCTCCATCTTTGTGAGAGGTTCGGTACTGAGCGGCAGTCAAGCGATCAGCTGACGCTTACCCGAGCACGAGAAGCACGATTGTATTTCCAAACTTTTGCAAAAACAAAGGGCTTATTCTTACGGGTAATGGGATAAATTGGTACCTGTTAACCATAGCAATTGCGCTCTGCTCTTCTTACACCTCCAAACTGACCATTTTTTCTAATGTTAATACAATCTAACGAAATGTGAATTTGCCGCTTGACGCCAGCAACACCGGCGCATTTCGGAAACTTTTACTCCGACATCCCCTTAATCCATACGTAATGGAAACTTGGAACTTTCAAATTTTCCTGTTGTTCTTCTTTGTTCTCATCTATATAGGTGTCTTGTACGAGCAGAAGATTTACATGTTTATCTTTTCTACAAAGTTACCGTAGCCTTTTTTCCCTAAATCGTAAGGTTTTTTTACGGCCCTAAGTTTAATAAAATGACGCGTAAAAAAGAGTTAGGTAAGGTGCTCTATCAATTTTGAAAATTGATTTCTGAAGAGGGAATATTTTGCCGGGCAACCGAAGATGTGCGGCATGCAACGCACTTCCGTACTGCTGTGAATCAAGGTTAGTGCGTCGTCTGCTACGTGCAGGTTATGCGATCGGGTACGCGCCATTCCTCCCAACGCCGAGAAGTTCGTCTGCTCGAAAGCGCTAGAGCGGGGGTATAGTATGTACGGCTAGAATATAACACTGAGCGCTGTCGTGCATCGGGACGCCATGTTAACATGTAATCATCGTTAAGCGTGACATCGATTTAATTTGCAATGGTGCTTCTTGAAGAAAGTAAGTGTTAAATTAACCAATTATATTATTCATGATGTAAATTTGGTAAGATGCACATTCGATTATTAATTTTGAATTACTAATAAGACTTCATAAATATATAGCAGTTATGCATATTCAAAAAAAAATGCAAAGGAACTGTTTGATCGATTAAACTTATTTTTATCGAGTAATCTCGATAGAAGTAATATTTAAAAATAACATTAGTAGAAACACGTTTTAAACAAAAATTCATATTCAAATGACCTGCGCAATTGCTACACTATCTTCAAAAACCCTGTTGAATTTGTGATTATACATTTAGAAAATATTCGTCAAAAATACAAATATTCAGTTCTGCATATTACATTCAAGTAAAGCGCTTTAACCAAACTACTCCACGATCCCCGAATTTTATTTAACAGAATTACTCGCGCGCAGCAAGTATAATAGCCAGATTTTTTGGCACATCCGACCAAGGCTAACAATCGCGACCGTTGATATCAAACAAAATTGCGTTAATCCAACAACCCCGCGCGCAGCAAGTTCGATAATAATTTAGTCGGTAAATCAGACGGAGGCGAGAAAATGCAAGCAATCACTCTAAAACTAAATGGCCTAAATCCACCTACCCCGCACGCAGCAAGTTCGATAGCAAAATACGTTGGCACATCCGAGGGAAGCGAGTAAACGCGAGCGATAGTTCTAAAACAAAAATTCTGAAATCCAACTACTCCGCTTGCAGCGAGTTCGATAATAATTAAGTCGGCAAATCGAAGGAAGGCGAGCATAGGCGAGCGATTACTCTAAAACTGAAATGCTGAAATCCACCTGTCCCGCGCGCAGCGAGTTCGATAATAATCAGGTCGGAAAATCAGAGAGAGGCGAGCGAAAGCTAGCGATCACTCTAAATAGAAATGCTCAAATCCACCTGACCCACGAGCAGCAAGTTTAAGAACAATTTAGTCGGCAAATCATGCTGTCTACTCCATACAAATTTATCAATAACACAGCCCCACCATAAAAAAAATTGTAAGTCCCAAAAACTTGACCACGGTACTTATATGTTTTTGGGATCGCTGAATCCGAATCCAGGGTCATTTTAACCCCATCAGATCTTAAGCCAAGGTTAAATAGGGGTCAAATTATCAAAATACATTAAGAAAAGACTAAACCATGGTATCTTGGGGTTTTTGGGGTCGTTGAATGCGAATCCGGGGTCAGTTTAACCCCATCAAAACATTCTCAACGTCAGTTGAAGGTCAAATTATCGAAATAAATGAAAAATAAACTAAAACCATGGTAACTTGGAATTTTTCGGGCGCTGAATCCGAATCCGGGCTTATTACAACCCTATCAGGTCATGGTCAAGGTCAGTTGAAGGTCAAATCATAAAGATTCATAAAAAGTAAAATCAAACCATGACATTTAGGGGTTTTTGGGGTCGCTGAATCCGAATACAGGGTCAGTATAGTCCCATAAGGTTATATTTATGGTCAGTTCAAGGTTAGTTCAAGGTCATGGACGTAAAGAGAGTGAAAAAAATAGTTATAAACTGAAACAGTGCAAAAGGTAATGTAAACCATAAAGCAAACAACAATATATATGCAAGTACAATCGTATCCTTTAAAACTATATCATAGTTTGCTGCTCCATCATTTACTTTAAATTTGTTAGAAGTATATGCAATTCAATAAAATACCCGTAAAAATATTAAGCCCATTGCTCTTTTTTATGGTAACGAACTATTTTATTGGCAAATGATCTACGAAGTGGATTACGCTTCCGCTTCTCCGATGTTGATGGTAGATCTCTTTTTAACGACCAACAGTAATCTGCCAACATATTTACGTCCCATCTTCCTTGGTACCTGCGCTCCATTTCCTTGATATCTTGGTGAAATCTCCCTCCCTGCTCTTCGCTGTAATCACCTAGGTTTTCTGGAAACTCATCAACATGCAAATATAAAAAGTGTAATTTTAGATTCATTAGGCAGTCTTCATTATCGGGTGTCTCTCTCACAAGGAAAGGTACCCAACCCGAACTCACCGATTTTGATGATTTTCATATATGTTGTAGAACATAAAAAAATAAGAGACACGTATTTTTTTTATCGGCTAATTTTCACTTTTAAGGGGTAAAAACCTCCCCTAAAGTTAACCCCCAAAAAGCGTTTTTTTTAAATATCCTGGCTTAAAATTAATATTTTTCAATGAAACAAATTGGAGGTTATTTCTTACAAAAAGAGCAAGTATTTCATGGTGATTTGAAGAGTAAGGGTAGCATCCCCTATTTTTTAGGGGTTCAAAACATATATTTTTTGGCATAATTTTATAATAAAAATGTTTAAACCGACGAAAAAAAACTGGAAAAAATGTTTAAACATCCTTAATAACAAAATTTAGTTGACGTCTTTCGGTGTTTTCATAAATATTATCCCTAAGGGGGTAAACCACCCCTAACACAAAATAACTGTAAATATGTAATTCAATACATAATATTTCGTAGAAAGTTTGTATATAGAGGTTTTCGAGGTCGCTGATTACAAATCTGTTATCAGATTTTGAAGATTCAAAATCGCGGAACCAATATGGCGGACGGAAATATCGAAAAAAAATTTTATATAATAAAAAAGTTTTAAACGACTAAAAAAATTGGAAAAAATTTGTAAACATCTATAATAAAAAAATTAAGTTTTTCGATTTTTTCATAGATACTACCCTTTGGGGGGTAAACCACCCCTAACACAAAATAACTATAAGTATACTTCAATCCATAATATTTTGTAGAAGGTTTGTATATAAGGGTTTTCGAGATCGCTCTTTGCAAATCTGATATCAGATTTTGAAAATTCAAAATGGCGGAACCAATGTGGTGGACGAAAATGTCGAAAAAAAATTTTAACTTTCATAAAAACTTGTTATAAATGTGTGATCTTTGTAGCCTGTACATGTGAACTAAAGAGCCTTAAACCCTAAACCCCTAAAGAACAAATAGGTAAATGGTTGTGCTTTTTAACCAAACCACCTCAAATTCCTAAATTTGTAAACAAGAAAATTCTGTGTGTGAAGCAGTTTTATAATTTCCGTAGAAATTGTTATCAGAATGTTATTGAAATTCCTTTATTGTAAATTCAACTTATAATGTATTTTTGTTTATATTAGAGTATAATAATAATCTACAATTTTTTATCTTTTGCCATAGTGCATTTTTTGTATTGAGCATAAAATATATTATTTTACGATGTTTTTACAATAATGGTAGTCCTCATAAAAGTGTTTAAAGCACAATGCTTTTTTGCACCAACCACATCGTACAATTGCAATGTTTGTGCACCCTTCTATTTCACAATGTGTTGCACAAGACTTTCCAAAACTGTAATCTATAGGATTATCAAATTTATCTGGTTTTTCATTGACGTAACCGCTTTTATACCAGGAATATTTAAACAAATCTATATATCTCGGTGAAGACAGTTGGTTGTGAACCAATGATTGAAGTTTAATTATATTATTTCTCACATGTAAATTTATATCATGATCCATTAACATTACATTATCAGAAAATGTTCGGACAAAGTTTTTCCAAATACGGAATCCATAGACATCAAGTGGTTGTATTTTTCCTGTGGTTCCAGTTGGAATTTTTTTTATGTTAATAATTTTATTTTGTGGCATTGTTTCTTCTATAACTTTGTCACAATGACCACTCCAAGAATCAAGTAATAGTATTGAGTATGGCCTACATAGGGATAAAATAATTTTTCCAACCAGATTTTGAAGTGATCTGCAATTAAACGACTTACTAATTAACTGATCAACGATATTACAATGTAAAAATTGTTATTAGTTCCCTTACTTGTTGTTAATTTTCCAGATTTGGATGCTTCCACGTACACGTTTTCTGGTCTAAATATGTTTTGTTCTACAATAGGGCCAAACTTGCCACTTGGTTCCTTTAAAACAAGAAATAGCGGTGACAACAGTTGTCCAGTAGCTGATATTAGTGGCTGTATAGTATAACTATGCGTTGTTGCTGAAATTGACTGTACCAGACATTGCACTTGCTTTTCTCCTTCTACTGCTAATGTTCTTCCAGAATGCATTTCTAGCTGAAATCCGCTCTGATCTGTATTATACAAATTTTCGAGTCCAATCCTTGGTATACACGATTTAACGTCATCGATAAATGCTTCAGCTTTAGCCGTAAGTTCTGCACTACTTTCTAGTGTTTTTCTTGTTATGAACTTATTTATTTTCCTAGAAACTATTCGGTGTGCTTGCTTAAATTTGAGTAACCAATGTTTAGAAGCTTTGAATCTAATATCATCAAAACCAATTTCTTTTTTAGCTTGTAGGCCCATCGAATTATATCTTCATCATGGATAATTGAACCACTGTCGAGAGCTGCTTGAAAATTATCCAGGGTATACTGACAAATTTGTGCTACTTTTTCTCTATACGTGCCACCTTTATTAATTGAATGAGCCCAACGACGTAGCTGACTAATAGATGATACTTTTTTGAATCTGTTTTGCACTGTTTTGAGACTTAAATTTTGCTTCGTTTTGCTACTTCTCCAAAATTCTACAGCTCTTTTTTTGTATTCAAAATCTAGTTCTTCATTATCTGCTGTACATTGATTTGTTGGTGCTATATCCGGATCAGGAAAATGATGTTGCACTTCATCTTCAATTATTTCCGCATTATGGTCTTTATACTCTTCTTGAAAATCCAAAGAGTCATCAGTAATCATTTCTACATCGTTGAAATCATGTGTTGCATCTATTAAAATTTCTTTTATTTTTTCGGCCAACTCTGTTTCGTGATAATTCGTGACACTATCTGGTATGTTTAACGCTTGAAAGTATGCTAATAATAAGTTTAGAACGTTTAACGGATTAATTTTCATTTTTCAATCTAAAATGAAAACAAGCGGTAAAATTTATACAAGCTGTGTTTTTGCATGTAAGGCACGACTGCTACATTTCTACCAGAATAAAACGAGTGAATGTAAATTGAATCAAATCATTAATTTATGCATTGGAGAAGAATTCTCGTTCCACTTTGTGATGTTCGGAAAAGTCTATTTTTGGTTTTATTCAACTTTTATTCACTTTGAAATTGAATAATGTAAATCTATATAAAATCACTAAAGAAAATTTTCTACAACAGTATGATACCACTGACAAACAAAAAGACGTACTATTCGTACTTTCCGGCATCGAACTAGAATACCCACAAAACTCACTCACTGCCTAAAAAATAACACAGGCAGCTGAGGTAAACACTCGATGAAAACAATCTAAAAAAAGAACATACTGATTCGCACATATTGTCAACAACTTTTATGAGTGAAAGACATTTATCTGTGGAATTATCATTGAATGTACGATAACATTCATTAAACTAATGAATGCATATAAAATTCCCTTTCAATAACAACGCGTTCTTTAATTGCAAATGAAGTTCGAGTATTAATATTCTTTTATGTATTTTTACCAATAACAAAAATTATCATAGTAATATAATAATAATAATAAGAAGAAGAAGAATAAGCATAATTGCAATAGCAATAATAACAGTAATACTGATAATAGCAATGATAATGAAAAATAATAATAATAATTAGAATAATATTTATTATTAAATTTAGATTTTTTGATAAATTCATTAAATCGTAGCAAATAGTATTATTATGGAATTCCAGACTGTAAATATTTTACTATAGATACAATAATCATTACTTCGAGAATTCATCTAAAAAACTTTCGGCTTACGAAATAATTGTAACAATGAAAAACTCCCAAGTTTGACAACATTAAATTTTATTACAAAACGCAAATGAATTTGATAAACTAATTTTATTAACCTATGTTTTTTCATTTGCAAAAAAGTGTGGACTTTTTGAATTTATAAAATTATATAATTATGCAATTTATGAAATACTTTATAATTTATGAAATTACTTTTGAAATTATGCTAATTTATAAAAGCAGAAAAATAAATAATCTTTGATTGAAACATAAAACGAGACGTTATTTGTTACATACAAAATGATAGAATAAAATATCGGTAATATGTCTATACTCGTGTCTACGGTAAAGCATAGGCCTTCGGCTTGTCTGGAGGTTAGGGGTTTGGAGTCGTTTGGTTAAAAAGCACAACCATTTAGCCTATTTGTTCTTTAGGGGTTTAGGGTTTAAGGCTCTTTAGTTCACATGTACAGGCTACAAAGATCACACATTTGTAAACAAGTTTTTTTGAAAGTTAAAATTTTTTTTCGACATTTTCGTCCACCACATTGGTTTCGCCATTTTGTATTTTTAAAATCTGATATCAGATTTGTAAAGAGCGATCTCGAAAACCCCTATATACAAACCTTCTACAAAATATTATGGATTGAAGTATACTTATAGTTATTTTGTGTTAGGGGTGGTTTACCCCCCTAAGGGGAAGTATCTATGACAAAACCGAAAAACTTAATTTGTTTATTATAGATGTTTACAAATTTTTTCCAAATTTTTTAGTCGTTTAAAACTTTTTTATTATATAAAATTTTTTTTCGATATTTCCGTCCGCCATATTGGATCCGCCATTTTGAATTTTCAAAATCTGATAACAGATTTGTAATCAGCGACCTCGAAAACCTCTATATACAAACTTTCTACGAAATATTATGTATTGAATTACATATTTACAGTTATTTTGTGTTAGGGGTGGTTTACCCCCTTAGGGATAATATTTATGAAAACACCGAAAGACGTCAACTAAATTTTGTTATTAAGGATGTTTAAACATTTTTTCCAATTTTTTTTAGTCGGTTTATACATTTTTATTATAAAATTATGCCAAAAAATATATGTTTTCAACCCCTAAAAAATAGGGGATGCTACCCTTACTCTTCAAATCACCATGAAATACTTGCTCTTTTTGTAAGAAATAACCTCCAATTTGTTTCATTGAAAAATATTAATTTTAAGCCGAGATATTTAAAAAAAACGCTTTTTGGGGGTTAACTTTAGGGGAGGTTTTTATCCCTTAAAAGTGAAAATTAGCCGATAAAAAAAATACGTGTCTCTTATTTTTTTATGTTCTACAACATATATGAAAATCATCAAAATCGGTGAGTTCGGGTTGGGTACCTTTCCTTGTCAGTGTAAGTCCCAAGACGATTGATCTTGACTATCTTGGGTTTGTGTTAATGTCTTCTTTCCCAAAAGGTTTCCAAAGTCATGTTACAGTAATCTTCATCTCACGTGTATCACATGTATTTCCTACTTGATACGAACGGATATGAATATGCTGTTTGTTTGCCCCCAGGGTACCTGCACGTGGTGACGGTGGGAAACGACCGATTCTTTTTTTCGGTCGGCTAAACCCCTGGGTGAAGGCTTTAGAGCCGTCATGGCAGACAAACAGCAAAAAATTCGGATACAGGGATTCGGAACCCCAGTATCGGCGGCTGGTCAGGGTGAGCAAGCGGGCCCGCAGGCGTCGTCATCGAGCGACCGCAGCTCTTTGTTAGTGGGAAACTTGGCTTTCGAAGAGTATAATACTACAAGAATTTATCACTTGAGGTCTGGTGACCAAGAATGCCTTATAGCAAAACGGGATAGTTTTTGTTACATTTGTGGCAAGTATGAGACCCCAAAAAATAGAAGAAAAATCAATCAAAATATTAAAGAGCAGTACAAGAACATGTTTGACTTAGACATGAAAATTGACGAATTTGATTGGGTTCCTAAAATCATATGCGGAATATGTAGGAAAATGCTACAGAAAGGCAAAAATGGTAAAACTGAAGTAAAAATGAAAGTGCCTACGATATGGAAGGAACCTTTAAGGAAAGAAGACTGTTATTTTTGTAATACGAATTTGCATGGAGTTAATAGTAAAATCAAGTCGCACATTAATTACGCTAACGTTATATAGTTGGGTTGATGAATTGCTTTAACCATGGATGTTACAACCCCAACGAGTGGAAATTGTTCATCGATTCGTCGACGAGAAGTTTAAAAGCCGTTCTGTTACACAATACTAATGTTTATGCAGCCATTCCCATAGGATATTCGGTAATACTGAATGAAGAGTACTGTAACATGAAAGTAATATTAGACCGAATAAAATACAATGATCATAAATGGCAAATATATGGGGATCTTAAAATCATAACAATAATTCTGGGGCAACAATCGGGATTCACAAAATATCCTTGCTATTTATGTGAATGGGATAGTAGCGATAGAAAGAATCATTACATAAAGAGTGTCTGGCCCCTTAGACAAAAGTTCGAACCGGGCTAGAAGAATATAAAAGAAAAGCCACTCGTTGATCAAAAATTCTTATACCACCTCTGCACATTAAATTGGGACTTATGAAACAATGGGTAAAATCTTTAGACAAAGATGGTAGCTGCTTTAAGTATCTGCGAAATCAGTGTCCCAAATTAAGTGATGCTAAAGTAAATGAAGGAATTTTCGATGGCCCTCAGATTCGTAAGATGATAAATGATGAAATTTTTGTTACGAAAATGAATCATACAGAGAGAGAAGCATGCTTATGTTTAGAGGACGTAATTAAAAATTTTCTTGGAAATCATAAGAGCCCAAATTACGAACAAATAGTTTTAAATTTAGTAAATAGTTACAAAAATCAAGACTGCCTAATGAATCTAAAATTACACTTTTTATATTCGCATGTTGATGAGTTTCCAGAAAACCTAGGTGATTACAGCGAAGAGCAGGGAGAGAGATTTCACCAAGATATCAAGGAAATGGAGCGCTGGTACCAAGGAAAATGGGACGTAAATATGTTAGCAAATTACTGTTGATCGTTAAAAAGAGATCTACCATCAACATCGGAGAAGCGGAAGCGTAATCCACTTCGTAGATCATTTGCCAATAAAATAGTTCGTTACCATAAAAAGGAGTAATGGGCTTAATATTTTTACGGGTATTTTATTGAATTGCATATACTTCTAACAAATTTAAAGTAAATGGTGGAGCAGCAAACTATGATATAGTTTTAAAGGATACGATTGTACTTGCATATATATTGTTGTTTGCTTTATGGTTTACATTACCTTTTGCATTGTTTCAGTTTATAACTATTTTTTTCACTCTCTTTACGTCCATGACCTTGAACTAACCTTGAACTGACCATAAATATAACCTTATGGGACTATACTGACCCTGTATTCGGATTCAGCGACCCCAAAAACCCCTAAATGTCATGGTTTGATTTTACTTTTTATGAATCTTTATGATTTGACCTTCAACTGACCTTGACCATGACCTGATAGGGTTATAATAAGCCCGGATTCGGATTCAGCGCCCGAAAAAATCCCAAGATACCATGGTTTTAGTGTATTTTTCATGTATTTCGATAATTTGACCTGCAACTGACCTTGAGAACGTTCTGATGGGGTTAAACTGACCCCGGATTCGCATTCAACGACCCCAAATACCCCAAGATACCATGGTTTAGTCTTTTCTTAATGTATTTTGATAATTTGACCCCTATTTGACCTTGACTTAAGATCTGATGGGGTTAAAATGACCCTGGATTCGGATTCAGCGATCCCAAAAACATATAAGTACCGTGGTCAAGTTTTTGGGACTTACAATTTTTTTTTATTGTGGGGCTGTGTAATCATTGAAAAATTAAACATAGTAATTTTTATTTTTTTTACTAGTTTTGAAATCGTGCACGCATATTATATGTTGCACGACTACATACTGCAATTTTCATTTACTTACCGGATGATTGCTCATCGAAATATGATAGCTGGTCTAAAAAATGGCTGATTGTCCAGGACTCTTTAATACCATCTAAGTGGTCCTATCCATCTTTAATACTTTTGTTTTTCAATCCCGATTTCGTCCGTCTTGTTTTCAGATCTTCCAGATCAAAATTTTGAGCTTGCTCAAAGTGGAGTCTTGCCATTCTTTGAATATCTAACAATCCGTCTGCAAATCAAAATATAATAAATCATTACAGATACTATGTGAAATAATTAATAACTAATAAAAAATGTGTTCATGAAGCTTTGTTTATATAAAATTGTCAGTTTTTATACGTAATTTTTAAATTAATTGCAAATGTTTTGGTTCGACAGAAAGCAAAAGAACATGTGTTTAGCAAATTTATATAATGCACGAAATTATACATACTTAAAAAGTTCAAGAGGTTCGGCCTTTTATTAATGGACCGTTGTACGTTTCTATGGTATGCTTCAACCACATTATTTGTTCTGTATATTTGTGTATAGACTCAAATTTCTTTAGTAGCAGGTAACCAATGATTTTCAAAATATTTCAAGAAGGTCAGCATGCTAGGATCGGTTGCAAATTTTTCTTGGCATTTTGTTTGTACAATTTTGTACCCTTCAAGTATGCACTTACTAGGCAGTAAAGCTAAGGGGATTAATTTTTTGATTATCTTATGCTTCACAGGGTTTTTCTATTTTTGCTTTTTTGATAAAGCTATCTTATGCTTTAGTGCATTTTTGTATATAGCCTGTGAATAAATTAAATTTACTTATTAATTTCTTTCTTACTATTTATAAGAATAAAGTCGATAAATATATCGATTCTTCGTAGACATATAACAATATAAAATTATAGTTACCTGTGGGATTTGTGCTTCTGGGAACTCGCACCTAAAACCAATCCTCATAGCATCCTCATAATCAGACATGATTTTATTTGGTGCCAACAGCGGAAATGCATTTTTCAATGTTTGGAACAGTGCTCTGTATCGTATCCATTGCAGTGCAGTGCTCGTAACCGTTGTCCTGTTGCTCATTAAAGCGAATGCTATAGGAATAACCTACATATAAAAAAAGAGTTGCATATTAAACAAGCAAAAATGATTTTTGTTTTAAAATGCTAATATAAAGAAACAAAGCATACTTTTCCTGTTACAGTTTCTACCATGATATTTAAAAAATGTGATTTAGTTCAGCTTATATGCATATCTTGTGTTTCAAGATTTATTCATTATTTTGGTTTCAAGACGATAGTTCTCTTCGCCATACATATATGCTAGTGAGGATTCATTGTTAGTTAGTGCATCTCCTAAATTTTGTATGGTTTTTACCCCTTTTACTTTAGGAACGGTTTTAAGCCTCTTTGTAGCATGACTCCGATGCCTTGCTGCAGATCTCATCTGCGACTTCAGCGGTATAACTTCCGCCCCTTTTACGTTTCTGTATAAAAACGTACAAATTATTACACAGAATCATTTACGAACATACAAAAATAACTATATAAATAAATACGGGTTTATCGTATTAGTCGCGGTCTCTCAGGCAGACAGATAGCTTCCGGTGCAAATGCATCAGCTCTCGCAAGTGAGAGTGACCCTAGCAGTGGTACCGATAGCGAACGTAGGATTAAAAGTGTGTGTAATTGCGAGAAAAAGACGTCTAGACTAATTCCTGTCACAAGAGAGAAGGATGACCAGCGCGGCCTGTCGACCAGCGACCGAACGAGAGGACCGAGCTTCTGCGAATAAGCCAGGAAAATCACCGACACAGTATGTATGTGAGTGTGCTATCTGTAGTGCGCACCTACTGAGAACGGCGACTACAAGTAAGTGTCAGCTGTAGCTGCGGATACAGTTTTGCGACTTGATGCTGCGGCACCGAGTAAAAAGTGATAGCTGCATTACAACGCGGCTAGAGCACATACGTCGAAAGAGATCTCCGCTGCATCAAAGGGTTAAGATCCGGTTAAGTCTTACTATGTTCCGCTCCCCCGAAAACGCGCCCCGTTACAATATTTAAAAAAAGAAGGAAATATATATTTACAATAATATGCGTAACAATAATACACTAACACTTTTGACAAGTCTGCGCAGGTAAGAGATGTACTCTGATTACTTGCTGTGCTGCAAGCTCTCATAAGGTATTGATGAAATATTCTTCGAGTTGCGTAGTTAGGATGTCGTCCACAGACCTCATCATTGTGGCCTTTGGACTCAAAAGGTCGTCCTCCGACGTGCATTATTGTCCTACCCGGACACTTGTGTTTTTCGTAATTAAGACACTTATAATACCTACAATTATACGTAAAATTTGTATGAGTTTAATATTTAATATTATTATCTAAATATTCATAATTGTGATTACTTTGACGGTCCTTGCAAACGATGTTTTCACATTAAAAAGGTAAAATTTCATCTGTCCTTGACATCCACAATGCGCGAAATGTCGGATTCTTCAGTATGCGAAGTATGTGATTTTTGCACGACTTCATTTTGTCAATCAAGCATATAGTAGAGACGATATGAGTACGATATTGCACTTTAAGAACGTATACATTATAATATAAGACTTATAATAAAATTGCAGTAAATTAATCGCATGTATGTAATAAAAACACGCAAAAAAGTTTTATCAATAAAACTCACTCAAAGATTTCAGCGTTCTCGAACAAGCCGCCAAGACAGTGCGTCCTCGAACCAGGAGCTTCGAGCTTTTCTTGTCCCTCGTCGGGATGAAGCCTTCTTATAGTTAGCCGCCGATATACGCGCGTGTAAGCGAATATTATTACACACTTATATTTCAATCACCTTAACAACGCCTGTCCGACAAAAGTAGCTACTACGCGTACTTTTTTTTTAATGATAATCCTTTTACACTGCGCACGGATTTTGATATTTTTGTGAAGTACAACTAGAAAAATAATAAGTCTAAGTATTCGCACTTCGTGGCAAACACAAATTAAGTACAAGATACTATTGTACATGACAAGAATTCTCGACTCGGATTATTAACGCACTAACATCCGCCGAGAATCACACTTGCCTTGCAAACACGTAACACAGTGAATTTTCTTCGACGCTATTTAAGAAAAAAAGTTTGTATGTGACGTTTATCAGTTGAAAGGCATGTGGTACTTACACTGCACCGTTCTTCTTGTTTTCACTGTGCTTGTGATACACACGTCCATTGAGAAAAAGTCCCAATCCATCACCGTGAACTTCGTCATCTGCACTTTAACTGCTTTTGTCATCCATTTCACAAGAGCAAAAGATCAAATTGCACACTAATATGACACAAAGATCACACGCGACAGAGGTACCCGAAACTCGAAAAAGTTCCATGAAAAAAGTAAAAAATATTGCTTTTAAACGCACAAATCGACAAAAAACGAGGTAATAAGATAATGCGCAACTCTCAGATCTTGCAAGACACTAGAGACGAGACAGTAGATCCATCAGTCATCTATGCGCGACTGACAGCGTGTGGGTGACTGATAGCGTCGCGGGCTGCGAGAAGGGGGGCGGGAATTTCGGAAAAATGCAGACGAAACAGCGCGCGCAAATAAGCGCCGATTACGCGCGCGCATATACGCGTACAATGTAGATGACCGAACAGTTGCACCAACCGCAGAAGCGGACGTCATTCTGGCTTCACGCAGACGTTTTGCGTACTTCTTGATACTGTACAGCAGTAGACGTAGCTAAAGTTGGTCTATTGAACTAACATTTCATGTAAATCACGTGCAATTACATAAGTCGCAACGCGACGAGATTTTCATTTTGGGAATAACGCTCGATGCCGCTAATTTACCTCCAAAAAGCCACCGTATTTCGCTATTGAACTCGCTGCCCGTAAGGTGAAAAGATTCAGGCGTTCGTATTTCAAATTAAACGCTCGCGCTTGTTAGCCTTGCTCCGATTTGCCGACGTATTTCACTATCGAACTTGCTGCGCGCGGGGTAAGTAGATTTTAGCATTTCAGTTTTAGAGTGATCACTCGCCTTTGTTTGCCTTTCTCCGATTTGCCGACTGAATTATTATCGACCTCGCCGCGCGTGGGGTAGGTAGATTTAAGCATTTCAGTTTTTAAGAGATCGCTCGCCTTTGCGCGCCTTCCTTTGATTTGCCGACTGAATTATTATCGAACTCGCTGCACGTGGTGTAGGTGGATTTCAGAATTTTCGATTTAGAACTATCGCTCGCATTCGCTAGCCTTTCTCCGATTTACTGACTAAATTATTACGGTTTCAAGGTCCTGGTGTTTATCATGTCTACTCCACCACTTCTAATTTTTAATGCATTGATTATAGATATTACCTCACTCTTGCTCATTAGATTAATGAAAATAGACTTTGGATTCATAGCCGATAATTTGAGTATCGTGTTATCAGGATTCACAATTCGTCCACTCAAGTCTCGACCCATCTCACAGAAAAAACAATTCATGTCATTAGCTATTTCTGTCTTGTCAGTTACTTTTCTGTCATTAATTTATATATGATTTATGGCGTCTGTGGATTTTTTGTTGTCGATTTTATTATTAATAACTTCTCAGAGCTTTTTTTGGGTTATTTATATTGCTTTAAAGGCTATAGCCGGGTTACTATGGTGAAATGGCCCCCTTGGAAAATGTATATATGTTATATACCATTCGATGGGGGATAAAAAAAAACTCCCATAGCCAAATTTTTAGCTCTCTGCCTAGTGCGCATGCGCAGTAACGTCGATAAACGTGTTTTTTTGATTTTATTTTTTTCTGAAGTCCCTATAGGATAAAAATTTTTTTAAAAATTCACATTGGTGTATTTTTATGTCATGAATAACTGCAATTTTTTTGGGATTACATAACCTCAAATATCGGATCTAAAAAAATTATTAAAGTTTTCAATCGATATTTTGACCCCCTTGTTTTTGAGGTGCAACTTTTTAAGTAGACTTTTTTTGTGTACTTTTTCCCGTTCTTTACGATGGTACTAACGTTTTTTCCTTAAAAATGGTGGCACAACTCGATTTGAGCCAAAAACTGATTTTTTTGCCATTTTTTCACGTTTTTAGCTGGTTATGTTACAATTTAGTTACTAAAGTGACTCCTTTTGAGTAGTTTTGCATATCTTCCCATGAAAACATAATCAAATGAAATATTTTGTTCGCTCCAAGCCGTATTTTTTATATTATCTTACGTTTTCAATGATGGTCTTATCAGAATTTGAGGTAATAAAGGGTTTCTCTCTATATATAAAAAGAATATCGCCGCTGTCAGTGTCTGCTTTTCTCTTTAACCTAAAAATGCCCTCATTTGAGTGATTTAACGCCGAAAAAGGCCATTTTTGGTACCATGTAACCCAAAACTAACCTAAAAATGTCATAATGCAAGGGTTTTCACGCAAAAAAGCCTGTTTTTAGCTAAACATAGCCTTGAAATCGATCGTTTGAGGGTACTTTTGGCGTCTTGTGGTCTTAAAAAGGCCATATTTGGCTTATCTGCCTCTACTTAATTGATTATTCAAAATCTATTGACAGTAATAATTATCAGGTAAAAAGGAATTGAAGTTAAGTATGTTCAATTCGTACAAAGTATAATTTATTATCTTCATAGGCTATTTAAAATAAATTATGGAACGTATACAAGTAGCTTTTTAAAAATAACGAATGTTCACAATAGAAAAAATGATTCACTCATCATTGTCACTATCTTCATCAATACACACTTCAATTTGATCATTAAGAAACATTTTAGACAGAATTTCAGCTGGTCGTATGATTTTTGATAAATATCTTCCATGTGAAAGATAATAGATTATGGCAGCAATATGCGCACAACATCCTATAGTACGGTTACCGTTAGCACAATCACAACAGTGTCTTAAGATGCTAGAATAACCAATACCATTTGGTTTATACTCAACGAAACATTTGTATTGTTTTCTGTTAATATGCCTGGATTGAACTTCAAGTTTGAGAATATTGTTAGTCTCTTTTGAATATCCAATCTTCAAATTATTATCTGCGTCAAGCATTTCCGCTAAGTAAGATATTGTCTGTTTAAGCTGATATGTTCCTGTAAACAGAATTTTCAAATCTTTTATTGTTAATTCAGGAAAGTCTGGTAAATCATCCGAAGTTATTATTTTAAATGGTAGTTTCCGACGACTCCATCTTTTGTCTGCTACTAAAACTGCTAATGTATTTTCAACATTTTTTCTAGATTGCATAGCACTAAATATTTCATCTTGCATGTCTTCATCAGAATCTAGGCGTTTGCCAAACAAGTTATTTAAGTAGCAAGAAATTTTACAATAAGATCCAGTATTTTTCACCATTGTATTATCAAGTTTGTGATCTAATAACCTATATTTTTTCTTTTGAACTCCGTGCACTGCTTCAACAACCCATCGCAGTTTTGTCGTGAATCTTGTTTCATTTGATTCTTGCGTAGAAAGTTGAGATTTTGAACCTTTGAGTGCAGGCATCAAAACAATATAACCCATATTTTCTAATTTTTGTTTAATGTCCCTGAAACCTCTATCCAGTATAAAAATGTCCCCTTGGCGAAGAAGTTTCTGTAAAATATTCTGCTTCTCTTCCAATATTTCAATCAGTATTGTAGCATCATTTTTATTTGCAAGATATGGACCTAACTGGTCAACAACATAACCATTAGTAGTACATATAGTAAATGGTTTAGTCAGAGGAACTTTTTTTTGGCCTGAATAAGATTTTCTTTGGTACTCGTTATTAGAGCTTTTTTCATGCCTTATATAAGTACCATCAGCAATCAAAATAAGTTGTTTACCAGGATGTAATTTCTTTGCAATATTAGAAGTTTGATTTTCAATCAATTCATTTCTGTCTACATTTTCTAATCCAAAGTGTTTTGGTAGTAAATCTTTTTCGAAAGATAATAATACTGATTGACAAAAACGAGATACTTGTTGTTCGCTTTCAATGTCAAATATTGTAGAGATGAGCGAGTTAGAATTCCCAGAGCGCATTTTGAATAAAAATACGACAATGGCTTGTGTCGCTGTCCTTACACAGGAATTCTTCAGAGAAGTGAGTTGATCTTTAAGATAATTAATATTTTCCCACGTTAATCCCGTAAAAACTTTCAATTTTTTTTCAGGCATGGAAAATTCAGCTACTGTATCTAATAAAGTTTCGTCTGCTTTCATTGATAATTGACTCAAAAATTGTAGTAATTCATCAATATATACCGTACTTGTAGTGGAAAAAATATTAATTTTATTTAGTTCATCTTCATAAAATCTTTTTTTAATTAAATGTGTGCAACAGCATCTATTGCCATGTGGAATAAAAACATTCATTTTACTATAAACTTGAATTCGGGCCTCTAAAGGAACTAATATATTATTAGTCTGTTTTTGGTACCCACAAACAAAGCAATATTTATGTGTCGCAATCGTCCTTTGAATAAGTAATTCCGTGATTGCTCGTACTTTTTGTTCCTTTATTGTGTATACAGATGATTGTGTACTTTCCTGAGATGATGAAGTGACAGTTAGCTGAGAAAATGATTCAGAAATATTTGAATCTTGAGACGAAGCAGTTGCTGGAACATTAACCTTTTTAGGTTTAGAGCTTGATATGTATTTGGCTAATCGCTTTCTACATGAATCACAAATTACATCATGGATGTAAATATCTTTATTTGATAATTGTTTAGCATATTCGATTTCAACTTCAGATTCGATTTCCTTTTCTCGACCAATTGATTTTCTAATATAAATATTACACATGGCACATCTTCGATCATCGCGTTTCCTGATGTTATCTGACTCTTCATTACTATTAGATGCCATATTTATTTAACCATTAGACAAGAAGATCACTTCTGAAATAATAAAATATAAATATTTTACAATACATTTAAAAATGCTGTTAGTTAGTTTTTAAAAATCTAAAAAAATTGTTTGCCTTTTTTTAAATTAAAAACTAGAATGAATAATAAATATTACAAAAATATTATAATCTAAGTTCTTGTATAATCCAGTTTTCTCAGTAGCTTTACATGAAAAGTAAAAAAATAATATTGCCTAGTAAAAGTGAAATAAGTTGTATTTCATTTATAAGTTTTTTAAGCAAATAATTTTTTTTTGTCATAAAAACTGTATTGAAGTGCTTGCACCTAGTGATTTTATAAAATCAACAAACCTATGAAATTATTATATTCAATTTGTTTTTTTGTAAAAATATGTTCTTGTATCTAGACATGAATAATAGTGTATTTTAAAATAAATAAATAATGTTGTTTTTAATGATGTTTCATATACGTATGTGTTTAAATCATAGGTTAGCTTGTGTTTACTTTATTCATTTTACATTTTTTTAACTTAAAAGTTAATTGACAATTAATAAGTTCGCATCCTATTAGTTCTATTTTTCATTTTTATTATTTCTCATGTATTGTTTTTATGTAAAACCAAATATTTTTTCTCATCTCATAATAATTAACTATAGTAAAAATCACATGATATATAGTCATATGCAGATATTTATGTGCATTTTTTATTAATTTGACAGTATTTTATACATAAACAAATTAATTATTGTTCAAGACTTTCTATATTTTATCAATTTAATCATACTTGTATAATTAATATACCGCATTACATCAAAACATGCAACTCATCAATCGTCAAATCCGTTTCTAGCAAAAGTTTATTGTCATATTTTATTCAAATGTTTTTCCTTCTTAATTTTATTTAGTTAATAGTTTCAACAACGTTATGTTTAACTAATTTCTTATTTTACTTTATGTGATTAGCCTAAATTGGTTAAGTTAAATAGATAAAGACTCGTTCCCCTTACATGCATTGTACGTATATCTATATCTATAGGATTGAAAATTCATTTTTATTAATTACTTTTTTGTTAGCTTATTGATTTAAAATCTAATTGCTATTTTTGTTTTAGGATAAGATCGGATCTTTATGCGAGTACTAAAACAGTTTATAATTTAATGTTGGTTTAAACTTTTGATTTTATGCAAGAATTTAATAACGTACACAACATGTTTTTCTTATTTAGCGTATAAAAAGGTCTAATAATTATCTGTTATTATTATTACATTATTACATTATTATATTATTATATTATATTATTATATTATTATATCATATTATTATATTATTATATCATATTATTATATTACTATATTATCTGTCATTATTTTTGATACAATTACTCTTAATACTACAGAATTTATAATAAAAATTTTATTTTTCTGCCCATTAATAAGTCTTACTCTGCATATACCGGTAAAATACAAGTGTATTTATTATAAATACATGGGAGATTTTTTATTTATCAGTAGGTTGGTTACAGTATATTTTCAAAACTCAAAGTGTCGGCATAAAAATAACATTTTAGATATTAATAATAGGTTTTGATTTTAAAGAA
Source organism: Nasonia vitripennis (assembly GCF_009193385.2). Classification (NCBI taxonomy): domain Eukaryota; kingdom Metazoa; phylum Arthropoda; class Insecta; order Hymenoptera; family Pteromalidae; genus Nasonia; species Nasonia vitripennis. The sequence goes on along the minus strand of NW_022279625.1, from coordinate 1,173,035 downwards.
GTTATTTAACAAAATATTAATTTATTGTGTAATATGTATTAGAAATACATATAACCCTAATATCAAAGCATATAATCTGTGATGTCAAAACTTTTGAAAAACTTTGTTAAATCTTCATTTTTTTAAAAGATATGTAAAATATATAGTACTCACTTTAAATATACAAGATTGTTAGTTTTGAAGTAAACAGCAGAAAGATTTAAAGTAGCCGCGTCAGCCTTCGGTTCCAACTAACTCCAATGTATTTGAAAATAAATACTTAACTACTTTATTATTTTTTCTAGTATTGCTATCAATTATCAGTCAAAAGCCGAAATAGTAAAAAGAAAAATCGAAACAATTTTTATTTGCTAGATTTTAATTTACTTTAAAAGTTATAAACTTATACTAACAGCGTTTTCACCATTCACTTGTATTAGTATATTATGGAGAAAGTACAATTGAGTCCGTCGTCCCGTACCGACCTCGGGACATACCGTCTGAAATAAGCTGTTTTTACGGGATTGGCTAATTCTGTACCGTCGATTGGGTTATCGAACAGAATTAGCCAATAATATAAAAGTGACTTATTTCAGACGGTATGTCCCGGGGTCGGTACGGGACGGGACGGGACGTATTGTACTTTCTCCCTTATATAGACAATTGTAAGAAAAAAAAATTAGTTTTGAAAAAAACAATGTTGGCCATTGGTTTGCGCATCGTTTAATTAATTAAGAAATCAAAATACTTTATTTGTTTATGCTCCTGATAATTCTTAATTTTATGATTGACCATTCACTACGCAGATCGTCTGCATTGCAGCCGCCGCGTCAACCGCGCGGCCAAGCATAACCTTTTATTATAAATAAAAATATACAATAAACAAAAAAGTGCGACAGAGACAATACTTTCGACCAATCACAGAACGTTTAAAAAGAACATAACATTAGCCATCAGTTTTATAATAAGGTGATATCACAATTCTGATAAGACCATCATTGAAAACGTAAGATAATATAAAAAATACGGCTTGGAGCGAACAAAATATTTCATTTGATTATGTTTTCATGGGAAGATATGCAAAACTACTCAAAAGGAGTCACTTTAGTAACTAAATTGTAACATAACCAGCTAAAAACGTGAAAAAATGGCAAAAAAATCAGTTTTTGGCTCAAATCGAGTTGTGCCACCATTTTTAAGGAAAAAACGTTAGTGCCATCGTAAAGAACGGGAAAAAGTACACAAAAAAAGTCTACTTAAAAAGTTGCACCTCAAAAACAAGGGGGTCAAAATATCGATTGAAAACTTTAATAATTTTTTTAGATCCGATATTTGAGGTTATGTAATCCCAAAAAAATTGCAGTTATTCATGACATAAAAATACACCAATGTGAATTTTTAAAAAAATTTTTATCCTATAGGGACTTCAGAAAAAAATAAAATCAAAAAAACACGTTTATCGACGTTACTGCGCATGCGCACTAGGCAGAGAGCTAAAAATTTGGCTATGGGAGTTTTTTTTTATCCCCCATCGAATGGTATATAACATATATACATTTTCCAAGGGGGCCATTTCACCATAGTAACCCGGCTATAGCCTTTGCTTTTTATCGTATTTAATTTTTGCATCTCTATTCACTGTATTTAACAATTTAGTATATTTTCTGTACTGTAATTTAAGTTGGTCATTGTTTAAATCCAGTTGCCACAAATTATATAAAAACTCTTTGGTTTTACATGATTCTATTATTGCGCTTGCTCAGCCCTTTCTTACATCTTGTTTATTCTTTCTTTGTTTAGTGGTAGCCATGTCTATACAGTTTCTGATCTCGCTCAACAGCTTATCCGTCGCTAAGTTAGGATCGTCTATCAACAATATTTCTCGCCATTTTTTATTTCTAACTATGTTTGTTAACTCTTTATAATTTATAAAGGTTCCTGGTTGTTTTATTATCTTTGGAGTCTTATTTATTGCAATAAAAATTGGATAGTGGTCTGTTATTGAAAGTTTTATTTTATATGTAATTGTCGTTAAATTATTTGTTTTAATAAATATATTGTCGATACAGGTACCTTTTGTAAATGCAGCTGACGGCTTGGTGTTACCAACAAAATCAGGGATGTATCCTTTTTCAAGGAAATTACATAGAAACTCTTGACTAACAATTATTATGTTCTAATAAATCAATGTTAAAATCACCCATTACTAGGTGATTTTTAATACTTTTATTCGCAATTAAAAATTTATTTATTTCTGTAATAAATTCGGACTTTGGTATCCCGTGTGACCTATAAACCGCTGTCACCTCAAGATTACATTGGTTATTTAGTTTAATACTATTATTAATAAACTTAATTCTATCAGTTTCGAACACCTCAGTGTTTTGTTCTAAATTAACATTTACAAAAACCATTACGCCATCATTTTTGTTTATCAAACTATAATTATAGTAACACTTGTATTCATAGCCAGATCCTTTCAATTCATATATTTTATAATTAGTCTGTTGGAAAGTTGTAGTACAGATAACAATAGCTGGCTTAGTAATTAAACTATGAATTATTTATTTTACTTTGTCAAAATTAGCATTCATGCTTCTTACATTTATATGCATGATCAAATCATTTTTATTACTACTGATTTTATTAAAACTATCAACACTACTGCATGATCTTTCATTTTAAAATGAATCTCTTTGGGTCATATATATATATATATATATATATATATATATATATATATATATATATATATAAAATCAAATAAAGCTATATTTATCTATTTTGTTTCTTTGTGTTTCTTTTCTTTGTTTAACGCTGGTGTAGTAGTGTATATATGTTGTTGTTGTTTCAGTCTCTGAAGCGCTTACCTTGTGTGGGTCCTGTTATTCTGTGGTTTGTCTTCTATCGGTTGTTTTGGAGTATTTTGTTCTGCATGTGTTTGCAGCGAATTTGAAATTCCCGGGCCCTTAGTGTATAGGGACTTAGTGGATAGTCTGTTGAGTCGATGAACTTTCCAATTTTTTTTGCGAATATGGTACAGAGGTTCGAGTCATATGTGGCCTGATTGAAGTCAAGCTTAAGAAACTATTTGGCATTACTAAATACGCAGTTAACGAACTTAGCGTTTTCACTAGTACTATCACCTGTTTTATGTCTTTAGCACATATCAGGCATACAGCTGCATTATTGCACTTCTTTTTACTGAGTCCAAATCTGCCACACTTATTGCAAGGGCCAATGTTTATTAAGTCGTAGGTTCTATAGTTTTGGTATCCTACAAACACTTTATTCTTATTATCTCTTACATATTTGTATATCTCAGCAGGGACTTCCATTAACACAGTGCTTAGTTTGCTGTATTTACTTATCTACATATGCAGAACTTTCCCTTTTCTTGAGTAATCACTGAAATTTCTCATATTGATATCCATCTCAATTTCCTCTAGATTCATGTTTGTGTAATTATCAATACCAACAATTTTCATATACAGGGTGATTCTCAAACAATACAACATTTATATACCATCGTGATCAGCGTAAAAAACTGAGTCTAGGAGAATTAGTCCGAAAAATTTTCCTCCATTTTTCACTTTTCCAGTCAAGAAAGAAAAATTCCCCCACTACAGCGCCCAGCGCAAAAGCGCGTGAGCGCGGCGGCAGCGGCGCCGTTGCTAAGGAGGTCGGCGGAAGCGAACGGTGTAATAAAGCGAGCCGAAGAGATCGAAAAGCGCAATTCTTTCGCAAAGTCTGACGATCTGCATGTGCGAATGATTTTCGTTCAACTGATAGAACCAATTTTAATAATTTTTCCAGGCACTTAATGCCCTTTGTCACACTGGCAAATCGCACGAGAAACACTTTCCGCGGGCCTATCAGCGGGACTTTATGCATTACTTCCTGCGGGACTTTATGCAGGCCTATCTGCGGGACTTTGTGCAGTACTTCCTGCGGGACTTTTTGCGGGCCTTTTAGCGGAACTTTATGCGGAGCTTTCGGCTGTACTGTCCGCGTGCCTATCGGCAGGACTCTTTGCAGAGCTTTCTGCGGCGCTTTTCGCGGTCCAATTAGCGGCACTTGCTATGGCTCCTTTCGCGGGCCTGTCAGCGGAAGTTAATACGGTATTTTTTGCAGTTCTTTCCGCGGGCCTATAAGCGGAACTTTATGCGGAGCTTTCGGTTTACAGCCAAAAGCTCCACATAAAGTCTCGCTAATAGGCCCGTAAAAAGTCCCGCAGGAAGTACCGCATTAAGTCCCGCAGATAGGCTTGCATAAAGTCTCGCAGAAAGTATTTAATAAAGTCCCACTAATAGGCCCTCGGAAAGAGCCGCATAAAGTCCCGCTGATAGGCCCGCGGAAAGTGTTTCTCGTGCGATTTGCCAGTGTGACGAAGGGCAGCTCTCGCCGTTTTCTGAATTTACTCTCTTAAAAAAATCCCGTATTTTCTGGGTCTCCACGCAGATCGAGCTTCTCGTGCCGTTTGCCAGTGTGATAAGGCCGGAAAATCGCGAAAAGATAGCCGCAGCTGCTCCAAAAAGACAGCTCTTGGCGTTTTTTGAATTTTTATTGCACATTTAAGCGAAAGAAAACTGCAGCAGATGCTCCGAAATCGAGGCTTTCGCCCTTCTCTTATTGATTTAACCTGGAAATTAAGTGACTGGAAAATGTATTAAAATTGGTTCTATCAGTTGAACGAAAATCATTCGCACATGCAGATCGTCAGACTTTGCGAAAGAATTGCGCTTTTCGATCTCTTCGGCTCGCTTTGTTACACCGTTCGCCTCCGCCGACCTCCTTTTGCGCTGGGCGCTGTAGTGGGGGAATTTTTCTATCTTGACTGGAAAAGTGAAAAATGGAGGAAAATTTTTCGGACTAATTCTCCTAGACTCAGTTTTTTACGCTGATCACGATGGTATATAAATGTTGTATTGTTTTAGAATCACCCTGTATATACTATTAATATGAATTATATGTAACAATATTTAAATTAACGCGCGGGAAGCACCTTAGGCGTGGATTCACGCTTTTCCTTTATCGGATATCGCGAAAGAGTGTGATGTAGGGAAAAGAAATAAAAGACTCGGTTAAGCAAAAATCGAAGGAGTTTAATTCGCTCAGAATAAGAGGGGGAAGCCTTTCGGCATAAAACCACTTTCGAAATTATACAAACTGCAAAAAAAAAAATAAGACAGTGTGGGCTGTGTATGTCTGATTCGTGTGTGATTCTCGCCGAGAATCTTCGCCTCGTGTCAGCGGCGCAGTTCCGCTGACTTAAGTCGGTAGCGCAGTTCTACCTTTTTACACGTTTCGACGCGCGAGTAGATACGTTTCGCGGAACCGGTCGCGATTCAAACGCGGTTTAAGCAGGCAGTGATAGAGATTATATATATATATATATATATATATATATATATATATATATATATATATATATATATATATATATATATATATGACGTTTCACGTCAACCGGACCATCAGTGCACCCAAAATTTGGGTTAACCTAACAAGACGTTTGAGGTCTCAAAATGATCGTCTGGTCAAGGGCTTTTGAAAAAGTTCTGGCCTTTTCAAAAATTCAATGTGGCGCATAAAATATGGAGCCTGAAACCCACGTTTTCATAGTACATTCAACAAAAACAATAGTTAAAATGTTCTAATTTGTGAAATATCCCACCAAAAAGCATGTACAACTCATGATAGGACATATCATTGACAATGCTGACGGAATTCCAAAATCAAAAATGGCGGAATCAAAATGGTGGACATTATACCTCCACCAAACCAATTTTACCGCAACAAATGATTTTAGATAAATTTAAAGTATTGATATGGGGGTTTTCAGAGTCACTGAATCTTATTTTAACCTCGACATTTCAAAATTCGAAATGGTGGATCCAAAATGGCGGACATTATACCACCACCAAACCAATTTTACCGCAACAAATGATTTTAGATCACTTTAAAGTATCGATATGAGGGTTTTTGGGGCCACTGCACCTTATTTTAACCTCGAAATTTCAAAATTCAATATGGCCAATATAAACTGGCGGATATTTGTCATAACCCACCCGCAGGCTTTCTCGCGAAAAGACCCTGCTAACGCGCAACCCGCCGAACACGCCACGCACGCTGCAACGCTTATCACCGCGGCGCTAGTACCGCGGCGCGCCGCTATGCGGCTGCGCATTACCCACAAGTGAAGTAGCTTCGCGGAGGGCACATAAGGAGGCCGGGTCCAGCGCTGTACCTCGCCCCTCTTCCAACAGCCTAATGCTGCAAGTACACGGCTCGTGTCCAATGACAACTTGTGCAAAGACTTCAGCAAATAAAACTGTTTTGTGGCAAAGGAATTTATTGCTTTCAAGTGATTTATTTCATCCCTCTTTTTTACCTACACCCCCAACCCCTTCCCACGTTTAGCAACCCATAGAAAGGAATATTTTCTTCAAGGAATGCTTTCTTCATCGGCGACTTTTTCTCCAACAGTCTTTTTCAGGATAGTTGGTGAGCAAGTCCATCAGCGGCTTTATTCATAGGCGACTTTTTTTCCAACAGTCCTTTTTAGGATAGTTAATTGGTACATTAATAGATACATTGGCGACTTCTTCTTCAACATCCTTTTTAAGGCAGTTGTTGAGTAAGTCTTACTTTATCGACAACTCCTTGTTCAACTGTACTAGCCGTAATTTTGTTATTTCTAACATTTTTTTATATATAACATATATATATATTTAAATAACTTATACAATGTATATATACAAAGTTTACAACATCTGAAATGTTCTAATTTAAAAAAATTTATTACTCATACCAAAAATAGAGCATCAGCAAAACCGCCGGTAATTTTTCGACACATATAATTGTGTCTAATTAATATGCCTGGTATTTCACACCATTAAAAATTTTCGTTTCTTAAAAAATTAATTTTAAATTTAAGCTACTGTTTTACTAAATTTAAAAATACAGATTTAAAAAAATCAATTAAATGGTTTATTTTACAATTTTTATAATATATCTGTTCTCTTGCAGAATCTTATAACATAAAATTTCCAATATTTTAAAAATGTCAACTTTTATATCATTGGAAATTGAAATCCTAAAAACTTTATTTAAAATGTACTTATTTACAATGTACATGTAGAAATAAATCTCCATTGATAAATCCATTTTGAATAAATTTTCGCAATTCGTCGATCCAATGGTTTTTCCAATAATGTTTCCGCTAGGTGATTTGATATGGAGTACTTATTACTTTAAAAATGATCATGCCCTTGTTAAAGAAAATCTTACACTTTTGCAATATTATTCATATAGAAAATTTGTCTGTGCTTTGTTGTATGCAGGACAATGTAGTAACAATTTTTCGTACACAGTTATGCAATGATAAAAAATAATCACTTAAACTTTTTAAGAAATAACCAAAAACAATTAGGTATAGAATGTTATCAAGGTTTATTAGATGCAGTCGTCAATAGTGCTTCAAATATTTCTAATAATTTAAAAAAAAGAAAATATTGGGAATCTCTATATACTACCATCAACATACATCGGAGGTCCTAGATATATGCAACAACATTATCAGGATTCAATAGCTTTAATGAGAAAATGTGGAAGACCAGATTTATTCATAACCGTAACGTGCAATCCAAAATGTAAAGAATTAAAAAATTAATTAATAGAATAAATATAAAAATTAATATAAAAATTAATAGAAAGAATTAATTTTATTTATTTATTTATTATTATATTAACAAGCATAAATACCCTCAAAAAATTTAGGTTCATTTACATTTATAAAAGATAACGAGCAATATTATAACAGAGTTTACTAACTAAATGCCGACATGAATGATTTTAGGTTAGATTTGAATTCGGATAACTGATCCATGACGGTGATACGTTGCGGGAGTGAATTTCATGCGCGCTTTAATCTAGGTAAGGTTGAAAAGAACCCAAAGTTCGAGTGCGCCAAGTGCTCATGTATAGATCTGTGATTACGCGGATTATAAGATAAGTGTCTAACAAAGAAAAGGTCAGAGATCGACGGATTTTTAAAAATAACATAAAAAATGAACGATTTTTACGTTATTTTGTGAGGGGGTCAAGTGGGGGGCTGGGGGGTGGGTGTAGAAGGGAGCATAGCCAAAATAACTATATAATATAGGGAAATATTATATTGTGTATTTCCAGTTGTTGAAGAAATTGTATTTCGTATTTTATGTTTTATTTGATCTTTTTTAGCGTTCTTAATTTGTGCAATTGAAATTCTGGTCAGCTCACTTAGTCAATCTCTTGATCTAGTAAAATTATGGTTAATTTAATGTGGTCGGGACACGATATATACATTACTAATGTATTTTATTTTCTTTACATTTCTTGTAATAATTACTTTCATTATAAACGATTTTACAAACTATCAAATCACCTCTGTGAATTTTTACTTCTAGGAAGCATTTTTATTGTTTTTCTCAAACCATATAAAGAGGTACAATAGGAGTTAGTTCGCCTTTTTGCGTAATCTTTGCACGCAGTAACTTTTTCATAATACATAAGTGATTTCGTAAAAACATTATATCAACATCTTTATTCCATCATAAATGTCCAGCTACTGAGAATATTTTATTAAATGTTATTAATACAGTAGCTCTTAAAAATTATGCTCATTTTAAGTTTAAACATAACATAAATCAAAAGAAAATTGCCATCAAAAACTATGATTGAAATTTGGAGGTTGGCGAGTAAAGCAACTAGGATAATACCCCTCTAATATTTGAATTGATATGCAGTTCAATTCATTAGTGATCTAATATTTGAATTGATATGCAGTTCAATTCATTAGTGATAATTACTGCACTAATATCGCTTATGCAATTGATGTATTGGAACTAATTCTTACTTTTTTGTCATTTTTATAGGTATTAGTATTTTATACCAAAAGCCGAAAGCTGCGCCACCAAGTTTGATGTCTTTTTTATTACCATTTTCTACAAATGTATGGCTATACTTAATAGGTGTTTATATAGTTGTATCTACATTATTCTTTGTAATTGGAAGAATGTGCCCTGCAGAATGGAATAACGTATATCCATGCATTGAAGACCCTGATGAACTTGAAAATCAATTCACATTTAGGAATTCGTTGTGGTTTTGTATTGGTGCTGTTATGCAACAAGGTTCGGAAATAGCTCCAATGTAAGTATATAATCATAAAAAAAGTATATTGTGTACTAAAAGCATAAAGTGGATTTTTTTTTGACTGACTGTAAAGTTGGCAGTAAGAGTCAAAGGCAAGAGAGAAACTACATAGACGAAATACTAAAACTAGACGAATACTGCAAACTGCACGAGGTCAAACAGCTCACTTAGCCCTTGGTGCACGCCATAATTTTTGTAACGCATGTATAAATTTTCACGGTTTGAGGCACGCACCCACATGATTTTTTTCAGAGAATAGTACATTATGCATCAAGAGGAGAAAATAGACTATTTCGAGCGAGGGTGAGGTGTTCAGCACGAGTCGGACGAGTGCTGAAAACACCTTACCCGAGTCTGAAATAGTCTTTCTGCCCATGGTACACACCGTGTTTTTTACAACGAGGGCATAAAGGACCTCTTTTAACGACAGAAAGTAGCGTAGGGAATCGTGCATTTCAAGTCGTGCACATTTCCAGCATTCATGTCCATCGGTCTGTTGCGCTGCCGTAGCGGCCGTCACTCGCTGATTCACTCTTCAGTAATGTGCGCAACGGACGAACTTGCAGAAATATGCACAAAAAGGGAATGTCTAGATGATGCTTTTTCTTTTATTAATACTTTCACTAATGCAATACCAGGGTAACTATTCTGACCATGCCGATTTTATTATAATATTTAAAATCGCGATTGTATTTAACATTTGCCTATTCAGCGTTTAGTTTAATTTTAGAAGAATGCTAAAATATTTGATAAAAATGTACAACACGTTAGCTTTATCATTTTTTTTTCAATTTTAAAATTTTATATAATTTGAAGCAATGGCCGAGATTTAAATTTTAAACATTGTTCGCTCAATGAATTTTGTTGAATTCAGATTAATTGTTGATAAGATTAACATTGAAACTCGAATGATTTTATACGATAATCATTAATCAATTCTTTTATAAGCCAACACAAACAAAGTTACTTACTACGATTAAGTAAAATTAATATTACTACTCAAATAATAAGGAAAGCCAAAATATACTAATTATTGTATTAACTTTTAAAGAAATTATACTAACAGATAACAATATTAATAAAAATTTTATGAAAACAGTATAATATTTTACCTTATACTTATTTTTGATTCGGCTCAATATATGATATTCGTACGCGATTAACATGTACTACTTTACATTTATTTGGTTTTAATTGTATTTCAATGTTACCTTACGGGCAAACGTTTCATTCATAAAACCCTGCGTTCATTACGGATCATCGGGGGTAAAGGTATTTGATAATAAGCCGACGCGAGGTCCAAAACGATAAAATATTCCGAACCGCTGAGTTGATCGAAAATATTCTGTATATTTGGCAGTAGGTAATTGTCTGCTAGTGTAACTTCATTTAATTTACGATAATCCAATACAATTCGATATCTTGGATTACCGTGGCTGTCATCCTTTTTGCGTAAACACCAAAGGGGACTATTATAATCGTAATTAGAAGGTGAGATAAGTCCACCATCGAGAAACTCTTTTATTTTCTCCATGATAGGCCCTCTGTGTGTCCTTGGAGGAAGGTAAGTTTTGACATTTACGGGGCGATTGTCTATAGTCGGTATATGATGTTGGATTATATGAGTTGGTCGTGAGTTTTTCTCCCGGTAAATGAAGTTGTTCATGATAGGTGTCAACGAGCTGCTCGATAGCTGTTCTCTCGTCGGACTTAAGATGGCTGAGTCGTAAAAGTGATTTGACTGCTTTGGGGCGGGGAAGTTCGGCTTCTATACGGTCCACTAGAATAATACTGTGACTGGCCTCGCCTACATTTTCACACGCGGCCGAGTTTGATATAACACAGAGCCCCTGTATCTCGCTATCTCGCTTTCCGTACGGATTTGGGCGATTATTTAACAAATTCTCGATTTTTTCACATTTATATCAATATTGCTTTTCGTCCGATGAATTGTCTTTTTCAAAGGACGTTAAGGACTGTGGATCCGCGATTTCTCCACTTTCAATCGCAAATATAGGGGCTTCATTTATCGCATCAAATTTATACATTGTTGAATTTTTTTCACTTTTAATGAAATCAGTGAATTTGTTTAGAGGAACTTTTACGAAAATGTCCGTAAAATCTCCATAATTATTTTGCAAGGGTGACATTCTTTCAACTTTTTCTCTCTTTCATGACTTTTGGAATTGCGCCTTTGCTAATTGCATTATTTGCGCGAATATGATTTCTTGAAACATCATTACAATTTGTTGATTTAATTACCTGTTCGTTGTTCTTCTCGGAATTCAGCACGTTCAATTCGTAGTCATAAAATTGTTCTGAATTTTCATCTCGATAACGCACCTCTTTCTTGTGCATAGGTTTGTCGAGGGCACTTGCAGCGGTCGTTGCACTCTCTCCGTCCGGTGCGCGTTCCGTCGAACCCTCTTCGGCTGTTTGTGTCATGACTCTGGGTTCGAATTTCCCTTGCGCACTTTCTCGAATATCTCTCTCCAAATTTTCTTTTTCACTCTCGTTATCTTTAGAACTCGTTAAATACTCTATTTTATTACTGTAAGGCGACTCTTTTTTTATTTAGTTCTCTCTGTGTGTTTAAACAATAATTTCCCGTTTCTTTAGTCTTGTCAACATAAATTTCGTGATTTATGTGTTGAGAACATACATATACAGGTTTAATAATTTCATAAAAATAACTACTTCCTTCTTCTAGACTATGCTTCGGGTGCTCATGGTTTTACATTATTTTATTTTCACAATTATTTTTCATTAACTGTGTTTGACCTCCGTGGCATAAAGTTCCTGCTTCACAATGTTCTGAATTTCCATTTTCTTCATCCGCGCTTAAATTTCGCCCACTGCTCTCTTGGCAACTCTGTATATAATATTTATTATCAACTTTTCGCATATAATCGTAGTCACTTGTATATTCATGATTATTTATAAATTTCTCACGTTCCTCATTTAATATTTTTTGAATTCGTTTACTTCGTTCTGCATGACCATATTGTTTAAAATCTTCGTCTCGCAATCGTTGTGCTATACTTGTTATTTTCTCCTTGTATTTACGCCTTCGATTATTACATTAAGCTTTTATTTTTTCTTCATAGGCCAAGCTTCGTTCGAGATCGACAAGAACATCGAACTCAAGCCTATTTTTCATTGTAAATAACCGATCGAATGAGTAATCAATACCCTCTACGGGAAAAACGTCCCGATCTTTTTCTTTTGCGAATTGTCGCCATATAATTTTCCCGTACTTGTCCATTACTTCTTCGATGCTGTCACTTTTGCATATATTTTCAATATTTCTTTCATCTACATAATTGGCTGCACAGTCTTTCTCACTATCTTCTTCACTTTCGAATTCATTTTTAATTTCGTTGTCAGTCCCAACATTGTTTGTTAATTCTTCATCTGGGCAAGCGTCGTCGCACTTAACTCTGCACATATATACTTTTTCGGCATCATGTTTATCACTTTTATTAATTTTTGAATTTTTAATTACACTTCCCATCTCATTTATTTTATGAGCTTGTGCAATAATATCATCATCATTATTAAAATTAATCCCTGTTTCCAATAGGGACTCCTCGATTATTTCCTCCCTCCGAATATCCAGGCTCGGTGGATTCACAACGCCTTGTGACGACGTTTCTCGTATACGCGCACTATTCAGGATTTCACTTTCTTGTGGAACACTCGCTTCATCTTTTCTCGCGGAACTGATTGCACTCGAATAACTCTCGCATGTCAAATGATCGTTGATCTAAAATTCGGAATTCGCGTTGTCAAAATAATTATTAATTTGGGATTTTGTACGTTTATTCCGAAAATAATTCGCACTATCTTCCTCAGAGAGCCCCTCCGATACGACTCTCTTATCTGCACTACCGCTCAAACCCCACTGTTCGTCCCCGTATTCACCATTTTGAAAAAATTCCATACTGTTAAGAAAGGGGTATTCTATATTTGCCAACTCGAGACAATTTTTCTCATAACAGATTTTTGCCCTGGTTTGTTGCAAGAAATCACTACCTAATATTCCTGCTTCTTTAATTGGGAATTCATCGGAAACTACGTGAAAACAAATCGTCAAATTGTCATAATTGACTATTATTGTTCCTCAAGCTTTTATCGAAGAAGAAGTTATTCCTTTGAGAATAATTTTTTCTTGCGAATCTATCAGTAGATACATCGGAACATGAGATATTTTTAACAAATTTGGTGAAGAAACAGTGTCTAACATAAATATTGCAGGACGCGATAATTCTTTTATATCGATTTCAATATTAGGAGCGCAATTTTTTTTTAATTAAGTTGACATTGGTCTCGTAGAGGATAAGTTCGGCCCCTGAATTACCGGAGTCGGGCGCGTAATCGGAGCGGCAGCCTCTCCGCCCGCGCGAGGGATGCCACGCTCGTGTCCCAATGACGGATTCCCTTCTTGCGCGTCTCTTAACCATTTAAAGCAAGTTTTTTTTTAAATATCCGGGTTTATAACAATAATGACAAGTAATTGTTGATGGTAAATTAGAATTTGGCTTATTAGAATTTTGAGTATTGAATCGCGCATTATTTTTTTTTGTATCTCGATTTGGAACTCCGATAACTCAATAAATTTTCCCTCCTTGGGCTTGCTTGAATTTGCGGTGATTTTCTAACGGGGAGATCGGTCTCTCTTCTCGTGCCACAATTTCGTTTTTAATCGCGGTTTTGAGTATGGATATTTTTCTTCCACCTATCCTATTCTTTCACGGAGCGTTATTTGAATTAGTTTTATTTATTTAATTTTGTTTGTGTAATCTAAATGTCGATCGTTTTCAGTCACGAAAGGGATAGGGGACTAGATTGCTTCTCAAAATGACCTTCTACTTGTAAAAGTTCGTTAAAATTTTTGCACGTCGCTATTTAAAGCGATTCTCTGCTCGCGGAGAATTATTTAAATTTTTAGCAGGTCACTAGTTAAAGCGATTCTGTGCTCGTAAAATTTTATTGAGATAAGAACAGGTCGCTAATGAAAGCGATTTTCTGCTCGTGGAATTTTTTTGAAAAAAGAACTGGTCGCTGACTAAAGCGGTTCTCTGTTTGCGGAGTTTTGTTTGGAATAGAACAGGTCACTAATAATAGCGATTCTCTGTTCGTAGGTGAAAAAAGAATAAGAAATTGTGCGAACTAATTATCATTTTCTTTAGAAATTTTTGATTTAATACATTTTGAATTTCAAAAGTTTTAAAGTTTCCAAAATCATGCGGTTTTTTATTTTATTTATTTTTTATATATTTTAAAAATGTTTCCCGGATGCGATGCACCAAAAAATTAATAATAAATAACCTGTTATATCCTAGACGCGGCGGGCTTCACCAGGCAGTAACGATTCGCGGTTACTTAGAATATAGGAGCACGGAAGGTGACAATTACTGTTCAAATAGAGAATATAAGCGCCGACGGTGCGTAGCTATCTCCGCGATCCTGAGGAACAGCAGGAGATAACTATCCGAGAACACTTTTGGAACGAGAAGTTAACGCGCGGCCTAATTATTATTTGTTAAGACGTGACCCTTTGCCGTCACGTCAATAAGAAAGAGGAACCCTCGGTTGAAATTTTAAAAGATTAAAGAAAATAGCGAAAGCGGGAGATATATTGAGGCCTATTGCCGTACTGAAAGGCACTTACCTTTTCTTTTATTATCGGGTTCAAACGGCTCTGCTACCTGCTCGTCCTCTCAGTTATATAGTACGACGGAACCTCGGACTGGATCAACGCAATAGACTGGGATATTTGCAAAATAATTTCACTCACGTGCACATTTAAAATTGTTCAATTGACATCGATTTGTTTATTAGATCCAAGTAACTTTAAAAAATTAAGCGTCTCTCGACTTGTGCCCCAGATCTTATATATCCTCAGCTTCTTTGTGGTCCTCTTTCTCGAATCTTCCGGAGGGGTGAGTACTTGACCAGTTAGATGCTTCGACGTAGATGTTTTCCTCTCGGCGTTTGAATTTTGGAGTAGTATGGACCAATCAGAATTTTGCTGCTAGTCGATAAGAACTTCTCCTCTTCTATTAATGCGACCGATCTTATTCTTGACTTCCGATGTGTTCCCGCGCTCTATTATCTGGTTTATCGCGACTTTTACGACCTGCTCCGCGTTCGGTCTGTACGTTCGCCATGGGTTAAGTTACGTATGTTGACGTCTTCTCAGCTCCGGGACACGTGCTCTTGTCGTGTTGTAATATTACATATTCTTGCTGTAATATAGCATATACTCTGCTGCGTGTGGATGTAATAGACACATCGCCTCCTGCGAATCTATGCGTGAACTCCTTATCTTGACTTTGCGGCTTCTTCTCTTTTCGGTCTCCTCTTTCCATTCGTGTACGTCATTCTTATCGTTACTTTGTTGTTGTATTATTAATATTTTTTGTAGGAAGTATTCCTTGTTGTCGATAAATTATTTGTACTATTCGGATCGTGAGGGATGCATTGCGAGAGATTAAAGATTAAAATGACTCACCCTGTATAAAATATCACAAAAGTGAGCATTTTACAGTATTCTAATGTGATGCACTAGAATGGCACCAACAGTGCTATGTGAGAGTGTTATTTCATCAAGGAGTGCTGCAGTGTTAAAAGACGTGTAGCTCCAACAAGAAACTTGAGTTTTTGCTTGGAGGTAATCGCTTATGTTCTTTTGACGATTTCCGCGGCTGTTGCACCTACTGATTCCATTGATGTGCTGATACATTCTTTTTGCAAGATGCTGTCTGTATGAAGATTCACTATCGTACAAAATCCACTACTGGTTTTGTTTTGTTTTTGTGTTCATTATGTTTATTTTAAACAGCATGATTTAATGTGATTGATAAATATATTTGCTATTGATATTTATATTTGCTATAATTAAATAAACTTTTTAAACATTATTATTATTATTTTTTTTTATAATAATGGTTATAATGCTAGATCGTTCGCGTTTGCTATTTCGAAATAATTATTCAAAAAGACTGTTGATATTTAGTGATAAATATTATCGTTCGCAAAGATTAATAGGATCTTTTCGAATATTATTTATATTATTATTATATATTTTTAAAATTGTAAA
Source organism: Nasonia vitripennis (assembly GCF_009193385.2). Taxonomy (NCBI): domain Eukaryota; kingdom Metazoa; phylum Arthropoda; class Insecta; order Hymenoptera; family Pteromalidae; genus Nasonia; species Nasonia vitripennis. The sequence goes on along the minus strand of NW_022279625.1, from coordinate 1,156,753 downwards.
TTGCTAAGTTTAATAACTTTAAAATAAGTGTACAATAATAATAAAAATTTTAATTGATAGAGGGAGAGAAACACAGTATCAGGAAGTTTATTTGTGGTTAGGAGTACTAAATAAGTAGGATTCTCTTCCCTATTGATAAATCTCAGGTGAGATTTCACATGAGATCTCACGTGAGATCTCAGCTAAGATCTCATGATAAAATCTCATCTGACCAAGTGCGTCAATTAACTAAGTTCCGCAGCTGAAAAAATTCTAAGTTGAGTAGGAAAAAATCTACTTGTAAAACCGTGTTTTTTATGCGTTTCAGACGATTTTGAATCGTTTTACATATTTGCTAAATGTACACTTCGAAAGTTTTTATTTATAAACAATTTACTTATAATGAACTATACATCTAATTTTTATACAAATATTTTACAAATTGTATAGAAACGTGCTACTATAACAATTTTTACTCAACTGCTTTGGTTCACACTTTCGCAGTGATCTCTATGGCTGTGACACGGCTTTGTGACGTCCTGCGACGTATTGCATTTAAGCAATATCAGCGGAATCGTTACGAAGCCGAAAACTGACGACTCAGATTAATAAGTAGATCAGCGAGGTTAATGAGTATCCCTTGTATACGCCGAGCGACCAGTTGTAATTATACACTCGCGATCTGGACTCTTGTACGACGCTCCTATCCGTCGACAAGAGTTATCTGGGCTTAAGTCGCGATCCCGATACCTATAGAACTTTATCTTGCATAAATCATAAAAGTCAATCAACTACAAGTGTTTTCCTATTAAATATATTCATCCTGTATAAGCCTGACTATAGCACAGCAGCAGAGTTTCCAGCCCAAGCAGTTAAACCCAAGTTAGTAAAATTCAATAATTAATTATAGATCGGAATTGTGACTTAACATTGGTTACGATACAAATCGAATTATAGAGTCTTAAAAGAAAAGTTACATATAAAAAAAAGGGAAAATTTTAACAAATTAATCAAATTACAGTTGCATTTGTAAATTTAAACAAATATAAATTACATATATAAATGCCCATACCCCAAAAGTAAGTCAAAGTGTTGAAAAAAAAAAAAAAAAAACAAGTGGGTGCTAGAATTTTGTGCAAAAACCTATCCTAAAGATGCTGAAAACCGACTTATCCTTTTATCGCTTAAATAGCGATTACTCTTTTCCATAAATCAATATCCTAACGGAAACCATATAACTCGAAAAATTTAGTTAGTCAACTATAAAATTATATCTGAATAAACAGAGATAAATAAATATATATATATATATATATATATATATATAATTTGCAAACGAAACGGTAGTTAGATTGGAAAATCAATCATTAAAACAGAAATATATAATCGCGAGTTGAAAGAAAGATTAGGTGAGTGACCTGCTTGCGTTCATCGGCGATCGCGCTCACCTGACGTTGCAGTGTCAGCAAGGCGATTGAAAGAAGCGCTTCATATGTGAAGAAATTAATTACGCGCATACCTAGAAAGTAGGTTGTGTGTTGAAATATAAGTAGGGCAGTAAAATTTCGTTTGAATTATTTATAAGCGATAAGAAATTCTAAAATTCGGACTAAATAAGATTTTGTAATAAATAAAAAGGTAACAAAAATGAGATTATCAAATGAGTGATAATAGATAATATATAAAACGCTGTTCGTGAAAATCCAGCATTAATAAAGGACATAGTAATCCCTAATATCCAAAACCCATTCACAAAAAATAAGAAAATAATTCGATCGCCGCCGACAAACAGCGGATGGATAAAAGATAGTTAGAAAGTACTATTATCTGATATAAATAATAAAAAGCTAGGAGATAGCCAACAAATAGTAACACCCGATACAGATCAGCAAAGTAAACAGAATCTAGAAATTCAAGAAATTTTGAAAGAAAATAAGGACTAGAAGCTGGAAGATACAACACCAGGGATCAATAAGCAAATCAAGCAGCTTAATAAAAACCATCTAAGCCTAAGTATACCGCTAACACCAGCAAAACAAAAAGAATTCGAGATAGTAGAAAAGCCAAATCATTCAATATTTTCACCTATAACACCAGCGACAGCGATTCCAATAGACCTAGACAGAACAGTTAATAATACCAAATTTCTACAAGGAGTTGAGGAGACATCGTTAATAGATATAAAAGGTATTAGTGACCAGTCTAGCTTAATTGGAAACCCAAGTAATTCAAAGTTTAATTTTACTTTTGATTTTCATAATCTTCTTGGCGGCAATCGTGCCAACGATATCAACATGGCGGAGAATCCGCTACGTTTATCGTTAAAATATGTAGCTAATTTGGTACCAGAATTTGAGGGACAAAATATTTCGGTAAATGTATACATCGAAAAATTGAAACATGCCAAGAATATGTTATCAGCAGCAAATCAAGCTAATTTAATTCCAATTTTGAAAATTAAATTAAAAGATATACCGACCTACTGAGAATATGCACTCTCTGTATGGGCAAATAGAAGAAATTTTGCAAAAACCGGACGAATCGGTTCTTCGTTTTGCCAATAGATTGCAAGAGTTAGTGCTGAAGATTAAGGACAGCAAAGAAGTACAAGATCTCACAGCAACAAAAAAGGCCGCGTTTGAAACTAAAATAGATAATGATGCTTTCCAAGGTTTTAAGGAAGGATTAAAGCAAGAAATCAGAATAGAATTGGGAGCAGTAACCAATTTAACAGAAGCCATTCCAAAAGCTATAGAAATAGAATCGAAATTCAATAAAAGAGGAATTTTATGCCATAAAATAAATAATATATATAGCAATTCACATAATCACAATACAAGTAATGCTACTATATACGCGTGTCAAACCTGTGACAGTTATGGACATGAAGCATTATTCTGTCATAATTCGGGATGTGTTTATTGTAAAAACAAGGAGCATTTGTCGAACAACTGCAGAAAAGTCAAAATTGAATTGATTTGTAAACTTTGCAATAATCAAAGTCATTCTATAGATGCGTGTAAACTGAATAAAATTAAAAGCAATCATTGCCAATATTGCCAGGTTATGGGCCATACAGTAACTCAATGCCCATTTATAATAGAATATGAATTGTGTTTGAAGTGTAAGGAAAGTGGTCATGATCCAACTGCCTGTACAAAAAAGGCAGATGTTAGCAATTCATGTGAATTTTGCAATAGCGCGGGCCATACGATAAAAGCATGCCCAGAGGTTATATGCAAACGATGTAATCAACTTGGACATCCAGTAAAGTACTGCCCGTTAGTAAGAAGTCCGATTGCAAATAACAGATTTATAATGTGCTCAATTTCTAATGCAAAAGACCATGAAGCTATAAAATGTGAACAAGTTAAAATATTAGTAGCGCAACACAAGACAAAATCTTTTCAAACGAATATTCAATGTCAAATCTGTGTTGAAAAAGGCCACTCAGCTAAAAACTGTCCTCAAATAGGTAATAAACAGCAAAGTTTTAATAATTCAAATAGTAAATATCAAAATTTTAGTAACTCTAATAACTTTAGAAAATATAGCAACTATAACAATCAAAATACTAATTTATTATTTAATATTTAATATTTAAAATTAATTTAAAATAATTTAATATTTAAATACAAATAATAGCCAAATAAAGTGTGATTATTGCGAAATGCGTGGTCACCCTGTATATAAGTGTAGAAAATTGAAGTATTTAGAAAATATTGCTAGAAGAGAGGACATATTGTAACTGCACATATTGTAACAAAAGCGGTAATAACATAAAAAATTGTACCGAAGTAGAATCATTGGAAATGCGTGCGAGCAAATTTTGCAGTCTCTGCAAAAATATCGGACCGAGTGACCGAGAAGTTACAACACAAATCCACTCAGCAATACAGAAAACACGGATAAAACAAATGTCATAACAGCATCTCGGAATCAGAACAGGGCAAATTATGAAGATCATGATCAGCAGGAGGTTCAATTGCTCGAGGAAAAAGAAATCAAACTAGGAATATATCATTTAAAATTAAATGATTTATTAGAATATGTTGAGATAATAAATTCCTATTCTAAAAATTTATGCAATTTACTTGTCGATAGTGAAGCACAAATAAATATAACAAAAACAAAATAAAATTACTACAGGAACACAACTACTAGATAAAAAATATTATTATCTGGCATCGCAAATAATTCTATAAAAACATTAGGTATAGTAGAACTACCGATAAATGGTAAATATTTTGATTTTCACGTAGCACCTAATGATTTTGTGAATCCATATGATGGAATACTGGGAATTAAATTGTTAAGAGGAAGTAAACTTAAAATTACAGATAGGTCCGATTACAAAAACCGGAATGAAGTTAAGCCAAAAAGAAACTCTGAATATAATTTCAAAAGAAATTATTCGCGACAATGATGCATATAATATAGAACAACAAAATGTTTAAAAAAAACGGCTCATGAGAATAATATTGATAAAATCAGAATGCACGATGAAGCAAATCAAGAGATTTGTGAAGAGAGTAGGACTAGCAAAATCAGTAACATATAGGATGAGCAAACTGAATAATCACATGAAAAACAGAATACTGAGATAAATGAGGCAGAACCATTACTAGAAAATGATAGTGCCACAGAAAACACATTTAATAATGATGTTTTCGCCATTTTAACACAATATCGGAAATCCATGAAATAAATGACAAATCAGAATTACAAAGTTTACAACAAAAAGAGATAAATGAAAACAAGCCTAGAAACTTGGAAATTTTTTTGAAAAATGATGATAAAAATATAGAAAATTTTATACTTGACGTAAATACAATATGACAAGAGCAAGTAACGCCAACCCAAAGCAAAAGGCTGAATTATAAGGAAATATTAACTATTATGAAAGAAAATAATGTAAAACTATCTAAAAAAGATAAAAAAAATTTTTGAAGAAAAAAAATATCAATACGTTTCAATAGACATCGATTATATACCAGAAGGGGCTCAAGTAGTAGAAGAACTTAATATTGATGAGAAATTAATTCTAAATATAGAAACTGACATTTTAAATAAAAACCAAGAAAATAAAACCATAAGACCGAGTCGGAAGGAAATATTGCGAAAGAAATTGCAATTAAAAAACGGAGGTAAAAGAAACGACGAAAGAATCGAGCGATTGATAAACCAATATCCGGATGTTTTTTAGATAGAGGGCGATAAATTAGGTACATGTAACGTAGAACAACATGAAATCAACTTAACTTCTGACAAGCCACATACGTAAAGCAATATCGATTAGCACACAAATCTAAGGGAATCGCTTTAATATAAATGGGCAAATTACAAGAAACGAAAGCAATCAGAGAAACAAAAAGTGCGTTCAATGCGCCAGCGTTAGTAGTCCAGAAGAAGGAGCTAATCCCAGGAGAGAAAAGATATAGATTGGTGATAGATTATAGAGCCTTGAATGAGGTGACTATAGCCGATTCATATTTACTTCCCAATATTAATGAAATTTTAGACTTAATTGGAAAGAGGAAATATTTTGATGTATTAGATTTAAAATCTGGCTTTCATCAAGTAAAGATGAGACCTTCGGATATTCACAAAACTGCATTTAGCTTACATCCATTAGGAAGATTTGAATTTGTCGTCCTACCGTTCGGTCTTAAAACCTCAGCCTGGACTTTTCAGCGGGTTATAAATAAAGTGTTAGCCAGATATATCGATAAAATATTTTTTAATTATATTGACGACATCATTATTTTCGGTGACACGATTGAAGAATTAGAGGAAAGATTCGGTCTAATCGCTCAAGCATTAATAGAAGCAGGGCTCAAATTAGAGCCGGAAAAATGTGAATTTAGCAAGACAGAAGTGTGTTTTTTAGGGCATGTTATTAGTGAAGCAGGTATAAAACCAGATGAAAACAAAATACAAGCATACATTCCTAATAACGTTAAAAAGGTTAGACAGTTTTTAGGTTTTTTAATTATTATAAAAGGTTTATTAAAAATTTAGCAGAAATTACCAAGCTACTAACCATATTACTACAAAAGGATAATCCATTTGCGTGGGGATTGGAGCAACAAACTGCATTTGATAAACTTATAGAATCATTATGTTCAGCACCGGTCTTGCAATATCCGCAATTCGATAAACCGTTTATAATAACGACGGACGCAAGTCAATATGTGTTAGGTTGTGTAATTTCTCAAGGGGAGGTAGGTAAAGACAGGCCAATAGCTTATGCATCAAGAGTACTACAGCCTGCGGAACTTAAATATGTAACCTTGTAATGCCCTATATACGATCCGGCGTGTAACCTAGAACATATACATTTAAAAAACATCCGACTCTGCCTATACAGCGAGCGCCCGGAATGTTTCGGCCGTCCCCACTCTTCTCACCCCCTACGAAACCAGCAGCTACGCAGTAGTCAACGCAGCGACGGCAGGCCATCGACGCGCATGTGTGCGTGCGCGTCCCCCTTCTCTCTCCAGCTACGAAGCCAGCATTAACAGCAGCGCGTTGCGTAACACTATATATATATATATATAGTGTTACAATATATATATATATATATATATGTGTGTGTGTGTGTGTGTGCGAGCGTAAGCGAGCGACGGTGAGTCGTGCGCATCCGAGTATGTTTGTATGAATGATAAATGTAAATATGAATGAATGATAGTATGATTGTGTGAACGTACGAATATTTTCGGCGGCTCGATCAGTGCTCGCTTAGCGCCCTATAAAAGGCCATGCGAGACCTGTGTTCAATCACTAGCGGCAGCATTTTCAAGCGCCCTAGTCTACTCTGGCTGCACTTTTAAGCGCCTTAGTACATATATAGAAATCTACTGCAAAATTAAGCGTAGAATTTAATAATTATAAAATTCGAGCAGCACTTTTATGCGCTCTAACACATACTCTACTGCAAAATTAAGCGTAGAATTTAATAATATTTAATAATCGCATAACAGAAGTCTTCATCAAAAAATAAACAAAATTGTAACTAAATCTGATTTAAAAAGAATAATAGCAATAATAGGCATTATTCTTATGTTAAATTATTTTTGTTAATATACACACTATTTTAAATATAAACAAGAGTTTATAATTATTGCGTTGCATACCCATTACCCACAATCCCGGACCTACTATTATTATTATTATTTAATTCATTTGATTTAAACAATGTAAACTTATCCATTATACGGGAATTTTTAAGTATAATAATATTCAGACAATAGCAAATTTGAAGGTAAATTCAACAATTACAAAAGGAATAGACGTGCAGAGGGCAACTCTTGCAAATAAGTTGGAATTTTTAAGTGAAAAAAAAATTATTGTTAAAATATGTTAGAATTTTAAGGATCAAAATTATTTGTAAACCGCTAGTTAATTTTAGTTTTATGTATTATTACAATAAAGTTGACATTGTACCAATGGGCAATCGGCTAGTTGTGGGGTTGTGACGTCCTGCGACGTATTGCATTTAAGCAATATTAGCAGAATCGTTACGAAGCCTAAAACTGACGACTCAGATTAATAAGTAGATCAGCGAGGTTAATGAGTATCCCCTGTATACGCCGAGCGACCAGTTGTACACTCGATCTGGACTCTTGTACGACGGTCCTATTGGTCGACAAGAGTTATCCGGGCTTAAGTTGCGATTCCGATACCTATAGAACTTTATCTTGAATAAATCGTAAAAGTCAATCAACTACAAGTGTTTTCCTATTGAATATATCCATCCTGTATAAGCCTGACTACAGCACAGCATCAGAGTTTCCAGCCAAAGCAGTTGAACCCAAGTAAGTAAAATTCAATAATTAATTATAGATCGGAATTGTGAATTAACAGCTTAAAAAATCACATGAGTACTGATATAAAAACCATAAATCTATTTGTTAAGATAAAAACCACTTGATTTATTGTTTATTTATTAAGTTGAAACAAACCTACATAAAAAATTTCAGTCCTCCAGCTGTGATAGGTTTCGAGTAACTTCAAAAACAATATATTTGATCAACTCGGTGTACTTGTTTTACAATTTGTTTTTGTGTTGCTGGAAACTATCACAGCTACAGAGCTAAATATTTATATGTAAGGTTGTTCCCAAACTAAACAATAAATCAAGTAGTTGTTATTTTAGCAAATAGATTTATCTTTCACATATTAGTACGCATATGATTTTTTAAGCCGCCACAGCCATAGGGTCCACTGCCAAAGTGCGAACCAAAGCAGTTGAGAAAAAACTGTTATGGTAGACTGTTTTTACACAATTTGTAAAACATTTGTGTAAAAATTAGATGCATAATTCACTATAGTGCATATCAAACCATAATATCAAATTCAGTATATTACTTCTGATCAGATCTTACACATACATGTGAATATTTTTATAGAATCAAGTTACTGGTTATAAATGACACATAGATATCGACTGTTCTTTGTAATAAAAGATAAGTATAGTGTATTTTGTGCTTAGCATACATTTCTAACGTCACTTCCCAATTAAAGCTTTATTGAACTTAAAATATTTCTGATTTTCAAAATAAATTTATAGAGTAACGGACGTGGTGAACTGAGTAAAAAAAGGAAAATAAAAGTAATCAAAGGTCTCTCATTGACATCGCGTTTAGCAGTTGTAGATTAGGCCCTGCCGGTTGACCTAATCCTTGCGCCGGTTGACCTAATTCACCTTGATCGCCGGCTGCACCATCACTCTACTGGCCTCAATCTCTTGTTGTAACAGCTTCAGAGGGTGTGTCTGCTCGGCGTCATAGTCGCCCGTATAAATCGAGCGTGTGGATACTTGCTTTGCCGTTACGTTGATGAACGACCCTCTTTACTCGCGCCATTATTGTTGAGGCATCAAGGCTCTCTCTAAAGTCTGACTCGGAGTACTCCGAGGCGCCATTTCTGCAGCCTAGCAGCACGATCGAATCGCCTGCCGCCTGGCTCCAGCTGCATACTCTCTAGGGCCTCCTCCATCTTTTCTTCGTCGATGCCCTAGCACCAATCTTCGACGACCTTCTCTATTTTTTTCGTAATGTTGGTTTAGTTTCCGCGTTCTGTAGCGCGTCTAAACGACGTTTACGTGGTTGCGCAACAACAACGTGGCAGCACGCCTATCCTACACACTCACTCCAGATACAACGTAAGCTGCAAAACTACAACCTGTCTATGTTAAAATATTAAATTTATTTCGTCAAGCGTATGTCGACTTAGCAGTGCAATACACTAGAAAGAATGGCACAGCTAAGCAGTGCGATGAACTGAGCAGCAGAGAATGCTGAATTGTAAAGCTGCGCCAAATGAGGAGCGGTAGTGTAAGTCGAGAGAGTCAGTTAGAATGCAGTTGTCATAAAGAATCATGTAACGGTGCTTATATCTGTATAAATAAAAGCATGGTTACGGAGAAGAGATCCGCGATTGTAAAGAAGAGATCTGTGGCTGAATAGAAGAAATACATTTTTAAAGAAGAACTCAAGTAAGCATATAGGAAAGCTTATTAATGAGCGTGGAGAAAAAATATTTGTACTTAGAAGGAAAAAGTGTAGCATGGGTGCATACAGTTGCAAAAAATGAATTGATTGAATATTTGTGCAACTTATTAGATTCAGTGCTAAGGTTAGTGCCCATTGATGAATTGAGAAAATTATGTAAAAGTACCGAAAAAAAAGTTGAAGCAACGTCAGCACCGAAAGAAGCATTAATTAAAATTTTAACGGATTATAACAAGGAGAGTATTAAGAATTATTTAAATTAGACGATCTAAGAAAGGCAACCAAGGTTATAATAGAAAATGCATTATAAAACCAACGCCAAGATAAAGAAGCAGAAGCAGATTTGGGAGAAGCGAAGAAAAAAAATTTTCAAATCAACGAAAATACGAAGCAACAAGAAGAAGTAAGAAGTCCAGGACATCAAAAAACAAGCTCAGTAACAGACACAATGACGAGTAACAAAGATGTGAAAATTCAGGTATTTAATGGAAAAAATTATAGCATTTGGAAGAAAAGAATACTATTATTATTAAAGTGGAAAAAATGCGACGCGCCTGCAATAAGAATAAAGAATGGTGACGAACGACAAACAGAGTGGGATGAGAAAAATCTGAAAGCAATGAATTATATTTATTGCAGTATTTCAAATTATCAATTAGAGTTCGTAAGTAAAAAAAATACGGCATTGGAGATTGTTAAAAAATTTGACGATCTATACTTTAAAGATCATCGGCTCTACAGGTATGTGTAAGAAATAGACTAGATAAAATAAAAATATTTTTTTGTCTTTTAATGATAAAATAAAGCTAGAAGATTTTGAAGACTCCAGTTCAATCTTCACAGAATTAAAAAAAAACGATCAATGAGTTAAAGAATGCTGGTGGAAAAGTTAATGAACGAGAGAGTTAAACTATATGCTGAGAACATTACCAGACTCACTAAGTTATATTGGAGATCTGGTAGATGCACTAAAAGAAGGTGACAGAAATTGTGAATTTTTAAAAAATAAAATAAGCATGTGGAAAAGCCGAAATACAAGTAATGACAGCGGAAAGAAGAAAACTAGCGTTTTTCAAGCTGAATATAATAGAGATAAAAATTGCTATAGATGTGGACAATTTGGTAACTATGAGAAGGAATGCAAAAACTCTTAGACCCGAGGAAGAGGCTGGAGAAATGGAACGCATTGGCAAGGAGGTGCACGGTATCCACTGCAGCAACAGCAGACACAGTAGCCAAGGTCGCGGAGGAAGAGGTGGAAAGCGAGGCTACTACGCAGAGGCCGAGGAGGTCAACAACACTGCAACGCAGCAAGACAACACGACGTCAGGTATAGCGAAAACGTTAGCGATCAAGTTACAACAGATTCATTTTTAACAGAGGTAAAGCGTGACGATGAAAGCGATACGAATAAAAGAGATTGGATATTAGACAGTGGCTGCTCAGACCACATAATAAATGATGAATCCAATTTTTGCGAATCTATAATCTTAGAGAAACCAATTAATGTAAGAGTTGGTGACGCTAGAATTATGAAAGGTACAAAGGTCGGAAACATTTTAACTTATTTAAGGGGACGGATACACCTTAACTTGTCAAAAAATGTAAGTATCCCTTATTCAATGTCTCCTTCTTTCTCCTATTTCTTGTAGACTACTGTATACAGTTTTACGAGAGTGTCTATGAATGTATTATATAAAGTTATTGAACTTCGATATAAATTTGTACTAATCTTGCTAAAATTATATAGTTTAATTCAAAGTTTTATATATCATTTATAAACTATAAGAAGTATACCCCGGTCTATGGTGCGTCAAAACAAATCCCCTCCACGAAGGGGCTGTCCGCGTCATAGTCCGAGGAGATGGGGAAAGGAGAGTCAAAGTACACGATGCCATACCGAACATGTGGTTCGCCCAGCAAGCCACAAGAGAATAATTCCCTATTACATTAAAAAGAAACCCATTTTGGCGTTCTCCAGTTCTCCGTTTTTCCAAGTTTATAATCTTCTTCCCCTATTATATTAAAGAAAAAACAATTTTGGCGTTCTCCGTTTCTCCGGTTTCATAATTTTTTATTATATGAATTAGAGCGACCGATTTTGTAATTCGTATCTTATTCAAATCTCCTATTATATTAAATCTCATTTGAATCATAAATTAATTAACAACCTCGTGCAATAGCATCGACTTAAGGGTAACGATTTCAGATCCGTCTCACAGATCGCCGAAGCGAACAGCGCCCCTCCATTGAATCCCATAAAGTCAATATCGGCACAATAAGGTTTTAGTTAAAAAAGTTCAAATGAAAAATGATATACACAAGACGTCAAATAATTTTCAACTCCAATTTTGAGAATAATTTTACAAACTGTGTTAATTGTATGTATAACTAGCAGTAAAATTTTTAAATTTAAAAAAAAACTATTGTCTGCACAGCCTTTTGAAAGTTTAGTCGGCTATGGTACTACATGATCCAAGTGATTTTTCATGCGGGCTATGCACTAGGCTTTCCCACATGGCCTGCTGGCGATTTAAGGCTCGTCTTTCGCAGCTTCAGTCCGGTAATTGGTATCCGGGGGGGGGGGGGGGGGGGGGGGCTTGTCGCTACTAACCCCGGCCACACTGTTCCGCAAACTCCTCCCAATACAATCAGCTTTGTTCAACACTCATCCTCCTCGCACGAGACAACGGATCGAGGTACGCTTGATTAACGCAGTCAGTGGACGCACGCCTGTCGTGAAAGGCCCTCCTTCTGAGCCTACCAAAAACTCAGAGTTCAGCTATCTGCCCTGTGGAAACTAACCACCAAGGAGGAGACGCAACCCCCAAGGGGTTTCTCCTTTCGGAAGATAGCTATGGTACTACAATGCGGCTTGAATCATCCAGTAAATGAGAAACCGTATTAGAAAAATACAGATAAATTATGATTAAAAAATCTACCGAAATTATCGCTTCAAAGTTGGCCGCGGATTCTACTCTGCTGGAACCTGCGCCGGTCCTGGTACCGATATTGGCGCGATTGCCGGTACTAACGGCGGTTGTGACGCGATTGGGGTTGGAAAATAGTTTGAACCAGGAGGGTCTGATGTGTAGTGCTGCTGGTATGGCTGGCAAACCGGAGTTCGATGGCCGCTTCTTCAGCTATCGCTTCGGCTCCGTACTCCAGGCAAAAATCAGCGGCTTCTGGGCTTAACTTGGATATTCGAGCTTCTGTATCTATGATGACGAAAAATGCTTGGCTGTATACTGATATCTTGAGAGAGATTGGCACGGCTCTCAAGAAAGCGCTTCGGATTATTTGATTGTCTATACTCTTTGATGTTCGGGTGAAGACTGACTGCGGTTCTGAGTCGTCTGCGTATTTATAGCTCCTGCTCGGCGTCGTTAAAGGGCTTGAGGTCTTTTACATTTATGTGTTTCACGTAGCGCCCTCTGTCGTCTTGTAGATGAAATATTACTGGGGATATTTGTCATTTGACTGTTAGTAGTTTAGAGTATTTAGGTATCAACTTGGCGTTTCGTTCGTCCGCTTTACTTGATAAGGTTACCGTTTTTCTGACTACTTTTTCGCTGATACTAGGTTTCCACTCTCGTCACCAAAGGTTATAATGTTTTTGCTGTTTTTCGAATTGACGAGCTATTTGCGCCTTTGGAAGTTCGATGGCATCCCTTATGTGTTAAATTCTGCTGAACAGCGGCGTGGTGTTTTGTGAGCCCACCTTCTGGTGAAGGCTGCCTGGCATTCTGAATTCTTTTCCTGTATTCAAATATGCTGGAGTGTAGCCGGTTCCTGTGCTGCTACCGGTATTGTAGGCAAATTCTAGTTCGCGTAGATTGTCATCCCACTTCTTCTGGTGTTTGCCTACATATTGGGCAATCATCGTTTTCACCACCCTATTAGTGCGTTCCACTGGGTTGCATTGCGGGCTATACGGCAAGGTTTTCCGATCATTCACTCTGTTCTCTGTTAGGAACTCCTCGAACTTTGTACTGACAAATTGTTGTTCGTTATTGCTTACCAGAGTGTTAGGACAGCCATGGCGGAGATAAATTTTCTCTTCTACGTCTCGAATTATGGCCATGCTATCGGCTTTGTTTAGAGCCGCCAGTCCGACCCACTTGATGAACCTGTCTTGCATTATTTAAAGCCATATGTTGCCTTGACCATATGTGCCATATGTGCCTGACAGTTTACGCAGCTACGTACGTACCGGGCGCTGTCCTGTAGCATACCTGGCCAGTGATATCTTTTAGCCAATCGTTGAAGCGTTTTGGCTACGCCCACGTGTCCTGCGGTAAGGCGATTGTAGCATTCTTTTAATATGTCGGTTAGTTTTTCGGTCGGCACGCAGATCTTCTAGTTAAAGTCCAGCATGTGTAGGATATAGCGGTGCAAGACTCAATTCTTGATGCAGTATTCCGGGTAGCTCTTTGGATCCTGCTAGACGGCGTTCAACATCTTTGAGTACTAAGTGCAGCTCGTCTTGATATCGATGTTACATACTGCTACTGGTTGTCTGGACAGAGTATCTGCGACAGTATTATCATTTTCTCTTCGATCTTTGACCTTGGAGTCCCATTGTGCCAACTCCATTGTCCATCGTGCTAGTCTGCCGGACGGATTGTCAATTATTTGAGCCATTTGAGGGACTGGTGTTCTGTCAGGACGACAAAATGATAGCCTTCGAGGTATTCGCGGAACTTCCGAATCCCCCATTTTATGGCAAGGCACTCTCTTTCTATCGCCGAATAGTTTCGCTCGGCCTGGTTTAACGATCGCCTGGCATAGACAATCACCCGTTCTTTTCCTTCTTTTTCCTGGGTCAGGACGGCCCCTAGTTCTTCGTTACTGGCATCTGTTTGTAACACAAATGTTTTAGAGAAATCTGGACACGCTAGTACTGAAGTTTGCATTAGATCGTCCTTGAGCCTGTCGAATGCTTCTTGTTGGTCAGGACCCCACTCCCATTTTACTTTCTTCTTTAGGAGTTTGATGAGAGAAGCCTTTCTTGGCTACTTGTGGTATGAATCTCCTGTACCAGGATATCAATCCTTAAAATCGACGTAACTCTTTGTGGTTCGTTGGCGGTTGCAGATGTTTGATTGCTCTTACTTACTCTGGGTCTGTGTGTAGTCCCTCCCCGTTGACCACATGGCCCAGGTATTTTAGTTGTTTTCTGCAGAAGTGGCATTTCTCCTAATTTGGTTTAAGCTTGGCATCTCGTAGATTGCGGAGAGTTTCGCTGATTAATTGCAGATGCTGTTCAAAATCTTCTGTAACGATGACTATATCGTCAAAGTAGCAAAATACATTCGGTTTCAAATCTGGTGTGATGACCGCGTTCATCAAACGCATGAATGTTGCTGGTGCCGAGTGTAATCCAAATAGTAGGACCTTAAACTACATAAAACCCCTCCCGGGGAATGCAAAAGAGGTGTACTTTTTGCTTTCTTCCGACAGTGGTATTTGCCAAAATCCATTTTTCAGGTCAATCGTGGTAAGGCTTCGCTCCCCGGAGCTTGTTCAGCGTTGCGTAAACTTGTGGTTGCGTGTGTGCATCCTTGATGCTGATTTTATTGATGCCCTGGAAATTGACGTAGAAACGTCGTTTTCCATCTTACTTCTTCGCCAGGACGGTGTTGGAGCTCCAGGTGCTATCCGATGGCTCAGTCGCGTCTTCTTGTAACATTTCCTCGACTGCCTCGTCGATGATTTGTTGCATGGCGGGGTTGCGTGGCCAGTAGCGTTGTTTAATTGAATTCGATTCTATTACCTTTATCGTATACTCGATTTACGGTGTTGGGCCCTGTATACCTCTGAAGAGATCTTTTTCGTATTGAATGAGTTCGTCCACTCGTGGTTGTTGATGTCCTGAAATTTCTTGGATGCTGATATCGCTGACGGAAAGTACCGATGTATTCGATTTGTTGGGTTGCAGCTTCCTCCCTGCTACGATTAGGCGGATGTTTAGTTTACGTAAGGCGTCCATCCTCAACAGCATCTTGTGGCGTAGCCCCTTCATGATGATGAATTTGTTGCTAAAGGTAGCACCGAGGGTTGTTGCTTTACCTTCCACGTAGACCGTCAGTTCGGTTGTTGAGCCGTCCGCGAACGTAGCGATAGTCTCTTAATTCCCATGTAGCAATTCGTTGGTCTATCCGATTATGGCGGTTTCTGGTGTTACGAATGAACTTACGGTCCCTATATTGACTAGTGTCAATACCTCATCTCTGTTTATTTGTACACTTAAGAGGTATCTGCCTTCTCGGAACGGTCTCCCGCTACCGCAGAGCCATACCTCGGTGCGTTTCCCGAACGATCTGAGAATCCGTGACAGTCTCTTGTGAGGATGCCATCTTTTCCACACACGGAGCAGAATTTTAGCGGCTTATTTTTGCAGTCGGATCGGGAATGGCCGCGTTAATAGCAGCGCTAACAGCATTCGGCTCTGTTATAGTACATATTCTTGTATTCTTCGATGCGCTGTATCAACTGAGGCACATTGTCGATCTCTTCTCTGCGAACTCACAACTGAAGTTCGTGTTTCATGTTGTAATATAGGTTGTCGAGTTTTTCAATTAGCGTATATCCCCCTCTACGTATCATTAGGGTCGTTAGAGCGTTGCAGTAAGCTCTTATGTGTGTTGGGTTTCTGTATTCCCTCGACGATTTGCCTGGTTAGATTACGTCGGTCTCGGCTCGACAAATAAAAGTTTCTGAGTCTATCCTCGAGCTCTTCCCAGGTGCGACAGCCGCTGGCGTAGTTATATCGCCATTAGAGGGCTTCTCCTTGGAGTCTAGGTGCTCTCTGCAGAAGCTGTTCACTGGTAAATCCATAGGATGCCTGTAGTTCTCGGACCCTCTCTAGGAAGGTCTCTTCCTTCAAAATTACAGTTCCACTTGCGTATCTGGTCGTGAACTTTATTATCCCCTGGTAGAAATTCTGGCGGATCTCCGGTTGGTGTGGACGAGCCTCCCATAGGACAAGTTTTTTGAGGGTTTGTTGGATTAATTCGGAGCGTTTTATCCAAATCCTGTTTTAAATCGACTTGTTTATCATACCCCGCTGGGTTTTCTTGTTTATCGGCGAATTTGCATGGATTTTTCCAGGCGTATCGTATTAACCGTTGGTGAAGCTCTACTACGGTTCCTTCGCTATCAAGGTTTCTCTTTTGAAATTCGGCGGTAAGTTGCCTCTTGTTAAGGTGGTAAATCCACCCGACTTTCATTGCGCAAAAACAAACAAAAAAATTTTTGGTTTTCTTCGAGTCGTTTTCCGTTTACAATTTATTGCAAGATTCTAGGCGAAATATTCCTGAACAAGTCCCTGTCCGAGCGCCATATAAGCAGAACAAAACACAAGATAAGTGAAATACACACCCATAGGCCGCGCGCCTCACTAAATATTCTATTTCTCTCTTTCTCTTATCACAATTTGTTGCACAAAAAGTCGATCGCATTTTCCAAAAGTCTAACATAATATTAGTCCATGATACAATCGTAACTATAGGAGTGATGTCCTACTCAACTGACTACGAAGGAAGGATTAATTCGCATTATAAATCTCAGTATTGGATTTAGACTAAAAATACATAAAGACCAATGGCGGTTTCAAAAGGCTTTCCGACGGCTACTGGAGGCTGTACTTTCTTAGATCGCGAAAGTAGTCAGGCACCGATGGCGCTTTGTCGTCATCTGTGCTTAAAAAGCAAATCAACCCGTAGAGTTATTGTCCGATGACAACTCTCATAGCCATTGCGATGACGCGGAAAGTAAAACAAAAGAATAACGTCGAATCGTCAGAATTTTAAAATTGAGATAGAAAAAAAAAGTTGGCTCGTTATTTGCATTTGTCGAAACCGAATTAAAATTTAATAAATTAAGAGTACAAAAGTCAAAAAATGAGAGTTGCATTGAAAACTAAGTATGTCGAGTAGTGATGAGAACGAAAAACTGCGATAAATCGAGAATCGAATATAACAAAAACTCGAGGAAATAGAACATTTGATTTATACGACAGCCTTTGAAACTCAGATTTGCAAATAATAAATAAATATTCAGATTCGCAAAAGAAAAATGATCCTATAGATCTAACGTTAGAAAAGAAAACGAAACAAAAGATTTGAAAAAAGTTTGTCGAAGTATCATTTAGAAACTCCTTATTGTCGCCCTAGAGCTAGGAAATCAATTTATAATAAAGATCAGGGTTTAGACAAGAACTTATTTGGCACTTATAGAGAGAATAAAATTACGGACGACGAATAAGACGGTGCCATTAAACGAATTATTACAAGTACTACACTTAAACAAACACCCATAAAACCGATCTTACTTAAAGAGTCATTATTAAAACCGAGTAATTTAAATCAAGAAAATTCCAAAATTTCCGAAGTAGCCCAAGAGACCGCATCTCTAGAAACCACGCCCCTTTTCACAAACCCCACTTTCAGGCAGTAAGATCCTACTTTTACAAAGACAAGCGACGCTGTTCATGAATTAGAATTAGCCGAATCAGAAAAAAGTTTATCGACCAAGTTGTTGGCTAACTCGAATTTATCTGAATCCCTTAATTTAGAAAATATACAGAATTTATCCAGTTCCTTGATAAAGTCAACCATCAAAAACACGTCTACTATCAATACGACAGAAGCTAATACCCAATCGCAAGAAAAAGAAAAAAGTTGTGTTATTCCCGAAAATTCAACGATATTTGAAGAAATACAAGCAAATAAACAATTTACTATCGAAACAGTCCCTGGCGAAATCAGCAGAAAAAGTTGCGCAAGAAGCAGGAGAATTACGCAATAAATTCGCGAACTACTTGAAAATCCAATTGAGTCCCTGCGTGAAAAAGGTTTTAGACGACTATTTTCAAAGTCCGGAGAACGTTGACGAATTAAGTGAAAAACTTAGAAAGGGAGAAAAACCTTCTAACGTATACGATTACGTCCGCCGACGGATCTCAAATTTTTGGGAAATCGCTGCATCTAAAAATAGTCCTAACGAAATAATATTAATTATATAATTAACTCTTTACAAATAATTGCTTCGAAGACGCGTCTAAAACTCGACGAAATTATAAACGAAGAAAATAGTGAAAGCAAAATCGAGAGTAATAAGGAAAAAATGGCGCCACAAATAAAAGAGATATCTTTGAAGGACACACTTGATTTAATTCCTCGTTTCAATGGATCAAACATATCATTTACACAGTTTGTCGACGGTTGCATTGGAGCGTGAGATATTCTCCCCGAAGGGAACGAAGCAGACTGTGCGCGCCTTTTTGGCGATACATTAGCGTGCGCAAGGGGGCAAAAATTCAAAACTATCAATGAAATCATTCAATTTTTTAAGAGTAATTCCGGATCATCAAAAACGTACCACGAAGTTTCGGGAGAGTTAGCAAAAATTAAACGACGTCCGACAGAAAGTGTAGTAGGGTACTCGAATCGTCTTCCAGAAATCGAAAAAGAAATTAAGAAAGCCGTAGTTCGCGAAGGAAGAGCAACAGACAAAGACAATTTTAACGTCAAATTAGAAAAGGATTATATTAGATTTTTCATTCGTGAACTTAGATAGGAAATACAGACGAGTATGGGCGATATAAAATCACTCGAAGCCACGCGCGTAAAAGCCATAAAAATTGGGATGGATTTCGCGTATTCAGAAGAAAATGATGAAAATTCAAGGCAAGAAGAAGCACGATTAAAACCAAGAGAGACTCAGAGAGTAAGTGTTGTAGAAGCCACTACGGGGATAACGTGCAGCTTTTGTAACAAAGTTGGACACGCCGCGATGAATTGTTTGAAATTCTGTTTACAATTTTTAAGTAATAACCGTCCCCCTCAGTCAATTGGGAATCCAAATAAGAGTCGTTTTTAATCATTTAATGGGAATAATAATCGAAATAATAAACCACAATCGTATAATCGTAATAATAACTCGAATGGATTTGAAATAAATTTCTGGTATAATAATCAACAAAATAATTATGACCGAAATAACGAAGCGATTTCGAACAGTAGTATAAGATATAACAATAATCAAATTCTGAATAATTCCATTTCAAATTTACCAACGAACTTTTTTTGTCATTACTGTTTAAAACCTGGGCATTATAAGCGTAATTGTTATATATTGATGAGGGATATGCAAGTAGGAAACTTGCCTACGGGAAACGGTCGCGGTAATCCTCGCGCGGGCGGAGAGGCTACTAATTTGAATGCTTGTCCGATCACAGATACCCAGGGAGCGAGTACATCCTCTACAAGACAACAGTCAACTTAAATCAAAAGAACTGTGCGCCCAACGTCGAGATTGATATTAAAGAGTTGACGCGTCCAGCAGTTTTTATGTTAGACACCGGGTCTTCACCAAATATATTAAAAATTTCACATATCCCGATTTATGAACCAATAAACTAGCAAGAAATAATTTTGTTAAAAGGAATAACTTCAGCACCAATAAAAACCCTAGGGACTATAACAGTTAATTATTTCGGTTTAAACATTTATTTTCATATAGTCGCTGACGAATTTCCGATTAGAGAAGCAGGAATATTGGGCAGCGATTTCTTTCAACAAACAAGTGCAAAAATTTGTTATGAGAGGAATTGTCTTGGACTAGCAAATATAGAATATCCGTTTATTAATGATATACAGAATTTTCAAAATGATAAATATAACGATGAGCGATGGAATTTAAAGAATAATGCAAGCATGAAAGTCGTATCGGAGAGGCTCTCTAAGGGAGAAAGTACAATCGATTTTCGAAGGAAACGTTCCAAGTCTCTAGAAAATATTCTTTGTGATAATGCAAGTCTCAATTAAGCAACAGAAAATCAAGCCATTTTCGAAAATTATCTGAGTTCGAGTAGTTTTGTGCAAGAGGACGAAGCAACCGCTTCACGGGGAGGCGAGATCGTCAACTGCGCATATGTACAAGAGGTGCCGTCGGCGAGCGCTGAGACTCTACCAAGCTTAGAGAGCCGGAGAGAGAATATAGTTGAGGAGTCCCCATTGGAAAGAGAGACTGATTATTTTGATGATTTTGAGAAATTTAACGATGACCTTTTTGTAAATTCCCTGGGAGTGAATGAGACAAAAGGTTTAATGTAGTTTTTTAATCGCGGCCTCTACTTCTTGGTAGCTCGGTTCCTCCACGTGGGGTTCAGCAGTGTGAATTTCGTCCCCTAATTCTTCGCTATTTTCGTGCACGTTTAATAATTTATCGAAATAATTTTTCCACAGCGACAGTAATTCGTTGTCATTTGTTACGAGGTCCCCGTTTTCGTCCTTCATCAATTGCGCTCTACTCCTAAAACCCTTTCTGATGGCGTTAATCCCTCTGTACATTTCGCGGGGGTTATTTTCCTTATTGTTAGTTTCTATTCTCCTAATAAGATTCTTTTGATACTCCCGCTTCTTATTTCTGTAGATCGCGCTCGTCTGTTTCCTTACGTTAGAATACTCTTCTACCTATCGCTTCTATTTTGTAAGCTATATAATTTAGCCTTTTTGCGCCTTTCAAACCAGAGTTCGCACTCTTCGTCAAACCATGGTTTGCTCTTTGGCTTTTTCTTTTTACCCAGTACTTTGTTCGCGGCCTCTTTTACCGTTTTTTCGATGTCCCCCCATAAGCTATTCTGTTCGTCATTCCCCTCCGGCGATGTGTTTGCTTCTTCAAGTGCCTGAAACCTGTTATTAATTTCTATCTGGTACCTAATTCGCTCTGTTTTATCTCGTAGTTTCTCAATATCGAAGCTTTCTACCTTGTTTGCTCGCTTACTATTTTGATTCGCTACTAGTCTAGCTCTTAATTTGGCTACTACTAGGAAGTGGTCCGAGTCGCTATCTGCCCCTCTGTAAGCCCTTACGTCAAGAACATTAGTATGATGTCTTTTTTCAATGAGGAAATGATCAATTTGGTTCTGTGTGGTCCCGTCCGGCGATGTCCACGTTGCCTTGTGTATGTTCTTGTGCTTAAAACACGTAGTTTTGATTATAAGATCTTTTGCCGCCGCGAAATTTATGACCCTAATACCGTTATCATTGCTGGCTTCGTGCAGGCTTTCCTTACCTATAGTAGGCCTAAACATTTCCTCCCTACCTATTTTAGCATTGAAATCGCCTAATACTATTCTTGTGTCGTAAGACGCGAACTGGTCGATTACCTGCTCTAAAGTTTCGTAATAGAGATCCTTAGCTTCTTCTTCTTTGTCCTCCGTAGGACAGTGTACATTAATAAATACATATCTATACCATTCACCTTCGATAATGATGTACGAGAGCCTATCATTGACGGATTTGAAACTTTTAACCGAATGTACGATGCTTTTGCTTACGAAAAATCCGGTGCCTAGAGATCCCCCACTCCCGGCCCCATACAGGTAAGTGAAGTTACCCGATGATAGTATTCCGCCATCTGCCCACCGCGATTCCTGTATTGCTACCAAATCTAGATTGTACCTATCAGCTTCCTTTACGAGTTCTTTAAACGCACCTGCTCTGTATAGACTGCGAACATTCCAAGTTCCGACCCTTAAGTCCCTTTTGGTTCGGATTTGATTTTTTTGAGCCATGATGTTATGTTAAACCCGCGCGCTTTGGATCCTGTTCCGATCGCAGGTGAGTCCACCGTTCTAGAGGTGATAACCCCCATACCTCTCTAGAAGTAAGTATGAGAGCTTTCCGACTTTGACGAGCACAGTGTCAATTCGTCGTCAGACACACTACGGTTTCATTCTCGCATCCTAACGCCCCCCTGCAAGGCAGCACGCCTTCGCTGGCATCGTTACCGCGTAAGACCAGGTGACGAATCATCCTACACATCCCCTTTCGGGGCAGTTGTCATCGCTCCCGCATCCTCCTCGGCAGCAGGATTTTTGCCCATTTTTGTAATGTGTGATGAAAGAGATAGATTGAGAGATAAGAGATAATGTGAAGTGTTTTTGTTGTTGTGGTGCTTGCGTAGTGTTTCTAGATGAATGCGTTCGACAGTGTGGGCTCATCACACCCACGCCTGTTCCTATCGGCTGCCCGCGGCTGCTTATTCAATTTATTCGCAGCTAACCTCTTTCTCAGGGGCTGTTCCTCTATCCGCAACCTAAGGACGCGCTGTGTAGTGGTGATAGGCACCCACCCGTCCGATCTGGACGACAACGCCCAAGACCCGCTTAGGGTAGCGCGGCATTGTAACAGGAAATAAAAATTATAGAAATGAAAAAACAATTACAAAATGAACTACAACGAATAAAAGAGATGTACTATAAAAATAATAAGAATTGCGGACATTCCACTTTTGATATGAAAATAGATGATGACATAACGATTGATGATGCAACAAATTGCATTCTTAAAACACTAGATTTAGAAAAACTTAATTCAACTCATGTAAATAATTTAATTGAAAATAGTAAAATATGTAAAGCGACTAAAACAAAATTATATAAAAAACAACACAAAAAATGAGTAACGAGGAATTACAAGAAGAATGTAAAAAAAGCATTACGAAAAAGAATGGATTATGAAAAAAGTAAAAACGGTGAAAAGCATGAAAAACAAAAGAATAATTTAAAAAGAAAAAGAAAAACAATATAAAATAAATAAATTTAAACAAACGAGCAGTAAAGAATTAAGGAAAGGGCGTGAAAAAGAAGCATTGCATAAGAAAGTAGCTCATGAAAAAAATAAAATATGTAATGAAGACAAAATGGAACAGAAAAAAATGATAAAAATTAATAGCGATCAGTTAAAAGAAGCAAAGAATAAAAAAGCAATGCGCAAGAAAG
Organism: Nasonia vitripennis; assembly: GCF_009193385.2. Classification (NCBI taxonomy): domain Eukaryota; kingdom Metazoa; phylum Arthropoda; class Insecta; order Hymenoptera; family Pteromalidae; genus Nasonia; species Nasonia vitripennis. The sequence goes on along the minus strand of NW_022279625.1, from coordinate 1,133,467 downwards.
AAACTTATTGGAAGTAAAATAAAGATCGATACGAAAAGCTGCAAGAAAAAAAGTTAGGAATAACTAAATCAAATGCTGGAAGAAAACAAAATATCAAACAATTAACTGAAGTATTATTTGAAAAAAATACAAGAAAACGAAATTTTACAACATTGTCTCTAAAAATGGAAGAATCAATTGTATTCATAAAAAAAATTAAATTAAATGAAAAAGTCAAATAGAGAGTTTATTGAGAAAAGTTAATCCATATGCTAAAGCTTATAAAATTATGTATGAGGTAGAAAAAGAAGAATTGGAACGGTCTAATGAAAGGAATTGCAAACCAAATAATACTGTAATGCCAATTACAAGAAATGATGAATTAGATACAAATTTGTTAGTGAAAATGGCTATCCACTAATCAAATGTGATATTGTTGCCAAAGTGTGCCAAAGTGTGCCATAGTGTGCCATAATGTTCCAAAGTGTTCCAAAGTGTTTAAATTCCCCCGATTACATCGCGTGCCGGGCATTTTGGGGTCACGCATGCTGGCTGCTCGTGCCGTCATTGTGACATCCCCAAGACATCTTTCGTTGGAATTTTCAAAAAAAGTCATAATGTTGACATTTTTGCGGCACAGCGTGCCAGCACGCGTGCTCACATTGTGACGGCACGAAACTTTGTCAGAATGACGGCCATGAGTGCCGGCTGTATGACACCGGCACGAACGAAGGCAAAATGTCGGCATTTTGCGGTCACGCCGTGTTGGCACTCATGGCAGCATTATGACGACTTTTTGAGGAGCTACATGACGGCATTGTGCCATCGACCCGTGTTCAAAATTTATTAACATTTGGCGCTGTCAGAGTGCTAGCAGAATGCCTGCTGGGAGTGCTGCTCGCCATGACAGCATTCTGTCGGAACGAAATTCCCGCAGTATGCTGGCTTTGTTGGCTGCGAAACTTAGACAATTTTCAGCCGCACAGTTCACAAAATAAGGCTTTTCAAAGTATTATATTTTAAGGCTGTTGATTTTGTTAATTTGGGCTATTATTTATCCACCGGACTTTGTTCCTTCTTTTATTAATTATATTATTATGACTACTCTTTCATGACTACCGAATTTATAGCAGCCTGACAGTTTCGCGCCTTACACGAAATAAGTGGCGAATATCAATGTTGTTAAACGCTTTAATAATAATTTTGGTGATTGTTTATTACAATAACTTGCAACTTTATTAACATCAACAGCTGCTCGCAGTATATAAGGACACAATTAGCTATGACTTGTAACAAGTGTTCGTGGTCGAGTGGTAAAGTGCCAGCCTGCTAACTGAAAGGTTCAGGGTTCGATCCCCGTTAGGGTTTTAATTTTTTTGTTTTTTCGTTAATTTAAGTGCCGGCACGATGCTTGCACCGCGTGCCGTCATTTCCGTGTCCCGGAGCAGGGGTACCTGGACGTCACGCGTGGCCCATTCCGTGCAGTCTCAGTGCCGTCATTCGGCCGACATCATGTTATCGGGGTCGGAAATTTATTACACTTTGGCAAACCTTGGTATACTTTGGTACACTCTGGCACACTTTGGCACATTTTGACACACATGAGTTTTTCGGAAATTGAGGACTTAGAAAATTTTTGCACGAAATCTGAAAAACTTGTATTCCCGACGGATTCCTCTATTGAGGCATGTTTTTCCAACATTTACGGCGGACAAGCAGCTTTAAGGCAATTACGGGCAATTGCTAATCAATATTGTAAAAGTACTAAGTATCTAAAGCTGCTTGAAGTACATGAGTTTAAATTTTTGTATTAACTGTAACGAGTACTTGTGGCTCAGTGGTAGACCTTCAGCTTACTCACCCAAAGGATCCGGGTTCAAGTCTTACCGACGCTAGAATTTTTTTTTTTTTTTTTTTTATTAAATTATTTATTGTTACGTTCTATAACTGGGACTTCAAGCTCCACGCGTGCCGTCGATATAACGGCATCGTGCATGGCAATGTTTTGGCGCGCGGGCGGCGGGATATATCTCACTGTACCGAAGTGTGCCAAAGTGTGCCAAAGTGTGCCAAAATGTAATAAAGTGTGCCATGCTGTGCCATACCGTGCCAAACTGTGCTGTACTGTGCCATACTTCGTCAAAAAAGAGATGTTTGTTTCCGAAAAACCCATGTGTGTCAAAGTGTGCCAAAGTGCAGCAAATTTCCGAATTTGAACACTTTGACACACTTTGGCACAGTGTGGCACACTTTGGCACACTTTGGCACACCCAATTATTTCCACTAGGGTGCCTAATATGAAGTGTAAATTTGATAAAACTAATATTTCTAATTTGCAGTTTTATAATTATAGACTCAGTGTAAGAACTGAATTTAATCCGTATCTTAATTTAGGCAAGGTATCTCAACAGGCAATAATTGATGCGTTTGTTAAAGTAGAAAGCTCCAGATTATATTTTATAAGAAAAAATCAAAATATTTTACAAAGCGATTGCTATAAAGGTGTGATGGATTATTTGCTCAAAAAAGAAAATATGAAAATCGGGAATATGTTCATTTAACATCAAATTTGACTGGAAGTCCTAGGCATTTAAAACAAAATTATGTTGATTCTATGTCACTGGTTAATCGTTATGGAAAAACTGATCTATTTTTGACGATGACATGTAATCCGAATTGGAAAGAAATTACAGAACACTTACAAAAATATGAAAATGCAATTGATCGACCAGATATTGTATCTAAAGTATTTCAACAAGAAGTGAAAGAATTTAGAGAATTAGTTATAAAAGTAGATGATTTAATAAATGCAGAAATTCCAAACAAACATTTTTATCCACGCTTGTATTTGCTGTATCCACATTGTAAAACAGTTTATGATTCATAGGCTTTGTGGAGTAATAAATAAAAATTCTCCTTGTATGGATAAAAATATAATAATGAGACAAGTTTCCAAGCAACAGGATATCCAATGTACAAAAGAAGAAATGATAGTATTGAAATTAATTATAAGAACAAAAATTATCAAAGAACAGCTGATAATTGATTTGTTGTACCTTATAATCCTTTTTTATTATTAAAGTTCAACTGTCATATTAATGTAGAAGTATGTTCAACTATCTAATATATTAAATACTTATTTAAATACTGTTTAAAGGTCATGATTGTGCTTTTGTTGAAATTCGTAATGCAGATATTAATTTTGAAGAAGATAATAACAATAAGAATTAAACTTTAAGTGTGTAAGAAAACGAATACAAATATGATGAAATCAATCAATATCTTAATACAAGATATTTCAGTTCTCCTAAAGCTATGTACAGATTATTAGAATATTGTTTACACGAAATTGCGCATGTTATAAAAAGATTTGCTATTCACGATAAAGATCAACAATATGTATATTTTAAAAAAGGAAAGAAAGAAAAAATGAAGAATAAAATAATAGAAACGACATTAACCGCATTTTTTAAATTAAATCAAACTGATCTTGATGCAAGAAATTATCTGTATTCTGATATATCAATACATTACACATTTGACGAAAAACTAAAAACATGGAACAAAAGGAAAACATGTAACAAACCAGTTTTAAGCAGAATTTATTTAGTAAATCCGAAAGACCGAGAACGATACTTTATCAGATTATTACTTTTACATGTTAAAGGGCCAACCTCATTGGAAGATTTACGTACTGTTAACGGAGTTTTATATCCTACATTTTATGAAGCTGCTATAGCGAAACAGCTGGTTAATGAAGATGAAGAGTGGGATAAATGTTTACAAGAAACAATACAAATACAGTTTCGAACAGTACTATGTGAATTGTTTGCTTTTATCTGTATTTTTCATAACCCTATTAATGCACGAGATTTATATGAGAAATATAAGACTAACTTTTATCACCCTAAATATGTAGAATGTGCAGGTAAAAATATAGCACCAAATGTAATTGAAAAAGTAACGCAAACAAACAGTTTTACGTTAAGTTATTTTAATTTACTTAACATTGAAAATTGAACAATTTGATAATCCAACATTTTTGTATAAAGAAACTAATATGCTAAATAAATTACAAAATAAAATTGCATTCCTTAACATTAATAAAATAATGTATATGATGCAGTTTTCGAAAGTTTAAATTATAAACAGGATAAGTACATTTTTATTGACGGACCAGGCGGGAGTGGAAAAAGTTATTTACTTAATGTTTTAATAGATTACTTAAAATTACATAATATACCATTTTTATGTGTTGCTTGGACAGGTATGGCAGCGAACTTACTTAGTAATGGAAGAACAGTACATACAACATTTAAATTACCACTAAATATTAATGACTGTACAACATGTAATGTTAAACCTAATTCTGTAAATGGAAGGAAACTTAAAGATGTACAAATTATAATATGGGATGAAATATCAATGACATCGAAATTTGCTTTTGAAGCAGTTGATCGTCTATTTCAAGATTTATGTGACGTAACAGCAATATTTAGTGATAAATCTATGCTTGTTTCAGGAGATTTTAGACAAACATTATCGGTAGTTCCACACGGTAGTCGAATTGAAGTAATCGAAAATTCAGTGAATTATAGCTATTTATGGACGAATTTTAGACGCATGACATTGAATCAAAACCTTCGTGTATCCAACAATGATGACAATTTTAAACAATATTTAATGTTGGTGATGGAAAACGTTTTAATTTATATGAAGAAGAGAATGAATTATTTGAAATACTTGTTAACATGATATCAAAAAGAGACATCGTTACAGAAATCTTTGGAAATAACATAAAAATGTATGACGAAACATTAAAGGATAAAGTAATTCTTGCTCCTAAAAACAATTATGTGATTGATATTAATAATAAAATACTGAATATTATGGAAGGACATTTCGTTGAAAATTTAAGTATTGATAAAGCAGAAGATAATAATGGAGAAAACTTAGATGTTATGTTACCTACAGAATTTCTGAATTCTTCAACTCCTAATGGGCTTCCTCCACATAAAATAAAATTAAAAATTGGAGCTATTGTAATTTTATTGAGAAATTAAAATATTAATGAAGGTCTTTGTAATGGAACACGATTAATTAATAGTTACACAATTTTTGAAGTATTCGATCCAAGCAGAAATTTTAAATGGAAAGAATATTGGAAAATTAGTTTTGATACCAAGAATAACTTTATTACCATCTGAAGAAGAACTTTCATTTAATTTGCGTAGAAAACAATTTCCTATTAGATTAGGTTTCGCATTGACGATAAATAAATCAGAAGGTCAGTCATATAATAAAGTTGGCGTCTATCTGCCATCACCAGTTTTTAGTCATGGTCAGTTATATGTGGCTCTATCTAGAGTAAAAGACTGACAACATTTTAAGTTGCTATTAATGAATAATGCCGAAATGGAACATTCAAATAGTAAACATACAAAAATTTACACTAAGAATATTGTATACAAGGAAATATTATAAACAGTACAATATTATAACAGCTGCACTTTTTTTCAATACAGCGTTTAAATGCAGCGCTGGAAATATGAGAATCGGCTACAGCACTTTTTAAATACAGCGCTGGAAATATGAGAATCGGCTGCAGCACTTTTTAAATGCAGCGCTGGAAATATGAGAATCGGCTGCAACATTTTTTAAATATAGCATTAAACTAATGCAGCACCAGAATATGACTCGTAAAATTAACCTTACCAGCACGTCCTTGTCGTGAGATTCGGGCAGCACATTATGCTGGCTGACGCTGGGAGGATCATAACATGTTTACCTTGCTTACTTTTAGGTGATACACTACAGCGACACAATGTACGATTCATTAAGCTGGACAACAATCAAGTAAATATTAATGTATTTGATTTTAAAATTTTTTTGAAGGGTTTAACATTCTTATATCCTATATTTATGTTTAGGTTAAAATTGTTCTGCATAAAAATAATTTCAAGGCCTAAATGTTTTAGGGCCTAAATATTTAACGGTTAGAAATGTCTGAAAAAAAATTGTGATGCCCCAATTTTATGACCCAAAATTTGTAAAACCATAAATAAAATTGTTAAGGCCCAAAATCTGTAAGGCCCAAAATTGTTAAGGTCCACAATTTTTTAAGGCCCAAACTTTTTATGGTTTATCATTTTTATATAAAAAGATGAGGTAATATCTAAAAATGTGTGACGTAGGGCTGGTGGCCCGGAGAACCAGAGAACCGAAGGAAATTTGTTCCTTTTTAATATGATGTAGGATTTCCTTCCAACTTCTAACCACGAACCTTGTGATCAAGGAGCACTCCTGTTAGAGGTATTTCAAAAATCACTGAAAATTTAGTTGCGGTCTTAAAGCAGTTAAAATCAATTATATTAAAAGAACAAATAAAATCAATCAGTCTCGCAAAAAGCGTCTGGATCGAAAATGTGCGATGGGGCGAGGCAATTGATAAAATTCGAAACATATTAAGGAGATTGCAAGTAAAGATAATAATTTGTAAATGCACTATTACTTATCCGCTCTTAAGCGAGTGCACAAAAATAATTAAGGTGGCTCATTGTTCTACCATAGGCGGACATAAAGGCATAAATGAAACCTATAAGCGCGTAAAGCAAAATTTTTATTAGAAAAATATGAAAATCGACATACAGATGTATATTCGGAAGTGTTTACCTTGTCAATTTGTAAAGACCATAGTTGATATAAGGACGGGCTGCATGAGTTAACAATTAATTATTTAAATTAAGAGAACTAGCCTTCGGCTCGAGAGCCTTCTGTCACTAGAGTTACACGTGGACTGTAGAATTGAGTATGTCCCGCGCTACTCGTCTGCGCAGACGCATATTTGCGTGCGGGCGGTGTTTTCTCCGCAACTGCGTTTGGCGGACGTGGGAGGGTCCGCTTTACTTACGGTCGTTGCAAGCTAATTGCTTGTGACACTTCTGTGTCCTGCAGACTCAGCGTTATGTCCGCTTATCTCACCTCGTGTGTGGATTCTGATGGTTCGTCCACAAGTATCGTACTCTTACCTGCACGTCGTGACTGCGTAACTGATTTTAATTCATTTGTTCTAATTAAGGTCTAATTATTATAAACAATTTAATACACAAGGTTTTTAGTTATATTGATTGCTTTGTTTTTATTTGCCCAGAGCACTTCACAGACATCAGTATACAGAGTTGATTGAGTTTTGATGTTGTATTATAGATTCGCAAGTTGTAGTTTTACAGTAGTATTTTAGCGAGTTTAGTCTTCATTCTTAACTCTACTTATTATTAATCTTATCAACTTACATTTATTATAATCCTGCGCACTTCAGATGGTTCTAAACACCCTTTGTGGCAGATGCTAACTATTACGATCTACACGCGTTCACGTGGCAATTTATAGTAAAGATGATCAAATGCTCTTGCTAACGCCGGAGATTCCACTTGACGGTCCTTAGCGGTAAAGATCGCGGTAGTCCAATCAGCATTCGCCACAAAGGATCGACGCGTACGCCTTGCAGTCGTTTTTCACGCGCACGAGGAGTGCTGACACAAAGGTCAGAGCACTCGCTCCGATTTTCGGTGCTCGATTGTTCAATGTCGCAATCAGATGCAGTATACGTCGTCTATACGAGTGCACGAATGCATATATATATATATATATATATATATATATATATTAAGAGTATAAACGTGGGACATTACAAATTAAAGAAATTAATTAGAGTCAACACTAAAAATCATATAGTCGTAATGTATACACCTGTTTAACCCTTTGAAAAACTTGCTTTAGACATAGTTGGCCCGTTTCCGCGAACAGAAGACGAACACGATAATATATTAACAATACAATATTGTCCAACTAAATATTCTCTTGCGATCGTTCTTAAAGACGCAACGGTGCGATCAGTCGTGGACGTTTTGATAAAACTTTTCACCTGCACTTTTTGGCGCTCCTATAGCTATTTTGACCGATCAAGGTACAAATTTTTTAAGCAGTTTAATGAAACGTGTAGCAAAAAGATTCAGAATCACACAGTTTAAAACGACAACCTTTCATCCACAGTCGAATGGCTCTCTCGAGAGAAGTAATCACGTACTTAGCGAATATTTAAAACAGTTTATTTCGTAAGATGCGCAATGGGATCAATGGTTGGAGATTGCCGCTTTTTCCTTTAACACCTCTGTATACAAGTTTTCGAGAGACTGGCTCGCACCCCGTCGAGCGATCCACTTTAAACCGAAGATCGGCTTCCGACATATGCTGTATTATAATATCGTATTGACAACAAGATTAAACAATATTCAAGAAATAGTACGTGAAAAATTAATAGCAGCCATGTGACGTGCAAAGTATTATTACGACAAAAGAGCAAACCCACAAGATTTTGAGGTTAGCGACTACATTACTTAAGGGAGAAAAAATTCATAAACTAAAAGACCAGTACGAAGGTCCCTATTTAGTCATAGATTTTTTACGTAACGGTAATATTAAGAAACAAATAAAAGCTAATAAGTATAAGGTAGTGTATATGAATCGCGTACGTATATCATACATTGAGCCAGAAATTACTTAGTCTAAATTAATTAACACAGTGTATAATTACAGTATTAGGTTAAGCGATTAAGTGATAAGATTAAAATTAATAGCTAAATGTATGAGTAAATAGACGGAGAAAATTCATAAAATACAAGAAAAAAATAGTAGAACAATAATCGTAGAATAATACTCATAAAGAACTAAGCTTAAGAAAAACATTTTGTCATCTCATCATTATTAATTTAACAATAATCATGACATCATTCTTTCAGCATGCAATTAAACTTATTCTTCCTTCTCTCTTTTCTTCTTACAACAAATTAACAATGATCATTTTAAATTTTCTCCATGCAATAAATTAACAAGGATCATTAAAAAACAACTTTTGGTATAAAAATTAGTGAGAAAATACAATTAACTGCTCAATTTTCACTCACAACACTAACTAAAATATCACTTTGACTAGTATACATAATCACTGAATTAAGAGGAATCACATAGTTGACTATTTCAATACTAGTAAATATTTACCACAAGATTTTACAAAACTCAAAGGACACAGAATAGGAGCAATTTCCTTTTATGTTTTAGATTCCGCCTAAGTCGAAAAATTGAACTCTGGGACAAGTTACGTTGGGTTTAACTCAGAATTTAGCTAAGTTGAAAATGGCTATTTGTAATACCAGTGCGTGGGATCAAGCTCTAATGAGAACCTTACTGAGCATATCTGAACAATCGTGAGGTCCTAAGCATCCTAAATACATAGCTTATAAAGACAGACTACACACTTTCATACTATGGTTAGATGGATCAAGCCACAAGCCAGAAACTTCAACAGAGATGGGTCTCTGTTATAATTATTATGAAAATCAAGTCTATTGTTTTCACTGCGGTTGCAAAATGTCTCAGCTTCAACACGGAGAGGATCTATGGATTAGTCACGCCATCCTTGCACCAGATTGCAATTACCTAAGAACCCGAAAAAGAGAAGAATTCATACAAAAAATACATAAAAGAGTAAACTTTAATAGAGAACTACCACCAGGGAATCTACATTGCCTAGATCAAGATTCTAAATTGGATAAATCAAATATTGCAGTAATGTGGCCCCTAGATTGTAAAATATGTTTTAAAAAGGAAGTCAAGATGCTTTTTCTCCCTTGTTCTTAATTGGTTGCTTGCGCAGAGTGTGCCATTAAGTTAGAAGAATGTTGCATGATAGAATACATGATTCATGTAAATTTTTAAACAACGTTCAACAAAACGTTTGAATTGCAAGGAAAATATTAAAATTTTTGTAGAAGCCAACATGCTAAATAAAGTAAACATAGCGTTGGAAAAAGGAGCATGATCTTTTCATAGATTATCTATAAAAGAATACTAATAATCTATATCGACGACTATTAATACAAATTAAGAATATTATAAATAACGAGGCTACATCGTGATACTTAAACTCATGCACTGGCATGAAGAGGAAATTTCAAAAAAATATTGTAGAAATTAACTTAATCAATATCAATTATCGTAAGAAATTAAAGAATTAAATATAAAAATTATTGACAAAATCGTATTTAGTAATTTTATCGTTAAAATCATATCTTGGAATAAATAGAGTACAGGGACCATTATATAAGAAGATTTTATGTAAAACCAGGTCTACTGTAGTGATTATATATCACATAGGATTAAATATATTTAGAAATTTTATCATATTTTTAGCTATTGAGACGACAGGCCCAGCCCGGGAATAAAAGAGCAGCAATAGATAACTTGCCTGGCGTAAGCAAGTTACTGACTAAGTGGCGCTATTTGCCAATTGTAAATAGTCTACCTATGCGCTGGTAGATGGCGTGCGCGTATGTAACACAGGAGAGAGGAAGCGACTCGGGTATATAAGGAGTCCCGGAGCCAGCAGCGAGCATTAATGATCTGGCTCTTACCTGAGTAACATGCGAATGATAGTACTCGCTTCTCGCACCGGTCTCCACCATACCCAGTAGTATATGAGCCCCAGGTTCTCGAAGAGTATGCGTGCAGTCCACTCCCTCTCCTGTAGGCTCTGAGATCCAGTATCGCTCATAAATTATCATCAAGTGAATAGAAGTGAATAAATAAATAACATTTATAAATATATTAATAATTGAAACCCTTTATTTATTCATCCACTCCTATCCCCCTTTCAGATGTGTCACCGGTTCAGGATAGTAGTACCCTGTTCTTAGGTGGGGCTATCTGGTCAAAGGCTCATGGTGAGATGGTAGTACCTCACACATCAGTCTAATAGCTGCGTGGTTTACCTAGGTGTGCGGGACATGTGTAGTGGGCATACCCTACTCATCTCCACCAACACACGAGCTGCTCTCCTCTGGTGGATCCCCCACTTCAGAGGTTAGGAAAGATGATTGTCCACTTAACAGATATTGCCGGGTGGATCATAGTATATTGTCGTTCTTTGGATATGCTTATCGCGTACTAACCCATCGCGGACCGTTTCACTATCATATTTAACTGAATAATGACTAATAAGAATAATATGAAATATAATAAAATTTAAAGTAAATAAAGTTTAAATAAGTTATTTAAAATGATTGATCATAATGATTTTAATGTTTACATCATATATTCGGTTTTTAATAGGGTGATATGTTGTGTATAAAATCACGAATATATTACATTTTTTACTACTCTCTTAAATAAACATTTTTTAGGCAAGTTATTCTTTATAAGTCGAATAATAACAAAATTTAGTACAGACTCAATCTATCATTTGCAAACAAAACGACCAATTTTGCTGGTATACTATTATTTCATTTCACAATATATTTTTAATTTCATTTTCAGAGGTAATTCTACGAGAATGCTAGCCGGTTGCTGGTGGTTTTTTTGTTTAATTATAGCGAATTCATACACTGCTAATCTCGCTGCATTTTTAACAGTCGAAACCATAGATAGACCAATAAAAAATGTTGACAGCTTAGCTAATCAAAATATTATCAAATACGGAGCAAAGAAAGGAGGATCAACTTTAGACTTTTTTAAAGTAAGACGCTAACAAATTAATATCTTTTAACATTACTTATGCCTTGTTTTTGTCTTAGGCATCAAATTCTTCAACATATGTAAAAATGTATCAGTATATGATAGCTAACGAGAAAGAAGTCTTGACAGCTGACAATGATGAAGGAAAGAAGAAAGTTTTAACAGAAAATTATGCTTTTTTAATGGAATCATCGTCGATTGAGTATATTCAAGAAAGAGAATGCAATCTCAGTCAGATTGGTGGACTTTTAGATCAGAAAGGTTATGGTATAGCAATGAAAAAAAGTAAGTTTTTCGTTGTTTTCAATAACGTTTACGAAACACATTTAAACATTTTTTACCTCTTAAGCGCAAGTGAAGTACTATTTTCTCTACTAGCAGGCAAAATGTCAGCATGAAACGGTCATTACTCTTCTTGGTCTTGTGCGCGCTCTCTATAGCGATGTTCCAGATTTGATTCTAATAAACTTTTGTTTTTATTAGATGATTTTTCAATTTTATTACTTATCTCAGTTTTAATTTTATCATATTTAGTATCCATAAGAAAACCCGGATTGATTGTAATAGGAATTGGTTTTAAAGTTGCATCTTGTTTATGTAAAAAAGAATCAATAAGTTTATCCGAGGCACAAGAAGCAACTTTCATTAGTTTTTTGGCAAACCCCAAGTACCTTCTAGGCATGTATTTAACGTATTGCCAAAGCAAAAGTCACTTGAAGTAGATATAGAAGTGATTGGTTTGGGTTTTGTATTCGTTTCTTTAATAGAAATATTTTTCTATTGAGTATATTTTGCTTCGATCACATTTAGATGTTCCACTTGTGGTGCTTTTTTTGGAATGTGGATTTACTTTGGAAATTCGACTGTTGGTTAGACAGTTTATAATTGTTCTCTGCGGTTTCTGTATTTGTATTATCAAGATTTGGATTTTGAAATAGTGATTTTTTGTGACCGTAACCATTATCTTTAAGTGCCAAAAGTTCAAAGAATGCATCTTGTATATTTTGTGGTTTTACTGTAAATCGAATATCCTAGTCAAAATGATTGGAAATTTTTCGAACGAGTTCTGCTTCTGAGAAGTTTCTTTCAAGATCTTGCGCGAAACCCCATACATATGTGGCATATTCAAGACGAGAGTATTCGGAACCATTATTGTATACTCTACTTTGCGAGACCACTTGTCTTTAATATCCTCGCTCCAAAATCGTGCTTTAAATTTTCTCTCGAAATCTGACATAGAGTTAATTGTTTGCTGTGCGATGTCGAACCACAAAGAAGCTGTGTTTTCTAACGTTTGGCTAATAATTATGCTCATTTCATCGCCGTTGACATTTAAAACGTCTATGTATCTTCTGAGATCGCGCAAACACCGCATAGGTTTTTCTTTGTCATCGGCTTTAAACGTTGGCGGTTTTAGCTTAGGAGATTTTGATGCAAGACTCAAAATTGTATTATTGCCATCGAGAGTGATTGCGTGACTTGAAGACCGAATTTCGTTAATTTTACTTGTTAAAGTTTGAAATTCTTCTAAAAAGGACTTTTTGGAATTTTCGATGTGTACTTTTAAATTTTGTAATGATTCGTCGCATTTAAGAAGTGCGTTATTATATGTTGTGGGTTCTACCTCAAGGGCTTTGATATGCGTTTCGTTCGATTTTGTTAGTTTTAATAGATTTTGACTTGTATTCGTTAAAGCAGTTAATTTTGTGGTTACGTCTTGTTTCATATTTGACAATAAGACCTCTCCCTCTTCCACCTTTCCTATAGCCATGTTTATTAAGGCTTCCACGTTTGCCGAAGGGCGTATGTCCGATTGAGCCTCGAGTCGGAGTTCAGACAATTTAAGAGCTACTCTACTATCGATAAATTTTCAACGTTCTCTTTAAATTTGTCTAAATCATTGCTATCTGGCTTATTTATTATGCTAGAGTCTCTATCTCATCAACTCTTATTCGAAGTGTATCATAGTCTATGTTTAAAGCGGTGTATTCCAAACCGTTTAGTTCAACTTGTTCGTGTGTATCTTTTTGTTTTTTATTTAAATCATTGACGATCTCCGACGTTTTGTCTGCTTTTTCTAATAGATATTTTAACGCTTTATGGACTTTACGCGCGCAGTTGGCGTTCAACGAGGGATCGTCAATCATAGATTGATTCGCGTCGTCTGTAGTGAGAACTGCGTTAAGAGTGTCACTTAATTGTGATTTTAATGTGTTCGCGGAAGTGTTTCGAGTAACGACATTGCTCTTTCTAAGCGTGCTAGAGAATATGTTCTTCCCCACGTCCGCCGTTTTGTGTTAGTCTGAATTATTTATGACTGCGTAAATAGTTAATAGTCTGTTTGGTTGTGTAGATTACTTAATCATGCATATCAGAGTTGTTTTGTATTGCATAAATTGCATTTCAGTTATTGCGTGAATTGCAATATGTGTGTCATAGGAGGATTTGATTATTATTGTAATAAATTCCACTTTGAAAACCCGGTATCCTGGCAGGATCGCCAATGAAACGGTCATTACTCTTCTTGGTCTTGTGCGCGTAGAAGATTTTAGTTTTTGAGAAGAGCAATGATCATTTACTGCTCTTTGTCTGAATTTTGACAGCAGATCACAAATCGAAATTTGATTCTAATAATGATGTATTCTTGTAATATAAGAGAGGTCCGGGATACCAGGTAGTGGAAAGTTATTTCAATTATAATAGTATGTTATTTCTTTTCAATAAACTTTGTTTTGATTTTGCAATATATTTATAAGTCGTTACGCTTTATTTTGCTAAGTTTTTCTAACTGATACGCGTTAATTGCGTTATCAGGTTTGACAAGCTAAATTTATAAGTCTTTCAGAAATATGAAAATTTTACAAATTTTAGAAATATTCGAAAATAAGTCTTTTACCTGCTCAAGGCATACGTTGCTCAAGAGCAGGGACTAGACGCTAGTGAGCTAATACGGGTTTGGCGGGTCCTATTATAGGCCACGGAGAGAGCGAGAATTGAGCCGTCGGAAAAACTCTCATTCATACTTGCACACATACATACACACCTATAAACAAAAATCATTCATACATTAATAATTCAATGCGCGCGCCGCGCCGCCGCTCGCTCGCTACGTCTACTCTTATTATATCGCGACGCTACGCTCGCCGCTCGCTTTATATAGATATACGCAGAGTGTTGCGCACTCTCCCGGCTTTCTTGCTGCTGCTTTCTGCTACCGCTGGCTCGCTCGTGGCGCAGCTGGTTTTGCGCTCAGCTGTTTGCTGTTTCGATGTTGGTGATGCAAGGCTGTGCTAAAACTGATGTAGATGTCGGCGAGAGAGGAGGAGTGAGGCTTTCCTACGAGAGTGTAGGTGCGGGAGCCGATGGTGCGCATATAACATGCGTTGCAGGTGTTTCACCTGTGTGAGGAGGCGGCGGAGGTATGGAGTCGCACTGCACGGCGTATCCGAATGGCATGCGTACACCGCGCGACTTCCACGTGTGTGCTAGGCGCGCTTGCTCCTTCGACGATCTTGGCGTAATAACGCGATCTCCGGGGTGGTTCGTCTCCTGTCCTAACGGGACAGTCTGAACCAAAATGTCCACCCCGGAAATGAGCTTGCGTGGATAAACCACGGATTTGCGCGTAAGTTGCGCTGAGCGCATAATCGTGCGGCCCATGGCTAGATTTTTTCTAAGGCGCTCAAGTTGCGACCGTCGAAAAACTGACGGCGTCAGCCCAGCACGAGCCCTTTTATGGAGAAAGCTGAAGCTGCTCCGAAAGAGGAAAAATGGCCATATTGTCATATTTTTGAATTTTCCCGCGTCTCAAGTATACCTAAAATCTTAGGTTCACCGAGAAAGTGACGTGGCAACGCTATGCGTGTAGAAAGAGAGAGGCCGGCCTTGCGAACACGAGTTGTGTTGCCGCGGGAGAGTGGGGAAAGAGAAAAAGACGGACTATGCCTTTCCTCTGCATTCTTGAGTCGGGACTAGCCGTGCCAACTTGTTCACATTTGTATATATAGCTCTAAGTGTTTGAAAATAATGTATGAAATAAAAACGCGATTATTTTTGTGCGTGATCATTTTTTCTTTACAATTTTTGATGAGTAAGAGTAACGAACTTTTCTGTTATATAATCAAATAATATTATAATTATTTAGGTTCTCTTTTATACTCTTTTGGATCATTTATATAGAATCTTTTTTTTTTCATTTTGTTTATCGCGATCAAATAGTTAGTAAGTTGTATTACCAATTTTGTTTTTTTAATATTTCGTATGGACCTTCGTAAATTGAAAAGAATTTTGCGATTTTTTTATTGTCTAAATCTGAAATGTTATTCGATCTGAATAGAACTTCATCTCTCTCTTTAAATTCAACAAAAAATGTTTTCTTTTGTAAATTATATTTCTCTGCACGTTTTTGCGATTTCAAGATTATACGTTCACGTGCAAGATAAATTTTTCGTTCAAGCGGAGGTTCGACATCTGAATTAGTCGGATGTATCCAATTAATTTTTCCACGCACGTTTAGGTTTTATACCCATGTGTAATTCGATCGGAATGAAACTTGTTGTCTCGTGATACGTTTCATTTATAATAGTTTGGATAATATTAATATATCCGACCCAACCGGTGTATTTCTCACTAGTAAATGTACGAAAAAATCTACCGAGCTCCTTATGAACCCGCTCGACGATGTTACTCTGTGCATGTCGGATAGATGAAAAAACTAAATCAATATTTTCTTCGCGTAATTTCTTGATTCAAGTATTTGCATTGAACTGTGAACCGTGATCACATAAAATACTCTTCGGTTTTCCGTATGACAAAACATAATCATTAAAAATTTTCTTCATCGTTGTAGTACAAGTTTGTCTACGAATCGGATATAGTACAACGAATTTTGAAAACGCGTCTATAGTTACAAGTATATATTTCATACCGCCGCGCCCGGATGGTAACAGACCATAGAAATCAATGGATAACAAATCATGTGGCTTTTCCGGAATTATCGACTCCATTGGCGCTGTACATGGTCATGTGGAAATCTTATTCCTCTGTAATGAGTCACAAAATGAAATCCACTTTTGAGCTTTATGTCTTAAATTTTTAATATAGAAATCTTTTTGTAACATTCGAATGACTTTTCTCGCGCCTACATGACCATAAGTCTCGTGTGTTTCAAGAATAAGTATTTTAATCAGTTCTTTTGGAACCATAATTTCGTATTGATTCGATTGATTCTTTTTGTAATTTATATCATTTTTAATTAAATAAGTAGCATTATTGTTTAGATTTTTTTTTATCTAATTTTTTTGTAAATAATTGATTTGAATATTCGTCATTGTGTTGTAACTTTGACAAATGTTTAAATTTATACATCAAATCTTTCGTGAATTTATATCTTTCGAAAATTGCAATAACAATCTCTCCCGGTTTCCATTGTTCTTCTAAACTATAATTAGAATGTCGACTTAACATATCTGCTACAATGCTTTCTTTACCCGAAATGTGATCAATCACTAAATTATGATATAATCTTGAGTACCCAAAATCCACCGACGGATTCGGTTACCGACAAATTTGCTTTTAAATGAGAATATTAACGCTTTGTGATCCGTTTTTATATAAACTTTTGCTGCTCGTAGGTAGGTGCTTAATTTTTGCAAACTCCATACAACCGCGAGGAGTTCTTTCTCTGTAGTGAAGTATGTTCTTTCTGCTGCTTTGAGCGTTCGACTAATATATATATATATATATATATATATATATATATATATATATATATATATATATATATATATATATATATATATATATATATATATATATATATATATATATATATATATATATATATATATATATATATATATATATATATATATATATATATATATATATATATAATCCATTCATCCCCGTTATCGTCAATTTGAGATATGTACCAGCGATTGCAAAGTCCAAAGCGTCACAACGGATGATATAAGGCTTGGAAGGGTCGAAATATGCAAGGCAGGCGTCTTTTTCAAAGAGCTCTTTGACTTGCTCGAAATCTTTTTGGTGACTGTCCCCCCACTCCCAGGATTTTTGTTTATCTTTTCTTAGAAGTTCTAATAACGCTAGTAATTCATGCGCATGGTTTTTTTGCGAATTTCGCGTAAAAATTTGTTGTGCCTGAAGAGGCTTGTAACTGTTTTAGATTCTTAGGAGTTGGATAGTTTTTTATTGCTTCAATTTTATTCTCTTGCGGTTTTATACTCTTTGTTGATAGAATAAATCCTAAGAACCTAGTTTCTTTTTTAAAAAATTCAAATTTTTTGAAACTTAAAGTGAAATTCCATTTTATTAAACTTTGAAATAACTCTTCTAAATGCCCTTGATGATCTTTTTCACTTTTTGAGATGCATAAGAAATCGTCTACGAAATTTAGTATGGAATCACCAAGATTTTTAGTTACGTAAAATAAACAGCGTAATAAAGCCGCGCTGCTTATCTTTGTACCGAAAGGAACTACTTCGAATTCATACAATCTTTCTTCGAAAATAAATGCAGTGTATTTTTTACTTTCTTCACAAAGAGGTATTTGCCAAAAGCTTGATGTTAAATCGAGACTCGACATTACTTCCACCCCACCCCGAAACATTGTTGTAAGAGTTCCTCGATATTTTGAGGTGATTCGAAATCATCCTCAAACATCTCGTTTACCTTACGTGCATCTAGGCACAAACGAATTGACCCGATTTTCTTATATACCGGTACAATCAGATCAGACTTATAAAATTGCTACTTGAGCGACGTATGATTTTCCAATCCAACATTCTCCCTATTTCTTCTCTGAGTTTACTTTTCATATTAGCTTCTGCAGGATATGGAGGGATGAAAAATGGTTCAGGATTTGTTATTTTGATTTTGTATTCGTATGATGCTAATCTGCCCGGTTTCTTATAGAATACTTTTCGATATTTTTGCAATAAATTTCTGAGTTTATTGATCGTTTCTGGACTTTCCGTTATACAGAGTTTGTCGTCGATATCCTCATCGGAAATATCGTAAGGATCGAGTAATGAATTATGGTTATTATATGAACTCGTTAATTCATTTAAAGATTTTTGGCATCGGGCTTTATTTAGCACTGGCCGGAGTGGTAAGTGAAGATCAACATCATTAGTTGTATATTCCTCGATGATTTCTATATAATGATGATCCATTTTCGATTCTAATAAATTCTGATTTAATAAGATATTTTTTTAATTGTATTTTCTATACGAATTGTTATTTCATCATATGTTGCATCTATAAGAAAACCAAGCTCTTTTATTGCATCGATTCCGATAGTACAATTTCATATTAATTTTTGAATAACCAAGAAAATCAAGTCTTTTGTAGTACCGATTTCTGTAGAGCACATTAATTATTTATTTAACCGAGTTGATTTTAATCCCGTTGCACCACTGATTATAGTTTCTACGATAGGTAAGTCACAACGATCTTAAATTTTTCTAAATTGGAATTGTAAAAATTTTCAGAAATACATGTAGCTTGACTACGGGTGTCAATTAAAGCTTTTACTGGAATATTATTGATTTTAATTGTAATTTCCGGGCAGGCACAAATTTCGTCGTTTTTTGTGTTATCGTCAGATTCATATAATAAATCATCTCGAGGATTGTTTAAAATCGAGCAAATTGGAATTTATTTATCAATTGTTTCTTGTGTTTTTGAAATTATATTTATACTATTTTGCGAGGCACAAGAAACAACTTTTATTGGTTTTTTGACAAACCCCACGTGTCTTTTAAGCAATCATTCAAAGAATCGTCTAATGAAAAGTTGATCGTAGTGGGTTTGGAACTTATTGTTTTGGATTTTGTACCCGTTTTTTTAGAGGGGGCTTTTGTTGTGTTACTCGCTTTCGCCTCAATTGCATTCAATGTTTGTGTTTGAGGAGGTTTCTTTTGAAAACTTTTATTCTGAAAATTCGCTTGTTGATTTACAGGTTTCCGTGTTTGTTAATTGCCAGAGATTCGAAAAATTTATCTTGAGTAGATAATACTTAGAGATTTTCTCACATTTTCTATACTTCTAAAATTTCGAATCAGACACGATATCGCATTTTAAAGCGTATCAGTCCTATACTTATAATAAATTCAAAGACTTGTCAAATATTTGTAAAATTTTCGAACTAAAATAGATAACGCAAATTCAAGCGTATCTACTTAAAATCTTATTTGTAAAAATCAAAGCGGATTTATTTATTCATATTGTGACATAGAATATATGCAATAATTAATGCAATATTCTCATCCTGATTCATAATTTGAATTTATTTATTTTGTTATACAAAGTTCTATTATTGAAATGACTTTCCACTACCTGGTATCCCGGACCTCTCTCATACTATAAGAATACATCAATATATAAAATCAAATCTTTATTTGTAATCTGCTGTCAAAATTCAGACGCAGATCAGTAAATGCTCATTGCTCTTCTCAAAAAACTAAAATCTTACACGCGCACAAGACTAAGAAAAGTCGTGACCGTTTCATTTCAGACTAGCCGAAGCGCAACTTAAGCGCTAGCGCAACTAAAGCGCCTAGTCCCTGCTCTTGAGCAACTTATGCCTTGAGCACGTAAAAGACTTATAATATTTTCGAATATTTCTAAAACTTGTAAAATTTTCATATTTCCAAAAGACTCATAAATTTAGCTGGTCAAACCTGATAACACAATTAACGCGTATTCGGTAGAAAAACTTAGAATAATTTCGAATCGTTTACATACTTAGAAAATCGTGATACAAAGCCAATAACGCAAAATAAAGCGTATTGACTTTGTAACGTGTTGAGCACCGCGGCTAACACGAAGCGGTATGAGTACCGTTGCGCCGCGACGAGAGTACGTAGAGTCGCGCGCGCGATAGAAAAACACGTGCGAAATTCGAAGGCGCGAGAGGGACGGAACGAGCGATCGCGCGGGCTAGTCCAGCTAGGAGGACAGATAGCTTTCGGCTCCCGAATTATAAACACGCGGCTTCGCTCGTATCGCGAAAGTGCGTCCATCGGTGTTTCGCGGTACGTGCGGCGTAGATAAAGGAGTGTGTGTGAGTGTGTTAGGCCGATCCAGGTCCTGCCGAGCGGTCCAGCGCTAGACCTCGACAATTGGCGACGGCGTCAGCGAGAAGACCAGCAGAAGGTTAGTGTGGATGCGCGCAATGCTTGAGAGAGAGAGAGAGAGAGATTGTGCGCGAGGATACCACCTGCGAGGTGCGAGACGCGCGACCTTCGCGGCGAAACACGCGTCGAGCGCAAATACTCCAGCTTCGCGACGAGTCGCAAAGTTGTTGCGACTCGTGCATTATTATTATTTTGTCTCTCGACGTATTGTAAATTCACGTTTATCTCGCGAACCTAAATATAACCTTAGTCTTTTTATTTTACGACTTTTTGTTATTATTTAACGACCGCCACCTTGCTAATTCCTTCTCGCGATTACCACCTGAGTAGTTGAGCACGCACTAGAAGGTGCGGGATACACGAGAAAAAGCAGCGGGATAAGCTGCATTGCAACGCGGGTTAATCGCTGACGTTGAGGTGCTATCCGCCGCAACGTGGGATAGCGATCTCATTCAACGTCGTTTAGGCGAATAAAAGTCTCACCCCGTTACAACTTATAAATATATTGTAAAATCAAAACGAACATAATAAACTTTCTGTTATAAAGAATACTTGTAATTTACGCAATATGTCCCGCGCTTTTCGTCTGCGCGGACGCGTGTTAGTGCACGGACGGTATTCTGTCACCGCTGTCTTCTAAAGCATACAGGCTCGTTTTGCGCAGACGTTGTTCGTGTCCCAGCAGTATTGTCATGCTGTAGTGTCGCGGACTAGGAACTGCGCGCGACGGTGTTACTTGCCCTTACCTTGTGTGGCTTATGGTGTAGACAGCAAGCGTATGTTTTCCTTCTACTCACGTCTTGATGGTTAGTTTGTTTTATGGATGTTATTAGTTATTAATAATAATTATAAACTGATTAATTGTTATTGTTTTTCATTTATTGGAGACAACCCAGAACTCAGTTTTGCATAATTTGATTATTACAGTGTTGTTGTTGCGGTTTACGGTGGCTTATTTGTATTTACGTTGTATAATTAAACTTAACTTACAATATTTATATATTCGTTCTCTTTTGGGACCTGGAAACTGGATACCCCTTCGTGACACGTCAGATACTAATTGGCCTTAACTCTACACGATTACTCGTGGCAAGTTTTTATGATCTTATCTAAGCTGTGTTACCACTAACGCCAGATTTGTTGACGGGCCCTTCACCTATTGCACGATGCAGACTCTCTGCCAGAAAACAAGGAGTCTACTATATCTTGCACGCAGAGTTTGAGTGGTTTGCATACACTCAATAAGCGATGCGTACTGAGAAATAGCACTCGTACTCGCTTACCGGGTACAGCCCCACGACAACAGGTTACTTGTAGAAAAGGCGCTCTGTGGATCGTTTCCTGGCTTTTTAAAACCTCGGTGACGATTCAAGGAGTTGTAAAATTAAATGAAACGCGGCAACGATCGACCAATCAACATCTGACGTGCAAGGATGATGTACAAAAGTAAGTGAGTAATACGCGCGTAAGAAGTGCTGACTCGTAGGTCAAAGCACTCGCTCCGATGTTCGGCGATTGGTTTTGCACTGTTGCAATAGGTTTAGTATACGTCGTTTGTATGAGTGCACGAATGCAGTCGCACAGGTGTTATACATATAGTAAATGCCAAAGTATATATGAACATGGGACATTACAATATAATATTTTATTATTTTAATATAGTTTGTGATTAGATAAGAGAAGATTAACTAGTGCGCCACACGCGGCCTTACAGCCACAGTGGCTTGCCGCCTTACATCGCGAAGCGATGCAAGGCGCGCAAAACGCTTCGCGTTTTGCGTGTAAGACACGACCAATTACGCTCGCGCTGCGTGCATACTTGATCCACCGGCGCTCGCGCTTTGCGCTCGCCTCGATATTCTCGCGTATTCACGCAAGCGTCAGGCAATCAATTAAACCTTTTGGGCCAGATAGGGCGTGTCACACCGAAATTGTTATTCAATTATATGTACCAAAAATCGTTTCTAGGGTTGTTGTTTATGTATAGGCGTTTTGAAAAAATGTTTGACCTATATAGCTTGATATACACTGAACATGCATGTACTGCAAAGAACTTGTTCACATAACGCTATAGCCCATGAGTAACATCAAGTGGCGCGGTAGCGCCTCAAAGGCCAGTTTGAGAAGCAGACGAAGCTTTGGGGCCCGCGACACTAAATACTTCTATATTGGTATCCGAGATTTTACTTTTAAAACGATACTTTCCGTAATTGCTTTTAAGTAATTTTTATATATTATTACATTCGTGTGCTAATCAGTAATTTTTAATAGAAGTTGTCAAAAAAACGCTGTCATTTATATAATATAAACAATCTTGTATATGATTTGCTCAAATCATTATCTCTTTCTCCAGTGTGAAATGACGGTGAAGTTAGCCGCCTCTAGTGTGAAAGGACGGTGAAGTTAGCTGCCTCTAGTGTGAAAGGGCGGTGAAGTTAGCCGCCTCCAGTGTGAAAGGACGGTGAAGTTAGCTGCGCATCAAAAATGATAGGGAATTGCTTTTCCACCTTTTTTACATATCCTCACATTCCTCACATCATTGCGGGGTTACATAGAAAAAAGTCTCACTGCGTCGTCCTATTAAATTAAGAGTTTATATTATAGGTATAAAAATCATTCAAGAGCGGTGTCTAGGTGTACAAGGTTGCCGGTGATGAGGTATAGGTAGTTCGCCCCGTGGTTTTTGGTGTTTAGGTGTAAAAATCATTTGAACGCGGTGTCCAGGTGTACAGGGTAGCCGATGACGAGGTCTAGGTGAAGCGCTCCATTGTTTTTGGTGTCTAGGTGTCGAAATAATTCAAAAAGGGTGTATATCAGAACAATTAGTGATTTCATGTTAGCGATAAAAATGTTACAAAAAAGCTGTGGTCAAAGGGTTAAAGATGCTTATATTTTATTTTTACTACGTCGAATATGAAATACTAAAAAAAATTTACAGAAAAGGATTAAAATCTCTAAAAAAAATTAATTTTTGAAAAAGTAAAAGATTAGGCGAGTTTGATATATTCCGCAACGAAATTACAGATAGAAAAGAACTGAGATCAATCAAACAAAGTCAAGTTTATTTAAATGGAGAGGGTCATTTCTCTTGGAGTCCAGTTTTGCTACTCGCTTTTGCGGTCGCAGAACACGAATATCGTGACGGCAACACTCCCCGAACCAATTTTCAATCAAACAACCTGATTTTACCGATTTTCTTCAAATTTATTAAATTTTGAATAATCAACTAATTTCAAATTTGTGTATCTGGGGTTAGAGTCGGCAAATTGTAATTATTCAAACACGAAATCAAACATCTTTTAAAGCAACAGATAAAAAAAATGGAATGAAATTTAGATGACCTTGAACCGCTGAAAATGTACGTAATTATTGAATTTTTAAAATTACTTCAAAATAGTAAAAAATTTTGATTTTTTAGAGCATAAATAGATTGAAAACGATTAAACAACTTTACAAAAGGGCTAAATAACTATTCCTACATGTAAATATATCAGTATAGAATGACATTCAACAGTAGTAACATAGATTGTCTTTATAAGTACTTCGTAATCCTAGAAAAACCAATATATATATGACCCTCTCTATTTAAATAACACAAGGAAAATTAAATATTATTTCGGCACGTGGATTTGTAACTTATTGCACTAATTGCTGCAGGAAACCTAGTTTCTGGAGACCCAAAAACGAAATTCAATCGTACATTTCAAAAATTTTGTGTTTAAGAAATAACGGACACCCTAATATATATGGGCCATTCCACGTCAAGCCGTGGGGAAATTTTTCAAATCCTGGCCAAATTGGTAAGTCCAGTATATTTTATCAATTTTTCCTTATTCTGACAACTAAAATGGCTTATAAATCAAATAATATATATATATATATATATATATATATATATATATATATATATATATATATATATATATATATATATATATATATATATATATATATATATATATATAATATATATATATATATATATATATATATATATATATATATATATATATATATATATATATATATATATATAATATATATATATATATATATATATATATATATAATATATTGCAAGGACTGTGGATTCAGGGTTGATTATGTGAAAGGAGACTTGTGTAGCAATTATGTAGGTAAATGACTTCGAACGCAATAACACAAATATAATAGTTAAGGTAAAAAATATATTATTAATTAATACAGTAGAATGTTAATTTCATGACAATATCTCTGAATCGCCTCGCAAGTTTCTCGGAGATATGGAGTTATTATTGAACTTAAAATACAACTTGTAAGATAATGATTAAATAAGACGATATTCTCTACAAATGAATCTAATTATGCTTATTGAATTTATGCAAGTAATCAACAGTATTCTCAGAAAAAGTAATTGATAGTACGAAATAAATTAATATAGTTTCTATTTTTTATTCCATGAACTATGTCTCAGCAACAGTTGAACGGCCTGTAGTTCTCGGGAGACAAGAGTCGATTGTTCGAATGAAACTAGAACATAGAAAGAAAGTACAACACTTAGTTATTACTCTGACACAGTCCAGAGATTCGAAACAACACAGTTCATCTATTAAGTATTCGAATTAGTTAAACACGATATTGCGTGACTGATTCACGTAATAGAAATGTGATGCGCCCTAACCGGCAGGTACAACACGGACGTAGCCCGATATTGCAAAAGGCACTTAGCAATGCTTAGACTGCAGGTCAACCTCTCCAGCTTATGGGGGCAATTGTTAGTTGTGTTATTCTAGTAATTCGCATTTACTTTGCCAGAGCTTCCCCTCTGTAAGCACACGTAAAGTTGACGCATGGAGCTTAGCACAAAGGCTTATTCCTCCGGCCAGTATTAGTAATTTAAAATTATCACTGCACGTCATACACATAAAACATTCACAGTGGTTGTTCGATCACTACACTTACATAAACAACACTGAAAGAGGTCACTGCCTTGCTCGCCATGGCTTCTTCGGGTTCAGAAGTGCCTCGTGCGAAATGCCTGGATCGCTCAGGGACCTTGACAGTTAACTGCGCAGTACATAAAGAAAAAGTCTTCTGTGTGCCGAGAATTTATTGCGTGGGGACGGCTCCTTTCGCCGCTGCTCCAACGAATACAGGCAAAACTCCAGTATATGTGCGTGCTTCGTATCCCCGCTTCCTCAGACTCAATATAGACCGCTATGTGTAGCGTCGTTGCGTCGTACGTATGCGTAGGTCACGTGAGTGCAAGGTACCGCGAGCATTTGAAAGTAACGTATCTAATCGGGCGCGGGTCCCAAAATAAAAATTTATGAATTTTCGGTCGTTGCAATATATATATATATATATATATATATATTTAGAGATTGGGTCTCCTCTTCTGCACTCCGATTGGAGATAAGGCAGGGAAAGAGAACAGACAGGGTTAAGTCAATGAAGTACACTCGGGTTAAATAATAAAGACTTATATTGTAAACACTCGATTGGATGATGGTGTACAAGACTAGGTGAATTGGGTCTGTTCAGCTCGGCGGCCCAGCCGAGACTCCTGATCGCGTCTAAACTGATAAGCTCCCTCGCGCTCGCCACGTCGTGGTGATCCGCCAGGCGGCGCGCAGGTCCGATGGTGGCAGGAGGGGACCGCCACAGCTACTCCCCCACCAGTGACAAGGGCGGAATGCCCGAGGAACGATAGAAGATGGTTGCCTGTTGAGGGTGAAGTCCTGCCTGGATGAGGGGGGGCTGCAGCTGGTGGACGCGACGTCTGAGGCGTTGAAGCTGAGGGCTGCAGAGCCCGAAGGAGCGGCTGGTCTGCGGTGACGGGATGCCGTTGAGTCGAAGTCGCCAGGTCCTGATAGGCTGGTTAGACGGAGACCCGGGAATGCGTCCGCAGAAGGCCTGAAACCGATGTCAAAAGGAAAAGGTTGGCTGCTTGGACTAGCACGGAGCGGCCTCGTTCTGGGGGTTCCTGAGCAGCGTCCAAGGTGGTCGTTGGAAAGCCCGCGTGGTGAGACGGTCACCTGGGGAGCCTTCGAAGTTGTCGATGTTGGCGGCGACCCGGAGGCCTGGGTCGTCGGAGTTGAAGGGCGTCCGTCGCTGACCGACTCCGGTTGCCGAGATGCACCAGGGCATCGGCGCCGTGGATGAGGTTGAGGCGGGACGGCGTGCTCTGCGTGGCCTCGCTGTGACTCTCCAGGAGTGCCAGCACCGGTTGGGATGAATGACGGGCCGGGGCGGGCGTGGACGAGCGTCCTCGTCGTTGCCAGCCCCTGCGCATAGTCGAGCGCATGGCCTGGTGGATGCTGGTAGCCTGTGGAGAGCATCGAAGCGATGACCTCGAGCATGATGGTCTGCTGCTGATGTTGATGATGATGGAATGTGACGGCTGCCTGTGTGTTGTGCGGGTAGCGGAGCGATGAGCTCGTCGCTGGCCGTTGAAGCCGTCGACTGAGTGGTGTTGCTGGGCCGGTGATGGGCTGGGCTGTATGCCGACTGTTTAGGCCACGGGAGTGCGGCTGCTTGCTGGACGGAGCGCGGCACGAGACGCGTGAAGTGCCGTGATCTGGCGATCGGCGAAGATCGGCGACAGCGGGGCGCGCGCGACGTGCTGCTGCTTACTCGCGAAATGTCGCGATGCTGTTTTCGGCTACGAATGGCCGTTTCTCGGAAGCGTGCGGCGTGCCGCTGTTTTGAAATAGCGCGTTGGTGTTTACGGCCGAAATTGGCCGTTTCTTGGAAGCGCGCGTCGTGCGTTGGCTCGATTCGTGGTAGAGAGTGTCGCACGAGAGAGCGCAAGAAAGATGCAGCCCGCGACCGGTGGCACTCGCGACGGCGAGGATGTACCACGCACCAGGCCTCGGCGAGCGAGTGCGAAGAGATGGGCGATGCCTCGTGGCTCGCGCGCGCGTGCAGAGACCGAAGAGAAAAGCAACTCGTGTCTCACGCGTGGATGATGATCGCGTTGAGGAGCTGGTGTCGTGGCTGCGGGTCTGCTGATGGAGATGCGAGATGCGCGTCGATGAGATGGCGGAGCGACGTGATGCCGCTCGGCGAGATGGCCGACTGACTGCTCGCGGTAGCGGTTGGCGAGAGCGCGGTACGCGTGACGTGGCGCACGACCCCAAAATGACCGTTTTCTGCGCGAAAAGGGCAGCGAGCACGATGCGAGAGACGCGGCGTTTTGCTGTTGCTGATGAGACGTCGGCGCGCTGGCGATGATGGCCGGGCGCTGCCGACGGTGACGTTGTTGCTGCCGGGTGCGCGAACGCGCGGTGTGAGGCTCGGCGCGAGGCTGAAAATGGCCGACTGGGCGCGAGATCGAGAGAGATAGCGAGACGGACGAGCTCGGAGCGCGACGTGGCGCGCAAAATGGCGGCCTTACGCGACGCGACGGCGTTCCCGGCGCCGAGTTACAGGCTTCGCGAGGATGCGATGGAGAGAGCGACTCGATCCTCGCGAAGGGATCCGCCTGACTAAAGAAGATGGCTGCGAGGCGCCGGGGGCGGCGATGAAGAGCGCGGCGTCGGTGGCTCGGTACGCCGATGGCCGATGATGAGGCGCTGTTGGTGATGCTGCTGATGATGGGCCTCGTGGAGCGTCTTCGCGTTGGTGACTGGGCGAGGCTTCCTCGGTGGCTGTTGTCCGCGTGACGCCAAGGCGATGATGGCTAGCGCGGTGTCCGTGCGCTGATGATGCTTGGCGCGGCGTCCGTGCACTGGTGATGCTAGCGCGGCGTCCGGTCCGTGTGCTGGTGTTGAATGGCGCGGCGTCCGAGCGCTGGTGTTGGATGGAGCGGCGTCCGTGCGCTGGTGCTGGATGGAGCGGCGTCCGTGCGCTGATGCAGTTCTCGTGGCTGTATATGGGCCAGAGAATGTTGTCCTCAGCGGCTGTGCGTGGGCCGCAGAGGGATTAAAAGCGTCGGCGCGGGCTAAGAATGGCCGACGCGAGACGTTGATTTCTCGGAGCTAGCTCGACGAGAAGGATAAAAGCGTCTCTGCGCGGTTGTAAATGGCCGACGCAGGACGTGGGTCGAAGTAAAAGTCGACGGAGCGAATAAAATTGTCGTCGCGTGGCTGTAAAGGGCCGACGCGAGACGGGAGGATTGGTCGGTGTAAAGCCAGACGAAAAGCTCGAATTGAGCGAAAGGCTGCTGGCCGCCGAGGAAAAAGAGAGCCGAGTTGAGCTGCGAAGAGCGCGAGCTCGCTGGAACGGCTCGACGAAATGGCGCGGCGTCGAAAATGGCGCGCGCGATGACTCGCAAGTTGCAAGTCAGGTTGCGAAAAGTTCAAAGTCGGGGTCACCACTTTAGAGATTGGGTCTCCTCTTCTGCACTCCGATTGGAGATAAGGCAGGGAAAGAGAACAGACAGGGTTAAGTCAATGAAGTACACTCGGGTTAAATAATAAAGACTTATATTGTAAACACTCGATTGGATGATGGTGTACAAGACTAGGTGAATTGGGTCTGTTCAGCTCGGCGGCCCAGCCGAGACTCCTGATCGCGTCTAAACTGATAAGCTCCCTCGCGCTCGCCACGTCGTGGTGATCCGCCAGGCGGCGCGCAGGTCCG
The DNA here is from genome assembly GCF_009193385.2 of Nasonia vitripennis. Lineage (NCBI taxonomy): Eukaryota > Metazoa > Arthropoda > Insecta > Hymenoptera > Pteromalidae > Nasonia > Nasonia vitripennis. The sequence continues at coordinate 1,104,194 of NW_022279625.1, read as the reverse complement.
ATGGTGGCAGGAGGGGACCGCCACATATACAGGGTGACCCAATTTAAACGGGCACCGCTCATAACTCGTCAGGGACAGCCACAATCGAAAAAAGGGTAGAGACCAAAGTTGTAGGATATCGAAGGGGCAACCCGATGGTGACCTTGGATTTGACTTTGAACGCGTTTTTCAAGGTCATTTGAAGGTCAACTTTGGTTTTTTTAATAGGAACCCCATTCTTTTATTGCGGGAATGGAAAGAGCGGTAAATTTTACGTTCAGAATGGTATGTTCGGTTGCGGCACTGAAGATCATCGCAAGGTCATGCAGCCAGAATGAAACCCCGCCTACGTAATTCCTCTAGCAACGCCAAATTAAAAAAATTGGTAGAGACCAAAGTTGTAGGATATCGAGGGGACAACCCGATGGTGACCTTGGATTTGACCTTGAACGCGTTTTTCAAGGTCATTTGAAGGTCAACTTTGGATTTTTAAATAGGAACCCCATTCTTTTATTGCGGGAATGGAAAGAGCGGTAAATTTTACGTTCAGAATGGTATGTTCGGTTGCGGCACTGAAGGTCATCTCAATGTCCTGCAGCCAGAATCTGCCGGTGTCTTCACGTCTTGCCTTCATCGGCCGGGCTATGATTCTTGCCTTAATCGGCCGGTGTCTTCACGTCTTGCCTTCATCGGCCGGGCTATGATTCTTGCCTTAATCGGCCGGTGTCTTCACGTCTTGCCTTCATCGGCCGGGCTATGATTCTTGCCTTAATCGGCCGGTGTCTTCACGTCTTGCCTTCATCGGCCGGGCTATGATTCTTGCCTTAATCGGCCGGTGTCTTCACGTCTTGCCTTCATCGGCCGGATCAAAATGGGACCTGAAAATCCACCCTGCTACGTCCTCGTCGTGGGTCCTGGACATCAAGTTTTATAATGATGACAAAACGCAGGAAATGGTACGCTAAATGATTAAAATCTTTTCTTCTATTTTAAATTTACTACTTCGTTTAAAGTGCAACATTTTACACGCTTTCAGGATCCGGAGTCGAAAAAGTGGGTGCTGTTTGAAAAAAAATAATTTGACCTTGAAATGACCTTGTAGGACTGGCTCAAATTCGAGGTCACAATTCTCCCCCCCCCCCCCTATACAACAACTTTGGTCTCTACCACTTTTTTTTAATTTGGCGTTGCTAGAGGAATTACGTAGGCGGGGTTTCATTCTGGCTGCATGACCTTGCGATGACCTTCAGTGCCGCAACCGAATATACCATTCTGAACGTAAAATTTACCGCTCTTTCCATTCCCGCAATAAAAGAATGGGGTTCCTATTTAAAAAACCAAAGTTGACCTTCAAATGACCTTGAAAAACGCGTTCAAAGTCAAATCCAAGGTCACCATCGGGTTGCCCCTTCGATATCCTACAACTTTGGTCTCTACCATTTTTTCGATTGTGGCTGTCCCTGACGAGTTATGAGCGGTGCCCGTTTAAATTGGGTCACCCTGTATATACAGGGTGTCCCATTTTAATTTACCACCCCCTAGAACTGGTTAATAATTTGCTCTGAGAAAAAAATGTTTCAAATAAAATTTGTTGGGTTCGAAGGGGGACATCTTTTGGCTATTTTAGCTGTGACCTTGAACATGACCTTCAAGGTCATTTGAAAGTCAAGACCAAATTTTCATATGAAATGTGCATATTTTTATGGCGGATTCGGATTCTACTAAAAAAGAGAAACACTTTTTGTCCGAATCATTTTTTGAAAAAATCCCAAATTTTTGTTGTAAACGGCTTTAAAAAAGTTGAAAAAATCACTAGATATCTCTTATTGCCCCACCCTTTAAAAGAAGTTAAAAATTTTACATTTTATCCGAGGAATTAGAAACGTACACAATTTTACAAATTTAAGTCCAAGTATGACCTTAGCCATGAACTTGTCCTTAACCAACAAGGTCATTCGAAGGTCAGTCAATTTATTTAACGGTAATCCTCGATTTTTATTCCGGCAATTGAAGCTTGGCTATGACCTTGACCTCGAACCTTAAATTTATTTTAAGAAAGAACCATCACTTTAATGGAAAATACTCTCTTTTTCAAAGAAATGAAATTACCAAAAAATTTATTAACAGAACCAAAGTTCATTAGAAGGCTAATCTGATTCATTTTTTATCACATGGGGGAAGTTTGCAATCTTCGGGGTGTGTTTGACATTCTCTGGGGCAAGTTTGCAATCTTCGGGGTATGTTTGACATTCTCTGGGGCAAGTTTTACGTCATCTGCGGAAAATTTGACATCATCTGGGGCAAGTTTACGGTCACAACTGGGACAAGTTTGACATCATCTGGGGCAAGTTTGAGCAGTAAGGGGCATGTTTTCAACTGAGAATCAAAATCAAGCTTAGTTTTTTTAATGAAAATTGTACATATTTTAAATCATATTCAGATTCTCTGATAAAGTACGCATCTTTTTAAGAAATATTTTTCTCGTAAATGCTTTATTTCTCGCTAAAAGACATTTTTTTACTTCGTTATCGTTCTATTGGTAAAGCTTGTAAATTCTTACAGCTCCTCAAAGCTTCTCATCATTAGGTTTTCATTGACTTTCTGAATTTCAGAGCAGAAAAATACTTATAATAAATTATTTCTAGTAAGATTAAATATTCCCTAAATAATCTACCTACAACAGATAATGGCTGACTACACGCCAGTAGAGATAGTCAACATGATCAAGATTCTGGGAGAATGTCACGACAATTACAAGGCTGCAGCGAGGCTGTACGCTGAAAGGTATCCGGACGCTCGTCATCCTACTAGGAGGAATATTAAACTTCTAACGATAAGAGCTCAAGGAGGTAACTTAAGAAGGAAGAGGCGACGGACGGGCCCAAGAGAGCATATTGCACTTGGGGTTCGTGCTGTAATTGCCGAGGATCCTCATATTTCGACGCGACAAATTCAGCGAATGCATGGAGTACCCAGATCAACAGTTTCCCGTTTATTGCGTCATTTTAGATTTCATCCATATCACTTGCACCTTACACATGCCATTGAGCCTGGTGATCCTGCCAGGCGACTTAGATTCTGTCAATGGGCGGAAACACGAATGCGCATAGATCCATTTTTCTTTGATCGGACTCTCTTTACAGACGAGGCAAAGTTCGACAATATGGGAGGAGTTAATCTTCATAACGCGCATTATTATGCAGAAGAAAATCCACATTGGCAGCGAGATCACCGTACACAAAGACGGTGGTCAATTAATGTTTGGGCGGGCATAGTTGGGGAATACGTTGTGGGTCCAATTTTTTATGACCGTAATTTAAACGGCGAGCTTTATTTAGATATTCTCGAGAACCAAATTCCACCTCTTCTAGAAAACATTCCGCTAGAAATAAGGCGAGACATGTGGTTCCAGCAAGATGGTGCTCCCGCTCATCGTAGACTACTTGTCAGGAGATTTCTGAACGCGACATACCCAAATAGTTGGATTGGAATTGGTAGTCCAATCTGTGAATTCCCTGCGCGATCGCCAGATTTGACCCCATTGGACTTCTTTCTGTGGGGGGCCGTGAAGCAGAGAGTTTACGCGGAAGCCCCGACGACGGCACAAAATATGATGGAGAGAATTGTTGCAGCATTCCAGGCGTTCACCCCACAAACATTAATAGATGTCCAAAGAAGTTTTCGGCAGAGAATACAAATGTGCATTCAACAAAATGGGCAATTGATAGAGCACTTGAGGCGTTGAAATTTCCGTGACTAGCTGAACGAAGGGGTCTTGCCTCAAGTGGCTGGACGTGAAGGTCTTGCCTTAAGTGGTTGGACGTGAAGGTCTTGCCTTAAGTGGTTGGACGGGGTCTTGCCTTAAGTGGCTGGACGTGAAGGTCTTGCCTTAAGTGATCAAAAGGATACCTCTGTCTTTGTTTGAAGCTAGTAACATTCATCTAAAACAGCTTATTTCTAGGACAAATTCTCTTTTCAGTTAAAGGGAGAGCTACCTATTGATGATCAAAAAATGGTTAAGACAAAAAGTGTTACTTTTTTGGTAGAACCCGAATCTGTGATAAATCTTGTGTTTCTCTTTTTTAGTAGAATCCGAATCCGCCATAAAAATAGGCACATTTCATATGAAAATTTGGTCTTGACTTACAAATGACCTTGAAGGTCATGTTCAAGGTCGCAGCTAAAATAGCCAAAAGATGCCCCCCTTCGAACCCAACAAATTTTATTTGAAACATTTTTTTCTCAGAGCAAATTATTAACCTGTTTTAGGTGGTGGTAAATTAAAATGGGACACCCTGTATATATATATATATATATATATATATATATATATATATATATATATATATATATATATATATATATATACACTAGGGGGGGTACCCTCCTGCTCGCTCCGCTCACCAACCCCCAAATTTTGGTTTTTATTATATTGTATTGATAAATAATAAATTGAGTATAAAAAATGTAAATATTTATTTATATAAAACTATTGTAAATAACCCGGAGGCGAAGGAGTGGATAGCCAACAAGCTGGCCCCTCTGAACTTACCCTGGGGTGGTGCCAGGCTCAAAATGGGAGGGGCAGAGCTGCTCCAACAGAGACTCAAGGTAGTTGTCCGGTTCCCTGGTCCTGCAGAGGAGCCGGCGGCGATACTGGAGAGACTGAGGGGCTACAACCCCTCCCTAAAGACGCAAGCGTGGAGGGTCGTCGACTCCAGGATCGGGGAGGAGGGTGCAGGAGACAAGCAGCTCCTTGTGCTAACCATCCCCGAATCCCACGCCGGGACGTTGGCGAGGATGGAGGACAGGCCCTGGTACGACCTCGGAAGGGTGCACAGGAAGGTGCACTGCCAAGAGACGCAGGGGTCTGCCGAGAGGGGGAAAGAGGCTGAGGCGGAAGTGATGGAAACATAAATGGCTCCATCCTCCTTCTCTATCTCACAAATTAACTTGCATCACTATAAAGATGCCTCAGCAATCTTACTGAGGAATATGACAGTGGCGCACACAGGCATAGCACTTATACAGGAACCCTGGGTAGTGAAGGGTGTCATAAGGGGACTAGGTAACTTAGTCTGTTTCAGGAACCCAAAGGAGCAGAGGCCAAGAGCCTGCATCGCAGTCAAGGGAGTGAACGTGCTGCCGCTACAGGACTTCGCCACAGGGGACCTAATGGCAGTTCAAACAGAGTTAGAAGACGGTGGACGGGTCGTGATAGCTTCCGCCTACCTACCGTACGATAGTACAGACAACCCGACAAGAGAAGTCCAAAGGTTAGTGGAACACTGCATGCTTAACATCCTTCCACTGATTATAGGGTGCGACGCCAACTCACATCACAGAGTATGGGGAAGCACGGACACCAATGCTAGGGGAGTTAGACTACTTGATTATCTCGCGGGAATAGACCTAGAGATAATGAACGTTGGCAACACACCCACATTCAGGAACGCTGCTAGAGAGGAAGTGATAGACCTAACTCTGTCATCCACCAAGATAGCGCATCTGATCGGCGAATGGCGAGTGAGCGACGAACCATTGTTGTCGGACCACCCGCTGATCACATACGTAGTTGGTACTCTCAGTAAGGAAGAACCCAAATGGGTGAGAAACCCCCGGGATACGAACTGGGAAACATACAAAAAAGACGTGGAGAAAGCCATGCGCGAAATACCACTCGACATCAGGGACAGCGTATCCCTGGAAATGGCAGCTGACAGATTCGATAGAGGCATCATCCAAGCCTACGAGGGTAATTGCAAACCCAAACGGGTGAGACCTAAAGGTGAAGTTAAATGGTGGAATCAAAGGCTGAAAAAGCTAAAACACAAGGGGCCCTTGACAGAGCCAGGAAACACGGTACACGCTCCCTATGGATCCAATATAGGACACAAAGGGATATATACCGGAAAAACGTCAGAGAAGCCAAGCGAAACAGCTGGAGAAATTTCTGCGAGAACATTCAAAAAGGCAGAGAAGCAGCCAGGATGAGCAAGATCCTGGCCAAGAATCCCGAAGCTGTTCTGGGCACACTTAAGCTCCCAAATGGACAGCACGCCACTACAGACGAGGAAACTCTAAATTTCCTCGTACAAACACACTTCCCAAGCTTCGTGGGGGAAGCGCGCGACCCGCCGGGCGGGGGTTCCAGTCGTGGCCGCAGACCGACGTACGCTGAACTGGGCGAAAACCGGCTGCTGGCCGGACGAATCGTCACGCCGGAAAGGGTGAGGTGGGCTATAAGATCGTTTGAGCCATTCAAGTCAGCGGGACCCGATGGTATTTTTCCGGCCCGGCTTCAACAAGCGGAGGACGTTATCATTGGCCCACTGACACGAATGGCGAGAGCAAGCTTGACGCTCGGCGCGATTCCCATGGGGTGGCAGGGAACCAGAGTAGTATTCATACTGAAACCGGGAAAAAACGGGTCACATCCCCGAAAGACTTCCGGCCTTTCAGCCTGGCATCCTTCGTACTTAAGACCGTTGAAAGAATGGTCGACAGATACATTCGAGATATGGTCTTGAAGGATGAAGGGCTACATAAGGAGTAATATGCCTACAGGGCTGGCAGATCTACCGAGACAGCACTTTATAGAGCAGTATCTACGATCGGAACACAGTTGAATGCTAAAGGATACGCCGTAGGCGCACTACTGGACATCGAAGGAGCATTCAACCACACATCGCGAGAGGTGATCAATAGAGCTATGAATAGCCACAAGATCCCTCTAACAATAGCGGGATGGATTGACCACATGTTGGGAAACCGGAACCTAGAAGCGAGTAAAGGCAGTACAGTAAGCGGCTGCACAAGCCCTGCACAGGATCACCAACTTGCTCGGGAAAGGCAATATGCAGGGACTACCACAGCCCCCCAAAGGATTGGACGAAAAAGGGATTCTTCGGATGAACCCGGACGCCATGAGCCAAACCTTCCTGTTTGATAAAAAATATAGAGTAAGCATCCCATCCCGTATGGAACGGGATGATGAAAGAATGAACATCCCGAACAACGGAGACCTGTGGTACACAGACGGATCCAGAAGGAAGGATGCCGCAGGAGCGGGGGTGTACTGTCGTCAGAACGGCGTTGGAACAATCCTGCCGTTGAGTCGATACACCACCGTACTACAAACGGAGCTGATAGCAATCATGTGGGCGGCGCAAGCGGCATTAGCAGGGAGCATGCGCCCGCGGATTTATATCTGCTTTGATAGCAAGAGTGCCCTACAAGCACTTGATAACTTCGCCACTAAATCTAGGCTGGTATGGGACTGTGTGTGCAGAACCTAAACAGACTAGCTCTCAAAGCAAGTGTCACACTATTATGGGTCCCGGGGCACAACGGTGTCAAGGGAAACATGATAGCAGACGACCTGGCTAAGCTAGGCGCAAAAAGCGACCTTATAGGACCAGAACCGGCTGTCCGACTCTGCCAGAGTCTGATCAAAGGGGATATCAGACAATGGGCAACCAATGAGACCAACCAGATCTGGGAAGAAATCGCCATGTGCGGCAAAACTAAAGCCTTCGTGACGACAGATAATGCAAAAGATTGGTCCAGAGTAATTCTAGGACTCAAAAGGGCTCAAACCAAGCTGTTCGTAGAGATCCTCACAGGTCACGGCAGCCTAAATGCCCACAGACATGCAATGGGACTAAACAAAGACCCATTCTGCAGATTTTGCTGCACGGAGGAGGAGACTCCTGAACACCTCCTGTGCAACTGCCCCGCCATAACGGGCATGAGGCGGCGCCATCTAGGTGCCCCTTTCTTAGAAGCGGAAGATGTTCAGGCCAAGCACGCCCCCGGAATTCTTTCATTCTGGTAGGCGATTGGCGCTTGATTAGCGACTGAACTAATCGGAGGGACGCCAAGGGATTACCCAAGCGTCCAGTGGTCTGTACAAGCCCGACTCCCATAGTAATAATAATAATAATTGTAAATAATTAAAAAAGGACAGTTCATCTGTAGATAGTCAATTTAGATAGTAGATTTTTTTTTGGAATTTAATCTTGAAATCATATTTTAACTCTCGGTTTTATTGTCTGATATATTCTGAAATTAATGTAAATAAATCAATTTGGTATTCAAATAGAAATTCATTTTTTTACTTAATAACCAAAGTATTTTATAATAGATGATTTAAAAATGTTACCTTTATGATAAAATGTAATAGCTTATGTATTTACAATAGAATTTCAAAAGAGAAGATTACCACACGCTCATTTTGTAGTTACGCTACATCCAAAAAACAAGCTCATGACACCTCAATCTATTGACAAATACATTTCTGCTGAAATTCCTGATAATTCAGATAAAGGTTTACAAAAATTAGTAATTAAACATATGTTACATGGACCACATACAGATAAATTTCCTTGCATCATCAAAAATAAGACTATTTGTAAAATAAAATTTCTAAAACCATTCCGCGATATCACCATTTTTAAAGAAAATGGTTATCCTGAATATCGAAGAAGAAATAACATTTCACAAAACTATACTTATCGAATTAAAAAATTTAGAAAAATTATTCCAGTTGACAACACAATGGTTATTCCTTATAATAACTTTTTATTGAAAAAGTATAAGTGTCATATTAATGTCGAATATTGTGCATCAATTCAAAGTATTAAATACATATTAGATTATATTCACAAAGGTGGAGATAGAGCATTATGCAAGATGAAAAAAATTGAAAATCCAAATAATTCTAGTGAAGAAACTCCCATAGTACATGATGAACTCACTCAGTATGTAGATGGTAGATATTTAAGTCCAATGGAAGCTGCTTGGCGTCTACAAGGATATCCTCTTTGTGGTAAAATACCCGCTGTAGAACGTTTAGGAATCCATACAAAAGCTCAACCACATATAGTTTACGAAGAAAATAAAGAATTGCAAGCCTTAAACAATAATGAAACTACTTTAACAGCATGGTTTAAATTAAATAAAATTGATGATTTTGCAAAAACACTTAAATATGTTGAACTGCCTGAATATTATAGATTTAATAAAAAATCAAAATCTTGGATAAAACGTTCACGTTCTTCTCAATACAATACTATTGCTCGACTTAATATCGTATCACCAAAAGATACTGAGAGTTTTTTTTGAAGTTAATACTAAATCGAGCAAGAGGTCCAACTTCATTTGAAGATTTGAAAAATCATAAAGATATAGAGTATCAAACATATAAAGACGCAGCACTTGCAATGGGCTTAATAGAAGATGATTCACATATTTTTATTATTTTTGAAGAAGCTTGTCACATCATGTTACCATTTCAATTACGTAAATTTTTTGCATCGTTTATTTTAGCAGAAAACATACAGGGTAATACAATTTGGAACAAATTTAAAAATTATTTCACCGAAGATTTTAAGACAAATAAAGAGAATAATGCTCTATCTCATATTCAAATTATATTAGAGTATGAAGAAAAATCTTGCAAAGATTTCAGTTTAACAGAACCAAATAGTATTATTAATGATGATGCAACATCTATAGATAATGTCTTACAAAGTGCCGATATCTTTAAATGTATGTTTGATCAATTGACCGATGATCAAAAGGCAATTTTTGAATTAGTTGACAATAAACACAAAATTTATTTCATTAAAAAAAAAAGTTTTATCAATGGCATGGACTGGTATCGCGTCTAATTTGTTACCTAGGGGATTGACAAGTCATCGAACCTTCAGATTGACTCTAGATTTAAATAATATTGAAAGTGTTTTTTTGCAATTAGAGTCTGACAAAAAAAGATTAAGAGAGGCAGATTTAATAATTTGGGATGAAGATTCAATGATACCTAAAAAAGCTTTAGAAATTATTAATCGTACTTTACAAGATGTATGTCGTAACGATATTCCTTTTGCGGGAAAATTAATAGTATTAGGAGGAGATTTCAGACAAATTCTTCCAGTAATTAAACATGGATACCGAAACTCTATCATAGAAGAAACAATTAAATATTCAACTTTGTGGCCTCTTTTTAAAATCTTGAAGCTCACTAAAAATATACGTTCGAATAATGTAGAATTTTCCTCTTTTTTGTTAGAAATAGGAGAAGGTAAAGTCGATACATTTGAAATTCCTCAAAAATGGAAAACTACCGATGTTTGCAATGAAATTTATAAAAATATTAATTTAGGTGCTTCCGTTAGTAGCGTGATCTTAGTTCCTCATAATGAAGGCATAAAAATTTTAAATAACAAAGTTCTAAAATTATTACATGGCGAATCAAGGATATATTATAGTGTAGATTATGCAACACATAAAGGAGTAGATCAAACAGAGAAAAATATTCATTTAAATTATCCAGTTGAAATGTTGAATAATATCAGAGAAGGTCTTCCACCACATAAACTTAATTTGAAAGTAAATGCAATAGTGATGTTAATTATAAATTTAAGTATTACAGATGGTTTATGTAATGGCACTCGTTTAAAGATTACCAAATTATATGAGTATAACATTGAAGCAGAAATAATTACAGGCGAAAACATTGGACAAAAAGTTTTTATACCGAGAATAACACTAAACACCGAAAATTCATCTTCGTTTCCATTTACTCTTTTTAGAAAACAATTCCCAATCATATTAGCGTTTGCCATAACGATAAATAAATCACAAGGCCAAAGTTTTGATTCAATAGAAATTTTTTTGAAACGACCATTGTTTTCCCATGGTCAATTATATGTTGTATTATCTCGATGTCGAAATCCTGATAATATACGTATTCAGAATGAGTCAGGTGAATCAATACAAAATATTGTTTGGAATGAAATTTTAAATATTTGATTCAAAACTGTTTAGTCAATTCTTAGGGTTTTCGATCATAGAATAAATTATTATTCAATTTTTTTTTTAGATTTTTTTCAAATAAAAGACATGTATTTATATTAACTTCTTGCTGCTTTTCAATTTCGAATTTTAAAATCATTTTGTAGACATTCAAATTAGTATGCATAAATAATTCTTTATAAATTATTTTACAAGAATCATCAATATACACAATGCAGAACAAAACAGAAACATAAATGATCGTTTAATAACAATAATGAATTAATTTCATATTATTATAGGACATGATATAATAATGTCTAATTAATTTATAAATATTAAATGATTATTTAACATATTTACATAAAAAAAGTTGCCATTGAGATTTCGTCCTATTAAAAAATATAGAAAAAAATCAAGATTTATTATCAAATTAACTATGTATTAAAATTTCTTTTTTCAATATGAATACGTAAAATTAATTAACTGATAAAAATTAATAAAAGTTAATTTTTCTTAATTATATCATATTTTACGTAATTCAAAGACGAACAATTTAATTTAAATACAAAACTGATTTGATAACAAATTGATTAATGTCCATTATTTTTAACAAGATATTATTTAGATTAAATGCATAAATTAAAAATATTAAAATGATTATAAAGATTGTAAACTTTTTTTAAGTAAATATGTTTCTACAGGATGGAGGATGGTATTAGGTGGAGTCTTAGGGGAGGAGGACTGGTATCTAAGACTCCCGTGGTTATATGGCTCTAGGCGATGATTCCACGGTTTTTTATTAAATTATTATATAAAAAATTCAAATTGTTAACAATAGATAATTTCTAACTTGATATATATCCAAATCAATAGTATAATTTTATTTACTAAATGAAACTATTGTTCATAGTAGCCTTTATTTTATATAATTATATCATGTCATATGTATATCCATATTATAATGTACTTCTGACAGTACCTCTTGGGTGGTGTGGAAATCTGTCGTTATTATCTACTTAATTTAAACTTTAACCCATCGTTATACCATTTTTCCAATAAAGGAAATTTTGTCAATCTTCTTAATTTGATTAACACATCATTATACCATTATTAAAAAAATGGAACTTTTGAAATCTTTTTGACTAAGTTTTATAATAATCATTTTAATATTAATAAAATTGATTTAAGAGGGGCCATCGGAGGGGATGCGGAGGGGTTTGCGGAGGGGGTGTGGAGAGGCTAGTGGAGGGGCCAGCGGAGGGGGTGCGGAGAGGGGCGGAGGGGCGCGGAGGGGTTATTGATATAAATTTACACATGCATCTATATAATATAGGAAGATATATACACATATTTTTGTGTATTTTTTGACCATATACATATGCCTCAAAAAGGCATCGTATAGAGGCAAACAGGGTTGCCTGTATATAGGGATGGTACAGAAAATAGACATATAATCTAATAAAAATATACTTAACAACTAATATAATGTACTAATACAGAGTTTTGATTAAGCATATAAAATTTTCTCGCAAAATTTAAATAACAGTGTGTTAAGACTTTTTTTTTTGTTTTTGTTTACAGTACACATCTTTCTATTATGAATACTTTTAATCCATTCTTTATTGAGACTTTGCTTCTTATAAACTTTTGAGATCATCAGTTAATACATTATATATGTTTATAGCTACAAAATAGCTCTTCGTTTTCCTCACAGTTTTATTTATTCTTGGCAAAGGTATAATCTTATTTCTAGTATTGCTAGCGTTCTTAGTGAATATGTTTTTTAATGTAACGTAATGGAAAAACACAGTCTCTAATTGGAATAGTTGCCTTACAGAAAGAGGAGGGTCTTGCGTTGTAAAGTGATTTTTATTTACAAGTTTTAATATTCTCTTTCGTATTCTTTAGATTAAATTTAGAAAATTGTTGTACGCTCCTTCCCAGGCAATTATACCATAATTTACTACTATGAAAAAATGCGTAAAAAATCATCATTAATGTTTTACAGTCTATTCAATTTTTAATTTCCGCAAAAACATAAATCAAATACTTAGTTTTTTTTGACAATATAATTTATGTGTTTATCCCATTTCATATTAAAAGACAATTTTTTACATTTTGTTATACTTTTTTACGTATTGTTACATTTGTCGTTTCAAAGAAGAGACCCCCATTAAATCCTGGATCAATGGATTTATAATAAATTGTAATAAAACGTAACAAAATGTAATAAAATGTAGCAAACTGTAATAAAACGTAAAAAAGGTCCGAATTCCAACTAAAACGTACAAAAAGATACAATTTGTTACATTTTCTTATATTTTATTACACTTTATTAAACTTTATTACATTTTTTGTTTTCACTAGGGCTAATTTAATTTCGTTACTTTGCAGCTTTACTAAGATAATTATTCATTTTGTCCTGGGTGGATGACCACTTGTTATCACTCGCCATGATAACTGTGTCATCAGCATAAGACATAATCGTATCTTTTTGCATATCTCTCAGTAGATCATTTACATATAGACTTAAAATTTAAACATGTTACTTGTTTAAATAGTTACACATTATCTTGTCAATATGGCATCGAACGTGAAAACACCTCCGGATAAGCCGGACCACAGCTTTTACAAGTGCCATCCTAAAAAGCTAGTGAAAACAGTGATTTGCATAATATGCGAAAATGTTTATCATAAAAGTGACTATGAGAAGATAAAAAATCCTGTTTTTGTTGGTGAACACCTGGTTATCTGCCCAGAGCATGTCCTGGGAGACATAACATCCAACTCTGAAGAGCATATGCTAAGTGACGTGGCAAGAAAAATCATTGCACTCATAAAAATGAAGAAATCTAAAGAAATCAGAGAACAACTGCTACAAGAAATTCATAACAAAACAGTTGAAAAACATAATTTAACAATACTAGGCGAGGAGAATGAAATGGAAAATCTTGTTGCTGAAAATACCTTATTAAAACAACTAGTTGCCGAACTTCAAGATAAAAATCAGCTTCAGAAAGAAATGATTGAATTACAAAAACTGAAAAATACAGAGCCGCAGACAAATTTAAAATCATATGCTGATGCTATGAGAGAGATAAAGCCAAAACCGAAACGTGTCCCAAGTATAATGGTTAAGGCCAATGACCCGGAACAGACGAACACAATGGAGCTACTCACGAAGTGTCTGGTTACAGAAAAGAATGTGCAAACTAAGTTTGTACGCAAGTAGAACCAAAGTGAAATAGAAATCAGCTGTATGAATACTAAAAGCCTGGAAACACTCAAGAAAGTGTTATCAAGTAAATTAAAAAATTGTGAAATTAAAGTAGAACAACAAGGTAATCCAAAAATGAAAATTATTGGAATAGACAATACTGCAAATATGGATGAACAGAATATGGAAAATGACATTAACACTCGTAATTTCAAAAATTATAACAACAAAAGTAAGGTACTGCACATGTACATCAATAAAAGGACCAAAACCTGCACAGTTCTAATGGAACTTCCACCAGAAATCTACAAGCACATATGTGAAAACAATAATAAAGTTTTTGTAGGTCATCAGTACTGCAAAGCCTACGATCTTATTAACATTACCCCTTGCTACAACTGTGGAAGATACGGACATAGTGCATCAAAGTGTAGGAACAAATCAGCATGTATAAAGTGCTCGGATAACCACAACGTAAGTGTCTGTAAGAATGACAGAATTGAGTGTGTGAACTGTATATTTAACAACGCCACATACAAAACAAGTCTACCAACGGATCATTTGCCAACAGATAGAATAAAATGTACAATTCTTAAAAAAAAGATCAAAAATATATTAACTCTATTGATTACCCGATCGCACCTGTATTACCGACGTGGGACGAAACAAACGCACGTAAACAAATACACAATCTACAAACAAACAAACTACTATACCACAGATCGATAACGGCAGGAAAAAAAGAGGGAAATCTACGTTTTGATACGCAGCAAGAAAACAACAGTCAGCATATTATTCCAAAGAACACAGCAAATTCATCAGTTGAATAATGGAAGCACAAATAAATTTAATCGACGAAATACAAAATAGCCTAAATGAACAAGAGCGAACATATATGGATATTGAGTCTTTCAATAAGGAAAGGACTAGTAGTAATGATCTAATTTTGTATTTAAACATTAGAAGCCTAAATGCCAATTTCGATAAATTACAAATCTTTCTTAAAAGTCTAAAAATAAAACTTTACATTATTGTATGTACAGAGGTATGGACACTAACACACTATCAGTATTATAGAATAAAAGATTACGAACTTTATTATAATCACGGAGACATCAACAAAAATGATGGTGTTATGGTCTATGTAAATAAAAATGTTAAACATACTAACGAAATGATAGCTATAGGTAAGCTTAAAATATTAAACACTACTATCCCTCTAAATAATAATAAACTACTTGAGATCTCATCCTTATATACAGGGTGACCCAATTTAAACGGGCACCGCTCATAACTCGTCAGGGACAGCCACAATCGAAAAAATGGTAGAGACCAAAGTTGTAGGATATCGAAGGGGCAACCCGATGGTGACCTTGGATTTGACCTTGAACGCGTTTTTCAAGGTCATTTGAAGGTCAACTTTGGATTTTTAAATAGGAATCCCATTCTTTTATTGCGGGAATGGAAAGAGCGGTAAATTTTACGTTCAGAATGGTATGTTCGGTTGCGGCACTGAAGGTCATCTCAATGTCCTGCAGCCAGAATGAAACCCCGCCTACGTAATTCCTCTAGCAACGCCAAATTAAAAAAATAATATTTTTGGCGGAAGGCCGAGTGTGAGACTCTTTCGACAATTTTCGGAGGCTATTTTTATTTTTGCAAATCGAAAGTTCGGGCGGCAGGTACGGCGCGGGGCCGGGGCGCCTGCTTGAAAATCATTCGTGAGTTAAGCGTCGTAGGGGAAGGTTCGACGGAGTCGCGGTGGCAAGACTGAGCGCGGGACTTATTTTAAAAGGCTTATTTCGGGAGCCATTTTTATTTTTCGCACATCAGGAGTTCGGGTAGGTAGGTGGCGACCACCTAGAGGAGTCATTCGCAAGTTAACCGTCGGAAGGGATCATTCGGGGAATAGCGAGACTTATGTTTGGACGCTAGCGAGGGCTCATTTGCGTCTTGGCCGCTGGACAGAGAACATCTAAGAAGGGATTTCATCTCGGATACAAAGTAAAAGTAAAGTTTGAAAAAAAATAATTTGACCTTGAAATGAACTTGTAGGACTTGCTCAAATTCGAGGTCACAATTCTCCCCCCCCCCCCCCCTATACAAGAACCTTGGTCTCTACCACTTTTTTTAAATTTGGCGTTGCTAGAGGAATTACGTAGGCGGGGTTTCATTCTGGCTGCAGGACATTGAGATGACCTTCAGTGCCGCAACCGAACATACCATTCTGAACGTAAAATTTACCGCTCTTTCCATTCCCGCAATAAAAGAATGGGGTTCCTATTTAAAAATCCAAAGTTGACCTTCAAATGACCTTGAAAAACGCGTTCAAGGTCAAATCCAAGGTCACCATCGGGTTGTCCCCTCGATATCCTACAACTTTGGTCTCTACCAATTTTTTTAATTTGGCGTTGCTAGAGGAATTACGTAGGCGGGGTTTCATTCTGGCTGCATGACCTTGCGATGACCTTCAGTGCCGCAACCGAACATACCATTCTGAACGTAAAATTTACCGCTCTTTCCATTCCCGCAATAAAAGAATGAGGTTCCTATTTAAAAAACCAAAGTTGACCTTCAAATGACCTTGAAAAACGCGTTCAAAGTCAAATCCAAGGTCACCATCGGGTTGCCCCTTCGATATCCTAGAACTTTGGTCTCTACCATTTTTTCGATTGTGGCTGTCCCTGACGAGTTATGAGCGGTGCCCGTTTAAATTGGGTCACCCTGTAGATCACACGGACTGAGTAGCATAGAATTTAATCAGAACCTAAAAACTTATCTAGAACATAAAAAAAGCAAAAAACCATATTATAATTGGTGATTTTAACATAAATATTCAAGACTATAATCATGTAAGCATGGAATTCATGAACAACCTTCAGGAAAAAGACCACCAGACCTACAAACATAACTACAAATGAAGGAACTTGCATTGATAATATCTTTGTCAAAACTGATTTTCTACGTACAAAATCACTAACTCTCATGACGCCCATTATCGATCACTACCCACTTTTCCTAGAATTAAAAAATGGAGTATTAAAACAGAATAAAAAAGAGTCAGAAGGAGATATATACTATTACAACTATAAAAAACTATATAACACTGCTAGGCAAATAAATTGGTCAACATTTAAGAATACAAATGATCCAAATGAGAATATAAACGAAATGATAAAAGAAATCCAATATTGCGTGGAGAGTTCGAAATATAAAAAACCAAATCTGCGGAAATCCAAACAAACCCCCAGGAAACACTGGATAACAAAAGCGATTCTAAATTCCTGTAATACAAAAGAAATACTTTACAACAAATTCAAACAAAATCCGAATAATGAAGAACTAAAAGCAAACTATAAACATTTCGTTAAAACTCTAGATAAAGTTATTAAAGAAGCGAAAATCGAACATGAAAAAAAAACAATTGAGAAAAATAGAGATGATCCCAGAAAACTCTGGGCCTGCATTAATAGCAAGATAAGCAAAAATACAAATAAAACAGATACTACTATCAGTCAACTAAAAACTGAAAACAATACTACAATAACCGACAAGAACGAAATTGCCAACAATATGAACTAATTTTACTGCAAACTTGGAGAAACATTGAGTAATAAAATAACTACACCAAGAAATAAAAAACTAGAATTACCTAAAAGCAATCCAAAAACAATCTACATCAAGACAACCAGCGAAATTGAAGTTATAAAAATAATAGACTACATGAAACTTAAAAAAGGTGGTATTGATAAAATAAGTGCAAAGGCACTGAAAACTATAGCTACTATTATTGCAGATCCCCTTGCCCACGTAATCAATCAATGTATCGAAATGGCAATCTGGCCTGATATATTGAAGGCAGCTGAAGTGATACCAATATACAAAGCTGGAAAAAAAAACGAAATGGGAAACTATAGGCCTATATCACTAATATCTAACATTGCTAAAATCTTCGAAAAAATTATACATAATAGAATAATAGAATTTATATGTCAAAATAAAATATTAAGTAAAAATCAATATGGATTTAGAAAAAACATTGGAACCAAGGATGCATTAAACACGATCTTAAAAATAATAAATGAAAACCTGGATCAAAGTACACCGATAACTATTACATTTCTAGATCTAGCAAAGGCATTTGACACTGTTAATCATATAATACTTCTAGACAAGCTTTATGCATATGGTATAAGAGGCAAGGGGCACCAACTTATTACAAGTTACCTAAACAATAGGAAGCAAAAAGTAAGAATAGATTCACATACAAGCGAATTCGATAATGTAAATACCGGCGTCCCCCAAGGTACGATACTTGGCCCTTTGCTATTTATACTTTACGTAAATGACTTGCTAATAAATATGCCAGAAAACTCCATCATTTCTTATGCAGATGACACTGCAGTAATAACTACTGGGAAAACTTGGTCCGAGGTTGAAGTAAAAATGAACAAACATCTCGACAATATCTCTACATGGCTCAGGCTAAAGAAATTGACACTCAATGTTCAAAAAACAGTATACATGACTTTTGGAAATTACTGCGTTAGTGTGCCGAAAAAAATTGAATTTAAAATTAATAATGAAATAATAAAGAGAGTAGAAGAAACGAAATACCTAGGCTTCATTTTTGACACCAACATGAGATGGGATAAACATATTGAATACCTTATAAACAAGACAAGATACCTTGTTTTTATCTTGAGTAAAATCTCCAAATTCATGGACACAACTACTCTAAGAATAATTTACTACGCATTCTTTCATAGCCTGATTAACTATGGAATAGTTGCGTGGGGTGGTGCGTATCAAAATAACCTACAACTGTTACAAGCGGTCCAAAAAAGAATCATAAGTGATAAAACAGCGGTCGCCCGTTCCAGGCAGAGTCATGCGCGGCTGGTCAGAGTAAGGATAACAGCGGTTATTCGTCGCGGGCAGTAGAGGCACGGACAGGGTATATCCGGTACGTGTAGTATGTTTGGGAAGGGTCGGCCACGTCAGGGCTTTCCGGGTACAAGTTAGCGAAGCGGTCAGCGCGGTGGGTGATTGTAAAGGAGTCGTCTGGGGACAGGCGATAGAACGTCGCCCGATGCACGAATTCGGCCGGAGTGTCGCTCCATGAGGAGGAGTGCCAGGCAGTTCGTACGATCGTATGCATGAGTATTTGAGTTTATCTCAAGTTTTGGGTGAAATATGCTATAAATGTGATCATGAGAGCCTAAATAAATAAGACAATCACAGCATTAATCGCTTGAATCCTGCAGAATTTTCCCCTCTGTTCCACCTCCTTTACTAACCAAGAACCCCTCCCGCTCTAAACTATATCACGGCTGAGCTACGGGAAGATTCGGTGGAACGAGAGTGCAGGCGCATGGAAAAAACCTCGCGGTCTTGACGATTTGGTCGTCTGGCGCCCCTTTGTTAAAAGAAGGCCTACACTATCGTAAGGCCGAGAAAAACACGTTTACGGTGCCAAGAAATATTCCAGGTAAAACGCAGCACAAAGTGAGCTTAAGCAAGTTACAGCGTTTCAATGGCGCCCGGCTTCAACAGCCAACAGTCTGTAGAGGTGTAAAGTGACCCCTCGAACGTAAACAAGCGTAGCGGTTGTCTCGAAGTCGATTGCGTGCGGTGTGCTCGCATACGTACGTGTTGGCTTGAGTTTTTGGAATGCGTGTGCTTATCGAATGAGTGGAAAAATTTTTGAAATATTGTACAGTGACGAAATATAGAGTGGTGTATTGTATAGTTGCGAAAACGATAATGGTTCATTACAAATTTAAACCGACTTTGAAAAGAAAAATTCATACTAAAATCGTAGAGATCAGCGAAGCGGAAAAAATATGCGCTTAGAAAAATTACTAGCGAATATAATGTAAGCACGAAAATATCCCGACAACTCGAGTGTTATATAGACAATATAATAATTGCATGAATAAAATAAACCCGGGGGAAGAGCATAAAGAGGTTGATCGCTGGTTTAAAAAAAATATCAAACTTAGCACTAAAATATCATTGAAAAATTAAATTTGCGTAAAATCTCACTGAGTAGCGAATATTTAGAATAGCTATTAGACCAGCGGCGACAAACCTTGAAAATCCCACAGACTAAGACATAAATAATAATATACTAGTGACACGGAGCATGCTAATGCAGAGCTCGATATATTTGGAATTTTGAGAATCCCCGAGATTGTGTATGGGCTCTTGAGTATATGCGGCTAAAGAGCTACAGTGTAGCTAGTATAATCATATAAACGCGTGCGTAATATAAATAAGCTGCGACGAATTTCACTTGACGCTTATTCTTCTCGAAAACATTACAACTAGGGGAAATTAATACACCAGGGTACAAGTAAGGCGTGCATAAAATCATTCGGTTTATCGGAATTGGCTTATCGCAAGGTGAAATTGTGTATCGGCATAAAAACTTTTTTTCACGGTGTGAACGTAAAAGAAAGGCATATCGAAAACGGCACAAGACTCCATTTATTTTCGGTGTTTCGCAGAACGTACAAATAAAGCGTACCTAGTGCACGTTGCAGGCACAGATTTAACAAAAAAACTGACAATCGACAAACCGAAAAAATGATGAGTGAAGCTTCGATAACCAAACATGTAATGAAATTATCGGAGGATGAGATTAATAAATAGGAGACATAGAGCAGTAGTAACACTGCAAGAAATGCGTGCTAGATTGGCGGATGACTTATACGTCGAACATGAGATTACGGGAGAAACAGTATGCAATACTGGGGATGCTCAAGAGGCGACCGCGGTCGTAGGCGCGAACAAAGCCGCAGGTCCACCGCCACCGTCAGCGAAACAGAGAGCGTATGAAATACTCGCGTTACTCCGGCGAACTCGAGCTCTACAGTAAACCCGGGAATGCGACAATCAAGGCCGGCTACTGTCGGATTACCGACACCAAGAGAGACGCTAAGCACGAATATAAGTAGCGTATATTTTTTCAATAACACGCAACGCCCGTCGGGAGCGATCCCACGAACGGATAGAGTGCCCCTTCGTGATAGTTTTACTGAGCAAAGCTCAAGATCAGACAGGGCATCGAATCAACTCTCTAGACAAGATCGAAACACTAGCAACTCGAACCACGATAATAGGCGTATTATTCCAGCACCACACAACTACAACAACCTCGACTATGACGATTA
Organism: Nasonia vitripennis; assembly: GCF_009193385.2. Taxonomy (NCBI): domain Eukaryota; kingdom Metazoa; phylum Arthropoda; class Insecta; order Hymenoptera; family Pteromalidae; genus Nasonia; species Nasonia vitripennis. The sequence goes on along the minus strand of NW_022279625.1, from coordinate 1,083,020 downwards.
CTGGCCGGATGAAAGAGCACCGCTACCACCACCAAGTAGATTCGAGAGAGAATTATGACAGACACGATCATCATACTACGCCGTTAAGCGCATATGAATTTTTGCGCAAACGTACTCTCACCTTTTCGGGAAGGCGAGATCAGGATAGCAAAGAATTTTTAATGCGTGTTCGGGAGTGAAGAAATTACATGAACATTTCAGATGCGGACCTTTTAGGCGCACTACCTTTTTTCCTATCGAGCATAGCTCTGACATGGTTTAGAAATAAAGCAGATTTATTCATAAATTTTCAAACATTTGAAACCCAATGGCGAAAGAGATTTCCAGACGCAGATTTTCAACACGCACTACTAAATTATGTACACCGTCGCACGCAAGGTGAATGCGAAGCAGTCACGGATTATTTAACGTGTTTAGACGCAATGTTTCACAGATTAAGACCCCCTTTCGATGAACAACATAAAGTCGATTTGGCACTAAAAAATATGTTACCAAGATTGCAGTTACGAATAGATTAAGAAATGATTAATATATTCGAACAATTAGAAGACGTAGCGAGACAAAAAGAAAAGGGACTTAGAATAGCGCGACAATATAGACCACCTCCTAACTCAGAAGAGACTCTTTTTCCAGGCCTAGCATTATTCGGCAAATGGTAGCAAACTAAGGGTCATTCAAACAGGATGATAGCGGGTTAGATCGCGACTTTGAAAATTTAGAAGGAATCCGAAATACTAGCGAGCCACAATGAATCGCATAATAAAAATTCCCGAGTTAACAATACTAACTCACGTGCGAGTCCAAACAAAACCGCATATAATCGACTTATGAATAGCGGAGAAAATTTTGACCAAGAACCGTACATGACAAATAGATGTTACAACTGTAGTCAAACAGGGCACTTTTCGAGAGAGTGTACAGAACCAAAAAGAATATTTTGCAATAGATGCGGTCAAAAAGGAGTAACCTTGCAGTCATGCCCAAACTGCGGCAATCCGAAAGATCCTTTTTACTCTAAGTGCGGGATAGTCGGTTTCACGTTATCGAACTGCCCGGAATGCTCGGGAAACGGGAACTAGGGACGTCAGGCGAGACCATGGCTGCACAGGCATATCTAGTACAAGTGTATCGATATAATCAGGTGAAACAGATACAGGCTTATCGTACAAAGCTAGAAACGACGAGAATAAGCCGGGTTTATCTGAATTAGCGAAAAATGACTGGTTTATCGAAAATTTAAATTACATGACACACCGAGATGACAAGACTAGTAGCGACGGAACGCTCGCGAATCTGGTAACGAGAGACATTTTTGACGGCTACGCGTCAGAAGTGACTTTCGAGCAAATAAGAAAAGAAGATTGCACAGATAACAACTTCATGCCAATCTCGCGAGTAGACTTATTTGAAGAAAATTTCGAATCAGAGGAATATCTGTACGCGGTTCCGAAGAAAAATACCTTTAGGAAAAATACAACATATAAATAAATCGATACAAGCGCCTATAAAATTACTAAGCGTAGAGGAAATTATAGAAGTACGCGTATTAAAAAACATGGATTTAGACTTCATCCTAGGAGTAGACGCACTGTAAATTTTCGGTATATCAATAAACTTTGAAAACTCAAATTGGTGGTTTGCCTTGTGACCTTTTGAAAGATTTACCTTTGAAATAGAATTTGAAAGAATCTCGCGGTGTGCCGAATACTTTTGCGGTTTACATAATATAACGACCAAACAAAAATGATTATAAAAAGAATTTCTCGAGCGAGAGCTCCCGAAAATCCCCGAAAAATTAGGAACGACTAACGTCTTAAAACACAAAATAGAGGTTAACGGGCATCCAGCTATAAAACAACGCTGCGACCCTTACTCAAATACAGTAAAAAAGGCGTTATTTAAAGAAGTAGACAAAATGCTCGATCAAGACATAATCGAACCGTCGAACAGCGATTGGCCATCGCCGGTCATTATGGTGTAAAAACCGAACGGTACATATCGATTCTGCCTTGATTTGAGAAAAGTGAACGCGGTATCGAAAAAAAGATGCGTACCCGATTCCAAACATAAGCGCAATTCTAGATAAATTACGCTTAGCGAGATATATCTCAACAATTGACTTAGTTCAAGCATTCCTACAAGTCCTTCTAGAGAGAAATAGCCGCGAAATAACAGCATTCGCAGTAATAGGTAAAGGTTTACATCAATTTAAACGGTTACCTTACGGTTTGAGCGCATCGCCAAACGTATTTTGCCGGCTTATCGATAAAATAATAAGACCCGAAATGCAACCTCATGTATTTATACACATTAACGACTTAATTATCGTTAGTTTAAAGGGAAGGATACACCTTAAATTGTCAAAAAATGAAAAATCCAATTTTTTGTTTATATTTTTCCTAAATTGTTTAAAAAATTAATTAAACTATTTAATATATTCAGGTATAATGTAAAAAAGATAAAACAATATTTATATGTGCCATGTTATCAGGTATGACATTTCTTCGAAGGCCAAAATTTAGAATTTCCATTTTTCAGCTACCGCAGACTTACTTAAGATTTGGGCTTCGAAGGGCACTTTTATTCTAATAGATATGCTTCAAACACATATAGTTTCCATATGAATGTCGGGTTTTACGAAGAAATATTATTTAAAAAAGTTTTCTGAAAATAATCAACAAAAATTGTTCAAACACTTTAAAAAGTAACAAATTTTATGTTAATATCTTGACAACTTTTTTAAATAATATCTTTGTTTTATCTTTTTTACATTATACCTGAATATAATAAATAGTTTAATTCATTTTTTAAACAATTCAGGAAAAATATAAACAAAAAATTGGATTTTTCATTTTTTGACAATTTAAGGTGTATCCGTCCCCTTAACTTTCGATGAACATCTAATCTGGCTTAATATAGTTTTTGACAAACTAAAAAAGCAAATTTAATTATAAATATCGAAAAACGTAAATTTTGACAAACGGAAGTTAAATATTTTGGGTTTATTGTTAATCACGAGGGCTACATCAAGATCGATGAGGACAAAATCGCACCCATTCCCAATTACCCTGCACCGAGAAATTTAAAACAAGTGCACTATTTTATAGGAATGACTTCATGGTACAGACGGTTTATCCCGCATTTCGCAGCATTTATAATTCCGATTTCTAGTTTATTGAAAAAGTCAAGTCTGTGGCATTGGGGGGAAAGTCAACAAAAATCGTTCGAAGATATTAAACAATTTCTAATGGCACCTCCGATTTTGATGAGACCGGATTTAGCACAACCATTCACTATGCAGTGCGACGCAAGTTGCAGCGGTCTAGGCTTAGTTTTAACTCAAGTGTTAGACGGGGAAGAAAGAGTAATAGCGGACCATCACGGAGACGGAACGTAACTATCCAACTACCGAATTGGAATGTCAAAGTATCATTTGGTCACTAGACAAATTTCAGGGGTATATCGAAGGCACGAAAGTAGCGGTAATAACAGATCACCATAATTTGACGTGGTTAAAGGGACTTAAAAATCCAAAAGGTCGTTTAGCTAGATGGGCGATGTTACTATCAGCATATGACGTCGAAATTATACACAGAAAAGGCGCGTTTCATCAAGTTCCTGACGCACTTTCAAGAATGTACGAGAATGGAAAAGAAACGATAGCAGCGGTGGACACAAATAACGCAAATTGGTATGTCACAGACGCACACGTTTGCAACGCGAGCTGCAAGACGAGTCAGCGACAAGAGTCCGCAGAACCGTAATACGATGCATAGCATGCGCTTGCATCGTAGACGTTAGCTCAGTGGTTGAAGCTCCTGCTTGTTAATCTTGGGATCCGCGGTTCAAACCCGCGTCTACTCTTTTTCGCTTTCCGACTCGTCTCTTTTCCGTCCGTTACAATTGGCATCCCTTTGTGCGGTAGATCGCCGGTTTAGAACCCGGCTAAACAGATCTACTAAGTGTTCGTACTCAAAGACATCTACTTTACCCTCATAACTCCTCCGATCAGGCCCTCAGTCAGTCTCAACTCGCCTTTGGTCCATATGTTGATCAAGCGTTAACAGGCTTCTGATCTGTGCGGCTAGTGCAGTGACTGCAGTCCAGTTTCTATGCTACACATTAGAGGCGTAAGAAACAGCACCGCCGATCGGTAAGAAAGTTCACTAGCCAAGGACGACTCGTCTCAAAGGGGGGTGGTGTCACAGACGCACACGTCTGCAACGTGAGCTGCGAGACCAGTCAGCGATAAGAGTCTGCAGAGCCGTACTACGATGCATAGTATGCGCTTGTATCGTAGACGTTAGCTCAATGGTTAGAGCTCCCACTTGTTAATCTCGGGGTCTGCGGTTCAAGCCCGCGTCTACTCTTTTTCGCTTTCCGACTCGTCTCCTCTCCGTCCGTTACAGGTACGATACGCAAATTAAAGAAATTTCAGAAAATCCCAAGAAATTCAGAAATTGGCACATAGCCAATAATAGACTGTATTATAAAAATAAAGAAACGCTGTCGAACGCGATAAAGAAAGACGATTCTGAGTGGAAAGTAGTAGTCGCACCGCACGAGTATTATTCGAAGCTCATGACACGCCGCAAAATGGCCATTTAGATATCGAAAAAATGCATGCCCGCATTGCACGAGAATATTTTTTGCCAGGCATATTCAAAGACGCCGTTGAATACGTAAAGCATTGCTATATATGTCAAAAAACTAAGTCAGAACAGTTTGCGCCCCCAGGTTATCTAAGGCAACGAATAATCGAACAGCTATGGTGTGTCGTCGCGGCTGACATCGTAGGTCCGCTATCGCGCAAGAAAGCAAAGGTTTATCAGCAAGAAAAAAAAGGTGCTTTTGAGTCTCTTAAAATTTAAAATTTAAGTGCAGATATAGGACAAAGATTTATAAAAATCAAATCATACGCTCGCAATAGGCTTTTGAGGCACACGATTACAAATATAATACGCACATTACCATTGCAATATTACACGCTTTAGCATTACCTAAATAAATTAAGTGCTTTCAATAGATTTTTCAATGCTGTAACAAAACATATTTACATAACTAAACAAGTCCAATATTACACATCACACATTTTGCGCGGCACATCGATAAAAATGGTTTAGTAACGCACTACGGAAAGTATAAAAGGTGACAGAATTTCCCGCGTCTCTAAGTTCTGAGGGAATCAAGGCATATAGCTCTGCCAGTACAACAATGAACGAGTTCCGGAAGATTGCAGTTCTAAAATGGGGGATAAGGATTTGGGTGGTTTAAAGACGTTCTGAACGACGGAGATCGAGAAACATTTGCTGGAGAAGCTCGTACAGATATTTTGGTCTACCACTAGAGAGAACCTTAAAAATGAGGCAGCCAAGGAAGAATTTTCGACGGTCTTCGACTGGGATCCAATCCAACCTCGTTCTGTATAGGGTAAGTGTATCGTCGCAAATTAAATACATAGCGAACTGCGACATTGACAAGACGCTGTACTTTCAAGTTAAGATACTGTGGGACGTCAATATAAAGTAAGGAGGAAAAATTGATGTGCGAAAATACGAGGGCTTGTACTAGCATCCTCTTTGTATCTTCTGGCAGTAACCAGCCTCTGTACCTCAACCTGTGAAGAACACCATGGACCTTTGACGTGATGCCTGAAATTTCACGATTCCAGGAGAGATAATTGGACAGAGTTATACCCAGACTTTTCACTTGAGTAGTTGCTCAGAAACGAAGCCGAGATTAAGAGTGCTGCCAAAGACAATAGCTTTAGTTTTAGTAGGATTGAGCTGAAGACCTTGCTCTGCGGCCCACAAGAAAACATACTGATCATCCTCGTTCATATGCTGTATGGTCCACGGAAGTAGGCTTGGAGAGCACTGTATGTATATAGCTGTAAATCGTCGGCAAAAAGAAGGTGCGAAGGCTTTCAATAACGCAAGGAATTAGGGAGAAAGTTTATTAATGCTAGAAAAAATACTGGCCCCTGAGAGGAGCCCTGGAGCACACCCAAACTGACCTAAAGAAAATCTAAAGTTTTGCCCGATTCATTGATCACTGCCTGGTAACGTTCACTGATATAGGAGTGAACCCACTTAAGAGCTTCATGGGAGAAGCCAAGTTTTCAAAATGCCCGTAGTAAGGACTCGTGCTTGATTGAGTCAAATGCCCTACACTGAGAGAAATGTAGAGTTGGATTAACCGTAAACTCTGGCAGTTTTTACCGGAGCGCTCAAGCAAATGGTTTAAGGTTGAATCTGCCTTAGTACTACCGCTGTTTTTACCTGACAGTAAACATAAGTATAAAAATTGAATATTTAATAAGTGATTCATTGTTTTGGCATAAAAATTGGTTTACAAGCCCTCAGAGTACAGTTTATCGTATTTGTAAATTTTCATGATTCATAAGCAGAAGGTTTGCTTAGCTCTGACGAGCTTACGACAATATCGGGTTTTAAGGGCAATGCAAGTCTACGGCTTTCAGATAAGCCAAGAGACTTTACAGGTATGTCACATTGTACTCTGAGGGCTTGTAAACCACCTGTGCGTGGCAGGGCGGCTCCCCCTAGCCGCCCTGCCACGCACACGCCTATTGGTATATGAAAGATAAATTTTACACATCAGTTAACGCAATTCGATGCAACATTATATTAGGAATACGTTTACCATGTATGTTACATTATGAGATTTTATAGTAAGTGTTTTTACGATTATTTGGAGCTGGATTTTCGACTGAAAAATCCATCTGAATCCATGTGAATATTCAGGTGCGTTATCCAGCTGGAAATCTAGGTAAAATATGCAGCTGGATATCCATCCTATTATTTTCCACAAGGATGTTACACAAAAGGAATTATATTTGTTCTGTATCAATTAAAAGATATGTATGCTTGCACGTACGTACGTTTCTTTGCTTATGTTTATTGTTAATATTTATAGAAACTAATCATTCAAAAATTACGTTTCTGAGATGAATCTATGTGTTGATACAATGCAAAGGTTACAATTAATGTTGAAAAATTAATTTGTACATAATATTTTTGCGAAATACAAAGATGTTTACAGAAGGCATCATTTCTATAATAACGAATTTCAATATTATGTAGCTTATAATTCTTGTATCAAAATTGTTTGACATGTTTATAATGTTTATCTTAGATGCTTCATACAGAAATGATCTAAGCAGCGCGGTACTAAAATTACAAGAAAAAGGAGTTTTAACGTCTCTAAAAAATAAATGGTGGAAAGAAAAAGGTGGCGGTGGGCGATGCCAGGTTAGTATTTTGAAACTTCCTTATCACAAATTATTTAAATCATATATTGTTAAATTATAAGTACATCGAGTATACAAGGTAAGAGCATGAGTACCCTATTGAAAAATCTCACGTGATATCTCAAGTGAGCTCTCATGCCAAAATCTCATACAACAAATTTTTCGTTTTTTACGCGTCTTAAACCATTCTTAGTCGATTAGTGACTTTTTAAAAAAATTTAAACAGACATTATGAAAAATTGGACTTTTCTCAAGTCAAAATTTATGATAAATTTTATAAAAGTTCGAATTAAAAAAAACCACTTATTGACTAAAAATAGGTTAAAACGCGTAAAAAAAATTGGTTAGATTAGATTCGATAGAGGATCAAACGAAATTGAGCGCAAGAGAACTCCGTGCGAAAGAGAAAGAGCTAAGTTCCTCGTAGAGAGCACATGCTACCTCTGTGTGTGTGTGTGTGTGTGTGTGTGTGTTTTGTGTAACATATTGTGTCTCGATTAAAAACAACTCAATTAGTGTGGCGCGAGTTAGGATAATTATCTTGAATAAACTCTAGTGTTGAGAAAATTCGTGCGCGGTGATACGGGTTCACTTCGTGATATAATATCGTGAAATAATTCGCGTTTAGAAAAAATTTTGCTTTGTGACATCGTATTTGGCTGCGATTAATTTTTGTAACTTCTTTTGATTATTATAGGAAAACTGGAATATTTTTCAAGGCATAACTGACGGTTCGCGCAACTTCGCAGAACATTTCCGAATTATTACTTTATTTTTGATTAGAGAATTAGTTAGGTATTATTTGAAATAAAAGATCTTCCTCTACATTTCCATACAATACAAAATTCTGAATAATTATTTTTCCTGAACTTCCTAACCGACATTTACATACAATTTTATTTGCACGCTTATTAAATATCCAGTTACAACTTCGCGTGACTGTATTCAGCAGTTTCCCCTCTGGGACATTCTCTCCACTGACTAGTTGGCGTCTACGTTGCGCTAATTATTAAGGGATCACAACACTTTTAAATCCTGAAAAAAAGAATTATGAGTAAAAATGACATATCTAGAGTAAATCATTTAAATTCTTTAAGTGATATTTAGTATAAATACCTTTAACCTTACCCTGATAAAAACTTAATTATCCCTGCTGGCTCATTGTGGCACTCGGTGAAATGTTTTGTGAATTTTTTTACTGTCCGTAGGATTTCAAGTGTACAAATGGTTCTTTCGGGCTCAGATTCGAGGAGCATGCCACCTTTTTGGGTATAAAAGATTTTCTAAGCAATCAAATCAAAATCCTTGCATTCATACCAAAACTGTAGTTGTACAAAGTATCCTTCTTGAATCTGAGCCCAAAAGAACCATTTGTACACTTAAAATCCTACGGACAGTGAACAAGTCACAAAACATTGCATTCAGTGCCACAATGGTCCAGCAGGGATAATTAAGGTTTTAGCAGGGTAAGGTTAAAGGGATTTATACTAAATATCACTTAAAAAATGTTAATGATTTACTCTAGATATGTCATTTTTACTCATAATTATTTTTTTCAGGATTTAAAGGTGTTGCATCCCCTTAATAAATTCTGGTAGACAACTTGTGCATTGTGCACAGAGAGCCTTCCGGATATTTTGTCCTACGTCGGGTTTTTACCACGTCACTTTATATTAGAAAAACATGAAAATATGACATTATTTTTCGTTCAAATTTGTGGCACGTCCAATGACGTCGTTTAATGACGTAATTTTTGTCGACAGGGAAAAATGTACGAAATAACCGTACAAAACTTAGTTATAAAAATATAGTCTCTTTACTATTCGCACACGAAATACTTTTGTATTTTTGTCAATCTACGTTTGAAAAGTTTATACACCGTCCATTAATGACACATGAATTAAATGATCGCGTGAAGTTGTGAAAAGTGTTAAAAGTAGCGCCCTCACATATACGCAGTTTCTAGAGAAAATGATTTCTCCTCCCCTCCTCCGGCTGCTGCGCGAGCTATGCGTCCGGACGTGTGCGACGCTCACTTCTTGTCAAAACATCTAAGCGACTGGATATTTTTATCGTGTTGTGTTTGATAATTTGTAGGAACACTAAGAAAGAAAGACCATTGTCCGATATTTGTATGATTATAATAAAGTATTACTGAGTAAAAACAAATGTAAAATGTTTCACGCGAAAGTCTTGTTTGTACGCGACGGTTTTCCTACAAACAATATCGAAAGTATCTCGGAAGTTCAACTAAAATTAGTGCTTGAACGACCAAAATTAAAAGTGAAACGCGTTTTAAAAATTGTTGCAACACTAAAAGAAAGTAATTGAACATATTATATCACATATAATAAAATTCACGTGTCATGTAGAAAGAAAACAAAAGATCGAAATACTGTAACAAAAGAAAATGGCGTTGATAGGAAAAAATTCATGTGTTAAGTGAACAAACAACTCTTTTTTTAGAAACATACGCCGGCCGTGGCAGGCCTGAGCGACCGCGTGCTTGAAGATTCAGTAGCGCACGAGGGAGAGAGAGAGAGAGAGAGAGAGAGAGAGAGAGAGAGAGAGAGAGAGAGAGAGAGAGAGAGAGAGAGAGAGAGAGAGAGAGAGAACAAACGAGACAGAGTCGTTGTGTACACGCGTGTCTATCTATCTCAGGCGAGCCAAAGCGAGAAGCCGCGCGCTGCTAGTACATGAAAGAAGGGGATACCGTGAGAGCGAGTATGGGCATGTGTGTGTGTGTACGCACGGCCAGTATAGATGGACCTGGAGAAGCAAGGGTATTGTACTTGATCAAATCGGATGAAAGCAATCGTAAAAAAGACAAGCGCTTTAAACATACGCGTGCATGCATATATGTGTGCATTGCGCGATTTATACATACGGCTATACCAGTGCTGTCAGCATACCCAGAATTGGTTATGTAATAAATTTGAATTCAAACAAAATAAAAAATAATTCCCAATTAGAAATAAAAATCAAAAGTTTGTTTTTGAACGGAAAAAATTTTAAAGATTAGTTTTTAACGGCAAGCAAATTATTGAAAGATGAATATTTGAAGAAAGAATGTAATTCGAAAGACGAATTGAACAAAAGACAAATTTGAGAGAAATTCAAATAAACTAATAAACATTTTGCTGATTTTAGATCGATCGACCAAATCCTATTCTTGAAAACTCAAGAAGAGATTTTGGGATTCATGGATTATTTTCCGAATGAGAAAGTGAAGATGCACCTAGACAACAACAAAATCTGCTCTACCTCTGAAAGTGGATTCGAAAGAAATATTGGTATTATTACTATTGTTGTTATATTTTTATTAAACTCGCAGCATACTATCTTTCGCTATTGCTCAATGAACTTGTGTTAGGTTAAAAGGGTTATTAGCTGTATGAGACTAAGGGAGTGTCATGGTTATCTTGTGTTTAGATGCTATCGTACTAATTAGCTTTATTTAATTGACTTGTGTTCGGCCAAGAGAATCAAACAATAAGTTATAAACATTCTGAAATAAATTACAGATAAATCAGAAGCTTCAAAAAGGGAGCTGGAACTGCTGGAAGAAGAATTGACCAAATAGCATGCAGCAGGAAAAGACCTTATTATTCCTTGAATTATCAGTCAGCAAGTTTCGAAGAAAGATAAAACCGAAAGCTCGAAATTCGTATCTTAATCGGATGGAAAATTAGTTATAAAAGAAAGTCCGAAAGAAAACGTATTTTCTAAAAACCCCATTGAATTAAAAGAAGTAAAAGATCTTATAAAAGGTACCGCAAAAATTATCAATATCCCGGCATCAAAACCCCATAAAATTTTTGTTAAAAGAGACTATCTAAATAGTACCCAGATAGATGATACTTTTGATCAGAATAATGACCTCTTAAATTCCATAGAATTTGAGGACACATTAAAAGTGATGACCGAAAGCTACGAAACAAAGTTGAAAGAGGCTGAAAGAAAATCCAAAAAAGACCCGGATAAGTACGATAGTTTGGTAGATTATGGCAATAAAACCAAGAACGTTTTTAAAAAACAATTGGATGAGACAAAATCGAAAGACACTCGAATGATTCCTTTAACAAACATGTCTGAAAGAGCAAAAATTGTAAGTAATTCAAATTTGAAAGTATTGAATTCAGAAAGTAATCCGGATCTTAAAGTTTCTAATGTAATTTTTTTTAATATTAATGTAAATTTAAATAACCAACTTAAAAAACACGAAAGTATTGCAAAAGACTTGTTAAAATCTAGAAATACAAGATTGCACAAAGACTATAAATTGAATGTTATTATATGGTTTGAATATTTCTTTAGACTTTTTTAAATCAGAATTACGATCACTCAATTTATTGCACATTATTGACGAAAATGAAAGCACAAGTCAGAACGTTAATAAAATCGTTTTAAAGCAACAAAAATATGATATTCGTGAAAGATTAATCAGATGTTTAGAAATGTATTATTATTCGAAAGTCTGCGTAATTCAGGAACCAAAAGAAACATTAGGAAAACTTAAAGAATTAAAATTGTACGAAGCAAATTTAACTATTGCAAATTTACGGGAACAATTGTATAGTGCTAGGTATAATCCGGGATAAGAAAAGGCTTCTGTTTTCTGGAATCGATTTAAAGATATAATTCGAACGTATAACGGTTTACCGGAAGTAGAATCATTAATTGATGATGAAATCAGAGACACATTTTACAAAGTGATCTTGAAAGCTTTATCAGACATTAAATGACTAAATTTCTCAAACGTGTCTTAGCAAGGGAAATCTCTATCTTACGAAAATCTTATACATTTTATAATACTGGAGGAAAGTGAGTCTAGAAGAACACAGACATCCGAAAATGCAATGATGTCTACCACCAAATGTTTATAACTGTGATAAATTTGGGCACTTCAGCCCCAATTGCGGTCGCATCAATGCTCGGAGCGAGCCGCACGCAAGAAGATCTTGGCAGACATCCTACGGGGGTGCAAGAAGAACTAGGGGAAAAAAATGTAGAAATGATTGCTGAAGGAAATAAAGAGTACCTCGTTTTCCCTATATCCTGTGTGTTCTTAATTAACTACCTGATATCCCATTTCACTGCATCCAAGCATCTTATTCTTTCGCATGATCGCGCGACAGCGCACAGTGTACCTGTAATGCCCCACGTTTATACTCTTAAATTATATATTAGTACATCCTGCGAACCGGCAACCGTGTGAGCACATAGAGAGTGCATACGGATCGCAGGTGCATCCGATTACGACATTGCACAACCAAGCCCCGAAAATCGGAGTGAGTGCTCTGACCTCTGTGTCAGCACTCCTCGTGCACGTGAACGACGACTGTAAGGCATACGCGTCGATCCTTTGTGGCGAATGCTGATTGGACTACCGCGATCTTTCTCATCTCAATTTCATAACTGCGTGAATCGGTACGAAGGCTTTAAAAACCCCGGAGCCGATCCACGCAGGGCCTTTTTGCGTAGTGACTTACTCACTGGCGGCTACAACTGATATTAAGGTGAAGCGGCGGTATTTGCTAGTGTTAGTGTTTGGAGCGTGCTAAATCCGTCCAACACCTTGGGAGCGTGCTAAATCCGTCCCTTGACATAGCATACACTGGAGAGCCCTTTGAATACAGATCAGTGCCACAGAGAGAAGTACAAGCTAAGGACCGTCCAGTGGAATCTCTGGCGTAAGCAAGAGCAGTTGACCATCCTTATTTTAAATTGCCACGTGAACGCGTGTAAATCGTACAGTCAGCATCTGCCACAAAGGGTGATTAGAACCATCTAAAGTGCGCAGGATTATAATAATAGTAAGTTGTTATGATAAATCATAGGTACTTTACAATTAATAAATAAATAAGACTAAACTTACTAAATACTACTGTAAAACGATAACATCTTAAGCTAAATATAGCGAAACTCCGTCAACTCTGTAAACTGAACGTCTGTGAAGTGCTCTGGGCCAATAAAAATATAACAATCAATATAAATAAAACCCTTGTGTACCAAATTGATAATAATAACTAAACGTCGATCAGAACAAATAAATTCAAATCAGCTTCGCAGTCACGACGTGCAGGTAAGAGTACATTACTTGTGGACTAACCATCAGCATCCACACACGAGGCGAGTTAAGCAGACATAACGCGGAGTCCGCAGGACACGGAAGTGTCACAAGTGACTTGCCTGCAACGACCGTAAGTACAGCGGACACTCACACGTCCGCCAAACGCAGTCTAGGATAGAATACCGTACGCACGCAAATACGTGTCCGCACAGACTAGCAGCGCAGGACATCCTCAATTCCACAGTCCGCGTGTAACTTTAGTAACAGAACAGGCTCTCGAGCCGAAGGCTAGTTCTCGCGAATAAATAATTATTTGTAAAACTCGCACAGCCCGTCCTACTATCTAGTACGGTCTTTACATACCAAAATCCGATTTTTATGGCCAAAATTCGCTCGATAAGTCAAATTGCAATCATTCTTAATGAAAAAAAAGCAAAATACTTCTACGATAATTCCCGTTCATGTAGAACTACTTATATTCGATAACGCGTTACATACCCTATAAGAAAAAGTTACAGTATTGGTTTGATAATCTATAAGGTGTTTAGGACCCCTTCAAGTTTCTAAAATGCCGATTGAGTGATGGTGGTTTATAAAATAAGGATCTAAAATTTATCTTTATCAGTTTAGAGTTTAGAGATCCAAAATCAGCAAGTATATATTCTTTTTTTTTTGTCTTACAGTTTTAAAGATTTTAGTACATTTCGATTATTACATTATTCAGTCTTACGTGTTTTCCTATTTTTCTTTTAGGTTATGTACTCTTTTATTAAATATAAGCAGTTTTACACGGACGGAAATCATCGTACAAGTATTTTGCAATTTTTTTCATCAAGAATGATTGCAATTTGGCTTGTCGAGCGAATTTTGGCCACAAAAATCTTTTGAAATTTTTATGTACTTATATAATTTTGAATAAAAGTGTAAAAGTATTAAATATTTACGAATAGAATACTGTGACGAGACACGAGTCTCGCACATATAAATATACATGAGGACGGCCGTGATAAACGTAAACATGCGCAACGAGCGAATACACACGACGCGAAACAACCGCAAGGCGAGTCCGCACGAGCGCGAAGCGCGACAGCCGACGAACAGCTTAGCAACGACGCGCCAGGCGGCGCGAGCGGCGTACACGCTCAGACGTATCCGCACCGCGCGCCTTTATAAGCGCAACACGGTAGACAGTTCTACTCGAGCTCCACTCCAGGTAGCATCGTGCGCACACGTTACTACAGGGAACAGCGAGAGATAGATCTGCGCCGACGAAGTCGTCTCGTGAGCACACGTGACGACTTGGTAGACGAACCGAAACACGTATCTCCGAACCCCTAAACTCCGAATTGCCGTCGTGAGCACACGAGGCAACCCGGAACATCCGAGCGACATCGAGCCTCGTCTACGTGAGCACACGTGACGATACCCGGTGCCACCGTAAAAATACACAAAATTTAAATACAGTATACAGACACCTTATACACCAGCTGAAAAGAAAACAAACATAAGTCATGCTCTGGCGTCAATAGCGGGAGAAAGTGTCAACACGACTGCTCGACTCTCTTCTCACTGCTCCGCGCTATATAATCACGACCAAAATCTCAACTCGCGCGAATTAGAATCGAACAGCTGAGAGAGATACACTGTTCACCTACGTTTCCCCCACCACGCGGCAGAGAAGCACCTTCTCAACAAATTTATACCGAACAATTTCGCCATAATTGTAAATTTTTGTTACTCTGTACATACATTATATATTAACAATTTTCAATGAATACAATTTTTCACATCAGTCTCTTGATGAGGGTGGCATTGTCCATCGAAATGTTGGGAAAAGCAGAAAAATGTTATAAAAGTTTTCTCCTTCACCCCACAACCTGTCTTGGGAAGACCGATCAAGCCAAATTAATATTTTGATCACCACTAAGAGATAACATCAGATAAAGGAAAACCCATTTTCTCTAAAAATATTGTTAAATAATCTTAGATGTCAAATGCAATATCTCAGAAAGTTACGTCTAGAACAAGAAAATTATTGCATAAGCATTCAGGGCGGGTTAAATAATTGAAAACAATCCATTTAAACACCCCATTATTTAAACAAACTTATATGTTTAATGTAATATCTCCGAAACTTACATTTAGCGAGGGGAAATATTCTATACCTATATAGGCCATGATTAACAGTTAATAAAAACGCAAATATAATGACACCATTATTTAAACAGATTTACATGTTTAATGGAATATCTCCGAAACTTACATTTAGCAAAGGAAAATATTCTATACCTATGGAACCGGTGGAAAGCAAAAATGCTCGCCCAAAAGTTTAAACAACCTTAGTTATTAAATGAATTGCTCGGAGAGTTACATCCACAGAAGAAATATTTTAAACACCCATGTTAGGCATCCCTGACAGTTAACAAAAAGTTAAAATAGTCGCCCAACAATTTAAACAGTTTTAGATAATAAATGCATTACTCGAAAAGTTACAATGAGGTCAAGAGGATTTTGTATACACGTATCGGGCACCCCTAGAACATAAGCCCGACATACACACCCCCACCCAAAACAAGTCTAACATTTGGGCGAAACGAAAGAAAAGAGTCAGTAAGCAAAAAAGGCCTATTCAGAGACAGCATTAAGTATCAAGCGCTTGCACTGGCATATAAGCGGACAGACCGACATCAACGGCAGAGCAGGAAACATCGTCGGATCAACAGATAGAAATTAAACGTTCATAAACGTAAAATGGTGAAGAAAATAAAAGCACTCTCTTAGAAAAATTTCATTAATAGAGTCATCCCTTAAAGGATCTCTGGCAGAGGGAATTAGCAGAGACTAGGAAATTGCTGAAGAAATGGTTTGCGGCCGAACACTTCGGGTACATTTGCGCTTGTGGAACCGTAGTAACGATAGTGAACTCGACCTTCCGACAGTAAATAGTCGTCGCAGGAGCAGTCCTATACAACTCGACGGGAGACACATCCTGCGTAAATCTAAGGACTCTGAAATAAATAAAGAAAGGTTCAGGAGGATGATGGATAAGGAAGCGAAATAACGAGGAAAATAAGTACGGCTAAGACTATATTATATTGATATTTCCTATATTATAATGATTAATGCATGAGCTATAAATTATAATAGATAATTTCATACAACAGCTGTAGCATTTTAATAAATTAATGCGCTAACCACGATAAAAACAAAAAACCATAATACAAATTTTCATAAAACAGCAGCACCATTTTAATAAATAAATCCGCTGAACACTTTTATAGTTATTTACTTAAATTATTACTTATCAATTACGTCTGCGGATGCGCGAAAGTATGTACAAATAGCGTGAAAAATTGGTTCCAGTGCTCATTTTGCTCTGGTCTGTAGAAGCAGTAAAATAGTTGGATCATAGTATTTTAATCAATGAAATTATTGAGTATTTTCTTTTATTATATTATTCTCTAAGTATTGCAGTATCAGAAGTAGACTAAACGTTTAAAAGGCTACGCATGTTGAACTTATAGAGATACATTTCTGTTGTTTATCAATTACGTTTGCGCATGCGCGAAAAAATGTACAAAAAGCGTGAAAAATTGGTTCCAGTGCTCATTTTGCCCTTACGTCTAGAAGCTGTAACATCGATGAATTCCAATATCTTAATTAATAAAATCGCCTGGAATATATTTTTATAGCTATTTGATCGAATTATTGTAATTGTCGAGTTTTTGTCTAGTTTTAAGTTTTTCGAAATGTTTTAAAAATTATAAGCGACTGTCTGAAGAAAATCTCGAGCGAAAATATATCGGTACGCACAAGAGATTATAGTATATTGTAGGATTTTTATAGCTTTTTATGAACGATGGCCACAGCCGACAGATACGCTCAGAAAGAAGGGCCAAGCTTAGAGCAGGTATAGAGTAGCGCTAGCGCGCAGGTTTATGGCCCCAGCCAAGCAGCATCCATAGCGAAGAAAACCCAAGATCCGTCTGTCCCTTCGCAAGCAGGTATACGAAGTGAGCATCAGCATCTGCTGCGACCAGAGTTGTTTAGGTCGACAAGAACTGTTCAGGCAGTCAGTTTCGCACGAGCATCGACACGAGAAGTAACGCTCTCGTACATTGTAATCGATGTATCGTTTATGTTACTTTTCCTCTTCTAATATTTTATCAAGAATAAAGTTCTAGTTTTCTTATATTTTAAATTCATTTTGTCAGCACCTTATTTTTGCACCCAGTCAACCGTGGAAAAACTGCAATATCAGAAGTTAACTAGACGTCTGAAAGGCTCCACACGTTGAACTTATAGAGATACATTTCTGTTGTTTATCAATAACGTCTGAGCATTCGCAAAAAATTTGTACAAATATCGTGAAAAATTGGTTCCAGTGTTCATTCTGCTCTGGCCTGTAGAATCATAGTATTTCAATCAATAAAATTTTTGAGTATTTTCTTTTATTATATTTTTCTCTAAGTATTGCAGTATCAGAAGTAAACTAAACGTTCGGAAGATGCGCAGGTTTGGTTTATATAAATACTTTCCTGTTATTTATCAATAACGTCCGGGCATGCGCGAAAAAATGTATAAATAGCGTGAAAAATTGGTTTCAGTGCTTATTCGGCTCTGACCTCTGGAAGCGGTATCATAATCATAGTCCTAGATAATTTAGGATCATAAACAGAAATTTTTTTAAATCTGCGGAGGTTATCATGTATATTATTTCTTATTTGAAGTGTGTTTAAAAAATTTAATAACTACAACCTTGTACATATATTGACTTTATGGGTTTCAATGGATTGGCGCTGTTTGTTTTGGCGATCGGTGAGACGGGTCTGAAATCGTTACCTTTAAGTCAATGCTATTGCACAAGGTTGTTAATTAATTGAAGATTTAAATGAGATTTTAATATAATGAAAAATTATGAACTTGGAAAATCGGAGAACCGGAGAACCGGAGAAACGGAGAACCAGAGAAACGGAGAAATGGAGAACCGGAGAACGCCAAAGTGGATTTCTCTTTAATATAATCCATGAATAATTACCTCGCATCTCTCAGCACCGTCCTCACCCAATTCTAAACCGACGTTAGTAGGGTGATCTGTAGCAGGTAGACCGCTGCTCGATGTCAATTTCAGGCCCGAGTCAGAAGCCCGGTGAGCACGCTGCAGTCCTTAAGCTATTGTTGCGTTTGTTGCAACTCATCCTTAAGTGCATTATTTTCACGCAGGAGCAGCTCGTTCGCGATCAGCACTTTATGAGACGTGCTGATGTTGTCGGCTAGCTGAGTCTCGAGAGCAGAGATACGGGTATTTAAATCCTCCGCACCGTCTGTGGTGCCCCCTTCCGCTAAAGCGGGGGAGACATCACGCGGTGCCGTACCAAGACGTTTGAAACATCCAAGAGGCTGACATCTTCTAATGGTGCATCCGTCGCACGGCTCTTCTTGAGGTTCATATTTTCCGATCCAGGTAAACTCGTGCGTCGAGAAGTGGGAGACGGAGTGCAAGTGGTTTGTATATGCGAGTCCGATGAGGCAGGCGTCTGGGTGTCAGTGACTCGCTCGACAGATGTGTTGTGTGCGTGGGTGTCGGCGACCCGCTCAACAAATGTGCTCTGCGTCTGCTGTTCACTCTTCCGCTCCCGATTTACTACGGAGCGGAGAGGGGAGACGATCGACGAGTCGACGTTGCTTCTAGTGCGCGGCGCGACATACCGCGTCGCGTCTGTTGGCAGGGAGAGACGCGACGCACCGTCGATAAGTTCCAGAGCGGGGGCTTGAGCCCAGAACGCACGCTTACCTGACTATTCTTGGTAGACGGATAAGGCTTTTTCAGTGCCGGTTTATCGTTCTGCTGGGCTGAATTGATGGCAGGCATCGCCGCGACAGAGATGGTAGTTTCTGACAGGCTTGTAGACATGTTGTCTGATTTTTCTTTGCAGTTGCAACATATAGCTTTTTTCCTTCAGCCCCAACAACGTGTGTGACAGCGGAAATGACAGGCCGGGCGCGTGCTTGTTGGTGGTAAAGACGTGTCGCTGCAGACTGAGCATACCTCTGTTGCCTTTGAGGTTTCCATTTCGCAGATGAAGTTTGGAATTTCGCGCCGTTTCTGACGTCACCACCAAAGAGCAGAGTTGCCAATACACAAGATGAAGAAGCGACGAGTACTGACTGAGAGATGTTCATCTAAATTCCTAACCTCTCCAGGACACTTCAGATTAAAACGGTCTCCCTGGCTCGGAATAGGGAGCCTTGCACTTAATACTCCAATGGATGGAGTCTGCGAGAGCCATTCCACTCGCTCTTAGGAACCAGCTCGAGCCCCAGGATATCTTATTTGAGGGCTTAGTAGTGTAATCACATGACCGGCAGACTCCAGTCGAAGACGCACGATGACCCTCTCGGTTGAGCCGTAGTTTCGAAAACTACACATACAATTAGATATCGAGGATTAGATATTAGAATTCATTAATTACGTATATTTCTTTTGGAATTCTTCTCACAGATTCCACTCCATCTGGACCAAATCTTGATAATATTTCATAGAAGGAATGTATATTTTTATCATATGTGCCTGTTTATATTATTTAATAGATTTTATTCATGTACAACATTGTTTTAGGAAATAAATGGAAAAAAAAAATTTTGACGGACGGACATTATTTAAGCGTTTTTACTGCTAAAAACTAATTGAAATTCGATACAATGAAACTTTTTCTTTCTGGTGACCTGAACTATTCAATTTCAAAGACCATTTACTCGTCCAAAATATGATATTAAGTACACCTTTTTGACGTAGTATTGGAACTACGTTACAGCAACAGAGCAGCCAAACAAGCGGTCATCTTGAATTTATATACAGTCACCGTGCTTTGGTAGGTCATATCGTGATTCTAATACTACGTCGATGCATATGCACTTAATACCATTTTTTGCACAAGTTACTATTACTTTAGAATAAAAGAAAGGGCGGTAAAGAGCGTTTTTTTTCTTAAGTACGCGGTTCAGTTGTATTTGTTGTTTAATTGGGATTTTACCACCTGACCGCTGCGCCACTTGGACGTTGCGGCGGCACCGTTCGGCTGCTCATCCGACAGCCCCTTAAAAGGAATAAGGTTTTTATTTCCGCATTCGCGGGAAACAAAATATATGAGGGAATAAAAAGCTACTTTAGTCCCGTTTTTCATAAAGTGGCTAAGTTTAGTCGTGAATAGAACGTATTAAATACCTCCATAAAAAACTTTTTTCAAAAGTAACCTTAGCAAGAAAGTTTTTACCTTTTGAACAAGTTTTTTTAGGGAGATTTCACATCTTTTGCAAAGAATATTGTCCTTGAAATCTTGATCCATTCGATAGACAACAAGCTACCATTGCTTTGTTACAGCATTAGATGAAAGATTAGGTTAATATATTTCGAATAGATACCAACAGATTGCCATACGAGCAACACTAATGATTTAAATGCAATCAAGATTTTCGTTGTAGGTTCACCCGAGCTAAAAACGAGTACGTTTAGGAGCCAAAAACAAGTACGGCACTTTACGCCCTTGTACACAAAATATACTATCATCTTTCACGATGTTAATTATCATTTTAAAAGTAAAGATATTTATTTATCAGAATATTTCTATTTTTAATATATCTAGGAAGATTCTAGCGGAAATCAAGCAAAAGAGCTAGGCCTGGCTAATGTAGGCGGAGTTTTTTTAGTTCTCATTGTAGGCGTTGCACTATCATTTATAGGGACGATTTTTGAGTTTATGTATAGTATCATAATAAACAGCAATAAAAATAAATCTGTAAGTATTTACTTAGTCAAATTTAATGTGATTTTATTACACAATGTACGTAAATTATTTCAGATAAAAATAAAAGATAATTTGAAAAGCGAATTAAACTTCATAATAAAGTTTGGAGTATCTACAAAGCCAGTTAATGATTTAGATCTTTGAATATCAACAGTGTATAATAATATAACCGAGCATATTAGTAAACATCATAGATACATGACTAATTATAAAATCGTGTGTACAAAATTTTGTGTCAATAAAGAGATTCTCTACCTTGTCATACTGATTGCCATATTGCTTTCTTTCTAATGAAGCTTTATGATAGTAATTTTTAGAGTTTGTGTAAAAAAATGTAGAAAGAGTGTTTTGATGTATTTTTAGTCGAAAAATAGTGTTTTTGGAAAATGTCTGTACGGATGTATGTGTGTGTGTTCATTCGTAAACATATAACAGCTCGTTTTTACATTTCGTAAACGCATTTGTACGCAAAAAGATAATAATCTAATTTAAATTTTGGAGTATATAGTATCTTGATTTCTTTCATGGGGCTGTTTATGAAACTAGTTAGTTTCAAAGATACTAAGTTTCAAAAATCGTCTTGCTCACCTTCTGTATGCTTTTTATAACTAAAAACTGCATTGCTTAGATATCAGCTTCTGTTAAATAGATTTTAATCTACCCAGACTTACTTTTTCTGTTTTAGTTCACCGATTTGTGATAAATCAGATTGTCAGTCTCGCATGTGCGTTTTTTCATGGCGATTTTTCGATTACTAGTGATTATAAACGCATTCCGCAAACTATTCTAACCATTACAACTCATTAACTTAATTTCTAACCTTTCTAAAAAAAAAAAATGTATTAAAGATCATTAGAACTATACACTACTTAAATTTATTAAATTTAAAGTCATTTAATGGAGTAGATCCGGAGAAAAAACACCGAACACTAAAAAATAGTTTTTTCATGGTACGCGATAATCAGAGTAAAGAGGCAATAATCAAGTTTAAATTTTGGATTTGATTGACATTTTATAGCGTCTGGATCTCTTTCTTAGAGCTGTTGATAAAACCATTTAGTTTTAGAGATATTAAAGTTCAAATGTATTTTTATATCATCTAATAGAACTGACACCCTGTTTACAAATATATAGGTTCGTAAGCAAGGAGTCAACATACTTCAAGAAAATCTCACGCACTATACATACTCTCTCGTTTTCATTTTGCGACGCCCACTTACCACTTCATACTTTCTTTAAAGGGACACAAAACCTTTAAACTTCGAAAAAATCGATCTTTGCTTCCTCCTAGAGAAAGCTTTCTAATAGTAAAATTTTGAGTTTCGTCAAAACTTCTAGAAAATACTTTTTGGTGTGTTAGAAATTCAAATCAAGTGTTGATGAAAATGTCCGTATGGATATGTTTTTTTTCTCTCTCGGAGAAGAGGTGTTAGAAAAAATCTTAGAAAGACCATAGCGTGACTTTGTTTATAAGGTCGTCGAAACAGCCCCATCCGCAATGTCAGCCGTCTGTCGGATTCACACCGACTAAACCCATCGTTTTTACGGCCAGATCAAAAACACCCAACCGTACCAAGGAACGCCCTCTTTACATTTATCGACCCTCGGTAAAGGCGCACCTAGCTCCATCTTCTGTGCCCTTGTTACCCGCGGTACGACCGTCGAGAAGTGCTTCGCGGGGGGGGGGGGGGTCGAAAGGCTTTTACGCCCTCTTCTAATTGATGTGGTCGTCATCACGTTTCCTCTTTCTGCGTCGTCCGGGCGTCTGCTTCTTTCCGCATCGTCCAGCCATCCTCTGGACAGCTTCAACCCCGACACGGCTCAGTAACCTTCGTCTAGCTACATTTTTATTCCGCTGTTTCGCCTTGTCTTTGCTTTCTTTTCTCTTCGTCATTTCTAACCTTCTTGAGGATACTCCTTACGTAGTTGTTTACTGCGTTCCAACCATCCTCCGACGTCAACATAGTTGTCATCATTAACTTAGGTGTCACTTTGGTCTGGAGATAACACTCAAGTTCTTCTTGCTCCATTTAGTATCGCGAACAGTCACAGAGAACATGCTCCGCATTTTCGTTAGCGTCCAAACAAGCTGGGCAGTTCGAACTGTCGTCTAATTTAAATCGGCGCAGATGAGCCCGGAAGCATCCGTGCTCGGTTAAAAACTGTGTGAGGTAGTAGTTGACCTCCCCATGTTCTCTTCCAGTTCAATCCTCTATTTTTGGTATAAGGCGATGTATCCATCGCCCTTTGTCACTAACATCCCATCTTGTTTGCCATTCGGCCATTGTATTCTTTCTTGCTGCACCCCAGATCTTCTTCTGAGTTTTGTCACTTCTTTTAGTTTGGAATACTTCCTTACTTTCCATCGCCAATAGGTCAATCGGCGGCATACCAGCAATAATGCACACCGCATTGTCCGATACTGTACGGTAAGCGGACGCCACTCTTAGTGCACTTCGTCTGTACACAGTGGTTAGCATTCGGGCATACGATTTCACCCGCATCGCATCTGCCCATATTGGGGCTTCATATAGCATAATCGATGCGGTTACACTGGCTAAGAGTAACCTTTGCTTCTGAGTTAGGCCTCCTACATTTGGCTTCAATCGTGATTGAGCAGCGCCAACTTTTGCTGCTTTATCGCTGACTATTTCCAGATGTTGTTTGATAATTAGTCTTGCATCGATGGTGAAGCCCAAGTACTTGATAATCGGTTAAGAAGTATCTCATGTCCATCTACCGTCAGTTTAATTTCCTCCATCTTCTTTCTACTAGAGATAAGAATAACTTTCGTTTTGTCGCTAGCTAGTTCCAGACTCGTCTCCGTTAGTCATTTGTGTATTATACGGGTCGCCTCTTCTGCTATTTCTGTGACCTCTTCTTCATTTTTCGCTACTACCACTACTGCTATGTCGTCAGCGAAGCCCACGACTGTTGCTCCTTCAAGTAATTGATAAAAGATATCAGCGTAGGACTTTTCGTCGGTAGCTTTTATGATTAGAGCCTCCGGTGTGTTTCATGAAAGATTTGATTCTTACTATATTATTGTTATGAATTCCACTTTGAAAACCAGATATCCTGGCAGGATCGCCAATGAAACGATTACCACTCTGCTTGGTTCTATGAGCGTAAATGATTTAAATTATTTATGCAGAGTGATTTACATTTGTGTCGTAATTATGACGACAGGTCAAGTAGAGAGAATTGATTTCATGTTGTTTTGTAATAATAATATTCAGGTCCGGGATACCAGGTAGTAGAGAATGATTACGATAATATGATTTTATTATTATGTTTTTATAAAAAAATAAATATATTCTATCAATAGTTATTAGAGACAAAAGTGCATAAATTATGCATATATTCGTCGTAAAAAAAATAAAATTTATAAATTTGCTTTGATTTTTACAATATAATTTTGACCAATACGCTTTACTTTGCGTTATCTTGTCAGATTTGAAATTTTACAATTATGGGAAGTATACGAGATATTTCTAGTTTTTACCTACCCAAGGCGTGAGTTGCTCATGAGTAGGGACTAGGCGCTTAAGTTGCGCTTCGGCTAGTGACTGACCATATGCCGCACATGGCTTTATAAAGACTTTAGAGAGAGCGGGGACTGAACCGCCGAAAAAACCTTCACATTCACACATCACACTTACATTCACTATTATATATATAACTTCCATTCATAGAAGCTTATAATAACGTGCGCGCGCTCCCCACTCCGCCGCTGTTGCAAACTATGTTTAGTCTTCGTGTAAATATAAAATCTAGTAAGGGCAAACAAGATGTAGCTAAAGATGATCGAATGGCTTATATACCCTTAGTAGTAGGATCTGCTAATCATTTAATGCATTCACTATTCAATCAAGTTGATGTATTTTTCAATTAGAAGCCTGTGTCACCACCTACCAATGCTTATGTCTACAGAGCATATATAGAGACGCTCCTAAAATACAAGTCTTTCGCCAAAGCCTCCCACTTGTCGAATGTCTTGTGGTGTAATGATACATCTGGAAAAATGAACGATTCAGAAAATCAAATATTTTAAATGTAAAAGTATGTACCATGAACAGAATGTAAGAAGCATGGCAAGTTACGTAGTAAGTATCTTGAGAGTTGTTTGTAATTTATCAATATATTACTTAAGTTTAAATTACTAATCATTTGACTAAGCCTTTAATTAACATAATAATTTTTTGTTAGTCGTATTATAAATAAAATAATATGATTGTAAACTTGACTTTTTTTAATTGATCTCAGTTGTTTTTTAATCTGTAATTTTACAGTAAAAATAATTATTGACATTCATGATGATGCGCAAAACATCAAACGCGCTTAACCTTTTTACTTTGGTTAAGTTTATTTTTATAGATTTCATGTCATTTTGAGCAAACTTGTTAAAGTATATACCTTAAATTATTTCTAAAAATAAAATACATGATGGGGTTCGGGTATAGTGCACACTGAAATTTTTATTACGGGAATATCGATATCTCTCGTGTAAGGTATCCAGATGCATGAGGTCGCCGATGACAGGGTCTTGCTTATGCGCTCCATAGCTTCTGATATCTAAAATTAGTTTTTACACTTAGACAATGAAATCTATGAAACGCACTACCTCGATCGCGTCATTGTCGACCGCATGTATCTGGACAGTAAACATAAACTTTTTGCACTAAAAGTACGGTGCACACTGCATGACTTTGTTATGGTCACCCTAGACCGCATTCATGGCAGATATTAATACGTAGATACAAAAATCTACAGCGCGCAATATATTTCGACAGCCATGTCATCGAAGACATTTAGCACCTAGACACCGAGCGTGATCGGCTACCGCGAAACGATATTTGCATGTATGCACGAAAAGTCACGAAATCCACTTTCTGGGCCCCGTAATCAGTGAACCTGAACACTCAGAAAGTTTGTGCAGCGACAGTGCAGCAGCTGTTCAAAAACATAACCTTAAATTCAAGCAGACAATGAAACATATTTACTCTGCGCAGCTTAATAAAATCTGTGGGAAAGCGATACCCAACTGTATTACACATAATAGCTTGTGCGGCCAAATTCACGGTCCTACCACACTAGAGAAAAAAGTAGAGATACTGTTTTGAGCATTCGTGATATATAAACTCGCTTTTTATGAAACGAAACGGCTTTTCTACAAATATTTTTGTTGGAAATCATAGTTTAGCTCAGAAAACATACCGATAAGTCAAAAATAACTTACTAACAGTAACGATAAGCATTTTTTTCTGTATCATGAAAAATCCGAACACCAATATAGAAGTAAATAGTGTCACGGGCGCAGCGGCTTCGTCTGCTTCTCAAACTCGCCTTCGTGGTGCTACCGCGCCACTTGATAGTTTCAAACCATGCTTTTAAAGCAATTAATAAATGTTTTTGTGATATATGAAAAAATGACCTTATTTTTGCAGGGAAAGTTATTGTAACATCTGGTGACTTTAGACAACCCCTCCCTATAGTACGGCATAGAAAAAGAACAAAAATCCTTGAAAAATGTGTAAAAAGGAGTTTTTTATGGTCAAAATGTTCAAGACTATCTTCAAGTGAGAATCTACGATTACAAAATCCAGATAATAAATTTAAAAATTGGTTACTTGCCATAGGTTAAAACAAAAATATGACTAAATATAAATTACAAAATAATATAAGAGAAATACTAAATCAATTTATTTGTGAAAGTGATTTAATGACAGAAATTTTTGGACATAAAATTGATCCTAATGATTCGACATTAAAAAATAAAGTGATATTGTCACATTTAAATTCTAATGTACTAAAAATAAATAAAAGTATAGTTGAAAGAATAGATGGAGACCGATATATATATAATACAGTGATGATCGAATCCAAAGTGACGCAGAAGACAAATTGACAAACACATACCTACAGAATTTTTGAATTCATTAACACCTAATGGATTGCCACCACATAAATTAATATTAAAAAAAGGTACAATAATTAGTTGATTGAGAAATTTAATTATCAATCTTGCACCATTACAAAGACCACCGTCAATGTCTAAATTTAAGATATGAAACAAAAGGTTCTTACAGCAGAAATTATTACTGGAAAATATTCCGGCAAACAAGTATTATTGCCTCGTATCAATTTAACTCCATCACTAGATGAAATACTATTTGGTATGGTTAAAAGGCAATTTCCAATAAGACTAAGCTTTGCTATGACTGTAAATAAATCTCAAGGCCAATCGTTTGACAAAGTTGGTTTATATTTATACACTCCAGTATTTAGTCACGGTCAGTTATATGTTGCATTATCGAGAACATCAAAATAAAAATAAAAAATTTTTAAATGATGAATCTGCATACAAAAATAATAAGAATATTACAAATAACGAATGTAAAAAACGAAAATTAAACGACGAAATGAAAATTTACACAAAAAATATAGTCTATTCTGATATATTCAGAAATGAATTATATTAATTATAAAACATTACTAAAATGTGAAGTATCTTTTGAGTGATTGAGTAATCGCTACTAATACAGCAATACTAAAGTATAAATTGTATATTGATTTGCTGAGAACTCTTCACTCTTAGTACATTACTGAAATCTACGTCATCTTCAGTAATAGTACATTACTGAAATCTAACTTATGCATTAGTTAATTATTATTTCCATTAATAGTAGATTAATAATATATAAATTATATTGCTTGGCTAAGAAATCGATACTAATAATAGATTATTAAAACATTAATGGATCATCATGTAACTTGACTTTAAATTAAGTAAGTCCTTGATTAAACAAAACAATTTTTTCGCGTTATTATGATTAAATATAATGAACTTGACTTTGTTTAATTGATCTCAGTTCTTTTTTATCTGTAATTTTGTTGCGAAAAATATCAAAGTCGCCTAACCGTTTACTTTTTTAAAAGTCAATTTTTTTTATATTATTTTTCTATTGATCGGCTCAATTATCTCCACTAATAGTACATTACTAAAATTTAAATTACATATTAAATAACTAAGTTATCACTTATAACTAAATATCATATGTCATATTGATAATTGTAAATAAAATGTGAATTCAACATAATTATATTGAAATTAAAAATGTAAAATAATAGTTAAACAATCGCCACAGAAACTATATTCAAAATCCAAATGTTAGATATACTTAAGGGGGTGTCGTGCCAAAAAACATTGTTTTTTTATTACATAAAACTTTTTGAATAAAGTTCGGAAATAAAAAACTGAGTCTGTAGCGCCGTAGTGTTAAGTTTATCGAATCGTTCTACCGAAAGAAAAATTCGATTAAACTTTCTGTTTTTCTAGAAGTTTGGAAATACAAAATACCCTGTGGCGAATTTGCGAAGCTTTTGGGACGACATCCCCTTAATAATAAATTGTATAAATATTAGATGAGTAATCGTTAAGTTTATTTTGAAGCGATATATTAACACTATCATAATTTATATATATTGAATCTGATGACACATTACTAAATAATTTGTAATGCGGGCGTTATTATTAAAAATGTTACATTTAATAATTAACGACAGTTACCATCCCGTGAAATGCAGAGAGCAAATTTACAACTAATATTGATATAAATAATCAGTTACAATAGTATCATTTCCAGGCTTCTTTACAAAAACAGGCAAAAAACAAGATCATATCTTGTGCATATATTGACTTTCAATGGAGGAGCGCTGTTCGTTTTGGCGATCCGTGAGACGTGTTTTTTTATCTTATCTTATCACATCACAAACTATATTAAAATGATAAATTTTATATTGACATATTTCATGCAGAAAAAGTAATTTTCACATATTTTATTCTTGTAAAACCTGCTTCACAATGAAAAATAATTGTTGTAATATGTGGATTTATATAGTCGTAATACATAAAACGGTACTCGTCGCGCCATCTACTGGTTGACGACGATTTCGTGCAACGAGACAAGCTCGAGCGAACGCGAGCATAATGCGCATGCCTCGCGTATATACTCTAAGCGCATACTATACTGTATACTCAGCTCCGTGGAGTCAGACTATGCGACAATGTACTATACTCTCTCTCTCTTGCCTGTAAGACTCCGAGCCGAGCGGACGTACTGCCGACTATGGCTCTTGCCATATATAAATAAATTACTATTATTCATTTAACATTAACCTCAGTGTTCTCAACTTACCCACGGATTCCAACAATAATAAACAACATATATGAACCGCGTGCGAAGCGAGCGTTATTTTCTAGTATATTTATTAATAAACATAAATTTACGAAAAGAATTTAAATAATATCATATTTATTAAATATTATCCGATACCAACTTACTTGCCAAAATAAGATTATTATTTGATTATTTCAGAAAGATTTATTTCACCAAGAATCTTTTTTATACAAGTAAGAAGATTAAGGCACGTTAGTGGACAATATGATATTTACGGTCAAGTTATTACCGTGCCTGTTTTTCGGTTTTAAATATGACAACTTAATTGCCAAGAGATATTAACGATAACAACTCCTTTTACGTACACATCCAGAAAAAACTCATACATACGTCTAGTTATATTTCAAGTATTTATTTATAAACAGACGATTAAAGAATGGTTATAAAATTTGGTAAATACTTCTCTTTATATTTTTTTCGACATTAAAATAAAGCATCAATTTCTTCAAGAGGTTGATGGAGCTATACAACATCTTCCCATTAACGATGTAAGTGAAGATATTCCCATTGTTGAAAGTCTGACTGCTCAACAACATACGTTATTTTTTAGTGAAGATATTTATTTGACAATATCACCCGGCAAACAGAATGTACCATATAGCTTGCTATTTAATGAACATGCAGAATAATTATCTTCCCAGCCACTTATCTCGGCCAATTTAGAAATTTTAGAGAAGATGTCAATGTTACACAATTTATAATAGCGTCAAGTAAATTGAAACGAGCAGACCGGCGAGGAGTTACGCCACATTATCTTTTGTACGTCGCCATGAAAATAATGAGATTGAGGGTTCGAGATAGTCTTCAAGTCGTCTTTAAGTTTATTGGGACAAATACTAATATTACACGACAGCGCAGGCGGCATTCTGTCCGCGAATACGTTTAGCGGACGTAGACTGTTACTTGCGGTCGTTGAAGACAAGTTGGTTGTGGCACTTCTGTGTATTGCGGAGTCAACGTTATGTCCGCTATTTTCACCTCGTGTGTGGACGCTGATGGTTTGTCCACAGGTATCGAACTCTTACTCGCACGTCGTTACAGCGTAGCTGATGTGAATTTATTTATGCCAATTGAGGTTTAATTATTATTTACGATGTAATACACAGGGATTTCAACTGTATTAATTGTTATGTTTTTATTGGACCAGAGCACTTCACATACGTTTATAATATAGAGTTCCACTGAATTTAGATGTTGTATTATTATGTTCACAAGTTCTACGTGTTACAGTTGGTTCTTAGAATGTTTAGTTTAATTTCTTAGTTGTATTTATAATTAATTTAAGCTAGTCAACTGCTCTCGCTAACGCCGGAAATTCCACTCGACGGTCCTTAGCTTGCACTTATCTCTGTGGTATGGATCTGAGTTCAAAGGGCTCTCCGGTGTATGCTATGTCAAGGGACGGATTTAGCACGCTCCCAAGGTGTTGGACGGATTTGGCATGCTCCAAACACTAACACTAACAAACACCGCCACTGCACCTTAGAATCAGTCGCTACCGCAAGGAATGTCACTACGCAAAAAGGCACTGCGTGGATCGGCTCCGGGGTTTTTAAAGTCTCGGTGCCGATGCAAGCAGTTATGGAATTTAGTTGAAGAAGATCGCGGTTGTCCAATCAGCATTCACCACACCAAGGATTGACGTGTACGCTTTGCTTGCTACGTCAGAGCACTCGCTCCGATTTTTGGCGCTTGGCGGGTGTTGCAATCTAGTTGCTTCGTCTCGATCGGTTGTAAATACATTTCTCTGTGAGTGCATAGTTGCAGTCGCACAGGCGTTATATATATATGGGGCGTTTCACGTCAACCGGACCATAAGTGCACCCAAAATTTGGGTTAACCTAACAAGACGTTTGAGGTCTCAAAATGATCGTCTGGTCAAGGGCTTTTGAAAAAGTTCTGGCCTTTTCAAAAATCCAATGTGGCGCATAAAATATGGAGCCTGAAACCCACGTTTTCATAGCACATTCAACAAAAACAATAGTAAAAATGTTCTAATTTGTGAAATATCCCACCAAAAAGCATGTACAACTCATGATAGGACATATTATTGACAATGCTGACGGAATTCCAAAATCAAAAATGGCGGAATCAAAATGGTGGACATTATACCACCACCAAATCAATTTTACCGCAACAAATGATTTTAGATCACTTTAAAGTATCGATATGAGGGTTTTTAGGGCCACTGCACCTTATTTTAACCTCGAAATTTTAAAATCCAAAATGGCCGATCCAAAATGGCGGACATTATACAACCACCAAAACTATTTTACCGCAATGAACGATTTTAAATCAGTTTAAAGTATCGGTATGGGAGTTTAAGGGGCCGCTGAATCTTATTTTAACCTCGAAATTTCAAAATTCAATATGGCCAATATAAACTGGCGGATATTTGTTATAACCCACCCGCAGGCTCTCTCGCGAAAAGCTCCTGCTAACGCGCAACCCGCCGAACACGCCACGCACGCTGCAGCGCTTATCACCGCGGCGCTAGTACCTCGGCGCGACGCTAGGCGGCTGCACATTACCCACAAGTGAAGTAGCATCGCGTTGGGCACATAAGGAGGCCGGGTCCAGCGCTGTACCTCGCCCCTCTTCCAACAGCCTAATACTGCAGTACACGGCTCGTGTCCAATGACAACTTGTGCAAAGACTTCAGCAAATAAAACTGTTTTGTGGCAAAGGAATTTATTGCTTTCAAGTGATTTATTTCATCCCTCTTTTTTACCTACACCCCTTCCCACGTTTAGCAACCCATAGAAAGGAATATTTTCTTCAAGGAATGCTTTCTTCATCAGCGACTTTTTCTCCAACAGTCCTTTTTAGGATAGTTGTCAAGATGTCTATCCTGATTATCCAACATCTTCACTGATTTGTTATACATGTAGAAAATCCTTTTACAAACTACATGATTTGTCATCTCCAAACGTCAGTATGAGTGTTGATTTTGAATCAGAGACTGACTCACCTTCGGTTTCAAACACGGATGCACCTATGCAAGATGATCTTACAGATATTTTAACCGGACTTAAAAACAAATTCCATTCCCTGCCGGAGAACGATCCATTACGTGTCAGTATTCTTACTATTTTGACCGAACACTGGGTAATACGTAAAATTATAAACCAATTTGGTGTGTCTCACAAAATGGCTCGTAAAGCAAAACAGTTAAGAGAATCAGATGGAGTTTTGGCTTATCCTGTTGCAAAACGTGGAAAAACATTACCTGCAGAAACTACTCAGAAAGTTGAAGATTTTTACGAAAATGATCTTAACAGCAGAATTATGCCAAATTAAAAAGATACCGTCAGTATTTATTTATTTATGTGGTGAAAAAATAAAAGTGCAGAAAAGATTATTACTTACTGATATTAAGAACCTTCATAATCAATTTGAAGAACAGTTTCCTGAACATCCGATTGGGCTTACCAAGTTTGCGGAACTAAGACCAAAATGTTGTGTCTTTGCAGGATCCTCTGGTACACACAATGTATGTGTATGTACGATACACCAAAATTTCAAGGCGATGATTGACCCAGTAAATATAGAAAAAATCTCAAACAATATTCTGAAGAATTATAAAGATTGTTTGAATTTCGTTCTATGTGAGGATCCCAAACCAAGTTGTTATTTGAATGAATGCAAATATTGTCCGGACATTCAAAAGTTTTCTAATTACGTTGAGAACATTATGGATGAGCACAATATTGATCAAGTCATCTTCAGCACGTGGCAATCACTTTGATAAAACAATGCCTAACATCGCAAGAATTTATTGAAACTTTATGTTCTAGCCTAGAAAAGTTGATACCTCATCACTTCATCGCTAAGGAACAATCAAAGTTTATTTCTGGGAAGAAAAATAATCTTTCAGATGAAGAGGTTCTTGCTCAATTGGATTTTGCTGAGAACTATGCTTTTACAGCCCAAGATGCTGCACAGACATTTCATTTTAATAATGATCAAAGTACGATTTTTCCTGCTGTTCTTTATTATAAATCTGAAGGCAAGCTAAAGCATTTCAGTACAGTATCTATGTCCAACTGTACTACTCATGATGCCACCGAAGTATACATAATGCAGCAAAAGCTTATACCTGAAATTCGCAAGGTTTGTCCCACAGTAAAAAAGGTAATATATGCTACTGATGGTGCTAAACAGCATTTTAAAAATCGTTATCAAATGAGTAGTTTAATGAGTCATAAAAGAGATTTTGGCGTTGATGCTGAATGGCACTATTTTGCAACAGCACACGGAAAAGGTGGTTGCGATGGAGTTGGAGCGATAGTAAAGAGAGAAGCTACAAGAGCGAGCTTGCAAGCTGCAAAAAATAAAGTAATTCTAGATGTTAAAGCTCTTTATTCACGGGCTAATGGGCGATCATTCAATATAAAATTTTTCTTATACACCAAAAAAGATCACGAATAAACTCGTCAATTCCTAACAAAGAGATTTAAAAACTGTCCACCTGTCACAAACATACAAATGGGGCATGGATTTATCCCAGAAAATAATGAAACGTTGAAAGTCATGCATTACTCAAATGCCAATGAACATAGGAACCGAGTAATTTATGATATCGGCGAAAGCCATTTATCACCAATAAAAACTCCACGAACGAGGAGCCAGAATTGATAAGAGTGCACAAAATGTCATTAAAGATTGATTCATTTGGCTAAATTATATATTTTTTTCATCCACGCAGGCATATACATATACACAGAACAATAGAAAAATGTAAGTGCAAAAACCGCAGACAGATAATTCTAAATCTAATAGACCGGAAAAATATAAGATTCATGTGCACAAATACTGATTCCGATAATACATTTATAACCATTTACCTTACAAACCCCCATATCGATACTTTAAACTGATCTAAAATGATTTGTTGCGGTAAAATTGGTTTAGTTGCGGTATAATGTCCGCCATTTTGGATCCACCATTTCAAATTTTGAAATTTCGAGGTCAAGCTAAGATTCAATGACCCCGAAAACCCCCATATCGATACTTTAAACTGATCTAAAATCATTTGTTGCGGTAAAATGGGTTTGGTGGAGGTATAATGTCCGCCATTTTGGATCCACCATTTCAAATTTAAAAATGTCGAGGTTAAAATAAGATTTAGTGACCCTGAAAACCCCCATATCGATACTTTAAACTGATCAAAAATCATTTGTTGCGGTAAAATGGGTTTGGTGGAGGTATAATGTCCACCATTTTGATTCCGCCATTTTTGATTTTGGAATTCCGTCAGCATTGTCAATAATATGTCCTATCATGAGTTGTACATGCTTTTTGGTGGGATATTTCACAAATTAGAACATTTTTACTATTGTTTTTGTTGAATGTGCTATGAAAACGTGGGTTTCAGGCTCCATATTTTATGCGCCACATTGGATTTTTGAAAAGGCCAGAACTTTTTCAAAAGCCCTTGACCAGACGATCATTTTGAGACCTCAAACGTCTTGTTAGGTTAACCCAAATTTTGGGTGAACTGATGGTCCGGTTGACGTGAAACGCCCCATATATATATATATATATATATATATATATATATATATATATATATATAAATGAATATTGGATGTGCTAAAGTATATATGAACATGGGGAATTACACTATAACTATATTGCAATCAAAAACATTTAGTCCATTCTTAATTAAGCTGACTGATGATGTCAGGCTTGGCATAAACAAAAAGAAAGTCACGCTTCTGTTTCTATTTGATTTCAGCAAGGCGTTTGATACGGTGTGTCATGTCAGGCTCCTGAGAAAGCTATCCTCTTTCGGCTTCTCCAAGCAGGTCATCCGCTGGCTTCCATCTTACCTTACGGGAAGAAAGCAGGCCGTTATTGGTGACAACGACGAGCTCTCCACCTTCCGGCCCCTGAACACCGGTGTCCCGCAGGGATCGGTTCTAGGTCCCCTGCTGTTCGCGTTGTACATCAATGACATTGGTTTTTGCCTGGATTCAGATGTGTCCAATCTAATCTATGCGGATTATTTGCAAATATACAGCCAATGCCACCTTGAGGAGCTCGATTCTCGTTCTGACAAGATGAGAGCTAATGCCGAAAGGATAATGGGCTGGGCTGCACAAAATCACCTTAAACTTAATGTCCTGAAAACTAAGGCAATCGTCCTGGGCTCCCCCTACTACATTAATGCTTTACCAACTGTTACTAACACCTACATCAACATAGGGGGAGCCCGGGTCGACTTTGAATCATCCGTGCGTAATCTGGGGTTGGTGCTTGACTCCAAACTAACGTGGAAAGTGCACGTTACACAACTATACAAACGTGCTCAATCATTAATGTATAGGCTTTACTTTTTCAGGAAAAGTACCAATCTCAGGTTGCGTAAACATCTCGTGCAAGCACTCCTATTTCCAATCATAGACTACTGCTCATTGGTATACTGGGACCTGACCCAAGAACTTGACACAAAACTCCAGAGGCTCGTAAACACGGGAATTCGATACATCGATGGTGTAAGGAGGGACGAGCACATCATCCCCTACAGGCGTGAACTGCAATGGCTTACAACTGCCGGACGTAGAAAGTACTTTGCAGCCTGTGTTCTACGAAAACTGTTTAACACAGCTGTGCCTTCCTACATCTTGGCCTTTTTTGACTTTCACGTCACGCACAGGCCTGTGAGGGGGAGGTGACGCCTCTGGACATCCCGACTTTTAAGACGGAGACGCTGAAAGGTTCATTCCATATAAGCGCCTCATACCTCTGGAACTCGCTACCATCACGCCTTCGCAACACTAAATCCATGTCACACTTCAAACAATTAGCTAAAGAATATTTTTATGCACTTGAAAACTCATAATCATCTCACTTACACTCCTCCACTCTATATATATCATCACACACACACACACACACACACACACACACACACACACACACACAAATTATAACTTGTTTTACTTTATACTGTTATTTTGAATTGTACAACACAATATACAAAAATAAAACTTATTTAATCTAATCTCTCTCTCTCTCTCTCTCTCTCTCTCTCTCGCGTGCGTTGGCTAGACGCCTCGCGCAGACGTCTTGGTGTACGCCCGCACTGCACACCGACACTCTCGTCTCTCCCGTCTTCTCTCTCACACACACGTACGCTCCCGCACAGCGTATGCTCACTCTCGTCCCCCCCTCTCTCTCTCTCTCTCTCTCTCTCTCTCTCTCGCGTCACTTCACGAAACCCGTGCATTTTTTGCTCCTGGCCGTTACGCGAAGTGTATAGTTCCTCCACGTCTTGCCTAAACGCATTAATTTGTAACTTTGTATTAACTCTGTTTGTCTCTTTAGGATGTCTGTTGAAGGCACATGTAATGGTAAAAAAATTAAAGAATTAATGCAGCAACAGTCTTCTGATATATTTAAGCTTACTTTAAAAAACAGTTTTTATTTGTAGTAAACATAAAATTAATTATACAAATATTTTTATGATAATAAGTCAACTAAACAGGTGCAAAGATCCGCAACTTTTAGTTTGACATGAGCTAACGCTATTAGTTGAACATGAACTATCTGTACTGCTTTTCATGCTGCTTTGTGAAGAAACTGGTGACGGTGTAGGTCGATGATACGGAACTGGCCTTTTTCTGGCACTGAAAATATTTAAACAGTAAGAATAAATAATAACTCATTATTTTATTTATTAAATAAATTTATTAATTATTGATAAATTTGACCATCATTTAAAAAATTATATGAAAATTCGATTAAGATTATTGACTCAATAATAATATCACATTACTGAGAAGTTCCAATAAAGGAAATGCCGCTATTGTGTAGTGTACATGCACAGCTGTATAAGCGTATTTGTGACACACACACAACTCCGGTACGCCGGTCCAACTCCACTACGTCAGTCCCAAGCCCGGGGCCCCACCACACAAGAGGTGGGGAAGGAGTAGCAACCTCGTTAAAATAACAAAGGATCATCTGGCCCAAATGACAGCACCTTGTTAAAGGGCTCCTTACTAGGATACAGGATAGGGGAACAAACCGCGAATATAAATCAATTATGGACAGTGAGTTAATTAAAGCACTGCCCTAAACGGGTAATGCTTTACAGCCCACTCCCGACGTTGGTTCCGATCGGGTGAAAGCCCCGGTGGTCGACGCAGGCTCCATGAATGTTGGGGGGAGCCAATTAACTCAAACAAGACAAGAGGTTATAGAGGTAGGTCACTCGGCCCTCAAAGGAAGATTAACCTCAAGTGACGCATCAGGATGTGATGGAGTCATAAACAGGGGAATGCACGAGATAGGGTCTAAAATTCAGACAGCAGATCGTGCGGAAGAAGAATTGATGGACAAGATTCAGAACCATCTGGACAAGATGGATGCTATAGTAGGTCCAGCCTAAACATTCACAAGAGTGTTAAGGATGACATGAGGAAAGTCATGTCTTTCTGGAAACGGCTCATCAGCGTAAGAGAAGCGTCGAGAAAGACCAAGTCTAGCTTTGGACTGATGATATCTAATAGCTCACGGACCTCGCTAACCTCAGAAGAAAAACGGGAGGTAGAAACGCCAAGAAAGAGGAAGGAACTGTCTCCTACACAGAACGAGACCAATAAAAAAAAAAAGAAGAGAACAAGACGCCAAATCATGGCCAGAGTGCGGCACTAGCGACGACTTCCAGCACTACTCAGTGCCCACCGCCCACAACCGGGATATTATCACACTGGCAGAGGGTGGAAACAAGAAAGAAAAAGAAGAAAATGGAAAAAGAAGACGATAAGATTAACAATGGTGTTATAGATTAGAAAGGCACTAGAAAATCGAAGCCGCCAAGGGCAAGACCAACCCGACCGGAGGCTCTAATCATAAAAGCTACCGACGGGAAGTCCTGCGTTGATATCTTCCGAAAGATGAAAGCAGATCCAAAACTGAAGATGCTAGGTGATAGCGTAAATAGGATACGCAAAACGGCGGTTGGTGACCTACTTTTGGAACGCCAACACACATTGGAAGGGAAGGCAACGGAACTTCGACAAGCGGTGCAAGAAGTGCTAGAAGAAAGTGTCACTGTAAGAACCCGACAAGATGTAGAGGTGTTTAAAGTAAAGGATCTTGATGTTCTAACCACTAAGGAGGACATCGTGGAAGCTCTACAGAGGGAGTTTCAAGATAGCGGCTCAAATGCAGCGGAGGAAACGGCAGTTAAGTCTGTGCGCAAGGCATATGGCGATATGCAGACGGCGAACATTCAAATGCCAGCAAAAATGGCTCAATAGATGATCTCAAAGCAGAAAATCAGGATAGGCTGGGTAGTATGCAGAATACGAGAGATAAAGCGGAATGCACGTCCACTATGCTGCTATAAATGTCTAGGATTTGGACATATCGGCAAAAACTGCACAGTAACATAGGATCGAAGCACGACTGTTACAAGTATGGAGTCGAAGGACATAATGCAAGAGATGGTAAAAACAAACCGAGCTGCATTCTCTGCCAAGAAAGAGAAGCAACAGAGAAAAGTGACCATGCTGCTGGTAGCTACACATGCCCAGTATACCGAGCGGCGGAAGAGCAGTTAAAGAAACGAAGATAATGAAGATAGTGCAGTTGAACTTGAATCACTGCGAGACAGCACAGGATTTACTTAACCAGTACGTTCATGAGACGGAGGTCGACGTAGCCATTATATGTAAACCATACAGGGCTCTGGACGAGACATCGTGGGAAACAGACGACACTAGCAAAGCAGCGATCTGGGCATGTGGGAACGTGGCATTCCAGGAAAAAATGATGACCAGCGAGGAAGGATTTGTTTGTGCAAAGATAGCAGGAATACACGTATACACCTGCTATGCTTCGCCTAACGATCGAACAGTTCGAGCGGCAGTTAGATCGACTCGTGCAGGATATTGCAGGAAGAAAGCCAGTAATTATCGCAGGCGATTTTAACGCATGAGCTGTAGAGTGGGGCAGTCAAAGGACTAACCAAAGAGGACGAGTACTGCTAGAAGCATCTGCTTCTGGACTTGGTGTTAGTTAATCAAGGTAGCACTAACACCTTTAGAAGAGGAGATGCAGGATCTATTGTAGACCTGACCTTTGTTAGTAGTTGCCTTATTGGCTCAATTGACAAGTGGACCGTGAGTGAACACT
The DNA here is from genome assembly GCF_009193385.2 of Nasonia vitripennis. Lineage (NCBI taxonomy): Eukaryota > Metazoa > Arthropoda > Insecta > Hymenoptera > Pteromalidae > Nasonia > Nasonia vitripennis. The sequence continues at coordinate 1,043,483 of NW_022279625.1, read as the reverse complement.
ACACAAATAGTGATCACCAGGCCATAATAATGGAGGTAAGAAAATCAGAGCAAAGATCCAGCGCGAGTACAAGGACCAACAGAGTCAGTTGGAAAACGAAGGATTATGATAAGGAGATGTTCCTACTGGCACTGGAAAAATTGCAACTCTCGGGGACGGCGAACAGCAAGGCGGAACAGGTGATGGGTAATATCACACGAGCCTGTACCGTGGTCATGCCGAGAAGAGTGCCCAATTGTAGACGACCACCAGTATATTGATTCCTGCGGACAAGAAATGAAGGACGCTAAGAGGAAGCTTAAGAAGACAATCCGCGAAAACAAGCGACGGTGCCTTAAAGAATTACAGGATGAGGTCGAACAGGACCCTTGGGGTCGACCTTACAAAATAGTAATGAAGAAGATTAAAGGAAGCTACGTACCCCCTCCAAAATACCCGGAAATATTACACCGGGACCTCGGGAAAGATCCTGGAACGCGTTTCGACGACTCCATAAACAAAGTCACTCTATGGTCTTTCTAAGATTTTCCCTAACACCTCTTCTCCGAGAGAGGAAAAAAAAAACACACACACACTCATGCGGGGATGCCGATACCCCGTATGTGGCGCGTCCGGGGTGGCGGATAGGGGAATGCTCATCGGCTCGTCGAGGTCTCCTCAACCGGCCGAAGGGTAGAGCAGAAATCAAATATGCTCCGCGGACCAAACAGGCTAGGGGAAAAAGCCCCAAAAATAAATCAAACATAGATAGTGAGTTAATAAAATTACTACCCCAAGCGAGTCAAGCCACAGAGCCCAGTCCTGTATACCCTTCAACTGAAAGTAACAGCTATTTCTGAAACGGAGGCAAATAACGAAATCATTCCAACAATAACCACAGAGGAATTACTGGCTGCGTGCAAAAGAATTGGGAACTACAAGGCTCTAGGCCTTGATGGCATACCTAATATTCCATTGAAACAAGCTATGCAGGCACGCCCCGATGTCTTTGTACACCTGTACAATTTATGTCTCGAAGAAGGGACGTTTGCTAAGAACTGGAAAAGGCAACGCCCGGTGCTACTACCAAAAGGAGATAAGCCACCTGGAGAAGCTGCCTCATACAGACCACTCTGCATGCTGGACACCCCGGGCAAGATTTTAGAGCATATAATCGGCGTTAGAATGGAATAAGTCATTGAAGAACCAGGTGGACTAGCAGAATATCAATAAAGCTTCAGGAAAAAATGCTCCAGTCTTGACGCCGTAAGCTTAGTATTCAACACTGCTTGAACTGCAAAAGAAGGGAAAAGATGGAAAGGAGGAGCCAAGAAGTACTGTGCTATTGTTACACTGGAGGTTAAAAATGCGTTTAACTCAGTCGGCTAGGGCAAGATACACGAAACACTACGGAAAAAAGAGGTACCCGCATATACAGGGTGATTCTAAAACAATACAACATTTATATACCATCGTGATCAGCGTAAAAAACTGAGTCTAAGGGAATTAATCCGGAAAATTTTCCTCCACTTTTAACTTTCCCAGTCAAGAAAGATAAATCCCCCCATCACAGCGCCCAGCGGAAAAGCGCGTGATGGGAAATGAGCGCGGCGGCCGCGGCGCCGTTACTAAGGAGATTGGCGGCGGCGAACGGAGTAACAAATAGAGCCGAAGAGATCGAAAAGTGCAATTCTTTCGCAAAGTCTGACGATCTGCATGTGCGAATGATTTTCGTTCAACTAATTTTAATAAATTTTCCAGACACTTAATTTCCAGGTTAAGTCAGAGAACGGCGAAAGCCTCGATTTCGGAGCATCTGCTGCAGTTTTCTTTCGCTTATATTTGCGCTTTTTGGAGCAGCTGCGGCTGTGTTTCGCGATGTTCAAGCCTTATGATACTGACAAACGGCACGAGGAGCTCGATCTGCGTCGAGACCCGGATAATACTTTTTTTTGCGTAAATTCAGAAAACGGCGAGAGCTGCCCTTCGTCATACTGGCAAATCGCACGAGAAACACTTTCCGCGGACCTATCAGCGGAACTTTATGCGGAGCTTTCGGCAGGACGTTATGCGGGCCTATCAGCGAGACTATATGCGGGCCTATTAGCGGGACTATGCGCGGTACTTCCTGTGGGACTTTATGCAGGCCTATCTGCGGGACTTTATGCGGAGCTTTCTGCAGTACATTTCGCGGGCCTTACAGCGGGATCTTATGCGGAGCTTTCGGCGGAACTTTATGCCGGCCCATTAGCAGGACTTTGTGCGGTACTTCCTGCACGACTTTTTGCGGGCCTATTTGCGGGACTTTATGCGGTACTTCCTGCGCGACTTTTTGCGGGCCTATTAGCGAGACTTTATGCGAAGCTTTCGGCAGGACGTTATGTGAACCTATCAGCGGGACTTTATTCGGAACTTTAGCTATAAGCCGAAAGCTCCGCATAAAGTTTCGCTTATAGGCCCGCGGACAGTACAGCCGAAAGCTCTGTCGTAGGAAGAAAACAGAAAAAACTATTGTGGTTTTTTCTCCGTTTCTTCACACAACTTGCCTCGGGAAAACCGATACAGTCAACATCAATCTATTTTTTAATATCCACCGAGGGATTGAGTCAGCGTAAAATTATTACTCTCACTACAACACTACTTTGCTTGAAAAATGTTAGAAAAAAATAACAAATGTAGAATAAAAGATCCTTATCTTCCACACATATATTCCGTAAAAAAACAATGAAAATATGTATATTTAAAAATGAGTTCATGTGCTAGGTGACCCATGATATTTTTTGGAACATTTTGCTAAAAAAATGCTTAAAAAAAAGAAATATAAAATTATTCACGGTAGAATAAAGGATTATAAACTTTCGCACATAGATACCGCAAAGAAACACAGAAAATTATAGATATTTATAAAAGAATTCATGTCCTACTTGACCCCAGACATTTTTTCAATAAACATTATGCTTAAAATTGCTGAAATATAGAGTATACTGTACAGCAAGTTTAGACTGTAAGGTATAGTGTAGCGTGCGAGAATGAGTGAGCGCGCTGACGAGTGTGTGAGGCACACACATGTAAGTATCCCTTCTCCCGGTATGCGTGTGAGTCACATGACCACAAGCTGTGTCGGGACTATATGATTCTCGCATATTGCTCTCTTGGATTCGAGCCGTCGCTGAGTACACATGGTGTACACGACGAAGCAGTAGCTGTAGATAATTATATAGAATAAATATACTATTAATTATTGACCATAAATCCTCTCCGTGTTAAACCTCATTTTCTCATCAAAAATATGTTTAAAATACGAGGAAATAACAAATTTTTTACGGTAGGATAAAGCGTCCATATTTTCTGCAAATATATACCGCAAAAAATATATAGATATGCTACGAAACCCTGAACATTTTTCTAATCAACATTTTGCTTAAAAAATATTTTAAAAAACCGCTGCCGACTCCAATAACAGTCTGCTTTCGCCAAGAGATGTGATGATTAAAACAATCGTTTGTCTTTAATAAAGTGATTCACAGCTTATCAATTAAAATATTAAAAACTAGCGAGACTAACAATCACACGAGTGTGGAATCAATTTTCAAACCTCGATCGAACATTTATTTTTGTCAATACTAGGGGTATAAAATGCGATTTATTACACGCGGTGCGTGCAATAAATTTTTGTTTAATTATTGTAATTTTTGTATTAACATATAGATTCATCACAGAAATGAAATTTTTAAATGATTTTAATAAACATAGTTTTAATAAAGATAGTTTTTATAAACATTAACGGTAAACATTAGCACAGTAGTGTACGTACGTACATACAAACATGAATATATTCTAACTGATGTAAAAAAATATAATTTTTTTTATACACTAATCGTGTAAGATTATATGTATAAAAATGCCAAATAAAAATTATCAGATGTGGTCCAGATTACATGATGCTAGGGATAATCATGATAAGAAACATGAAAGAGATATGATATACATATGTATATCACTATATATTTACGCAAGCGAAGACCTGTGTTTACCGAAGGCCGAGAGCTATCCGAGCGCGCACCTGAAGGATTAGTCTACCCTGTTTCGTCGCGGCGCAGCGGTACTCATACCGATACGAGTTAGCCGCGGTGCTCAACTCGTTACAAGTTTTACTGGTGAATTATCTGTTTTGTTCACTAAATTTTAATGAGCAACAAGTTTTAATATATTGAAATATTAAAAATGTTTATATTTTCCAATAAAATATGTTAATGAAATGTTTAAGTGTTTTAATATATATTAAACAATATGAATGCTTTTATATGCTATGCACTTTCATTACATATTTAAATCAAATAAATATAATAATGGATGTGTCGACTTGTGTAAATATTTTTTACTGTGCATATCATAATTTATTATTGGAAATAATATAAAAAAAGTTATAATATCAGACTGGAATAATAATAATAAAATTTATAATCATAATAACACAGCCAGTATCATAACTATCATATGTAATGCATTTTTTGATATCTTTATCAAGCAGTTATTATCATTGTTATATATAAAAATGACAATAGCAATAATTTAGCCAAACAATTCGTACATTATTATTATTTATTTAGACTTTACAATAGTGATAACTCAAACAAACAATTAGCAGTATACATAAAATTTATTTCATTCTTTTTATTTTTGAAAAATTTAATTATTTTGAAAAAAGTTTCGAATATACTATATTTTTTGTATATATTTTCGTATCAATATATAATTTTGTTCATTTTTTTATCGTCTAATGAATCGTCATTGTGTTGTAAAACTTTTTACTTGGAAATAATTTAAAGTTATTTCTTGCTGTCGCTCTTGATAAAGCAGCATATAATTGACTATGACTAAATACTAGAGTTCATAAATAGATCTCGACTTTTTCAAAAGTTTGACCTTGAGCTTTATTTATAGTCATATAGTAAAACTTAATCTTATCGTAAATTGTCCTGTTATTATACGAAACGGTATTTCATTTAAGGATGGACTTAAATCGATTCGTGGCAATATTACGATTTTACCAGAATACTTACCAGTTATGATTTGTCCAACTAATAAATATATTTTTATATTTTTGATAACAATGTTCTATTACAAAGACTTCCATTGATATCTAAATTTTTTAAACAACTAACTATTGCCCTCTTATTGAAGGGGACACAACCTTTAAACTTCGAAAAAATCGATATTTTATTTTTGCTTATTTTGGCAGGAAATTTTCCGTATAACACGCTCCTGAAATCTGTTTATCAAAAAAACAAAATTTCCGCAAAGTTATAAGCAAAATAATAAAAAAAAATTTTTATCGTTTTTCATAAAATTGCGTGTTTTTATTTTTAGTCTAATTTTTTTTTTAAGTGGCATTTAGAACTCGAAAGTTCATCGCCTCATCTACGCAAGCCTTCCACGCTGCCCTGCCTTGTGTGAAGCCCACCCAAGATGCACCCCTCCGATCGACACTCACCCGTCCTATTTCTACTAGATCCGCTTTTACGTTGTCCTCCCATCTGCGTCTAGGTCTACCTAGAGGTCGCGTTACCATCGGCCTGCCCTTCATGACACGCGCTGCCGTACGGTCGTCTCCCATTCTCGCTACGTGCCCTGCCCATCCCAATCTGCGTGATTTTATTATTCTGTTAATATTTCGTGATGAGTACAGATTGTGTAACTCATCATTGTGTAGTCTCCTCAATTCCCAGGTTTCCTCATCTTTCTTCGTCCCGTATATTTTTCGCAAGACTTTATTTTCAAATACCCTAAAACGGTTGTCCGCCTGCTTAGATTAGATTAGATTAGATTAGTTTTATTTTGCGTACATTATATTGTACGATTATAAGTTTACAGTGTTACAGGTGAGAAAAGAAGAAAAAAAAAACAATACAATAGATAATAGATTGAGGCATGTTTAAAGTATTTGTAGTGAGAGAGTGAGGCGATAGTGAAAGTGGAATGAGCGAAAAAGTAGGTGTGTGTGTGTACGTGGACTGTGTACGATTTATGTGTTTTCGAGTTGAAAAAAGTGATCCCTAGCAAGTTTTTTTAAAGTGACGGTGGATAAAGTGTTTCTGATGTGTAATGACAGGTTATTCCATACGTATGAAGCGCTGATATGGAACGAGTTCCTCAGCGTCTCCGTTGCGAAAGCAGGAATTTCCAGAGGTGTCACGTCGCCCCTCACAGGCCGGAGTGTGACACGGAAGTCAAAAAAGGACAGTACGTATGATGGTAGGACCGAGTTAAACATTTTACGTAAGAAACAAGCTGTGAAGTACTTCCTGCGTCCGGCAGTGGTTAGCTACTGCAGCTCCCGCCTGTACAGGGAGATGTGCTCATCTCTCCTTACACCATAGATGTACCGAATTCCTGTGTTCACGGGCCTCTGTAGTTTTAAGTCGAGTTCCTGCATCAGGTCACAGTATACAAGAGAACAGTAGTCGATGATCGGAAAGAGGAGTGCTTGCACAAGATGCTTGCGCAACCTGAGATTGGTACTCTTTCTGAAAAAGTAGAGCCTGTACATTAGCGAGTGAGCACGCTTACACACTTGTGTAACGTGCTTTTTCCACGTGAGTTTACAGTCAAGGACCAATCCCAGATTACGCACAGAGGATTCAAAGCTGACCTGGACACCCCCGATATTAATAAAAGTGTTAGCTGTTGAGGGAAGTAAATTTATGTAAGGGGAGCCCAGGACAATTGCTTTGGTTTTATTAACATTGAGTTTAAGCCTATTTTGCGCAGCCCAGCCCATTATCCTCTCAGCATTAGCACTCAGCACTCATCTTGTTTGATAAAGAATCGAGCTCCTCGAGGTGGCATTGACTAAATTTGCAAGTCATCCGCATAGATAAGGTGGGAAAAATCGGAATCAAGGCAGAAACCGATGTCGTTGATGTACAATGCAAACAGCAAGGGACCTAAGACGCTCCGTCTTAAATGCGGGACGCCGATGTTAAGACACAGCGGAGAGGAGCGCTCGCTATTGTCACCAACGACGGCCTGCTATATCCTAGTGAGATATGAGACAAACCAGCGATTGACCTGCATAGAGAAGCCGAAGGTGGATAGCTTTCTCAGGAGCCGGACGTGACATACAGTGTCAAACGCCTTGCTAAAGTCAAAGAGGAGGAGAAGTGTCACTTTCTTTTTGTTTATCCCGACCCTGACATCATCAGTTAGCTTAATTAGGCCAGACTGAGTGCTGTGGCCAGTGCGGAAGCCTGTTTGAAAGTTGTATAGCAAGAGTCTTGACTCAAGGTATTGTGAGACTTGCCTATGCACCAGCCACTCCAGGGCCTTGGAGAGAAAGCAGAGAAGTGAAATCGGACGGTAGTCAGTCAGGGCTATTGGTGAGTTGAGTGCACGCACAAGCGACAATTTCCAGGCAGATGGGAAACAGGGTTCGCTCAGACAGATTGAAAATATGGCTTAGTATCGGAGCGAAAACTGGCAATGCTTTTGAGATGACAACCTGAGAGATTCCGTCGCTTCCCCTGGCCTGAGTGTCGAAGTACGATACTGCAGCCAACACATCCGATTCCGTTATGGTGCTGGACTCGAAATGCTCCGGGAGGTCAAGACTTTCCAGGGTGATGAGATAATCCTCAACAGCAGGAGCTAACGGATCATTGGAGATCGAGCTGAAATACTTGTTGAGTTCATCTGTGTTATAACGAGATGGTGAAGGGGTCTTGGTGGCAGAAATTACAAGTTTATCCAGCTCTCTCCAGATCTCGGCAACATCAGTCAAGGTTGACAGGCGTGAATAGTAATAATTCAGCCTGGCTTCCTCGACTTGTTTGTGAGCATTGTCTCTAGCTAGCCTATATATGCGGAGATCCGAATCGAGCCTGGAGTTCTTGAAACACCTGTAAAGTCTCTCTCTCTCTCTCTCTCTCTCTCAGATACAAGGTCACGAAGAGCAGTGGTGAACCACGGGTGACGCTGTCTTCTTGCTGTCACAGTCCGTAATGGGGCGAGATGACTGATGGCGTTAGTGAGGTTAGCGTTAAGTGTGGATATGCATTCGTCGAGTGATGAAGAGGTGAGGGATGACCAGTCACATGCGCTAAGAGAGTCCCTTAGCTTCTCGGCTCTGATTCTTTTAAAATTTCTGTAAGAGTATGTGTTAGGTACATATCGTGGAATCTGTACGTCGAGAGTGGCCGTGATGAGGTCATGTCCGTTGATGAACAGTTAGTTTGTCTTCCAGTATGACGGAAGGCGATCCTGCTCATCGATAAGACACAGGTCAAGCCAGGTATCAGAACCCTGTTTGTGGTGCGTGGCACCATAGGGAACAGATGAAAGGGAGTTTTCATCAATGAAGGCCTTGATGAGCTTGGCATCTTCAGATGAAGTAAGTTGGTCAGAGTTGAAGTCTCCCATTATGACCTTCGTGGAATAGTTGTGCATGTGGGTTGTTAGTTGGTCTATGAAGTTAGAGCCTTGGAAGAATGGAGCATGAGGTGGACGATACACAACCCCCACGAAAATAGGAGAGACTCCCTTTGCCGATACCTCACAGAAGAGATATTCAGGCTTGCCTGGCTTACCAGACCATTCACCGTCAGATCATGAAATAACGCTAACTGTCAGAGATTTATGAATGTAGAGGGCCACACCTCCTACGTTTCTGCTTCTGTCTCGTCTGTACAGTAGGTAGTCGTCCAGTGAAGGGATGGACGTTAACTTGTCGCTTAACCAGGTCTCAGTAACAGCTATTACGTGGAATGGAGAGCGAGTGGATAAGAAAAGCCTGATCATCTCAATGTGACCCGTAAGCGAGTTCGCATTAAAATGACAGACTCGTAGACCTTCGGACAGAGATACCTTAGAACTAGATGAAGACGTGGCAGATGAGCTTAATGGTGGGTGTAGTGGAATGATGTGTGTGTGTGTGTGTGTTGTAGCATCAGTGTTGGACGATATAGGCAGCGGGCGGAAACGGGGCTAAAATAGTCTTCAGGTCGGCGTCGGTGTTGATGATGGTAGCACGCTCGCTGTCATCGTTGTAGCGCATGTAAAGTCTCTCTTCTCTGACGAACGTTCGGCAGCCCTGCCTCTTCTTGGCCTCCAGCCTAGCCCTTGTACGCAGCTTATGGACGTCTGAGGGGAGCAGCTCGATGATGTTTATGAGCCCTTAATGGTCAGGACTCAGAGCTTTAGCCTCCTCGAGCAATACAGCGTCCAATTCGCTGGTGTGTAGCTTGCATTTCCGGGCCTTGGCGATGACGATCGAACGTGCAAGCGCACTTGAAGGTAGGGTAACGGCTAGTGGTGGCAGTCTGCCGTCCCCCCGGGCGGAGCTGTTTGTAGCATCAAGCCTCCCCATGGTCCTAAGGATGCTACTTCTCTTCTAAGGACCGTGGGGTCAAGCGCGTTTACAACTGAGAAGTCGAGGAGATACAGCGGGGTTTCACGAGTATAATGCAAACCACACAGTTCGAGGTCTGCTCCTGGCGCCTCTTGACCTCGCCCAATTCACTGCGTAGGCTGCAAATCTCCGCAGTGTTGGGCACAGTGCTGCCGTTGTCCTGCTGCATCATCGGGCTCCTCGATGACAGATCTTGGATTTGTGCCTGCAGCTCAGTGATGGTGGACTCAGCATTGTGTATGCAAGTTTTGAGTGCAGGCAGCTCATCGAGGGCCTTGAGTCGCTTCTCTAGCGGACCCAGACACTGCTCAATTTTGGAAATCCTCTCCGACACGAAGTTCTGGGTCTTGAGGGCCTCCATTTGAGCATTGCGTAAGTCGTCCAGTGCTCCGCGAATGTCCCTCAGAGCAGCCTCAACGGACGGCGTAGGTCTTGTTGTTATTCCGGCCGAGCGTGCTGGTGAGGGATTTCTCGACGTATTGGCTGATGGTGGTGCTGACCTCGTCTTCTTGTTCACCAGCTGCTGTTGTTTGTTATCCCTCTCCTGTTCCGCCTACTGCTGTTGTTGCAGTTACTCCCGTTGCTGATGTTGTGGCGGAGGTGGACTTAGTCCTCAGTTTGGCACCCTTGGCGTTGCTGTTGTCTGCACATGAGGGACAGGCTATAATCTGCCGGTCGTTTACCACGATCGTTTTGATTTTAACGGTCTTTTGGCACCTGACGTGGTAGTGCAGACCACAAAATTCACACTTCTTGGGCTCCGTGTGCTGTATAGGTTGTTTACAGCTGCTGCATGACTGAAAAGGCACTTCGACACTCTTCTCGCCGTTTGTACTCATTTTTCGTGGATAACTTACTAGCAGTCGGTAAGGCAGATATTTGTAGGAGGATGATAAGTTATCGACGGAGTGAAAGAGTAGGTGTGACTCTTACGGCTAGATGGAGAGTTAGTGGAAAGAGCGTGAAAGTACCGACCTCGATCAGTGTGAAGTCGCCTTGAGAGTTCTCCCACGGTGCAGCCGATGTCGCCACGATGTTGATTGCGGAGAGAAAGAGACGCCGTGCAAGTGAGGAAACCAGCCAAGCCAAGCGAAGCAGATTTGTAGGTTAGGAGCCGTGTAGAAAGTTTGTAGTAGAAAAGATGACAGAGGAAAATGAGCGAGAGAGAGAGAGAGAGCTTAGTGAGAGCCCACGTTTTGCACCCGTACAGAACCACCGGCAGTATTATTGTCCTGTATATTCTTATTTTAACGTTTTAAGACGAAAGCCTCGACTCAAGTCTCATGTTTATTTCGACATTAATCTCGTTTCTATCATTTATGGTCGTACCCAGATACCTGAATTCGATATTTTTAAAATCACTGAACTTTACACTTTTTTAATATCTTCACTACTCTGCTTTGAGACAAACACTTCACTTTTTTTCTTTGTGGGGTTATAAGCTATAAGCTATAACCAAAAACACTGCAAACACTACTCAGATTAATTTAAAAACACTTTTAAAAATATCAGTTTTTTTATGTATTATAACATCAGCTGTGTTTATTTAGTGGAAAACACATCCCAGGACTATATCAGTGTTTTGAAATATTTGCTGTCTGCTAGCAGAACAGCAGGAACAGTCGCTCTATCCTTCTCCGACACATTGATTCTAACGTGCCCACAGGTGGCGCGTGGGCGCGCGATATTTGAATTCAAATAAATGTTCCTACGTTTCGATCGGAGCCTTATATAAGAAGCGAAACTAGAAATTTATCTCGAAAATAACGCAAAAAAATCTTATCAATACACTCTAATTGATTTACTAAAATATGTATGCGGTGCATAATATACGTATATACTACGGTAAAAAAATAGTATTTTCAACATTTACAATAACATTTTTATTCAGATTGAATTTATATAACTTAAAATTAAAATTATTAGTCGTATTAGACTAAAAAACTACGTGTTTTAAGCACAAGGGCTTCCACAAAGCAACGTGGACATCGCCGGACGGGGCCACACAGAACCAAATTGATCATTTTCTCATGGAAAAAAGACGTCATACTAACGTTCTCGGCGTAAGGGCTCATAGAGGGGCAGATAGCGACTCGGACCACTTCCTAGTAGTAGCCAAATTAAGAGCTAGATTAGTAGCGAATCAAAGTAGTAAGCGAACAAACAAGGTAGAAAGCTTCGATATTGAAAAACTACGGGATAGAACAGAGCGAATTAGGTACCAGATAGAAATTAATAACAGGTTTCAGGCACTTGAAGAAGCAAACACATCGCCGGAGGGGAATGACGAACTGAATAGCTTATGGGGTGACATAAAAAAAACCGTAAAAGAGGCCGCGAACAAAGTACTGGGTAAAAAGAAAAAGCCAAAGAGCAAATTATGGTTTGACGAAGAGTGCGAAATGTGGTTTGAAAGGCGCAAAAAGGCTAAATTAGATAGCTTACGCAATAGAAGCGATAGGACCGTAGAAGAGTATCTAACGTAAGGAAATAGGCGGGCGCGATCTACAGAAATAACAAGCGGGAGTATCAAAAGAATCTTATAAGAAGAATAGAAACTAACAGTAAGGAAAATAACCCCCGCGAAATGTACAGAGGGATTAACACCATCAGAAAGGGTTTAAGGAGTAGAGCGCAATTGATGAAGGATGAAAACGGGGATCTCATAACAAATGACAACGAATTACTGTCGCTGTGGGAAAACTATCTTGATAAATTATTAAAAATGCACGAAAATAGCGAAGAATAAGGGGACAAAATTCACACTGCTGAACTCCACGTGTAGGAACCGAGCTACCAAGAAGTAGAGGCCGCGATTAAAAAACTAAAAAACAACAAAGCAGCGGGAAATGACTCTATACCAGCTGAGTTACTCAAGTATGGGGGCGTCGAGCTTACTTTTAAAATCTATAAACTAGTATGTGCCATCTGGAAAAATGAAACAATACCCGAAAATTGGAAGGAATCTATCATTATACCGATTTTTAAAAAGGGGGATAAGACAGACTGCAATAACTATAGGGCTATCTCACTTTTAGCAACATGCTACAAAGTTGTGTCAAACGTAATACAAGCTAGATTCACTTCATTCGCGGAAGATATAGTAGGAGATTATCAGTGCGGATTTCAGCGCAACAGATCGACGAGCGATCAAAGTTTACCATAAGACAGTTGTTAGAGGAAAAGTGGGAATTTTGCGAAACCATACACACCAACTATTTATAGATTTTAAAAAAGCGTACGATTCTATTAAGCGAAGCAAAATGTATCAAATTCTAGTACTTCTCGGTGTACCAAAAAAACTCGTGAGATTGATTCAAATATGTCAGAACGGAAGCACGGGAAAGGTCCGAGTAGGTGGTAATGTATCAGAACCCTTCATGATACGCGATAGTTTAAAACACGGGGATGGGCTCTCTACGGTGCTGTTCAACTTAACGTTAGAGTATGTCGTTAGAAAAAAGCAGGTTAGCCAGCTGGGCGCAACGCTTAATGGAACAACGCAGATACTAGGCTACGCAGATGATTTTGATATACTGGGGGATTGTAGGGAAACGGTAGCAAGAAACGCGGAAATCCTCATAAAAGCGGCGGAGTATACAGGGTTAGAAGTGAGTGAATCAAAAACAAAGTACATGATTTTGGATAAACTAGGCATCTGTAGAGGGGAGGGAGATCTCAGAGTTGGGAATTTTACATTTGAAAAGGTTAGCGAATTCAGGTATCTGAGTACGACCATAAAAGATAGAAACGAGATTAATGTCGAAATAAACATGAGACTTGAGTCGAGGCTCTCGTCTTAAAACGTTAAAATAAGAATATACAGGACAATAATACTGCCGGTGGTTCTGTACGGGTGCAAAACGTGGGCTCTCACTAAGCTCTCTCTCTCTCTCTCGCTCATTTTCCTCTGTCATCTTTTCTACTACAAACTTTCTACACGGCTCCTAACCTACAAATCTGCTTCGCTTGGCTTGGCTGGTTTCCTCACTTGCACGGCGTCTCTTTCTCTCCGCAATCAACATCGTGGCGACATCGGCTGCACCGTGGGAGAACTCTCAAGGCGACTTCACACTGATCGAGGTCGGTACTTTCACGCTCTTTCCACTAACTCTCCATCTAGCCGTAAGAGTCACACCTACTCTTTCACTCCGTCGATAACTTATCATCCTCCTACAAATATCTGCCTTACCGACTGCTAGTAAGTTATCCACGAAAAATGAGTACAAACGGCGAGAAGAGTGTCGAAGTGCCTTTTCAGTCATGCAGCAGCTGTAAACAACCTATACAGCACACGGAGCCCAAGAAGTGTGAATTTTGTGGTCTGCACTACCACGTCAGGTGCCAAAAGACCGTTAAAATCAAAACGATCGTGGTAAACGACCGGCAGATTATAGCCTGTCCCTCATGTGCAGACAACAGCAACGCCAAGGGTGCCAAACTGAGGACTAAGTCCACCTCCGCCACAAGATCAGCAACGGGAATAACTGCAACAACAGCAGTAGGCAGGAATACTCCCAAACAACAGCAGCCGGTGAACAAGAAGACGAGGTCAGCACCACCATCAGCCAATACGTCGAGAAATCCCTCACCAGCACGCTAGGCCGGAATAACAACAAGACCTACGCCGTCCTTTGAGGCTGCTCTGAGGGACATTCGCGGAGCACTGGACGACTTACGCAATGCTCAAATGGAGGCCCTCAAGACCCAGAACATCGTGTCGGAGAGGATTTCCAAAATTGAGCAGTGTCTGGGTCCGCTAGAGAAGCGACTCAAGGCCCTCGATGAGCTGCCTGCACTCAAAACTTGCATACACAATGCTGAGTCCACCATCACTGAGCTGCAAGCACAAATCCAAGATCTGTCATCGAGGAGCCCGATGATGCAGCAGGACAACGGCAGCACTGTGCCCAACACTGCGGAGATTTGCAGCCTACGCAGTGAATTGGGCGAGGTCAAGAGGCGCCAGGAGCAGACCTCGAACTGTGTGGTCGCTGTCACGGGTTTGCATTATACTCGTGAAACCCCGCTGTATCTCCTCGACTTCTCAGTTGTAAACGCGCTTGACCCCACGGTCCTTAGAAGAGTCCTTAACAAAAAAAGTGGTATCCCCGATAGGCCTAATCCACTTTAATAAATCAACATATTTTTTTCAGATTGAAAGTTTTTACTCATATTTGTCTTATATTTAGCATGTATATATATTTATTTTTAAAATTACTATTTCTGTTAAACTTTATAACTCGCTAACTAAAGTTCAGAATATTTTGAGACAATTAATGATTTTATGAGATTATGAGGATCCTGTAGTATTTAAAATATTGAGGTTTATATTTTTTCATGAAAATTATATGATTTGATATTGTGACAGGTGCTCCTTATGTAAAATAATTAAGATTGAAGAGTATTTTTAGTCATTAATATACTGTATTTGAACAATATTTTATCTGTTTCAACAATAAATTTTGTTGAAGGAAGCTACGTTCCAAAGCATTGGCAGCGGTTTTTATCTATGTGTTTATGAATATAAAATGACAAATGATGTATGTATTCATGAATATCACAAAATGTAATCTGCAGATTTGGTCTTGATGAAAGGGATACTGCAAATAATTATTTCTGCAGATATGATCCTTTTTTTTAAAGCCATGTGTTTGTTAATATGAAACGACAAAAATCGTTACGTAATAATTTTCTTATAATTATTAATATTGTTACGAGTAAAGAGTGCAACAAAAAGTGACGAACCTCTCTGGCTTGCAAGACAGACGTTCTGTCGTCATGCCACAGCCGCCACCGCGTTGCACTCTTCTACTTGCTCTCTTATAGTCATTAGACACCCGTGACGTGTATCCACACGTGACAACATTGAACAATATAAATTTCTTTAAATAAACTATAATTTATAATCAAATAGATGTTTTAAACAAATATTACAATAAATTATATACTTTGAATAATGTATTATATATGTTTATTATAATATCTAAATATATTTTATATCTTGTGCAAAGAATGAGCAAAATCATAAATATGAAAAAATCAAGTAAATTCTTCCTAAGTATATAAAAGAATTATCTAAACAAAAAGCGGATTTTCATCTAATATAAAAAATAAGATGGTTGTACTTTTCAAAATTATTCATTCAATGCTTACTTGCCGTCCCGTTGTCTTATGGTCTACGATGTATATAGAGTAAATCAGATGCATACTTACTAAAAACAATTTATTTATGACTTAACGATCAATACCCACATAAATATGAAAATGTATCGCCTTTTTAATCAAAACAGATCTTAAATCAAAATTATCAAAGTAAAATAGTACATTACGATACGTGTGTGACTTAAATGGTTCTTTTTTACACGGCGTAGTTAGCGCACGAGCATAGCGAGTGTGATCAACACGGTTTGAAAAAGGACTACTTTAACCACAGATAGGCGTGACTAAAAAGCGGATTTTAGCCATACTGTACCATAAATAATATTATGATTTCAAAACTACTTACTATTTTTTCAAATTATTCAATTTAGCTTTGAGATTTTTTCTTTGCAACAAACATGGTATATTTGAAGTTTTTTGAAACAACATCCTGATAAGAGCTCCTTAGATTATAATGAAAAAATATTGTAATTTTAATTAATATTATCTAACAGATTCACACCATAAAAGTAATAATGCCAGTGTTTCATCGATAGGCTATAAGACAACGGGACGGCAAGTAAACATTAAAAGAATAATTTTGAAAAGTACAACCATCTTATTTTTTATATAAGATGAAAATCCGTTTTGTGTTTAAATAATTCTTTTATATACTTAGGAAGAATTTACTTGATTTTTTCATATTTATGATTATGCTCATTTTTTGCACAAGATGATATGGATTAGTTTTAGAACATTCAGATTAGATGTGAGAGAATCATGAAACACAAAGCAGATTTTAACCTTGAAGTTATAGTGAGATTGATTCTTCTTGGAGTAAGTAATGATTTTTGTTCGTGTCTGATTTTTAAAACTGATTTCAGTACATTCAGTAGCGTATATTGATAAAAATACAGAAAAACTTTTGTAAGCTATAAACATTTGACAATTTCTTTAAGGATCGCATAATTTTTTATAGGAGAAATCATAATTATATTACTAAGATACAGAATGGTGAGGATAGGTACAAAACTTATAGTTGCCAACATTTTGCCTTGTAAAAGGTGTTTTTTTGAACTGATTTCATAACCTTTTAATGAGTTTCAAATATTATAAAGAAATGTTTAAAGGAAAATTCAATTCGAATTACAGCATATAATAGTTAAAAGTTTAGGTTTGATTTTTACAAAATCTACTACACCTGCGCACTAAAATGCTTTAGTTAATACTTTATGCACTTTGTCTTCAACAAGTTTTAATAACTTTATTTGTAAAAAGAGCAGTCGGTTTTGAGTTATTGTTAAAAAACCACATTTTGACCATTATTATTTTCAATAATGAATAAAAAAAGTATTTGACAGCTGGAAAACCAAATTATTTGTAATAAGCTGCTCGATTACAATTCAATATCCAGTTGAAAAATTTTAGGGACACGATGCTAGGAGTTATATTTTTGCAAAAACTGCTTTTACGCGAAAATACATCAGATGATAATTTATGCATTTCAATATTTCAAGCAACCTTTAATCACGATGATTTTTTTGTAGGTTCAGTAGTTTTTGAGATATTTTTAATAAACCATGAATTCGCCGTTATTATTGTTAATAACAAACAGAGAAACTATTTGCTAAAAGGAAAACCAAGTTATTTTCAATAAGCGCTATAAATATAACCATATCGCGTTGAAAAATCCAAGGGACAATTAAAAAAACACAGAAAGGAAGCTGGCGTCTGAATTAGTATATAAATAAGACTTCTCTATCTATATCTGCTGAATTCTGATTGGAATATTGACTGTTCTACTGCTCGATCAACTCAGCTGGGCTTGCACTGAATGATTATCTTCCGGGAATAAGAATATTTTGGAACTACTAATCGCTTTACTCGCATTAACTGATCAATTAACTTAACCTGATAAGACATGAAGCGGCCGTTTTTTCATTCAAAATTATTACTGTTGAATGTACAGCAATCAATCTTCTTTACATCTATAATGCAACAGATGAGTCAACAGGGCATATGATTTAAATTATTTTATATTTGTAATATCTATCAAGTAGCCTTTGTAATAATTAAAGAATCGTATGTATATTTATAGCTATGACTGACTGAAAGAAAAAAAAGTGAATCGGAGAGGCGAAAAATTAATGTTTTTCGCAAAATTAATTTTCAAACTTAATTATTTTATAAACAAGCAATTTTCTAACAAAATAATAGAATAATTAGAAAGATCTTATGAAAATCTTTGAAATTGTATACTCATACATAAATATCAACAGAAGATCGAATAAAATATATACAGAATTCGTAAAACGTAAATAGGTTATTTAGCAAATTCAAAGAATAATAGGTCGCGGCGTGCTTCTGATGGCACAGTGTATAAAACTTATACTTGCTATCGGACCGCTACCGCGCACCTTGATATATTCTCGCGAGCCGTGCGACTGCACACCCCAAGCTGATGAAATTTTGAATATTTTAACTTTTTCATCAGTTATCTATAGTCATCCCTATTGATAAATCTCCAATGAAATATCTACTATTATGTATATCCCTCTATTAGGTTTATTTCAAAAATAGATGCATTGAAGCATTTTGAGCAATATTTTGATTTTAAATTATTAGGCATGAAAATTTCAGGTGAGAATATCATAGTGATTTTACAATGAATGAAGTTTCTTTTGATTATTGCCAACTGAATTTCATCTATTTATAAAATTTCAAAAATCTGTACGTAAAATCACTGATAGAGTTTTGACCAAAGATCTCTCTTAAGAGTTTTCAATAAGGATTGTTAAAATAGTATATTTTGATACAAGGGCGAAAACTCGCTTCGCTCGGCCGACAAACATTTCACTCGTATAGAATCAACTTTTTGCACGGGTATCAAATGTTATTTCTTGATACAGGGTACGGAAAATGTGCTAAAATGCTAAAAGAGTTTGAAAACATTTTTTAATATTTAAAATTTATTTCCATTTTATTCTATAATTTAAAACCCTAAAATAACTCGCTACGCTCGGGTGCTAACTGCGCCGTGTAAAAAAGAACCATTTAAGTCACACGTATCGTAATGTACCATTATATTATTATAGCACAGTGTGGCTAAAATTCGCATTTAAGTAACGCCTATCTAAGACTTAAGTAGTCCTTTTATGCACCGTGTTTATCACACTCTTTACGCTTGTGCGCTAACCTTACGGTGCAAATAAGGACTAGTTTAGTCACGAATAGGGGTGACTCGCAGATTTTAGCAGTCTGTGTTATAAAATTTTATATGATGCTAGTGACTTAATGGTTCAGTTTTACTCGGCGCTTACGTATCGTAATCTACTATAAGGTATAGTACTGTTGCTACGTGCCTAGTCAAAATGAGCGCGCTTTCTATTACTTGATTATTCACGATATTTGCTTTACTTAAGAAGCTGCATCAATGAGCGGACTATGGTATTGACGAAGATGACAAGCACCACGGGCCCCGGGTTGGAGCCTTGGGGAATGCCAGATGATAGGTTTAAGAATTCCGTTGGCAAGCCATTTAGGTCCAAGACTGATTGCGATCGGTCAGACAGATATGAGTGGAACCATCTGATGACATTCTCGAAGTTCATCTCCCTCATCCTTCGTAATAGGACTGTGTGGCTGATAGAATCGAAAACTTTCCGAAAATTGAATAAGATAACGATGGTAACTATGCCTTTCTCTATGCCAATTCATATGTCCTCGACTATTTTTATTAATGCAGATTGCGTGTTAAAGTATTTTCTGAACCCAGATTGGTAGCAAGTGAGAAGATTGTTCGTTTCGAGCAAGTCCATTAACTGTATTGTCACAAGTTTATCGAATATCTTGGCAAAATGCGGCAGATTAGCTATAGGACGCGTGTCCGAGGAGGTTAATGGCTTTGCAATTTTATTTAATGGGATAATGAGTGACTTTTTCCAGCCGGAGGGGTAAATTCCCGAGTGCAGAGAATCGTTATAAATGTCAGTCATCGTTTTCATGACATAACCAAGGACATTTTTGAAGTAGTGTAGTGATAAGTCGTCACTGCTGCGCCCTTTAGCTTTTCCTAGATATTCAGTAGCAGTTTGAAGTACTAGAGAGTAGTCGAGAGGTACGAATTCAACCAGAGGGATTGCTAAGATGTTTTGTAGCTCATCCAGCGAGCATGGTGGATGACATGTGGCAACGGACGCATAAAATTCGTTTAACTCCTCGGCTTTGAAATTACTAAGGGGAGTATTAGTGCGCGGTCTGACAATTATAAGTTTGGACAGGAATAGCCATCTTTTTGCATGGTCAGTGATTTGGCTTAATTTATCGTTGATAAATTTCTCGCGCGCAAGCTTAATATTAATCTTTAATTCTTTCCGAAGAGAGAGAGAGAGAGCGGGCTAATCCTTCAGGTGTGTGCTCAGATAGCTCTTGGCTTTTGAATCATCAACACGACTCGCGACTTCGCTCGAGAGTTATTTACCGGTATGCTGAGCCCAGCATGTAAAGGTGTGTGTGTGTGTGTGCCAGCGCGGAATCCTGCCTACCCTGCCAAGTAGTGTGATTGCAGCGATTGTATCCAGGGTCAGCGACTTTGTACTCGAGAGGACGAAGGTATGAGAGCGCGCAGTATCTAAGACTGTACGTATGAGTGAGTGCACATATGCGAGGGTGATATTGCGCGCGACCTTCTCGGCGATAAACTAGTATTTCGATGTCTCCGTCCCGGGCGCTTTCGGCGCCCTCGACTCCAACTCGTGCTCAAATCTCACCCTCGTTAGAAATCGCCTCCCCCCCCCCCCACCCAGTTGCACAATATACTATTTGGGCTCAAACTTAAGTAGGATTCTTTGTACACCTGTAGTTTTGGTATGAATGCAGGGATTTTGATTTGAATGTTTAGAAAATGTTTTACAAACAAAGAGGTGCCAGAATAAGCAAAAAAAAATCAGTTTATTCACCGCCAAATTATTTCTAAGCTTTCAAATTAAAATCCCTAAATTCATACCAAAACTACAGGTGTACAAAGTATCCTCCTTGAGTTTGAGCCCAAAAGAACCATTGGTTTACTTGGAATCTTACGGACAGGGAAAAAATCCACAAATACTTGCACCAAGTGCCACAATGGGCTAGCAGAGATAATAGAGGTTTTAGCATGGTAAAGTTAATGGTATTTATACTAAATATCACTATAAAAAATTTTAAATTATTAACTTTTATTTTGTTATTTTCACTCAGAATTCTTTTTTTCAGGGTATAAAGGTGTTGTGTTCCATTAAATAAAAGTAAAAATTAAACTGCCTATAATTTTTTTACCACGTACCCTGGCCTTACAAATTTATTTAAAGTTATTTTTGCAATATTATAAGTCAACATATCAAATTTCATTAGTATCTTAACGGTATTTACTTAACGGCGGCTCTATCTTCAAACGTACAATAAACTAAATGATAAAGTTAGACGTATTTCCCAAAAATACTTGTCCATACACTTCTGAAATATTAATGCAAAGGCAATGTTGCAACTCCAGGGATATGATAGCATATTCGAACTGGTTTACTTTAATCATAGTAATAATATATTATAAAAGTTTTCTTTGCCATTTCTTAGGCAGAATGTAAAGCTTTTAACCTACTTCATGGATAGTTCTGATAAATTCAATCTGCTTATCTTGTTTTTCAGTATAGAAACTGCCCATTGTATTTGGTTGAGTGATAAAGCTGAATTTCACGTGACTTATCGCGGTTTGAGGTTAGAATTGGAAAATCGTGGCTAGTAGGCTTGAGTTCGAGTTTTTTGTTAAAGGAAATATGGAAGCTTTAGCAAATGCTAAACAAAAAAATTAATAATAGTCTAATTAACTTTTTCTTTTGGTAGAATTATTCATTAAACTTTATATAGCAGCGCTATGCTATTTATATTAATGGAACATTAAATTATAACAAACTATTCGTATTTCAAAGCTTATTGACTATTGACAATTTCATTTGAAACAATGATTCTTTGAATAAAACACTATTGCGCTCCCCTGGTAGAAATTAATATCAGTTTAAAGCTACTCCATACCTCATATTACTACAAATGGGCTGCATGTAGAGACGCAGGTGATATGGAAATGGAGGTTGATGCAGACAGGAATAAGAGAGCTGCATGAATAACGCAAAGGCATGCGCACTTGGATCGCCTTGGCAGCAGAATCGATAAACTGATGCAGTATGTCAGGGGCAGACACAATGTGTACAAGCAAATTAAAGACCTTGCCTGAACCATAAAAGCGAGCTATAAGAATCTCTGCATCGCAGAAGATAACTTACTGCAATGCCAGCACCCGGGAACACAGGGGAGGGAAACCCAGACAACATCAAGTCTCAGATCCCGGAAGGCGGGTACAACGGAGGAAGTCCCAACTACTCCACAGGACAGAAGTGCAGGAAACAAAGGAGCAGATAATCAAGCTGAAAAGACAGCGTGGCAGGAAGTCGTCACAAGAAAGTCAAAGAAAAAGGAGAAAAAGACAAGCAAAGAGGATAAAAGTGTCCCTATCGTTGCAAACCAGAACAGGGCCAGCAAGAATGGACAGAAGCGGGCAAGACCTCAGAGGGAAAGAGCTATGCAGACATTTTGTCCAAAATTAAAGCGGCTCCGTCACAACACACTGGGGAATAGCGTAAATAGAATACGCAGAACAGTTGCAGGCGAGCTTAAACGCGCAAAAGAAGTCAAAACCTCGGACTTCCAAGAAGAAGTTAAAGCGTTACTAGTGGAAGGCGCAACAATAAAAGCACTCCGGGAAGAAGAAATCATTGAAGTAAGGTATCTGAATATGCTTATCTCAAAAGAGTATGTACTAGAAGCACTACAGAAGGAAATTGGCGAGGAGAACATCATAGAAGTCTCTGCGATAAGATCTCTGTGAAAGACGTATGGTGACACGCAGATTGCAGTGATACGGGTACCAGCTCAGATAACGGCTAAGATCACTAAGCTACAGAAGATCAAAATAGGATAGGTTAACTGTAGAATCCGGGTGGCTAACCACAAAAACGAGTTGCTTAGGTGTTATAAATGTCTAGGTTTTGGCCATATCGGTAGAAAGTGCACAGTCATTGAAGACAGAAGTAAGCTTTGCTTTAAATGTGGAAAAGATGGGCACAAAGCAAAGGAGTGTAAGAACCAACCCAACTGTGTACTCTGCAAAGGAGGCACAGGGTGAAAAAGTGAACACGCAGCTGGTAGCTATGCACGCCCAGTTTACCGAGCTGCAGTGGAAGCCACTGACAGACAAAGAAAATGAAAGTAGAGCAGTTGAATATGAATCACTGCGCGACTGCACAGGACCTACTGAGCCAGTATGTCCGCGAGACTGGAATCGACATAGCCATCGTCTGTGAAAAATACAGAGACCTGAACAAACCATCGTGGGATATGGACAGTACTGGTAAAGCGGCGATATGGGCATGCGGAGACGCCCCTTTCCAGGAAAAAATGAGAAGACGTAATGAAGGATTCGTACGCGCTAAGGTCGCAGGCGTACACATTTACAGCTGCTATGCTTCACCCAACACGTCAATAAAATAATTCAGACAACTGTTGAACCAAATAGTACAGCATGCTGTAGGAAGAAAACCGGTACTGAAAGCAGGCGATTTCAACGCCTGGAGAGTAGAGTGGGGCAGCCAAGAAATGAACAAAAGAGGACAAGCGCTATTGGAAGCATTCGCCCTTCTTGACTTGGTCTTAGTTAACCAGGAATAATCTTACACATTTCAAAAAAGAGACGCAGGGTCTATCATAGATCTTAAGTTTGTCAGCAGCTGCCTGATTGGCTCAGTTAGATTGTGGATGGTGAGCGATCATTACACAAACAGTAACCACCAAGCGGTAATAATAAAATGAAGAAAAAAGAAGGATTATGATAAGGAGACATTCCTGCTGGCTCTAGAAGAAATACAGCTTTCTGGATCTGCGAATGATAAGGTCGAGCAGGTAATGCCGGACCGGAGGCTCTAATCATAAAAGCTACCGACGGGAAGTCCTGCGCTCATATCTTGCGAAAGATGAAAGCAGACCCAAAACTAAAGATTCTAGGGGATAGCGTAAATAGGATACGCAAAACGGCGGTTGGTGACCTACTTTTGGAACTTCAACGCACATCGGAAGGGAAGGCAACAGAATTTCGACAAGCAGTGCAAGAAGTGCTATAAGAGGATGTCACTGTAAGAACCCCACAAGATGGAGAGGTCTCTGAAGTAAAGGATCTTGATGTTCTAACCACTAAGGAGGGCATTGTGGAAGCGCTACGTAGGGAGTTTCAAGATAGCGACTTAAATGCAGTAGAAGAAACGGCAGTGAAGTCTGTGCGTAAAGGCATATGGCGATTCGCAGACGGCGGTCATTCAAATGCCAGCAAAAATGGCTCAGCAGATAATCGCAAAGCAGAAAATCAGGATAGGCTGGGTCGTATGCAGAATACAAATGATAAAGCGGAATGCATGTCCACTTCGCTGCTATAAATATCTAGGATTTGGACATATCGGCAAAAACTGCACAGTAACACAGAATCAAAGTAACCACTGTTAAAGTGTGGAGTCGAAGGACATAATACAAGCGATTGTAAAACAAACTGAGGTATTAAAGGAATGGGAAAGTTGAGGACTTTTCAAAGTAAAACAGTAGTATAATAAAAATTTTGAAAATTTAGAAAAACGTCTACATGCAGCAGTGGTTAGGTGAAAAACCTCTGCAGCTTCTAGGTGAGTTTGCCCCTCCCCCCCCCCCCCAAATCCATGAAGCCAGCGTCGACCACCGGGGCTTTCACCCGATCGAAATCGACGGCGGGACTGGGCACTGTGGCTTGACCCGCTTGGAATAGTAATGCTACTATCTCATTATCCATTTTTTATTTATCTTCGGGGTTTCTTCCCCTAGCCTGTTTGGTTCGCGGAGCATATTTTATTTCTGTTCTACCCTTCGGCCGGTTGAGGAAACCTCGACGCGCCGATGAGCTTTCCCGTATCTGTCACCCAGGGGACGCGCAACATACGGGGTATCGGAATCCCCGCGCGGGTGTGTGTGTGTGTATGTATACCGTAATATTTCTGGAACTACTCCGTCAATATCAATAAAATTTGACATGCATAACTTTTTTCCGAATTTAGAATCGTTTCTGGATTCTAAATTCGGAAAAAACAGTTATTTTTTAACTATTTTTCTTTCTATGGTCATTTTTTGATTTTTAAAAAACACTATTTTGCGTTTTTTTAATCATCCTGTTGTTATGTTTTGGCTAAGTTTATTGCGCAGCTTTCGAACCCCTATGGTTCTTAAGATATCATAGATTAAATTTTTTTTTTAAAATGTTTGATTTCTAATATCTCTAAAACAATGTGGTCAAATGCTTCAAAATTTTATTTAGTGATCTACCATAAAAAAACTATCTGCTGCTAAAATTTTAAACGATTTCGTCGAGCGGTTCTCTAATAAAGAGCTAAAATGTAAAAACCGATTTTTCTCATAACGTTTGCTTCCTCTAAACAATATTTTATATATTGGACCTATTAATTTAGTTGGAGGAAGCTACGTGCCAATGAATTGACAGCGTTTTTTTTGTTTTACTCTTTCTGTTGCTTAGTCTTCTCTCTTTCTTATCCTTCTCGTCTCTACCCTTTTCCCTTATCACCTTCTTTATCCTTCCTTCCTTCTCCATCCACTCTTTCCTTTCTGACTCTTATGTTGCCTTTTCTGTCTGCTTCTCCGTTTCTCTTTGCCTCTCCCATCCTTCTTTCTCTGACAGCCATGGCCTCCTTTTCCTTCCAAGTTGTTCAGCCTCTTGGCAGCAGTTCCTTCCAAGCACGATTGGAGATACTGGAGCTTGGTCACCTCGGAGTAGGAGGCAACGGTGATGATCATAGAAGAGAATCTGTCTTTGAACGTGTCCCCAGTCGAGCTGATCTTAGGAAGCGGTAGCTTGGGTGGAGGAGCCGTATTTGTTCCAGCGACCTGCAGAGAGTGCGTATTCCCTTTAACAGTCCCAGGCTGCATCGTGGCCAGGCGTTGTCGTGGGGTCACCTTGTGCTGGAGGTAGTAGTCCTCGTACTCCTTTTCCTTGAGATCATCATCCGTAGGCTGAAGACTGCTGTGGCGATTAAAGACCTTGGCCCAGTAGGACTCAAGAAGCTCTGCACAAGCTAGTAGACCCGGAGCTGTTTTGCTAGTTGCCTGCTTGTCGGTGTTGACCATGAAGTTGATGATCAGCTGCCCTTTTACCTTCTGCTTGAGGAGTTCCTCGGACATCCTGCTGAAAGTTTTAGTACGTTTAAGGAAACAGCAAGAAAACTATATTTGCTAGTCAGTGTAAAAGTGACAGAAGCTGAGTCTAGTGGCGAGAGAAAGATAGCTTTGAGAAAGAAGCTGAGCAGGTAGCAATGGCGCCGAGCAGCAGAAGCAAAAATAAAAGAAAGTCAGGCGATACTTAGCCTAACGATTTTTCGTTTCAGAGATCCTCGGTGCGTCTAGGACTTGTCAACAGCAGGTCCAACAGTGACAGTGGAGGCTGGTTCTCGTCCTGTAGGTCGCAACGAGGAGACGTCCTTGTAAACGCCGTTGACCGTTGAGGTTAAGACAACAGCGGAGCCCGTGGCAGCAACAACAGCAGAAGAGCACGTGATGTCGGAGCTCGCAGCTCGTGACTCCGCGACGTGCTTTGCTAGCGCCGCTGGAGAGCGCGGGCAGTACCTCGTGGTGCCTGTGATCGGCTGAGCGGCCGGTCGGTGCGGAAGAGCTTGTCGCTCGTCTCTCTCTTGCGGACTAGTATTTGTCGTGTACATACGTCGCACTGGATCGACCTTGATGAAAGGTCAAAGCCGCGATAATACGCGGAATCGAATTTTAGTTGCCCAGCACGAATGGAAAAGCTTTTTTTTGGAAAAGATTTTTCAAACTCTTTCGTGCTTCCTCTTGAATGTCTAGGGTGACTGGAATATCGCGCACACGTAATGACGCTTGAATTTTTCGGTGCCGAAAATTCTGTTACAGTTCTGAATGCACTCGCGAATCACACTTTTCCACAGCACTTCACAATTCATGAACTCCGTCTCTCCGAGCAATCCGGCTCGAAGGACCAAAATGTACGCGCGTTTGCTTGTTTTACACAAAACAAGCGGAAACGTTGAGCGTGAATACTAGACGCTGGGTTTGTTGTTTAGTTATTTATTCGGAGCACGGAGAGTTGAGTAGGATTCGGAGTTCAGAACGGTAAAGAATTAATGCCTTTTGTAATATTAAACAAGTTGCGTTGTACTGAGCAACAACTGAATTAAAATACAATTAAATAATTAAATTAAGTGAAGTGTGAGTGTGCGATTTTAAAGCTTTTAATTTTGTTTTACTGTGTCGCGACACGCGGTTTCGTGCAAGTAGCGTGGACTAATATCTTCTTCCTGGCCTTCAAGTTGAGCGGAAAAGAGGGCGCGAACCGGGAGCAAAGGGGTTTTGTTCCCGATCGTAGGCGATAAGTAGGGGGTGTCACGCAGTTGACTGCGGTGGTCAGCGCAAGAGCCCCCGCGAAGACTGCAAGACAACGCGAAAAAGCTGATAGACTAGCGGCGCGAGATTCGAATGAATCGGCCGCGACAATCAAATTAAAATAGCAAAATAAACTTCATTAAAACAAAAATTTTGACCCGACGACTTATTTTGCGTAGTACTTTCGTAGCCATCAATAAGCTATCATTTGTGCTTTGCTTTGAACAATGAAATCTATTTTCACAAGCATTACAATAAATGCGTAAAAAATGTCCGAAAAAGCGTTTCATCGCTGGTCGAAAAATAAACACATTTTCGCCCATTTGTAGTAATATGAGGTATGGAGTAGCTTTAAACTGATATTAATTTCTACCAGAGGAGCGCAATAGTGTTTTATTCAAAGAATCATTGTTTCAAATGAATTTGTCAATTGTCAATAAGCTTTGAAATACGAATAGTTTGTTATAATTTAATTGAAAATTTCGAAAATTTCGAAAATACTTATATAGACACACACATCCATCGGATAGGCTGCAGAGTGAGGAAACAGCTACTCACTCGGCGGGAAAAGACTTTTTCCTCCCAAGGGAGTAATTTTTTACTGAAAAATTTACTCCCTTAGGAGGAAAAAGTTTTTTCTCCCATTAAGAAAAACTCGATTTTCCATTCATTTTACATGTATGGAAAGTGGCCTTTTTCGTGCTCGTATCATGAAAAAGTATTTTCTAGAAGGTTTGATGAAACTCAAAATTTTACTATTACAAAGCTTCCTCTAGGAGGAAGCAATAAACTTATGAAAATCGTATGATGTAAATTCAATAAGATATAAGTATTATTTTTTCCTCTCCATATTAATAGTATTAAAATTTAAAATAAGATATATTGTAACTTAACACTAAGAGTGTACATATTGTATATACAAAGAGTATAATCAATAAACATATTATCTATCTATCTTATTTCCAATTACCTATGTATTACACAAGAGTTCAAAATATAAATTCATTTGAAACCTGCAATAATTCATCGTAAAATGAAATGATTTCCATCCATATTCAATGTTATTTTATTAAAAATTTAAAAACTCACAATAAATGTGTAAATGTGCGAACCAATTTAAAAAATTAGAAAAAAATTCAAGAATATGATTTTTGATTTTAGGATAAAATAAAAATATAACCTCAAAGGTAAAACAATCAAGAAAAAAGTTTTTTTTTCGTAAATCTCGAGACACATTAACTTTATTTTTTTATTTGCCTAATGATTTTGAACCAAATCTAGCCGATTTGATCATTAATATATTGAAAAGATGGTGAAAAAATGCACATTAACCCCCACAAAAAAAGGAGTTAACACCCTTCCAGATAAAAGTTGTGCATATAGTAGCTTTTTTTAATAATAAAGAACTTGGCGTTGGTTTTATTTAAAAACTCTTAATAGTTTTTGAGATATTAGAAAAAATCTGTTTTTGGGGGTAAACTTAAGGGGCGATTTTCACCCCTTAAATCAACGAGTTAGCACGTAAGAGAAAACATGTGTCTAATATTTTCTTGAGTAACACAACATATCACAAACTGATTAAATTCAGTGAGGTACACTAGGAAACCCTTCCTTGTTAGACCAAGTAGCGTAGTATTCAATACGTTGCAGTTTCGCTCCATGTTGTGTTATAATCGGTGGTCTTAGGTACGAGTGATTATAACATCCTTATTTGAATGCAACTCGAGAAATCAAATTCAGTCAAAATAAATGCGATATATGACCTTGTAAAAAACTTGGTAGTCAGCGGTGTTCTAAACGGCAGTTTTGCAGAATATATTAACTTATTTATTGTTTTAGCATAAAATAAAGCGT
Organism: Nasonia vitripennis; assembly: GCF_009193385.2. Lineage (NCBI taxonomy): Eukaryota > Metazoa > Arthropoda > Insecta > Hymenoptera > Pteromalidae > Nasonia > Nasonia vitripennis. The sequence goes on along the minus strand of NW_022279625.1, from coordinate 1,014,583 downwards.
GTTTTTATTTATTAGCCCTTAGCTACGCCATGATTGTGATGTATGCTAAATCCTACGTTGCTATCTCCCTCTAGAGATAAGTAAGAGTCTGAAGGAAGAGTAAAAGATTTAGAAAAAGTATACTGATTGTTGCTCGACTTTCCTGAGTTATTAAAAATACAACGTCGTCAATTATTAATTTCGTGTAAAGAATGACTGATTCTTTCTCTAGATTAATGCGAGCAGTTGGTATTGTAAACTCTATCCAAAAAATCTTTGCGATGTATAGCAGCATAAATTAGTTTGTAAATGCAACGTTTCAATTTTTCGTATCTGTATAATAACTTAAAATTTTTCAAGTTAAAACGACTTACAATAATTAAGTTTGGGTTAAGTTAGGTTAATAATTAAGTTTAAGTTTTTCTTAATCATTAATATGTTATAACGATTTGACTAATTAATTAACAAGTTTGAAGTTTTTAGAAGATATTGACTGAAATTAGATCAAATATCTCGAAATCTAATAAAGCTAATTAGTCAAGGAAATGAAGCAATGAACTGTTGATTTTTTAAATAGTAAGACGGATCGTAATGCGGTTTTTTGCATTCGATTCATCATAGCGCCAGGAAATTTTATGACCTAGTAAGATTAATTACTTTTTTAAAAATGCATATTATTTATGCAATAATGCATTTTTAAATTGCATTTCGAGGAGACACTATATAAAAAATTTACAACTCGGTAAATATATTGATGAAAATAAGTCCAGTTTTGCTACTCAGGAGTTTTTGGGGTCGCTAAACACGAACAGAACAACGGCAACAGCCTTCGAGGTACCTGATGCCCAGGGTTGACATTACGTTGATACGGTCTACCCTGGGCACCAGGTACCTCGGAGGCCATCGCCGTCGCCATATTCGTGTTCAACGACCTCGAAAACCCCCGAGTAACGAGTTTTGAGTCGTTATGTTACAATTTCCCGTAAAAGTCTTAGGGATGATGTTCATGCGGTCTACCCTGGGAACCAGGTACCTCGGAGGTCATTGCCCTTGCCGTATTCGTGTTCAGCGACCCCAAAGACCCTCGAGTAGCAAAACTGGATTCATTTCCATCAATATTTACAGAGTTGTAAATTTTTTATTTGGTATCTTCTCGGAATGCAATTTTAAAATGCATATTATTTATGCAATAATGCATTTTCAAAAAAGTTATTAATTACACTAGGTCACAAAATTTCCCGACGATCTGACGAATCGAATGCAAAAAACCGTATTACGATCCGTCTTACTGTTCAAAATTCACCAGTAAGGCCACCAGTCAGGCCGTTTTTAGTGCTTCATTTCCTCGACTAAATTAGTAGCTCAACGAAAAGAATTAAGTATGAAGATAAAAATTAAGATAATAAAATCTGTCTGAATCCAAATGTTCAATATGATTTATCCCTTTTTTTCTTTCGTTAACGCGGTTTGTCAAATTCAGAGCTTCCTTAGAAATGAAACAAAAAGTTTTTTTTTTCAATAATTAAGAGTACACGATGCCACCATGACTGGTGACATCGTGTACTCTTGTCCGTCGACCCCCGCGATGCAGTCTTTAAACTCGTCCTTATCTGCTCCGGCTTCTTTGTGTACATTTTCTGGTATGATGACGTTCTCTTCGACGGCGTTGTCTAACGTTCTCTGTAGTCACTCTTGGGTTCCTGGATCCGAAATCAGCTCATCTAGTGGGTGCGGATTAATGCCGATTCTTTTCTCTTCTGTACAAGTAGTCTCCAAGAATGATCTGGGGCTCTCCGCTCGCTATTATTTCACTGCCGCGGCTCCTAGTTCGTCCGTCGGCTCGAAGTCCGACGGGTCATATTCGCCCATCAGCCATTTGTGCAGTCGCACCCACTGGTCTTCTGCATTGCCGTCCTGGTCTTAGGCTCGACAATGTTTGCCGCAGCTCACCCCTGGTGAGGTTCAGTACCCAGTTTTCGACGTCGTCTTCCATGCCGTTCAACATTATCTGCGTTTCTTCTGATTTTTTCCTCTGCGCACGCTTTAGCAACAAGTATTGCTCGCTAGAGTGGAGCGCGCGCGTGTATGTGTTTCGCAATTCCTAACTATGCGTAACGCTCGCTTACGCCGTTGTGTGTCCCCAGTCGGCGCTTATTCAATAAATCCCGCTAATTATTATAAAAAACTTAAATTACCGAATTAAAAAATTGCTACAAAACACATCAATAGAATAAAAAATAAACTTTTTTCTATTATGCTACAGTATTATGCTTCAGTAAATACAAAAATGGCGATCATCAACAAACATTGGAGGTCTATGGTATATGCAACAACATTATTGAGATGCAATGACTATTATGAAATAATGTGTAAGACCAGAACTCCTCATATAGAAAAGGGGAATGATAAAAAACTATACATTTTAAATGCTATTGTCAATAGAAACACGACGTAAATTTAATACTTGCATTTTTTTTATTTTCTCAACTTCGAAAAACATTTACTCTTTGACTTTTTTATAATTTATAAACTTTATTAATACAATAAGATTGTTCATTTTTAAACAGCCAGAACGTAACTATTAGATTATAAAAATAAAAATAACCAGATGCCAGCGGCAGCGGGACGACAAGGGGGTCAGATAAGTAAGTAAGACAGAGAAAGAGAGAAAGATACATATGGTATTTTATTCGACTACATTATGTCGTACAATAATTATAGTCAAAGCATAAGTGAATAAAAGAGTAATAAATAAAAAGGTGAAGGTGGATCTATTAGAGATTGTGTAGAGTGAGAATGTGTAAGATGAGATAATGGAGTAAGCGAGAGTGAGCATATGTGTGTGTACGCGCGAGAGTGTACAAGATGTTTACATATTTTTAAGTGCGAGAAAATGCTCTTTAGTAATTTTTTTAGAAGCCAATGATGGATGTCGTGTTGCTAGCGCGAAATCGGATAAGTGTGTCCCACCGAGCTTAGGGCCCGACGCGCAAGGCTACCACGTTAAAAAGAGGATCGTCGGGTGACGACTAGGAACTCGCATCGGCTGCTCAGCATCTCCGTCTTAACAGACCGCGGAGAGTGGCGGAGTCCTTCTATGCTCGGCTTATTTACGAATGGAAGCAAGGGTTTTAGCATGCATAATAGTGACACTCTAATATTTTATGCTAAGAGAACCTTCGGGCTTCATCTGCCTTCAGAACGTTTATTCACTCGAAATAACAATGTGCACTACGTGCAATCGTGTGTGCGTGTGTTGTGCGTCGAGACGACCATCGAGATCGGCCGGCACATGCGCGACAATCGGGCTTTGCCCTTAGCTCTACGCTAAGCTATATACTCACTCGTGCTTTTCTGCACGTGGTGTGCCATGCGCCAAATTAACCGAGAGAGAGAGAGAGAGAGAGAGATGGGCTATTCGCCGACACAGGACAGACTCACGGGTTTGCCGATGAACATCGCGTTGCCGCTGCTGGATGGGCTGGTTGCTTTGGGTTCAACCTCGTCAGCACCGTTTAGTCGGTGGCCCACTGAACTCCTCCTCGTGGCGTTGGCGGGAGCTGCAGGCAGGCCTTAGCCTGGGCACAATGTCATGGTCCTCGGTCTGATGGTCCGGTCTGGAGCCGCGCCCTTAGAGATGAGCGGCTCCGACGGCTGGCCAGCTTTCGTGGCTCCTGGCCACGTGTGGTCGCTACCAGAGTCCGGAGTCGAGAGAGCGATTCGCGCTTCTCTTTGCTGGTCGATAGTCCGTCTTCGATCGATTCGGGGCCCTTCGGATTGCTTCGTGCGAATCCGGCTCTGCTATCTCGTTCTCTTTTGTTGCGTGTTTATTAGTCAGCGTCGGCTATTGTCACGCTTTTATCCTTTTGCCCCCCTCTCTCTCTCCTATTCTACTTCTATGCTTTGCGCGCGGCTCCTGCCGCCTTGATAGTCGTCGCAATGCGTGTTTTTATGTGTGTGCGCGCGCTTCACGCGCGTGTATGTGCTGGGCTTATGCCGAGCTGTTGTGAGGACATATGCACTGTCACACTGTAATGGTAGGCTATTCCAATGGTATGAGGCGTTGATATGAAACAGTTCCTCAGCGTCTCTGTCGCGAAGGTACGGATGTCCAGAGGTGAAACCTCTCCCCTCACAGACCGAAGTGTCACGCGGAAGTCAAAGTAAGCCAGTACATCTGATAGTACAGCTGAATTAAACATTTTACGCAGAAAGCCAGCAATAAAGTACTTCCTGCATCCGGCGATGATCCGCCATTGCAACTCCCGCCTGTACGGGGAGATGTGCTTGTCTCTCCTTACACCATAGTTGTAACGGATCCCTGAATTCACGAGCCTGTGTAGCATTATATATAGTTAAGTCAGGTTACAGTACACAAGTGAGCAGTAGTCGATTATTGGAAAAAGGAGCACTTGCACGAGGTGCTTGCGCAGTCTGAGATTGGTACTCTTTCTAAAGAAGTAGAGCCCATACATTAATGAGTGAGCACGCTTACACATTTGTGTGACATGCTCATTCCACGTGAGTTTAGAATCAAGCACCAATCCCAGATTACGCACAGACGATTTAAATTTGACCTGGGGACCCCCAATATTAATAAAAGTGTCAGCTACTGTAGAAATGTGCCTTGATATCGCACGGTCTATCGAAACTTAATTCGATAGGCCAGTAATGCGAAATAATAACACTTAGTATGGAGGAAAGTATTTGTATATTCTGTTAGGTATATAAGGTGATCTGTAGCTGTCGAGCGTTCGAGAGAGACTGATACTTCGAGACTTTGCTTGTACTTGGTCTGCTGGGGGTAGTTTTGGAGAGGAAAGGTTTTGCTTACCAGAGTATCGGAGCGAAAGCATTTTAATTGGCGGAACGGTTTAGGAGGAGGAGTTTTGGGCCTGAAGGAGTGTGCGTGCGCGTTTTCCCGGAGTCTTCAGAAAATGTGTCCAGATGTGTGCTTGAGCCGCGCGCGGGGCTCGAGCTATTGACAAAAAAGAGTCTAGCCATAAACTGGCCAAGATCCGAACCGTCCGGAGTACAGGAGTTGTGCAGATGTGCTGCTAAGCTGCGCTCTTCGTCGCGTTGGCTATGGGTCGTCCTAGCTGCTCTTGTCGTCGCGTCGGTTATGGGCCGGCATGAAAAAGGGACTCTGGTTGGGCTCGATTCTTCGGGAGGAATATGCGGGATTTATGAGCGTGGATTTGAGGAGCGTTGTTGATATTTGTGTGGGGTAGGATTTCAGTCTTTTCTCGACAGTCTCGATTTACATATTATCTTCTTATTTTTACTTAATCCAATTTTGATACATATAGTCCGATGACTTACAAATTTATAAACACACGGCAGTTCAGCTACTAAAGGTAAAGCGTTTATATGTATAGCAAGGGGAGCCTAGGACAATTGCTTGAGAGCGAGTGGACAAGAAAAGCCTGATCATCTCAATGTGACCCGTGAGAGAGTTCGCATTGAAATGACAGACTCTTAGACATTTAGAGAGAGAGAGAGAGAGAGAGAGAGAGAGAGAGAGAGAGAGAGAGAGAGAGAGAGAGAGAGAGAGAGAGAGAGAGAGAGAGAGAGAGAGAGAGAGAGAGAGAGAGAGAGAGAGAGAAAAGACTCATTCGCCATACCAGTATTTATACTACTTAAAGTAAATGGTTATTAAAAAATTGACAAAGGATGTTCGAAAACAAATATGTAGTGGAAATATTAATTTGATTACTGAGGAATTTCTCATAGTTTTTAAGCTAATCTACGTTCAAACTTATTGTATAAACAATAAAACAATAAAGTTATGAATATAATACAAGAAACTCACCTAGTTATTCGCCTCCTATCCAAAAAACTTGGTGATCCATATCGCCGGGGTATGGATGGAGATCTAGATCTACTCAATTCTGACGATGCAGGTCTCGAATTTCTACCAGTCACTGAGCTTGTTGATTCAGATGAATAATTTATCCGACTGTATCTTGCAGAACTAAAAGGTTAAAAAATTATTAAATAAATAAAAAAATGATATCTTCACAATGTATAACTATCGCGCCACTCGTGGCCTGGCGGCCGTGGTGGCTTGCCATCGTGCATCGCTTTGCATTTTGCGTCTAAGGCACGACCGTTGACGCTTACTGTCTACCGTTCGTTACCTAATTATTAAAAAAAAAAAATCAGCAAAAAAACATTGCTGATTTTTGGACAGCACAACAATTAAAAAATGAGTTGGCTATGCATAACTTGAACGTTTTTTAATAATTTAACTTTTTGACTCGTGTTTTTCAATATTGTTGATTTTGAAATAAAGCAATTGTCTAATGTTTATAGCTTACATAAGTTTTTCTGTATTTTTATCAATATACGCTAATTGATGTAGTAAAATTAGTTTTAAAAATGTCAAGTGTTAAAAATCAGCAAACTGACGAAAATCATTACTTACTCCAAGAAGAATCGAACATACTCGATAAGCCCGTCGGTTGATAGTTCCTGATGTGAATTGTGTGACTAGATAAAAATTAATGAAATCGTCAAATAAACTTTATAACATCTTTCAAATTTAGTGTAACACAACATCATTAATAATAAATCAGATATTGAGAAATGAAAAATTATCATTGAAAAATTATTTTTTTTACCTCGATCACCGTAAAATTATAAAGCGACGGGTTTATGACGTATGTTCGATTCTTCTTGAAGTAAGTAATGATTTTTGTCAGTGTGCTGATTTTTAACACGAACTCTTTTTTCTTCAAATGACCTATGCAATGGGTTTCTTTTTCTCTTTTTGTTATTTGTTTTAATGTCTCTCTTCAGCGTCCAGCAAAAATCTGCCATCATGTTGACATTCCATCTTCCTTGGTATCGATTCTCCATTACGCTTATATCTTGATGAAATCGTTCTCCCTGTTCTTCACTGACGTCTCCTAGATTAAGAGGAAAGTAATCAAGATGGGAATGTAAGAAATGCATTTTATAACTCATAAGCAACCCAAATTTTTGAAATTCTCCAACATTTGTGCAACTAGTTCCTGATAGTTCTCTTCGAGATCGAGATAGAGAAAAAGAATTTAGCAAATTTTTCACAAACGATGAAGAGAATTCGTTGGTATATTGTACAGATGTTAGAGGTTTAGTCGATGCATTAAAACCGAATACGTATAAAGACGAGGAATGGAGACTTTTTATTGATTCGTCAAAACGAAGTCTGAAAGCTGTTCTGCTTCATAACGGAAACAGGTTTGCATCTATTCCCATAGCTCACTCGACTAAGCTGAAAGAAACTTAAGAAAATTTAGAAAAAATAAAGTACTTGGAACATCAATGGAAAATTTGTGGTGATCTTAAAATTGCAACCATGATCTTAGGACAACAATCAGGTTTTACTAAAAATCCCTGCTTCTTGTGTTTATGGGATAGTAGAGACAGGGTAAATCTAAATTCTAAATTTTCATAAGTTTCTTCGAAGAGTTCATCATAAGTTATTCGAAAAACATAAGGATACTGGGTCTGATTTTTTGTACAGACATCTTTTTTTATTTTGTGTGCCGGTGTTATTTTACAAACGAATAATTTTCTTAACAAAATAATATGGTAATTAGAAAGATCTTATGAAAATCTTTAAAATTGTATACTCATACATAAACATCAACAGGAGATCTAATAAAATATATACACAATTCGTTAAACGTAAATAGGTTATTTAGCAAATTCAAAGTATAATAGGTCGCGGCGCGCTCCCGACGGCACAGTGTATAAAACTTATACTTGCCATCGGGGCGCTACTGCGCTCCTTGATATAGATTCATAATTTTAACATGGATTCTTACATCGCAATAAAATTTATTTATATATGATAGAATACCATTATTTTTTTGTAAAATTAAAAAAATATATATCTTTTTATAGTTTTTTAATTCAAACTTCATGCGAAGTTTTACAAGGTGGCCAAAATCGGAACCTCCTATTGGTGGCAAATAAATTGGTTTATATGTGAGCTGTGACGTCATGCACAACAAAACGAAATTTATCCCGTTCCTTAGGTGATGTATTTTGCGCGAAGATAGTTTATTATATAATTTAATCAGAAAAAGTATTAGTTTAAGAATCATCCAAGCAAAGCCAAACAGCTGTTCGTTGGCTCCCCTGGAGCTAATTTGCATTGTCTGGGCAGTGTAGCTTGGTGTTGCTGCTTAGTTCAAACACCTTGAAGTGTCTTTGGAGCTGATTCACACCTTCTAAGCTGTGCAGGCTGGCTTTACTGACTTCTTCAATCACATCAAGATGACCCGAGAGGCGGGAGCTAGTTTTACTCTGTCTGTGGTGGTGCTGATTGGTGGCTCTAGGTATTCCAACGTTATCTGGTCATTCTGCTTGGCGTTTCTGGCAGATATAACTACTCGGAGACAACCTTGGAGCTATAATCAAACTTTCTGGCTGTGCCAAAGGCGTCTCTAGTTGCCTGAATTACTTGGTAATGACCATAAGGTTATATTTTTGCTTTCTGATAGTCCTGATTGGCATTCATGGCTCCTTGAACCACCTTTAGATGATCTTGGAACTGGATTTGGATCGACGCCGGACAAACTCTACACAAAAATAACCTTACACCCTACACATAATAATTCTACACATGAAATAACTGCACGTAAAAATTCTACACAGATATCCCTACTAAAAATATACATATGGTAAATCACATATTTAATCACATGTTTTATTACATGTATAAATATATATTCTATCAAATATCAAATTGCAAATATAATCATATGGTAAATCATATGATTATTTCAAACCGATTTGATATATAATTTAACACGTGATTATGCACATGATAAAATACGTAAAAAAACATGTGATAAAACACATAATAAGAAATGTAATAAAACACGTGAATATGCAAAATTTTGCATGCAAAAATTTTACAATATTACACGTAAAAAAACATGTGTCAAAATACGCGATTTTGCAAAATAACATGAATCCAAATGTTAATAATATTTATTTTCTATTTTTTTCATCATTAAAAATTATTGTAATAAATATTAGATTGTTATAAAATATAATTGTGATAGTATAATAATAAAATAACGATTTTGTTCTATACTTTATATACCGATTTATTTTACAAAACTTTTTTTCTTAATTGTAAATACCCCGACTGAAAATAATCATATGATAATCATATGAGTGTCGTATGATATATCGTAAATTCTCATAAAAATAAATAATTATTCTACCGCTATTCGATACTTATTAATTATATCTATCTTTGTACTGTTGATTTGTAAGTTGCATCGAGAATTTATTTTTTCATAGATATTACATTGAAAAATATCCAAACGTGTGGAGATTTGAACCCTGAACCTCAAGATTATCAAGCAAGCGTTTTACCACCGAGCCATCGTGATCTTTGATATTGTCGATTACTTTAGTAGAATCAAATAGTCATTATATTATCTAACACGTCCTTGTATGTTTTATTTATTATTACTCAATTACTATTAGTGTGATTTAATAAAATAAACTCATTATCATTAATATTATCAGTGGAAAGTAGTCAAATTTATAGGAGTGCAATTTTTATACAAATACGAAAAAAAATGTATATAATAACAACACCAAACTTGTTTTTTTTATTAATTATTGAATCACCAATGCTTTTAAATGTACAGTATGTTATAAATAAATATTTTGTACAAAGGTATTTACAATTAAGAAGAAAAGATTTGTAAAATAAATCTGTATATGTGCAAATTCAGAAAAAGCCGGACACTTTGGGTCTGAGTGAACAAATATGAAATTTGAAAGCACACCTAGCCGACCACATTTTTTTCGTTCTTTAGGTCATAGAACCCGAAAAACCTTGGGTTCCCAAGATTAAAAAATACCTATTTTTTTGCAGGGCAGTTCAAATTCTCTTATGGGAATTTAACACGGGGAAAATTAACGAAAACCACTTCTTGTCTGGAGGCGCAATTTAAAAATGTGTTTTAATAGAATCAAAGTGTTAAAAAAAAGAATTAATTTGAGGGCTGGTGGGTTAAAAATGATTGCCTAGGTTAAAAGTTGTCACTTATCTAATAATTCCATTGAAGTACTTTATTGAAGGCAGGACACGCATAAGTGAAACACTTTAATTAATAAAATTTATAAAATTCACATAATGAGGGCCAATACGGTTTTACCATCCAGATGATAACACCAAAACACTGGCTGTGAGCTGCAAAATTGTTATTTATTGATATGTAAAAAATTTTTTGTTTGAAAATTTTGGCACAATTATCAGCTGATTATACGCTAATAATCAGTTGTTTGTCATCTGCTTCTTTTCAGTAGGGATGTTATTTATGATGTTGGCTTATTAAGCAGGGTGGAGAGAAATGTACCGAAAGCTTATTTTGAAGATAAATAAAAATACCAAAAATTAATAATACTGAAGAAACAAATCCCATCAAGTAAAGTTGCCGAAAGTTAAAATTCCTGAAAAAATGTCACGAAGGGTAAAAATGCCGAAAGTTAAAAATGCCGAAAACTAAGATTCGTTCAAAATGATAAAAATTTTGTTTATTTACCGGTCAACATATATGTTTCGGCATTTTATTTTTTTGGCATTTTTACCCGTCATGAATAATTTTTCGGCACTTTTGAAAATCGAATATTCTGACCGTTGACACTTCCAACTTTCGGTAAATTTACCATTCGGTAAGATATAGTCTGCATAAATATGATTTTGTATTTGATTTTGATAGTTTTAGCTTAGCATTAATTGGCATTTCGATTTTTTGCTCAGTTCTAGACCAACATTGCCAAAATACTTATTCATATTGGCTGCAATACCCTTTGAATAAGTTATTAGTTTATTGTTTGTATTGTATATTTTAGTAATTGGAGTATTTGCTTTTCTGTTTTTACCCAGTTTTTTATTTATCAAAGTCCAGAGGTGTTTAGGATTGTCGCTGTTTCTTTCTACTTGTAGTCGATCATACTTTAATTTAGCATCCTTGATAACTTTACGTAAGATTTTATCATATGTTTTGTAATCGTTTTTTGCAGTGATGTTGTTAGGTTCCCTTTTCCAGACATTATATAGTGTTTCCTTGATTTCACATGATGTAATGATTGCTTTTGTAATCCAATCTTCCCTAGGTGTCGATGACGGAAGTCCGTTCTTTACTATCTTAGTTTTTTATATTCAACACAGTTTCTTATTTTAGTTATTAGTAAGTTTGTTGCAGGATTCGGATCACGTATTGACAAGATCTCATTCCAATTCTCACGTGAAGCTAATTTCATAAGGTTACTGTAATCGATTATTTCAATATTTGTTTCCAATTATCAATTTTAGGTTTTTTAATGGTAGAAATAGTGGGTAATGATCTGTAATATTACTCAGTAACTTGTAGGTTATTGTTTTAATTGTGGAGGTTTAAATGAAGATATTATCAATGTATGAACCCGTATCCATGGAGTGTGTGGGTCTAGTTATCGTTTGAAATCCTGTTGAGAATTCTTTTTCCATAAAATTGTCTAAGAATTCTTGTCCTATCTGATCTGGTTTTAAGATATCGATATTGAAGCCGCCTACGATAAAGTGATTTTTAGCATTTTGCTTATCTTTCAAGAACTTTTTTTAATCATAAAGTAAATTCTGATTTTGTTAAATCATGCGATCTCTATAGTGCAGACATCTAAAGAGTGCTATTTTTATCAATTTGGTATATGGTATGTAAAATTTTTAGCTTTCCAATTTGAATTGTTTCTGTATATTCTGTTAGGGCATCAGATATATATATATATATATATATATATATATATATATATATATATATATATATATATATATATATATATACTACAACTCCATCGGACTGATTTATCGAGCTATTATTATAATATATTTTGTACCCAGCATAGAAAAGTATTTGTAAAATTCTAGAACCCGAGTCTCCGTACAAACTATTACAAAAGGTTTAATGTCAAAGCTATCAATTAGAATTCGTAGGCTATCGAAACTTGCGTTTTGGCTTCTAATGTTAATACACATAATATTTTCTGCGTTGACATTTTGCAGTGATTTATTTTAACACAAACTCGTTTTGCAGTTCGTTTACAAGTTTTAAATTACTCTCCATGTTATTTGATGCTTAGGTTGCTTGTTGACGCTTGTAGTGATGTTACCGATCTGTTGCAAGTCGTAGTTGGTTTTCCGGGTTTGTTAATAACGATACCTATTTTACCGATGTATCTCGGTATCGTTTGACAATGGGTAATCAGTGTTGTTTATAAGCTTTTTTATTTTATTTTTTAGGACCTGACAATTCTCACTGTCATTAGCCGTATGATTGGTATCAAGTGGCGCGGGAGCGCCACGAAGGCGAGTTTGAAAAGCAGACGAAGCCGCGGCGCTGCGACACTATTTACTTCTATATTGGTCTTCGGATTTTATAGTATCCTGAAAAAATGCATATTATCGCAGTTTTCAATTAAATTTTTAAATCATTGGAATGTTTTTGTGCTAAACTATGATTCTACCCAAAATATTGGCAAACAAACTGTTTCATTTTCAAAATAAACGGATGTGTAATTCCCGAATACTCAAATCATCTCTTTATTCTCCAGACAAAAAATGTTAGAACCCTAAAGTTTGACACTTATAAACTAGCTATACGTATAGTGTAGTTGTATGTTGCTTTCCCACACATTTCTATCATATCAAGTGGCGTGGATTATAAGTGCTACAGATGTACAGGGTGGCTGATGACGACGTCTAGGTGGTGCGCTCCGTGTTTTTTTGTGTCTAGGTGCGAAAATCATACGAGGATGGCGTCTAGGTGTACAAGGTTGCCGATGGCAAGGTCTGGATAGTTCGTACTATGGTTTTCGGTCTCTAGGTGTAGAAATCATTCATTCGAGGGTGGTGTATATCAGATCAATTAGTGATTTCATTTTAGCGATATAAATGTTACAAAAAAGCCATAGTTGAAAGGTGCTGAAGATGCTTATATTTTATTTTTATGACAAGTATGAAATACTCAAAAAATTTACTAAAAAGGATTGAAATCTCTAAAAAAAATCAACTTTTAAAAAAGTTACCCCCCTGCTCGCTCCGCTCGCCAACCCCTACTTCCGTCGAAGTGAAAATCTTTTGATTTTAATATACGTTAAGCATAAAAGCGTATAGATGGGCTGTACACGTGCTCAAATAATAAACTTTAGTTTCATTTTAAAAAAATTTTATTCATGAGATGTCAATATATAATGTATTATATTAGCCATCGAAACAAAATATTCCATAAAATTTCGATGGTTATTTATAATAACATTTGGTAATCGTTTATTAATTTTTACTTTAAAATATTCAAAATATCTTGAATTATATCATTTGGAATCGGATCAAAATCAGTAAACGTTTCAGATTTATTATTACTTTTCCTATTTAACTCTATCTTGTCATATAACTGTTTAATTTTTTGTTCTTGTAACTCTTGTAACATTGATTCATGTAAATTTAGTAAATATTCATCCTATTCTTGCTCAAATTTTACATATTCATCTACAATTTTTTGATCGAAATTTGATTGTTTATCATCTTTATTCGCTTTAATTATTATTATATTTAAATGAGGTTCCATCTTCATAAAATTCTGTAACGAAAATATGATTTAACTATGAAACAATAGTAATAATAAGCATTAAAATAGTATATTATGATACAAGTGATCTAAGTAAAACTTTTTCGCACGTTATGAGGTTTTTAAAAGAAGTATTTTAAAAAAATTTTTATATCGCAAAATATTCCATGACCTAATCCGTTTTCCTTAATTTCCAGAATTCCTCGATGACCTGGGCATCTTCCGATTATTGCCGATTATATATATATATATAGTAACGGGGTGTACTTTTTCGATGAACAAAGTGCTAAACAATAAGATCGCGCTCCCTTGTTACGGCGGAGAACTCTCTCAACGCCTGTGATTAACCCGCGTTGCAATGCAGCTCGCTGCTAGATCTGCTACGCGAACGTCGTGTTCGCACGTATGCTATACCTTCGCACTCTCCTGTGCGGAGCCGGCTTCTCAGTTTTGCGTTGTAACCGCTTGTTGCAACGCCCGCGGAGGCGGCGGTATTCGCGATGAGGACGTAGGGAACGGGAGAGAACAACTCGGGAAAATGAAGCTAGTCCCGATTAAAATAAAATAACAAAATGATATATTGTGCGCCCAATATTGTCTCTTTACAAATGTGCGCTGAGTCACATCGATGTCGACTCAGCGTGCAGAGTATCTCGCGAAGCGTACGCGCGCGAACGAGAAAGCCGTTCCGTGGTGCTGCTGCACCGAGTCCCAAAGTAGTAGCCGCTAATACTGCTGACGCGCTACAAAAAAAGGGCTCAGCCCTACACTGAGAAACTTTCGGTGTAGCTGCTACTTCTTAAGTTCATTTGATTGCTACTCTTGCAATCGAAGTAACAGCTACTCCGATTCGGCGTAGCCCATGCGCCGACGAGTGTAGCAGCGGCTCCATCTAGTCGCGGCCCTATTCAGCAGACGATATAACCTCAAAACGCTCTCATGAGCTATAAACCAATATTTCTTATGATAATCTCTTTTATTTTGCTAGAAATGGTTAAAATGTTAATGCTTCAGTTTTTTGACGCTCTATACGCAACAATTTCCAACAATTATATCATTAATATATGCGATACACTCGGATTTGTGCTGCGTACGACATTTAGCTGTGCCGAGTATTTTTGCGCCGATTCGGAGTAGCCACTACTCTGATTTGCGGCGCTTTGGATGCTCCTGCATACGGTACAGCCGCTACGCAGAAAGTTTTTCAGTGTACTCACTTGCTGTCGCCGTTCTCGGTAGGCGCGCACTACACACTCACACACTCTGCGCCGGTGGTGTTGTTGGCTCACTCGCAGGAGCCGACGTCCTCTCGTTTGATTGCTGATCGACAGGCCAGGTAGTCCTTCTCTATGGAAGCAGAAGTTGGCAGAAACGTCTTCTTCTCGCGATCACACACACTCTCACTCTCCCGCGCGCTATCGGTCGTTGTTCAATGTGGACAGTCTCACACACGAGAGCTGACGCGTTCGCTACTCTGGCCGGAAGCTATATGTCTGTCTGACGGACCGCGATTTATACGCGAGGCCCCGAATCTTGCCTTGTGCTTGCGCAACGTCGCGTTTATTACACTGAAAATTTATAGAACTCATGATAAATACAAAAAATGTCATGAATATAATATAGCTGCTTAGGGTAACCACCTATTGTAGGATACACAGACTAATGGCACCCAACAAAATTGTCATTAATGTAGGCTATACAAGCTAATAGCACATAAAAAACATGCTATTAATATAATGGTATCAAAGATGTCATTAATATACTGATATAAGCTTAAGGCTTCTACGTATACTACGGCATACAAGATGGAATCTTTATAGTTATAATTTTATCGATTTTTAAAAACGTTTTTAGGCGTCTATCGATCCTCCCGAGGCAGGTTGTATATAAAGGATAAGAATAAACTAGGAAATTATTTCTCTTTTCTCTGACGTTTCGGCGATCAATGATGCTTTTAGCGGGAAAAAATTTGGAGTGACTAATACCCGATTAGCTGTAGCTTTTCAAACGCATTGGCATTTCTGCTCGAGCTCAACAAACTGACATAGCAGGCCGATGCTCACTTTGATGCAATAATTATTATGTAACGGTTTACTGTCCTCCTTATGATTAAGCTGAGACATTTTTTTCTGGATATAAACTAGATTATGTTATGTTGCTGGGTTCATGAAGTTTAGTAGTTTAGCAGATGCGGAAGTGATGTAGTTATCTCACCGCACAGTAGGATGAGATGGAAAAAATTAAGCGTCGTTAAAATCAAAATAACGTTTTCTCCATAAAAACATTCCTAACACAGCATATCAAAAAGTTTCGACGACGCTGTGTATTGTCTTAATTTTGAATTCTACAGGCTGTAATTCATTATTACGATCGTTTTTTAGTTTGCGGAAAATGTTGGATAACAAAAAACTTTACGTCTGCAGATTATAGTTCAATTTACAAAATTTGACATTTTACGAATATTTTTTTCATTTTCATAAAAATTACTCATAGATGAAATGTTACTATTTACCTATTTAGGCATTTTGCTTTTTCTGTAGACAGATACGTATCCTTCAATTGTCAGTTCAAGACGGGATTATGACGACATTACAGAAAAAACTCATTTACGATGATTATATTTATTATTGTAAATAATTATTAAATATTTCTAAATATGTGATTTAACGGTTAAGTCATCGTTATATGCACATCTAAGAAGCAATTTCTAAAAACATTCATTTAAATTGTGGTTTGCAGCGACATATGTCCATTAGATGAATATAATGTAACAGTAAGTATAACCTGTAACAAGATTTCGGGAACTAAATCGCACAAAAGTAAAGCGACGACGAGGATTCGACCCCGTGTCCCCGTGATCTAAAGGCACGTGCTCTAACCACTGAGGCAACGACGCACTACCGCCGACTAGCTCTTAGATGGGCGCTTTTCTCGTCATACCCGCCCATCACAAACCCTTACTAATAATAATTTAAATTCCAGAAAGTCATGCAAAAAAAGTATTATTATTAAGTATCCGAAAGAACTATAACATTTATTTTTCAAATTCACACGAAGAATTACTGGAAGAAGTTAATACAATACAGGACTAGGATAACCTTGCGAATTCGGATTTTTTAGCTTAAGTGTGCCAGGAATAATTTTTGATGATTATAAGGAATGCTGTTAATTTTAAGGTTATTCTTTAAACAATTATATTTTACAAAATAAGTGATCGTCTTTTAAAGATCATTAGCCACGATTGATGTTTTTATTTTATAACGGGATTCTGGCAATCACACAGTTGAAGTTTTAAAGACCATTAGCAACATTGTAAATACATGCATAATGTCAATGTAATTTGAGTACCCTTAACCACTACACATAAATTAGTGTATTCATGCCTTCTTCCTAGTTATCAGGCATTGTATTCCAAACAGTACAAATTTGCAAACATTACTTCTAAAAGACGGGATTACGGCGACATCTTAACTCAAACAAATTTCTAACGTTTACAAAAAAGGATAACAGTATATAAATTGCCCTTTTTTAGTCAATTAAATTTTAATTGGAATTAATTAAAGTTTTACGTAAAAAGTAAAATGCTAGGAGAACTGTCTGTACGTGCATTAAAAATTATACTTTTTATACAAGATTACAACAACATGGTAGAAAAAAAAGAAAACTGGATGCAAGAAAAATAGGACCCAATGGCTTGAATATTCGTTAAATGCAATATAATATAAATAAGTTAAGAAAATATAATTTTATTCCATTTTTTAATATAATGAATTTATTACATTTTTTAATGATTTATAACTCTTGTTTATTGTTTCATGTTGTTTTTACTGCACACTTGTATTCTCTTTCTTATAAGTGAGATTTTTGTTTTTACAATCCCCTGAATTATAAGAAATCAAGCTAAGTTATTGCGTTTTTTTGCTTCTTTCCTAAGGAAGCTTTGTAATAGTGATTTTTGGAGTTTGTGTAAAAACACGTGAGAAGTGTGTTTTGATGCATTTTAAGTTAAAATAGTGTTTTTGTAAAATGTCCGCATGTATCTATGTGTTTGTGTGTGTGCGTATGTATACGCCTGTATATCAGCTTCTACACATTGGATTTTAAGCCACCAAGTCTCATTTTCTTTGTTTTTACTGCAACGTAGTAAGGAAAAGTCTGTTTTACATTTTGTTAACGCGTTTTTTTTATAACGCTTTTCAGTTTTAAGATTTCGGTTTTTGTAGTAAAGTTATTAAAAAAGTCAATAAAAGTAAATTGCTCGATATGTACCTAAAAAAAAGAATTACCTATCTTTTCACTGCGGAGAATTTATATTATCGTTCGTCCTTTTGTATTATACACCATAAAGTGCAATTTTATGTAACACGAACATTTTATCTCGAACCTTTTAAAAAAAAGCCATGATTATTGAAGATTACTAGAACCATACACAACTTAATTTTAAGTTATTTCCTATGATAGATTCGTAGATAAACGCCAAAAACAGAAAAAAATCGTTTTCTATGGCATGCGATAACTGAAGGAAAAAGGAAATAATCGTGTTCAAATTTTCTATTTAGTTAGCATTATACAGCATCTTAATCCCTCCTTTCTCTGAGCTATTTACAAAACCAGTTAGTTTTGAAGATATTCAGGTTCAAAATTTTGTTCTAACCCTGTATACTCTGTTTAACTGAAAACTGCATTACTTCTATCTCAGCCTCTGTAAAATAGATTTTAATCTACCTAGACTCGTTTTCTCTGTTTCTTTTTTTATTAATTGACATTGAAATATGTCATGTTAATTAGTCGATCTTAATCTTACTTAATTTAAGTTCTCCCAGCACGTTAAAAAAAATATTGAGGTATAAGTGTAACGTAAATCACAGGATAAAAGCAATATTCTATGAAAATGCGGTAAAGTCAATATGATTATGGTATTATCAACAGGTACGCATAGATAAGTATCATTGCAACATCTTCCCAGTAAACAGAAAGTGTTCTACTGTCACATGTGTTACAAGTCTAGTTACAATAAAAAGACTAGTAGAAAAGTGCAATCCGGCAGCGGCCGTGGCGCGACCACAGAACGTATGCCTTGCAAGCCAGAGGATCTCGGTTCAAGCCCAGAGTCCGTGACTTTTTTGTTGCACTCTTCACTCGTAACATTTTCTGCTGAACAGCGGTGGGATAAGAATATTAAATTACGTGTCATCAATAAGATATTCCAGCAGACCTGTCTGCGCAAGCATAAAAAACAGAGGATTAAGACGGGATTACAACGACATGGTAAAGAAATGCAACGTGGATGTACAAAGAGTAGAAGCGAAATGGGTTTAATTCACAAAGATGTGGCGTCTAAAGTAGGGATAAGAATATTAAATTATGCGTCATGAATAATATATTCTAGCTGACCTGTCTGCGCAAGCATTAGAACTAGAGGACTAAGGCGGGATTACAACGACATGGTAAATAAATGCAACGTGGATGAACAAAGAGTAGAAGCGATATAGGTTCAATTGACTAAGATGTAGCGTCTAAAATAGGGAATAAGAATATTAATGTATGCGTCATGAATAATATATTCTAGCAGACCTGTCTGCGCAAGCATTAGAATTAGAGGACGAAGGCGGGATTACAACGACATGGTAAATAAATGCAACGTGGATGTACAAAGAGTAGAAGCGAAATGGGTTTAATTCACAAAGATGCAGCGTCTAAAATAGGGATAAGAATATTAAATTATGCGTCATGAATAATATATTCTAGCTGACCTGTCTGCGCAAGCATTAGAACTAGAGGACGAAGGCGGGATTACAACGACATGGTGAATAAATGCAACGTGGATGTACAAAGAGTAGAAGCGAAATGGGTTTAATTCACAAAGATGTAGCGACTAAAATAGGGATAATAATATTAAATTCTGCGTCATGTATAATATATATTCCAGCAGACCTGTCTGCGCAAGCATTATAATTAGAGGACTAAGGCGGGATTACAACGACATGGTAAATAAATGCAACGTGGATGAACAAAGAGTAGAAGCGATATAGGTTCAATTGACTAAGATGTAGCGTCTAAAATAGGGAATAAGAATATTAATGTATGCGTCATGAATAATATATTCTAGCAGACCTGTCTGCGCAAGCATTAGAATTAGAGGACGAAGGCGGGATTACAACGACATGGTAAATAAATGCAAAGTGGATGTACAAAGAGTAGAAGCGATATGGGTTTAATTCACAAAGATGCAGCGTCTAAAATAGGGATAAGAATATTAATTTATGCGTCATGAATAATATAGTCTAGCAGACATGTCTGCGCAAGCATTAGATTTAGAGGACTAAGGCGGGATTACAATGACATGGTAAATAAATGCAACGTGGATGTACAAAGAGTAGAAGCGAAAGGGTTCAATAATCCCTTGATCAACATTACGATAATACTGGCGATCTGTGCAAACTGTAGTTTACGTTTGCGCACCTCAAGGGAGATCGCAGACTTTACTACTTCAACTACTATATACAAAGATCAATAGAACACCATGTCGTTGTAATCCCGTGTGAAACGTTGCATTAGTATAAAAGAATACAGGTGGCAGGAATCTTCGTTGTTCAAGGATAAATATTTTCCAATCATTTTGATGGTCCGCAGATATTGAAAATTGTCGCTAAAATTTCTCAAAGCTGTTCAAATGATGCTAGCTCAAAAATATCGTTGAAATCCCTCAGTCAACATTATGATAATACATGCGATTTGTGCACACTGTAGTTTATGTTTGCGCACCTCAAGGGAGATCGCAGACTTTACTACTTCAACTCCTATATAAAAAGTTATGGGATTCGTTGATTAAATTAAGAATTAATTTTTTTTTAATATTCTGATGGTCCGCGCATATTGAATATGTGGCGGTTGCTCCACCCGGACTGCTGGCACCATCTCGCGGTCGCCGCAAGCAGCTCCTTCGGCCTCGGGCGATCTACTAGAGAGCGCTGCCCTCCCCCGAGCGTTTCCTGCCGGAGACGAGCAAGCCGCTCGCTCTCTTGGTCACAGGCAACGGCACGCGACACATCGTCCGCCAGTACGACACCGACACACAGCAATCTGTCCGCCACGCGATCTCGAAGTTTGTGATATCAGTCTAGTAATAAAGTCTAATTTGAAAAACTATAAGTGAGAAGGTGTTATTCTTTATTGTGCGCGAAACCCTGCACCTCGATTCCTCGCTAAATTGGTGACCCCGACGTGATCGCGGCGGATTTCAGTGGCCACGCGGGCACCCCCACGAACACGAGCTTATCGACAGTGACTCAGTGCGGGCGGTAAGAGAGACAAAAAAAAAAAACTCAGTGCGACGGAGACTCCACGCCGAGTTAGCGGTGACAAAAACCGCACGCTTCGCGACAAGACGAAGGAGTTCCGCGAAAACCTCGACTCGGACGACAAAGACGCAGTCGACATGATCGATCCCGGAAACCCGGCCGGCCCCGGCGGCGGCAGCAGCGGAGACATTCCCAATGGCACCGGCACCGGCGAGACAAACCCGGGAGGATCAGGTAATGGCAGCACGACCGGCCCCAGCGCTGATCTCGCTGCGCTACGCCACGTGGCGATTCGAACGCCGCCATTTTGGAAGCATTGTCCCGAGGCCTGGTTTCTCCAACTGGAGAGCATTTTTGGGTGCAACCAAATCCTATCAGACCTGCACCGCTATAACACGCTCATTTCCAGCCTCGACCAGGAGGTCGTCCAGGACATGCTGGACGTTATGCGCACGCCGCCCGATTCAGGCAAATACCTGTACATGAAGACGCGCATTCTCGAGCGCTATGGCCTGACGGCGCAGAAGAGGCTGCAAACGCTCTTCACCGGGTTAGAGCTGGGCACGCGCAAGCCATCACAACTCCTGCGTCACATGCGCGCTCTGGCTGCGGGAAGCATAGACGACGAGGCGCTCCGAGTCCGCTGGCTCGACCTCATGCCGGACAACGTCGCAAAAATGCTGCGCATCCTGCGAAACAGCCCCCTGGACGAGCTCGCAGAGGTAGCCGACGGGATCATCGAGACTGGGCCAGCCACCTACGCAGTGCACCCGGGCACCAGACAAGCACAGTCACCGGTCCGAGTGCCCGCTCCTGTTCCACCTGTTCCTGCTGCTGCTGCGACGACGTCTGCCGGGACAGCTGACCCTCGCCTTGTCGCCGAGTTCGCTGCCATCCGTATTTCGTTGGCGGAGATCGCTTCCGCAACCACTAGGACCCTCGAAGCAATCCAGAAATTGGGCAACAACCAGCGAGGACAGCATAGCAACAGCCAACAGGGTGGCCGTCAAAGCCGTTCAAGGTCGCGAACTCCAGCAGGGAATCCAAACCACTGCTATTACCACCAACGATTCGGAGCCCAGGCGACGCACTGCAGACAGCCCTGCTCCTTCCAGCCCAACCAGGGAAACTAGAACGGCTGCCTGGAGCTTTGGCGGTCTCCGACAGCCCTACGTGTGCTGAAAACCGCCTACACGTACTCGACAGGACCACGAACACCAGCTTCCTGGTGGACTCCGGCTCGGTGCTGTCGCTCCTGCCCCGTTCGGCAGTGCGAGAGCGCAACCTCGACGTCCAGCCGCTTCGACTAGTGGCGGCAAACGGCACCCCGGTACACACATTCGGCAGGCGCCTGTTGACACTCAACCTCGGTCTCCGCCGTGCCATCCCTTGGCCATTCATCGTGGCGGACGTTCCTGTGGCGATCCTGGGGGCGGACTTCCTTCACCACTCAGGGTTTCTGGTGGACCTCCAGCATCGCCGCCTCATCGACCCGGCCACGATGATCTCCACCCCGGCCGAGATCCGGGCAACTTCCATCCACGGCGTTTCCGTGGTCGCAGGCCCCAGCTCCAGTGGCAGTCCGGACGCATACCAGCGGTTGCTAGCCGAGTTCGCTGATCTAGCCCAGCCACACGAGGGGTGTGCTACGCCCACCGGCTTCGAGGTCAAGCACGAGATCCACACAACGGGGTCACCGGTCCATTCTCGTCCTCGTCCTCTCTACGGCGAGCGTCTCTCAGCTGCGAAGGAGATCTTTAACAAGCTGCTACAGCGAGGCATCATCCGCCCAGGTTCAGGGCAATGGTCCAGCCCCCTTCACATGGTGGCCAAACCGAAGGGAGGATTCCGCGCCACTGGCGATTACCGCAAGCTGAATTCCGAGACCATCCCGGACCGCTACGCTTTGCCGCGGATAGAGGACCTTCTGCAAGACTGTCGGGAGTGCCACGTCTTCTCGGTCATTGACCTGGAGAAGGCGTACTACCAGGTGCCAATGGACCCAAAGGACATCTGCAAAACGGCGGTGACGACACCTTTCGGACTCTTCGAGTTCTGCTCTCTGTCTCTAGGCCTCCGGAATGCTACGCAGACGTTTCAGCGCTTCATGGATAATCTCCTTCGAGACCTTCCATTCACGCGGGCCTACATAGACGACATCATCGTGATGTCCAGGAATCACGAACAGCACCAGGCACATTTGCGAGCACTGTTCGAGCGCCTGCGTCAGGCACGGCTGACCGTCAACATCGACAAGTGCGCCTTTGGTCAGAGCGAGGTGGATTTCCTGGGTTTCACCGTCTCCAACCAGGGCTTCCGACCACCAGCGCGGAAGATCGATGCAATCCGGAGCTTTCCGAGACCAGAGTCGCCCAAAGCTCTACGACGTTTCCTGGGAATGCTGAATTTTTACAGACGCTGCATTCCGCATGCAGCTCAACAGCAGGCCCCACTCAACGAGCTTCTTAGGGGCATCCACAAGGGCAGTCGACAGGTACTGAAGTGGACGCCAGAAGCTGAGACCGCTTTCGAGGTCGCTAAGGCCAGCCTTGCAGGTGCTTCCAGGGCCTCCTACCTCTCTCCCACGGCGCCTCTCTCGCTCTCAACCGACGCCTCCGACATCGCCATTGGGGCTGCTTTGGAGCAGAAGGTTGACGACTGCTGGCAACCTGTAGGCTTCTTCTCCAGGAAGCTGTCACCAACCGAGACCAGGTACAGCACGTACGATCGCGAGCTTCTCGCTGTCTACGAGGCAGTGAAGCACTTCAGTCGCATACTGGAGGGACGTGAGTTCGTCGTCAAGACGGACCACAAACCGCTGGTCTACGCAGCTGCCAAACCAGCGGATAAGGCAACGCCCCGGCAGCAACGACATCTCGACTACGTGCTCCAGTTCAACGCCAGGTTCCAGCACGTCAAAGGCGAGGACAACGTGGTGGCTGACGCGCTTTCGAGGCCATGCTCGACCATCAGCATGCCGTCAACCCTCGAACCGGCCGCCATAGCTGCAGCTCAGAAGGACGACCAGGAGCTCCCACATCTCCTGGAGGCAGGCACGCTCGCTCTCCAACAGCTCGACATCCAAGGTCACAGCGTTTACTGCAACGTCCTGGACAAAGTGGTCCGTCCTTACTTGCCAGCTCAGCTTCGTCGAGTCGCCTTTGACTTGCTCCATCGCCCAGCTCATCCCAGTGTGCGAGCCACCGTCCGCATGCTGACTGAGAAGTTCGCCTGGCCTGGTATTCGCAAGGACGTCAACTCCTGGGCGCGCTCCTGCGACTCTTGTCAACGTTCAAAGGTCCAGCGTCACAACCGAGAAGCTCTCGCATCGTTCGAGGTACCTGACAACAGGTTCGAGCATGTGCACATGGACATCATCGTCATGCCACTCGTCGGGAACCTTCGCTACTGCCTCACGATGATCGACCGCTTCTCCAGATGGCCTGTGGTGGTGCCGCTGGCAGACATCAGGGCCGAGACCATCGCCAAGAGTTTCTTCGAGCACTGGATAGCTCATTACGGTGCTCCGATCACCATTACGACTGACCAGGGCACCCAATTCGAGTCCGCCTTGTTCACTTCACTCGCTCGAATTGTTGGCTCTCACAAGATCCATACGACGCCGTACCATCCTCAGGCAAATGGCCTTATCGAGCGGTTCCACCGGACCCTGAAGGCTGCCTTGATGTGTGAGGAATCCTCGCCATGGCCCGACAGGCTGCCCATCACCATGCTGGGTCTCAGATCTTGCCTCAAGGAAGACCTCCAGGCCTCTCCAGCGGAGATGTTATACGGGACGACCCTGCGCATCCCTGGAGAGTTCTTCGTCACCAACAGCGCTCCCGCAGACCCAGGCTCCTTCGCTGGGAAGCTGAGGGAGCTTTTCAACATCATCAGGCCAGTTCCGGCTTCTCATCACGGCAACTACAAGCCTTTCCGGCTGAAGCTCCTGGCTACCTGCACCCACGTCTACCAGCGCGTCGACTCGGTGAGGAAGCCACTGGTCCCGCCGTACGTCGGCCCTTTCAAGGTCGTTCGAAGGATGAGCGAGAAGGTCTACATCATCCTGGTCAACGGTGTGGAGAAGGCTGTCACCACCGACGCTCTCATCCCAGCCCACCAGGACACATCCGACCCGCTGACGCCTCCTAGCTCCACGGCACCAACGGCATCCTCACCAGCGTCCGAGCCGAGCCAGGTCAACCAGGAGTCAGAAGACAACGGGCCGTCCAACAGCGAGGTCCAGTCAGAAGACCTCGTGCCGTCCAACAGCGACACAAGACCTTCTGTTTCAGATCACCCCGTCGTCCAGAAAAGGGTTTCGTTCGCTTCCCAGGGGAAGCTCACTAAGGGGGGAGTACCTGTGGCGGTTGCTCCACCCGGACTGCTGGCACCATCTCGCGGTCGCCGCAAGCAGCTCCTTCGGCCTCGGGCGATCTACTAGAGAGCGCTGCCCTCCCCCGAGCGTTTCCTGCCGGAGACGAGCAAGCCGCTCGCTCTCTTGGTCACAGGCAACGGCACGCGACACATCGTCCGCCAGTACGACACCGACACACAGCAATCTGTCCGCCACGCGATCTCGAAGTTTGTGATATCAGTCTAGTAATAAAGTCTAATTTGAAAAACTATAAGTGAGAAGGTGTTATTCTTTATTGTGCGCGAAACCCTGCACCTCGATTCCTCGCTAAAAATATATTTATTTATAACTAGTCCTAGAATTTTGAATAATGCTTGTACGAAGATGTCGTTGTAATCCCGTGTTAGACATTAAGATAAAACAGGCTATAATGTATTTATGATAAGCGGCCTAATTTTTAATAATTATCTTAAGCTAATTATAACTAAGATTTATGCTTTTACATGAAGCTAAAATCTAAAAAGATCAATAGAACACCATGTCGTTGTAATCCCGTGTGATACGTATATTAATTTAAAAACAGTCATGGGATTCGTCGATTAAATTGAGAATTAATTTTTTTTAATATTCTGATGGTCTGCGCATATTGAAAATATTTATTTATAACTAGTCCTAGAATTTTGAATAATGCTTGTACGAAGATGTCGTTGTAATCCCGTGTTAGACATTAAGATAAAACTGGCTATAATGTGTTTATGATAAGCGGCCTGATTTTTAATAATTATCTTAAGATAATCATAACTAAGATTTATGCTTTCACATGAAGCTAAAATCTTCACTCCTTCGTGTTAACAAGCGTATTATATGGGGTACGACCCTAATAAAATTGCTGACTTTAATGATTTAACACTTTGATGCTAATATCAAAATTATACCATGTCGTTGTAATCACGTGTTTGACGTTTTATTCATTTTGTTCAAGTCTTTTTGCCCACAAGGTATTCTTTAGTTTTTGTATCGTAATTAATTAAAAAAAAAAAAAAGAATTATTTGAATTCTTTGATTTAGTTTTATAACCTTTTGTTGGAAATTTTAAACTGCGCAGAGTGGGTATCTTCAAAACTGGTGGATTTAATTTTGCACATAGTTATTCGTACTTTTAATCCCCTGCAGAGAGCGCTGAAGCGAGCTTTTAAAGTTACACTTTACTTATGTGACATGTGGTGGTAATTATGATTATTAAATAAGACCATTCAAAATCTGCACTATTTTCATTGAAATTTGAACGATTTCAACTCCTTATATTATTATTATTGATGAATATAAGTTTTTTTGTTTTTAGTTGACTGATGATTGTATTTGATCAAAGACGTTATTTGTTTACACTGCTAAAAAGTTTAGAAAATTAAACAAATAAAAAAGCAATTAATTTATATGGTAGGTCGAGTAATAGTTTATATGCAGATATTGTGGATGTTAACTGTCACTAGGCTGGTTACCATTAGCAGCTAAAGATTGATTTCAACTTTTCTAATGGCTACCGGTAGCTTTTAGAGCGTATAAGCGATAATCTAATGGCGTCCGGTAGCCATTAGTGAAAACGGTAGCCATAAGCTCGCATATCTCATGAAATGGTAACCATAAGCTCCCGTAACCGTATATATATATATATATATATATATATATATATATATATATATATATATATATATATATATATGTGTATATATGTATATATATACGCACACATCCATACATACATGGCATAAATACATTGGCATAAATAAATTCACATCAGCTACGCAGTCACGACGCGCAGGTAAGAGTTCGATACTTGTAGACAAACCATCAGCGTCCACACACGAGGTGAGAATAGCGGACATAAGGCTAAGTCTGCAAGACACGGAAGTGTCCCAACCAACTTGCATTCAACGACCGCAAGTAACAGTGGACACTCCTACACCCGCCAAACGTAGTCGCGGACAAAATACCGTCCGCGCACAAAGCCGCGTTCACACAGACGAGTATCGTGGGACATTTTCAGATCTTACAGTCTGCGTGTAACTCTAGTAACATAAGGCTCTCTAGCCCAAGGCTAGTTTCTCTTAATTTAAATAATTATTTGTATACTCCCGCAGCCCGTACCAAGTACGGTCTTTACAAAATTTGTTTACTATTTATTAATTCAATATAATTATTTTCTTAGTTGGTGCTAAATGTTAATATCATTTAATTTAAACGTTTATAACTTTTAGTTACAGTTTACTCTGAAATGTTTGTAATTTTAATCCACGTATATATACCCTTAATAAAGTACCATGGCTAATTTGTTTTTCCCTATATTAGTATTGTAATTCTTCTGTATTTCCTTAGCTTACTAACCCTACACAATTATTTGATTATTTTATTGAATTATTTCCTCTAAGCTTTATTATTATCCTTTTTTTTTTGTTCAATTCTATTCGTTGTTTTTTTTGTTCATAGTTGTATCTGTACCCTTTTCCTGTTCGATTTCCGGTATATATCGTTTAAGCTTATTTATATTTACTATCCCTGTTTTATCCCCTTTTTGAATTTTCGCGTTGTGTGTTAAGTGGTTAATAGCTACAATTTCGCACGGGCCCTTATATTCGGGTTTAAACTGGCCGACTTTAGGTTCCTTAAGAATATAAACTTGCATGTTTCGCCAATAGTATTCGCCAGCTATTCTGTTGTATGTTTTGTTTGTTATCTTATGATCACCGATTGATGACTCGTCATATTTTTTGATAAGTCTATATCTGTCCTCGACCTTTGGTACTGGTAAGTTATTTCTAAATAGAACGATCAATACTGCTTTTCCTTTGAAGGTCTTGTTAAACTGCTTAATTACGTGTTCCCAGTCTACGAGCGTAATTATTCCCAAATCTCTGATAAAGCCAAACGTCGTTATTCCGTACTTCCCAGTTAGTAACTGTAGTGTTTTTATACACCCAGCAATATCCGGTCATAAGGGTTTATCGTATAGGTATTTCTTAAAAATTATGCCAAATATGTACGCCTCTCAGTTTTTGTTACGATTATTTCGTCTATGAAACATTGTGTTTCTAAGAGCTCCTCTGCGTGTATATAACGTCTTCAAGACGTTTAGTAACTCTGTGTCAAGGATCATGTCTTCTGCAAGATATAAGCAAGGTTGCATTTATGCGCGAACGGGTGATCATTCAGGATTTGTACCCCAGTAAATAGCTCTTTGTCATTAGGATCTCTTTCCCTCTCTGGTAAATCTTGTTCTAGTCGCGCCTCAACTATTAAATAGCGTGCTATGGCTTCTCTCACGTGAGGGTTTCGTTGGAAGTTTGCAGGTTGTTCTTCCTGCTCTGATTCAGATTCCAATTCTTTGTCAGATTCGTCCTCTATTATCATAAACGGGGTGAAGCGATTTCCCGCTAGGTGTAAATGTATAAACTCCTTACCCTCATTTAGATTAAAGTGACAGTAATCATTTTGGTTATCCGTTTGGAAAAGTATGCATACATTGTATCCAAACTCCTTCAATAATACATATATGAAATCCGCGCCTCTATACTCAACTTCTGATAGCAGGATGCGGCGTGCCTCTTCTGGATCACCAAAAGTTTCTACGTGCGGGCTGCACAAGAGTTTATATCTCAGTTTACTCAGCGTCATTTATAGATTTAAGATTTTTATTATCGAGTTAAATAGGCAGTTTCCTAGTGGCTCCGTTGGTATGTTTCTATCGTGCGTTAGCCGCTTGGATGGCTCTGCGCAATCTTCATGCTGTGAGTACACGCAATACCGTCAAAATCTGTTCCCGTGTATGGTGTCGGGGTAGGCTGAGACCTGGGTGTCGTGCCGATAGTTGCTGCCGTCCAATCGGGAAAGGGCTTTGCGCTGGCTCGATCGTTTATTTGCGGTGTAATGTGATCAAAATCTTTCCTTGGTTTGTAGATGATAAGAGTGTGTTTCAGAGTGCTAGGATGACTATCGCGTGGAGCTAAGGGAATATGTGTGGTAAGAATGGGCTGTGGAGAGTCTATGCTATCGTATGGAGTTTCTGCGCTTGGATTTCTTTTATTGACTTTCTTTTCTTTGGGTATCTGTTAATAAATGAGGGGTTTGGTGCAATAAATAATATCACCCATTGTTCCAATGGACCCTTCGGGTTAGTGTTGTATCTTTATTTAATACTCATCGTTGGAGATTACACTTATATCGTCGGATACGCACAACATGTGCTCAGGCTCACTATATAACCAACTTACGCACTCGGCGGTCGAGCTGCTACTCTGACTCTATACTCACGCTCTCACACTATACCTATAGTTACCGCTACTGCGCGCTAGTCTATCCTGCTTGCTATAGTCGCGCACGCATGCCTGCTTTCATACTCTCTATAGTGTGTACGGATAGTAGCATATAAATTACTTATATCTCAACAATCACGTTGCTACTTTGCGCACCGCTTTTCCGTAAAAATGATTAGAACCTATCTCGTTTACTTATCTCCTTAACGTCTACGGTGAGGCTTGTTATCAGTGGTTCCACGCTCGTCGGTTTATTACCGGGGTCTACATTACGCGGCTCGCTGTCCGTTTTCTGAGGGATTGGCCTTAATGTTTCATGACTGTTTTTACTGCTTGGTGTCAGCCTCGGTGTGAGTGGTTGTGATAAGTCGTGGCGATTCAATGAAGGTTCTTTCTCAATAAGTTTGCGTGATATTTCTATCTCTTGTTCCCGATCTATTTGACCAATTTTAGGAAATAGTGCAAAAAAACTGTTTAATAATAGGATTACTTGCAAAAGTCTCTTGTGCACTAAGTTTTAACTAAGTCGAAAAATTAATGGTGAATGTATTTATTAATCTAACATGAACAAAGTTCAATACACCAATTTTTAATAAAAGCTTTTGAGCAAAAAAATTTGTAGTTTTAAAAATGTATATATATATATATATATATATATATATATATATATATATGTGTGTGTGTGTGTGTGTGTGTGTGTAACGCGCCTGCATTCGTGCACTCGTGCAGACGACGTATACTGCATCTGATTGCGACATTGCACAACCGTGCGCCGAAAATCAGAGCGAGTACTCTGACCTCTGTGTCAGCACTTCTCGTGCGCGTGAATGACGACTGTAAGGCGTTCGCGTCGATCCTTTGTGGCGAATGCTGATTGGATTACCGCGATCTTCTTCATCTAAATTTCATAACCGCGTGAATCGGTACCGAGGCTTTCAAAACCCCGAAGCCTATCCACGCAGTGCCTTTTTGCGTAGTGACTTACGCACTAGCGGCTACAACTGATTCTAAGGTGAAGCGGCAGTGTTTGCTAGTGTTAGTGTTTTGGACAGTGCTAAATCCGTCCAACACCTTGGGAGCGTGCGAAATCCGTTCATTGGCATAGCATACACCGGAGAGCCCTTTGAATACAGATCAGTGCCACAGAGAGAAGTACAAGCTAAGGAGCGTCTTGTGGAATCTCCGGCGTTAGCAAAAGCAGTTGATTATTCTTACTTTAAATTGCCACGTGAACGCGTGTAGATCGTACAGCCAGCATCTGCCACAAAGGGTGATTAGAACCATCTGAAGTGCGCAGGATTACAATAATTGTAAGTTGTTAAGACAAATTATAGGAACATTACAATTAATAGTGTCACAAGCGACTTGCCTGCAACAACCGTAAGTACAGCGGACACTCACACTTCCGCCAAACGCATTCTAGGACAGAATACCGTCCGCACGCAAATACGCGTCCGCGCAGACTAGTAGTGCGGGACGTCCTCAATTCCACAATCTGCGTGTAACTTTAATAACAGAAAAAGCTCTCGAGCCGAAGGCTAGATCTCGCGAATAAATAATTATTTGTAAGACTCGCGCAGCCCGTTTTGGTGATGCACATTTTGCACCAACGTATTATTTCCAATTTCAGAACAGGCGTCAACAACGGGGTGAAGATTTTCCAACATTAGCTGCTGATCTTATGAGATTAGCTGGTTTGATTTATCCTGATTGTCCTTTTAAAACTCAAGATAAAATCGTTTGTGCTCAATTTGTAATTGCTATTTCCGACATTCAATTCGGAAAATTCTTCAATTTGAAGAGAATCAATTCTTTCTAATTGAAGAATTATCCGAATTGAATTGTCGAAAATAGCAATTGGCAAGGGGGAATCTGGCAAGAGCTATGGAAGTTAAAGTTATCGAAGATCAGGACAAGGGACTTCAACATCTAGCTCAGAGAAATAATTATACCTCTTCATCATTTCCAAAGAGTATTAGTTCGTCATCTCAGCCGTCAGGCAGACAGAATTTTCAAGATTTTGTAAAAGGAATAGAGTGTTGGAATTGTGGTAAAAAAGGACATTTCAGATCTAATTGTCCGACTTTGTCAACACATCAGGAAAACTAGGTTATGTTAAGCTTTCTGGAGCGAGTTTAACTGAACTTGACAAGACTCCAACAAACTCCCACTCTTATCGAATTGATTGCCATATTGGAAGAATTAATAGGAACTCTAATAAATTTTATTTTGATGGTTTAATTAATGACAAAGCTTGTAATTTTAAAGTAGATTCTGGTTCTGATGTGACTATTATAAATCCAAAATTTGTTGAGTCAAAAGATATGAGAATTCCTATTAATTTTACAACACTTAAGTATCCAACTGGAGAAAAGGTACCAGTTGAATTTTTGATTTCAGCGTCGTTAAAATTGGGTGATCATGTAGCTAATTTAAATGTTTTTGTCGGAAATATTATTGATGATTGTATACTTGGAAGTGATTTTCTTGATGCAACTGGTATTACAGATTTGATTACTAAAATTATTTTAAATACTCCAAGTTCAATCATGAATAAACAAATTTCAAGAATAGTCGATTTTAGTAAGGTTGTACCAGGCTCATTGCAAGACATTTTTGACAAGAACTCAGAGAACTTGGATCAAAATCAACGTCGGTAGTTTGCGGATCTTCTACACGAATTTGAAGAAATTTTTCAAGATGATGACGTTACTGGAAAATGTAATTTGGTTGAACACAGAATTTAATTACTCCGTAATAAACCAATTAAACAACCTATTCGAAGACCCCCTATACATCAAATTAAGGAATTAGATGAATGTATTGCTGAGATGCATTCTCAAGGAGTCATAGAAGAATCCGATAGTTCGCATTGCTCACCTGTAGTTCCCAAGAAGAAGAGGGATGGAAAAATTCGTTTTTGTATTAACTTCCAAAAAATTAATGCAATTACGATTAAAGATTCGTACCCTTTACCAAGAGTTGATGATACTCTTGATAAACTTGCAGGATATAAATGGTTTTGTACATTGGACTTCAAGAGTGGATACTGGCAAATCAAGATTCGGACAGAGGATAGGAAAATCACAGCTTTCTCAATTGGAAAAGGTTTATGGAAATTTAAGGTTATGCCATTCGGATTATGCAATGCACCGGCGACTTTTCAACGTTTGATGGAAAAGTTACTCAGAGATTATCTCTCAAAATTCTGTTTAGTTATTTAGATGATGCCATGGTATTAGGAAAGTCATTTAATGAAATTATCCAATTTAAAAAAGGTATTTGTTCGTTTTCAAGTAGCAGGTTTACGTCTAAATAAAAAGAAATGTGTTTTCTTCAGCAAGTCGAATATTTAGGATACATTGTTTCTAAAAAAGGAAAATCAGCTGATCCAAAGAAAATTCAATCTGTTGGAAATTGGCCAATTCCTCATAACAAAAAGGCTGTGTTGAGTTTTGTGAATTTCTGTGGTTATTATAGGCGTCTTATTAAAGGATTTGCTGATATAGCAAAACCTTTGTATAAATTAACTGAAAAATCGACTAAGTTCATATGGTCAGAAGATTGTCAAAAAGCCTTTTCAAAATTAAAAGAGGTTCTTACAAAACCTCCAATTTTGGCATTTCCTTCTCTTTCTTCTGAATTTATTTCAGATACTGATGCTTCTGATCATGGAATTGGGTCGGTTCTTTCTCAGAAGCAAGATGGAATCGAACGTGTCATAGGTTATTATAGTAGAGTCCTTTCTAAACCGGAGAGAAATTATTGCGTCACTCGACGTGAACTCCTCGCTATTATAGAATCATTAAAACATTGTCATCATTACCTTATCGGTAAACCTTTCATCATTAGGACTGATCATTTCTCTTTGACTTAGTTCTTATCGTTTAAAGAACTATATGGACAATTAGCTCGTTGGTTAGGGAAATTGGATCAGTATGACTACAAAATTATTCACAGGAAAGGTTGAAACGACTTTCAAGACGCTCTTGTGAAGATTTTTCATGTTAATATTGTTCTAGAGTAGAAAAAAAAATTCAATGAAGAGACTATTTGCCGTATTATTTTTGAAGAAAATACATCGGAAGATTGGAAGAAGAGTCAAGCAGAAGATGAGGCTATTTCTTTTATTTGTCAAACGAAGGAATTACAGAATAAACCAGCATGGCAAGAAATTTTTTCGATGGATGAATTCACTAAAATCTATTGTTCACAATGGGATTCGTTAGTGTTGATTAATGGAATTTTGTATAGAGAATGGGTGTCAACAAATTTAGATCACAAAATTCGTCAATTGGTAGTTCCTATAGATAAAATTAAAGATATTTTAGAAGAAGCGCATGAATCACCATCTGGAGGACATTTCGGAGTAAACAAAACTTTAGATAAAATTAGAAAAAGATTTTATTGGGCTACTTGCAAGAGAGATGTAGAAAATTGGTGTAAATCCTGTGAAGTTTGTATTGCAAAGAAAGGTCCTCCAGATAAAGGTCATGGTGAGATGAAGATTTACAATTCAGGAGTTCCATTCGAACAATTTCAAATGGATATTTTAGGTCCCTTTTCACTTTCTTCTTTAGGCAATAAATATAGGCAATACCTCTTAGTTGTGTCAGATTGTTTCTCGAAGTGGATTGAAGCTTTTCCGCTCTCTAATATGAGAACAAAAACCATTGCTGAGATTTTCGTTGATCAGATTGTCTGTGGGTATGGGGTACCTTTAGAAGTAAATACTGTTCAAGGAACAAATTTCGATTCGAAATTGATTAAAAATTTGTCTGAGTTGTTAGGAATTAAAAAGGACAAGAACATCACCAATACACCCACAATCAAACGGACAAGTAGAAAGACAACACCAAACACTACTCCACTATCTCACAAAATACATACACGACAATCAGAAAGACTGGGATCGCAGGGTTTCACTATTTCTGTTAGCTTAAAGGTCCTCCAAACATGTGACGACCGGAGCTACTCCAGCTGAGATGTACACCGGTTTTGATTTGAGGCTTCCTTTGGACTTAATTCGAGGGTGTCTACCACAGGAGGTCGAGATTACAGGAGACGGAGACTACGTACACAGGCTTCGGAGGAAACTCAGCGAGATCCATTAAATAGCACGAGACCGGATTAACTTACAATCGGAAAAGACGAAGGCTTGGTACGACAAACGAGCTCTCAACGTTGAATATTCCCAAGAACAAAAAGTTTGGTTCTTCAACCCTCGAAGAACTAAAGGAAAAGCACCAAAACTACAGTCAAATTGGGAAGGACCTTGGGAGGTTGTGAGAAAAATCAATGACGTCGCCTATTCTATTCGTCGTTCACCAAGACATAAATCCAACATAGTCAACATCAATCGTCTTGGGACTTACACTGAGAGAGATATCCATCAATGAAGACTGCTCTGCTCACGGTTCTTTTGAGCTGTGTTTTTCCCGTGGGCGTGAAGGTAAATACCGGAGCAGGGACTTGAGGTGAGATTCCACGGCATGTCAATTTCCCCCCTCTTGTCTGAAGATCGATTTCGACCGACCCTATGATGAGAAAATAAGAAGGATGATTGAAGTAGACTGTTCAAGAGACGGGTCCGTCTTAGTCCTGTTAAGTGATGATTGGAATGACGTCTGTAAGCATTGCTCGGTAACTTGATGCCTAGGATGGGTCAAGGTAGAGGATGTTGATATCAGTTCCTGTAAGTCATCATTGGATTGTAAGAGGATCAACCCGCTTGAAGGATGGATGGTAGTAGTATATGGGCTGGTATGGAGAGACGTGGCCTAGACTGAAATCACCAATACCGTGGCTGGCGCCAGTTGTTTATGTAGACAGAAGCCCATGTTTAAATCAACAGTAGCTGATAAGGTTAATAAACATAATTCACGACCGCTACTGTCATAAACAAAAAGTCTGTCATCGATTGGTGACTTTTATTTGTTTATTTATAAAGAATTATAAACAATTATTAAATAAAAGCTATATCACGCATACGATGCCAGCGCTCCCCCTTTTACCCCAAGCAGATCCGTGCGCGACTCTCTCTCTCTCTCTCTCTCTCTCTCTCTCTCTCTCTCTCTCTCTCTCTCTCTCTCTCTCTCTCTCGCTGTCTACTCCATACCGGACCCGAGCTCGAACGCACGTGCGCGACTTTCGCTATACCAGCCCGTAACCCCCCTCTCCTTTTACACTATAGTAGCCCCGAGTCTGACGCGGTGGCTCTCTCTCTCTCTCTCTCTCTCTCTCTCTCTCTTTCGCTTTCAACTCCATACCGGCCCCGAGCTCGAACGCACGTGCGCGACTCTCGCTATACCAGCCCGTAGCCCGTAGAGTTCTGACGCGGTGGCTCCCGCCGCTGCTTTACCAGACTCGCTTCTCTCTCTCTCCCCTCTCTACGCCATACTCGCGCGCGTCCACCTAAGCCGCCGTTTACCTGTCGCTCGCGTATACCTGCTGTTTGGCTTTCATTGCCCTAGCGCCGGCTCTGATCCTTTCTGCGCTGTAAAGAGAGAGATTGTTCCACGTATATAATTTATATAGTGGCCCTGAAAAGGGCATAATATGCATCGCACGAGGGTACGGTGCGCAATTCGTTTTACAACGGCTTGTCGAACGTAAAATAAATTGCGCGCCAAGCATCATACTGAATGGTCAGAAAATACTGTGCATCCGGTATGGACGCACAAAGTTCGACGATAGTCTCAGCTATTTTCAAATGAAGTTGGCCGCGTTGCCTGCTACATTTGGTTTAGGTGAGACGAAAAAATGCTGTTTTCTGCATCTATTTAAAACCTCGGCTAACGCCGAATACCGTGGCGCCATACCGGATGCGCACTATTATTCGCCCGACACTATGTCATCGAGCGAGCACGAGCAGTTCTTGCTGTAGCACAGCGAGATGCTCGTATCACTCGTATCTTTTTCTCGATCTAACTCAAGCGGCCGTGGACGAGTATATTCCCAAGCGACGATATTCAGTACGCCTACGTGCCGAAATGCAAATGCGGTAAAAAGTGAAAATACAAAATAGGTGTGCAGAGCTCTCTGCATAGACAGTAGGCGAGAAGCTATGGCGCCAACAACATCGAAGAAGAAACAGGCTAGCTGTTGTATACCCGTGGCTACGATCGACACCAAGCATTTCAACAGAAAATGAGTAGCTGTACTGAACGCTCTTTGTCACACGGACGGCCAACAACGTACGGCTCTTTTACGCACAGCCAATAAGAGACTCGTGCGTTGCATATGCGAGTGTGCTTTGAATATCTTGCAAGGTGTGATCA
The DNA here is from genome assembly GCF_009193385.2 of Nasonia vitripennis. Lineage (NCBI taxonomy): Eukaryota > Metazoa > Arthropoda > Insecta > Hymenoptera > Pteromalidae > Nasonia > Nasonia vitripennis. The sequence continues at coordinate 977,737 of NW_022279625.1, read as the reverse complement.
AAATCAAAGACTCGCATAAACGACGACTAAAAAAGCACAAAAACGCTGAGAAAATTGACGATTTGCAATAATAAGAAATCTGTCAGCGATTGGTAGAAGAAGAAAATAGTTCTCGTACAGCACGGTGGTGCTTTTTTGCCGCTTCTACTCGCACCTATTACCGGGGCTCTTGTTTTGAAGTTATTTAATTCAAAGTCAGCAGCAGCGAAAGACTAAAATGGATCGTGCGAGAAAAATGATTATCGTGCCCGAAGATATGTTTTCGCGCATGCAAAACGTTCAGCCAGCAGCAGCAGCAGCACCGCCAGTAGTAAACGAGTCGTGTGAAAACTCTGTTCAAACATGCGGCGACAATCTCTCGAGACTCTATTCCGAGATGCACACAATTCTACATTCGCATAAATTTACAGATGAGCGTGAAAAATGTCAAAACTATTTACAAGTACTGCGGCGATATCTGTTTTTAAAAGATTCCGACCGTCACACTGAACACGATTACGAGCGCGACTTCGACGAAATAGAGGCCACATCGGCACCAATGACTGAAGAAATTATACTCGACAGCGTGCCCAAGAGTTACGCTCAAAAAACACGCCTTCTGCTGAAACACTGGAAAACCGTTGCCGGCGATCATCTCAAGTGGGATAGCACTGACAGAGTCAGTATAAACGGCCGGCCCATACAAGATTCCAACATTATAGTACTGATTAGCGACGTTGTAGCACGCAGGAAAAAAACACTGGATCAGTCGGAAGTGCCCGTCGGCCGTTTACCTTTTGCCAAATTCATCAAGACAGTCGACACACCGATAAAGCTGAATGCAAACCCGGAAGTAGTGATAATTGGTAAAAATTTGACAGAGCCGAATAATACAGCGAAACGACGACTGCCTAGTAAAGAGAGCATCGACGCGTTGATGGAAATACACAACGCTAGCAGCAGCGAATCACCGGCATCGCCTGCTTTGACGAGAAATCGAGCAAAGAACAAGTGGCTACGTCTCGCAAACTTTTAAGCATGTCGTCGTCGTCGTCGTACGAGCAGCAATACTACGATATCTCGCACGAGGCAGGTTACGCGGGTGCGCGCAATCTCGTGCGTGTAAATCGAAAAGGCAAATTATTTAGCGCGACTGACACGCGAGAGAAAGAACGTATATACGATTGGCTTACAATTAGTAATCAAGACGCCTATACTCTTCACAGACCCGTTAAGCGTAAATTTCCGCGATTAAGTTACGATGTGAGCAACATTGACGACGTATGGGAGTACGATTTGCTTCAATTAACCACGATCAAAGAGCACAACGACGGATACTGTTACCTACTCGTAGTGGTGGATGTATTGAGTAAACACGACAATCCGACAAGGGTAAGGAGTTTGTAGGCTCGACGTTTCAGGAATTTTTGAAAAAAACGCGACATCAAATTCCGTACAGCTCGAAACCCCGATATCAAAGCGGCTGTGGTGGAAAAACTAAACCGTACTGTACGCGAACGAATGTGGCGATACTTTTCTCACAATAACACGCAACGTTACATCGACGTGGTGCAGAAAATCATCGAGGCTTACAATCATACGCAACACAGCGGTACAAAGATGCGCCCCTGTGACGTGAGCATCTACAATGCAGCGAAAGCGCGCGAAAATTTAGCGAAAAGAGCTCGTCTGCAATCGACTTACAAGAATCGCGAAAATATGGCGTCAGGTGTAATCAATAAATACAAGCCCGGATCTTACGTACGCATTAGTCGCACGAAAAACTTCCGAGAAGGGATAGGAAAAAAATTTTAGCGAGGAAGTTTTCAAGATTAAGCGCATATCCAACAGACAGCAGTTACCAACGTTTATCCTGGAAGATTTGAACGACGAAGAGATTGACGGCTTTTTCTATCTCGAGGAGCTCGCTCACGTTGGCACAAAACGCATGTCGGACGCTGCTGAGCAATTCAAAATAGAACGCGTAATTCGTACAAAGGGTCGTGGCTCGAAGAAGTAGCTACTCGTCAAGTGGGCTGGCTATCCGGACAAATTCAACTCGTGGATCAAAGACTCAGAAGTACAAAAAATTGTAAAATGGACCAGAACGATTTTTACCTAGTTTTGCCTAGCAGCAGCAGTATGACGTACTACAACGAAAACGCCACCAGCTGCTTTACAACGCAGCTCTCGCGCGAGCTCAGACTCAGCGGGAATTGGTCCGTTGCGCTCGTCGAAATTCACGTGCCGAGCACTGTCACGCACATTCAAAAATCGGACGCCTTTTATACGTTTAAACAGTCGGAAAAGGCAAAGTAGGAAACGCATTTTTTCCGCACGGTATTTACGACAAGATCGAGCAACTAGCCAACGAAATAAATAAATCAGCCGCCTTTCACGATCATCTGCGTCTCGAAGTTGCACCCTTTCAAAAGGGCTACTACATGCTACAGCGCAAGTGTGCCTGTGTTGATCAGCATCAGACAACGTTTAACGAAAAAACGCCGAGACTTGGCGAAAAAACGGTACCTTTGTCACATCGTCAATGGGCAGTGTAGTCGCGCTAGGAAACAGACCAGCATCGCTTTCCCGAGATATTCCCTATGATCGTGAACAAAGGGCTGGAAAATCGCAAATATTTTACACAGAATCGACGATACTTTGACATGATTGGAAATCTACATCACGACCTCTTTAATCAGGATAAAATGATGATTAATGACGTAGAAATGCGCGTAGGTCTAGTGAGGAGTAAGGATGCTTTTTGTCTGATGGACCCGACAGCCGATGGAAAATTCAAACTCAGCATCAAAGAAGCTACACTCATAGTTCGCAGAGTAAAAATCAGTTCTGGAGTTTTACTGGCTCATGCGCAAGCGTTATCGAAAACCACGGCTAAATATCCCATAACGAGAGTCGAAGTTAAGTCGTTTACTCTTCACTCGAGAATATTGGGCGATTTGATCGACAACGTTATACGCGGTCAGTTGCCGAAGAGAATAATCTTGGGCTTTGTGGAAAACAAAGCATTCAACAGAAACCGCGCGTTAAATCCTTTTAATTTTCAACACTTCTCTATAAATTATATTTCTCTCTACGTCGATGGCGTACAAATTCCAAGCAAATCTTTGCAGCCACGTTTCACGGGTCTCGACAAATTATACATTGACGCTTTTCAAACATTTTACACGGGCACAGGCGTGCATTTTCTCAACGAAGGTTTTGGTATCAATCGCTACAATTATTACAAAGGCAATTTTTTGACGGCCTTCGATCTCACTCCTGATTTATCGGCACACTGTGCCACACATTGGATTCTCGTGCGCTCGGGTAGCATACGCATAGAAGTGAGATTTCAGACGGCTCTTCTCACTGCTATCAACTGAATCGTATACGCAGAGTACGACAAAGTTCTGGAAATCGACTCTAGTCGCCAAATCGTAACAGATTTTAGCGCTTGATGCTCATGCCAATAAGGCGAGCGCGCTGACAGTCTGCAGTTAGTCTCCCTCTCGAAACAGCCAGCACCTAACGTACTCGAGCAGCAACAGCATCATCATCATCATGACGGACTACGTGATCGATATTCAAGGCTTTCTGGATATAAATAAAAAATTTTATTCCCAAAGAAGTCGGAGTTTTATCTCTCCAGAGCCGTATAGTTGGTCATTGGATCATTCGCGCGCCGTGCAGTTTTACCGAATTACTCGCGGATATGCAGCAGACGAATAATTACTGCACTCTCGATGTACTCGAGTGGCACGGCGGAGATATCTCCTTCAAGAATCTGCGTTGTAATCTGTGCAACTTGGTGAACGTCTTGATGTGCACCAGCCACGGTATCAAGAAATTTGAGAACAAGAAAAATGTTTGCGCACTGCGTCGAGCCTATCAAATCAGAAGGTGGATACACTCAATCGTTGCCAGTCCTCATCGAAGCGGCCCGTACGACATAAATAGCCAAGTAATGTACCAAGCTATATTAGATGCTGATGGAGAGATTTCGTGCTAGCGATGTTGTGGACGGAATTAAAAAAGAAGCTGACGACAAAAAAGACGGTGCGGTAGAAGAAGAGTACGTAGATGCACCATCAACATTAATATGCGTCAAATAATCACATCTATTAGAGGATTAAAAGCCGATTCAATAGGAGTTTACGCTGCTAATCACGTTCCGAAATTTCTATCCACACCGACAGCTATTGTAATGAATCTCGACACGTCCGATCAGCCAGGATCACACTGGGTTGCCATCTTCGTAGATAAAAATGGATACGGAATTTACTTTGACAGCCACGGAGTTGCACCCGTATCAAAGCATCATCTTGATCGACTCGGAAACAACTGCACGCGATTCGACTGGAATAAAAAACAAGTGCAGAGCGTCGACTCTAAAGTATGTGGCGAGCACTGCATTATGTTTCTGTATCATATGTGTAGTGGCATTTCTCTGCGAAAATATCGTTTTTTCATCAGACTTTGTCAAGAATGACGCATTAGCCGGTAAGTTTTATCGAAGGTTCATGAGAAGAATGCAAAATAAAACAATGCGTCATCGTCATCATCGAGTCAACGCATTCCCACGCACGAGTTCTACAGGACGGGGTTACTGTAATCAGATCTGCACAACCAAGACCGGATGTTTGTTATCTGAGCAGATAGACGTGTCTCGTTTCACTATGGAATGTAAATACTGTAACGGCCGTTTCTAGAAAGAACTTCGACTCGTTGACGCTCGCTCTTTGTCGTCCCATTCTTTATAAAGGTGTCAAAGCGCAGTCGCCGCCATCAGTCGTAAGAACACTCTCGTCAAGTAGACCTCGTGTGTAAAAATCTTTGCAATGGATTCAGCAGCAGCACCAAGTGCCGAGTCTTGGAAAAATAAGCTGATCACCTGCAACTTGTTGTACTCGACGACGTACGCGCTCAACAAATCAAACTGCAAGCGTGCAACCAAAGGTCTAGACTATTACGGCGATTACTACAGAGCAGTGTTAAAAATTTGTGCCACTGGATCGCCAGCCAAATATGTGACACTCGACACACACAGCTGGGAAGTGATCAAAGATCAGATGGAGGCTATGGATGCATATCTGAATCACTCCTTCACATTCTACCAGGATTTTAGAAATCCTAGCAAGATCCTCCTTCCAAATCACGATGTCAAATTCACAAACAGCTTCGGAGCAAGGGCGATCGGCATCGACGAGAGGCTAACACCAACATCAGCACCTACAGCAGAAATGACAATCCACAACGGTCAGCAGTTCATCAGCAGTGTCGGCGGCGGCGGCCATGACGAGGAAACACAACACCATCCACCTGCATAGCCTGCGTGCAAGAAGCAGAAAAAGTACGAGAGCCCGCCTAGTGTAATTATGCATCAACAAACGTTCGCTGGCTTAAGACAGGTAAAAGAGTGCATCGATTTGCGTTTTAAACAGCTCGAGGAGCTTTCGGAATTAGTTAATCGCGGCGTGGACTCAATTTTAGATTATATAAAAGACGCTTTGAAAAGAGAAGAGGCTGAACTATGTCGTGAAATTCTGAAAAATGTAAACTCGTTCAAACAATATTACGCCCTTCATAAATATAAATCGACGAAATTGTTAAGACAAACTTAAATTTCGCCACTGTAAGCGTCGACGTTTTAGATGTACTTTTAACAGAAATCTATGCGTTTGGCTTAGCCAGAATCGCAAAAGATGTGTACGACGTTATGTTTCGCTATACCTTTTTTTATTCATCTCCTATCGTTAGTTTCTAAGCTGTAAATATGCTTTATTGTTCTACGCACACACACACACACACGCGCGCGCATAAATATATCATGTATTCAATTTTTGCTGTTTTATTAAATAAATATAAGATTGTATGAAACAAAAATTACTCTATTTTAATGTGTACAAATCCCATCAATAAACCCCAAAGCTGAAATTTAGAGTAGGCTTTGCGGCACCGTCTAGGAGGAAATCATACATGTTACATATTATTACAGCGCAGAAAGGATCAGAGTCGGCGGTAGGGCAATAAAAGCCAAACAGCAGGTATACGCGAGAGACAGGTTTCACTTCCACTTTTCACTCAACGAAGATGCATTTGAATTTGCGTCGAAGAACAATTCATTATAGTTTTGATTCTCTGGCAACAAAACTATTCAAAATTTTCCAAAATTCCACACCATCTATTTAAGTATTCAATTCTATCGGTTGTTCTCGAGACAGCCACATTTTTCTAATTGATCAAGTATATAACTTAACTTAGGTTAAGTAAGCTCTTTATTAAACAAAAAATGTGCTTCATTATGATTAAATATAATAAACTTGAATTTGGTTGATTGATCTCAGTTATTTTTTATCTGTTATTTTGTTCGCTCGCCTAACCTTTTTTTTTAAAAGTTAATTTTCTTTTTTATGTTATTGAAGGCGTGTTTTAAAAAAGTTAAGAAAAATGTGTAGAAATTCGAAGATAGCTGTTTTGATTAGAAACAAACTAGTGAACGTAGAAGACAGAATTTATAAAATGAAGAAAACGGCTTTGAATTATGAAAAAACTGTTGTCTTCACTGATTAATAGTTATTGTCTGTTGTATTCATTTTTTGATTTATTTTCTCAATTGTAAAATTTTACACCTGAAAAAAAAGAAATCCAACTGAAGTATCTAGCAAACTAAATAAAACTGAAGACAACAAAAGATTACTGTTATCTGTGTCTCAATTCCGACATTTTTCTGCTATCAACTGCAGTTCATAACGTTTTTTTCCATTGTTTCTTTTTCTTTTTCGTTAGGAATTGAAGATATCGTTATTATTTAATATAAAAGTAAATATCGTATTATGTATTATATTTTAGTACAGAATATAAATGTTATGATTATTATAATCGCACAATTTACATTATTTTATAAATGTAAATAAAAAAAAGTTTAATTAATAATATTTTTTTGTTAGATTTTGTTAATATAATTAATACTGTCATCAAATAATTACAAAGAGTTAGAACATTTTTTAATATTCAAAATTTATTTATATTTTATTCTATAATTTCAAAGCCGGTCCTGTGTACTAGCTATAACTACTTTTATAGAATGTTGGCTGTATTGAATATATTCCTTTATACTTGACGGTAATTAATTCTTATGAAATGTTTTCGAAGTCATGCTTTTGATTGGTTAGAATTTATCAATCTGGCAATCTTATTGGAGCATTTCAAAAACGTTCCATAATAATTAACTACCATCGAGTGTACATCTAATATTTAACAGTATATTTAATAATGACACGGCAAATAATTAAGAGGATGTCCGCGCAAAAGCTGCGCAAATCTACCACGGAGTATTTTGTATTTTTAAACTTCTAGAAAAACAGAAAGTCCGATCGAATTTTTTTTCCGGTAGAACGATTCATTAAGCTCAACACTACGGCGCTACATACTCGGTTTTTCATTTGCAAGCTTTATTTAAAAAGTTTTATGTAATAGAAAAACAGTGTTTTTTGAGACGACATCCCCTTAAATATCATAATAATTAATTTGTTAATCGCGAGCGAAGCGAGCGTTTTTTGCTAGTATAGTATTAAATTTTTAATACTTTTAAAAAGTTCGGAAATCTTTTAAAGAATTAAATTTTTCTTAAAATCTTAAAAGGTAACGGTTTGGCAAGTATAAATTGGTTTTGATTCATTTTTATATTTCTAATGATATATTTTGGTAACCGAAATAATTCTCTGAAGTGACAATCCGTTACCAAAAAAAGGAGTGAAATCAAAAAGTAAAATGTCAATTATTTATTTTGAATAAAATATTAAATTTTCGTTTAGTACAATTAGTTATTTTTTAATCTTTTCTTAATGTCATTATTAATTAGCTATTTCAAACTATAATTCTCAAAAGTGTTGATATACATTTTTTTAGATTATTTCAAGTTATGAAATTTTTAATTTGTAACGTTGCGGCTAAAGAAGCGCGAAATCGGGCAAAATGTGTCCCACCAAGCTTACGGTCCAACGCGCAAAGCTAATATGTTGACAAAAGGATCGTCGAGTGACGACCAGGAATTCACCTCGGCTGATCAGCATCTCCATCTTGATGGACCGCGGAGGGTGGCGGAGCCCTTCTGTGCTCTGCTTATTCATGAATGGAAGCAAGGGTTTTAGCATGCACAATAATAATAACACTCTAATAATTAGAGAACCTTTGGGCTTCATCTGCCCTCAGAACATTTATTCACTCAAAATAACAATACGCACTATGTGCGATCGTGTGTGCGTGTGTTGTGCGTCGAGACGATCATCGAGATTTTAACCGAGAAAGAGAGAGAGATAGATAGGCTATTCGCCGACACAGGACGGACTCACGGGTTTGCCGATGAACGTCGCGCCACTGCTGCTTGATAGGCTGGCTGCTCTGGGTTTTACCTCGCCGGCGCCGTTGTCTGATCGGCGGCCCACCGAACTCCTGCTCGTGGCGTTGGTGAGTGCTGCAGGCACTGGGTTGCCTTAGCCTGGGCACGGTGACGTGGTCCTCGGCCTGAAGGTCTGATCTGGAGCCGCGCTCTTGGAGTTGAGCGTCTCCGTCGGCTGGCCGGCTTCTCTGGCTGCCGGCCACGTGTGGTCGCTACTAGAGTCGGTAGTCGATAAATCGAGTCGCGCTTCTCTCTGCCTCGATAGTCGTCTCCATACTTATCTGTATGTGTGTGTGCGCGCTTTGCGCGTGTGTATGTTCTAGGCTTATGCCGAGCCGTTGTGAGAGCATATGCACTGACACAAATTTTTGTAAAATAATTTTTTTTTATGTGACCATCAAACTATTGAGCTACGGGTCCGTTAAGTATATGTTTATAGTAATTTGGAATACCGCCAGTAAATTAACAATGCCGTTAAGAGAAGATTAAAAAATTACTGATTGTACAAAACAAAAATTCAATATTGCATTATAATAAATAATTGACATTTTACTTTTTGATTTCACTACTTTTTTTGGTTACGGTTCGTCACGGTTACCGAAATATATCATTAGAAATATACAACAAATACGAGTCCAACATGGCGGGAGTGCGGATGCCCCCTGATAAGTGTGTCTCAAATTTTGCTTGTCACAGCCAGAAAACATATCATTTCAGTTGTTTAGCACAAAAAACAACTGACATCACATTTATTTAAGTGGAAACCTAGTGTGTCCAGAAACAGAAACTTAACCTCAAAAATAGTTGAGGAAGTTTTAAACGATGAAACAAGATTCCTGATTGCACAAATTAAACTGAATAAAACATAAGAAGTAAGGATGTAGATGTTGTAATTATATCACGGTACCCTTAACGCATATTTTTATTTTATGCATTAAAAAAGCTATATGGCCAGATGCACTAAAAAAAGCCAAAATCATTCCAATATATAAAGCAGGGAAAAAACATAACATTACCAATTATAGGCCCATCTCCATCATATATAATGTTGCTAAAGTTTTCGAAAGAATTATCTATAAAAGGCTATATGATTTTATCCAAAAAATGACATAATTATCAAAAATATTGGCTCAAAAAATGCTTTGAACTATATCACGCAAATATTGTACAATAACGTAGATAAAACGATACCAACAATAGTCATTTTTCTTGACTTGGCTAAAGCTTTTAATACAGTCGACCATAAGTTGTTATTAGATAAACTGTATTATATTGGTATTAGAGGACAGACGTTGGATTTTCTTCGAAGCTATTTAAATAACAGATATCAAACGGTTAAAATTGACGGTGTAGAAAGTGATAGTTTACTAATAAGTATAGGTGTTCCATGTTGTACGATCCTGGGACCACTCCTATTTATTTTATACATAAATGATGTTTTGAAGGAGATTCCACTAGAATCAATACTATCGTACGCAGATGATACTGTAATAATAGAAACAGGTAATAGGTAGATAGAGGCACAAAAAAATACGAATGAGTTTCTTACTGTGATATACAAATGGTTGGTGGTAAATAAGTTATCTCTGAACGTGGATAAAACAGTTTGTATGACATTTGGAAGCTATTGCGACAGTGTACTGAAGCATATAGATGTAAAAATTCAGAATAGAAAGATAGCTAGAGTTGAGAATTACTTGGGAATTATCATTGCGACTTCAATCTAAAATGAGATAAACACATCCAATACATAATAAAAAAACAAAGTATCTACATTTTTCACAAACGATCACACACTATGTCAACAGAAACACTAAGAATGATATACTATACATTCTTCCATAGCATAATCAGCTATGGATTAGTAGCCTGGGGTGGTGCCTATAGAAATAACCGTGATTTATTGCAAAGTTTACAGAGGAAAATTCTCAAGATTATCAATAAAAATAATTTTAGTATACAAGATAGTCCATTAAACCTAGAGCAACTATCTAATTTTGAATCCCTTAAAATCCATTATCATGATCACAAAATTCCAAATGTCTACAAGTGTGACTAGGAAAAAAAGCTTAATTATACCAAAGAGCAAAAAGCGAGTAAGTGATAAAAACAATTATAATAATGCTAATATAACTTATAATTCACTACCAAATGAGCCCAAGGATTAGATTAGATTAGATTAGATTAATTGCTCTTTATTTTTGTACATTTTGTTGTACATATAACAAATATAGTGTATTATGATAAAGGAATAAATAAAATTTGTGTAAGGGTATATAGTATAAGGTGTGTGTGATGTTGAGAGATGACATGAGATGAAAGAGAATGTATGTATGTTTGTGCGATGTTTATGTGTTTTCCAAATTAAAGAAATAATTTTTGGCTGCTTGTTTGAAGTGTGATATGGATAGTGTGTCGCGAAGTTGAGATGGAAGGCTGTTCCAGAGGTAGGAGGCGCTGATGAAAAATGAATTCCTCAGCGTCTCCGTCTTGAAGGACGGGATGTCCAGTGGAGTCACCTCGCCCCTGACAGGCCTGAGTGCGACGTGGAAGTCAAAATAGGCTAGTAGATAAGCTGGTATTGAGGTGTTGAAAATTTTTCTAAGAAAACAGGCCATGAAGTACTTCCTACGTCCGGCGGTGATGAGCCATTGCAACTCACGCCTGTAAGGGGAGATGTGCTCGTCCCTCTTTACACCATAGATGTATCGGATTCCCGTATTGACAAGCCTCTGCAGTTTTAAGTCAAGCTCTTGAGTCAGGTCGCAGTAAACAAGTGAGCAGTAGTCGATGAGGGGAAATAGGAGTGCTTGCACCAAATGTTGGCGCAACCTGAGGCTAGTGCTCTTCCGAAAGAAATATAGCCGATACATTAAAGAGTGAGCACGTTTACAAGTTTGTGTAACGTGCTCTTTCCACGTAAGTTTTGAGTCAAGCACCAGCCCCAGGTTGCGCACAGATGATTCAAAGTTGACCTGGGCCCCCCCTATATTTATATAGGTGTTAGCAGTAGAAGGTAGAGCATTGATATAGTAGGGTGAGCCCAGGACGATCGCCTTAGTCTTACTAACATTCAGCTTAAGTCTGTTTAGTGCTGCCCAGCCCATTATCCTCTCGGCGTTAGCACTCATCTTGTCAGAACAGGAATCGAGCTCCTCAAGGGGGCATTGACAGTAGATTTGCAGATCATCCGCGTAGACTAGATGGGATACATCTGAGTCAAGGCAGAGGCCAATGTCATTGATGTATAACGCGAACAATAAGGGGCCCAAGACTGACCCCTGTGGGACACCGGTGTTTAGTGGTAGGAATGTAGAGAGTTCGTTGTTGTCACCAATGACGGCCTGTTCTCTACCAGAAAGGTAAGATGCAAGCCAGCGGATAACCTGCTTGGAGAAGCCGAAGGAGGGTAGCTTTCTGAGTAGCCTGACGTGACACACTGTATCAAACGCCTTGCTAAAATCAAAAAGAAGCAGAAGGGTGACCTTCTTCCTGTCCATTCCAAGCCTGACATCATCAGTCAGCTTAATCAAGCCGGACTGCGTGCTGTGGCCAGTGCGAAAACCAGTTTGGAAACTATCAAGATAGAGTCTAGTTTCAAGGTATTCAGAGATTTGATTGTGCACCAGCCACTCCAGCGCCTTGGATAGAAAGCAAAGTAGGGAAATCGGTCGGTAGTCAGTTACAGCTGTAGGAGAGTTGATCTTGTTTAATGCTCTTACGAGCGATGATTTCCAGGCAGAGGGAAAGCATGCCTCACTCAAAGACAGGTTGAAAATTTGACAGATTAAAGGAGTGAGTATTGGTAGTGCTTTAGAGATTACAACCTGTGGGATGCCATCGCTTCCCCTGGCCTGGGTATTGAAATGTGAAACTGCAGCTAACACGTCCGATTCTGTGATGGCCCTGAAGATAAAGTGTTCAGGGAGGTCTAGACTCTCGAGGGTCCGCAGATACTCCTCGACAGATGGAGCTTGAGGGACATTTGAGATGGAACTGAAGTGTTCGTTGAGAGCATCTGGAGAGAACCGAGCAGGTGGAGAAGATTTAGAGGTGGTAATGCCAAGATTTTCAAGTTCTCTCCATATCTCTGCAACGTCGGTTAGAGTAGACAAGCGTGAATAATAGTAATTCAGCCTGGCTTCCTCGACCCGTTGATGAGCGTCATCCCTTGCGATTCTATAAAAGTATAGATCCCAAGGTAGACGACTTCTGCGAAAACGCCTGTAGAGCCTATTCCTTTCAGTTAAAAGGTCACGAAGAGCCGCGGTGAACCACGGGTGACGTTTACGTCCAGGTGTCACAGTCTTTAATGGGGCGAGATGATTTATGGCTTTTGTGATGTTTTCGTTGAGGATGGTGATGCATTCGTCAAGTGATGGTGTGGTGAAGGATGACCAGTCGCATGCGCTAAGGAAGTCCCTTAGTTTTTCAGCACAGATTCCTTTGTAGTTTCTGTAAGTGTGGGTATTAGGTACGTAGCGTGGAATCTGTACGTCGAGTGTGGCTGTAATAAGGTCATGTCCATTAATGAAAGGTGTGTCAGTCTTCCAGTATGAGAGCAGGCGATCCTGCTCATCGATTAAGCAAAGGTCAAGCAAGGTGTCAGAGTCTTGTCTATGATGAGTTGCACCATATGGCACAGAAATAAGGGAGTTCTCGTCGATGAAAGCCTTGATGAAATTGGCGTCTTCAGACGAGGAAAGTTGGTCAGCATTGAAATCACCCATGATGACCTTCGTGGAGTAGTTGTGCATGTGTGTTGTTAGTTGCTCAATAAAGTTAGATCCCTGGATAAAGGGAGAATGAGGAGGGCGATACACAACCCCCACGAAGATGGGCGATATTCCCTTAGCTGTGATTTCACAGAAAAGATACTCCGGCTTACCTGGTTTGCCCGACCATTCACCATCAGATGACGAGATGATACAAGCTGTCAGTGAGTGATGGATGTAGAGAGCCACACCTCCACCGTTCCTGTTTCTGTCCCGTCTGTAAAGAGTGTAATCGTCCAGTGAAGGGATGGACGATATCTTGTCGCTTAGCCAGGTCTCGGTCACAGCCACTACGTGGAAGGGGGAACGAGTGGACAAGAAGAACCTGATCATCTCAATGTGACCCGTAAGGGAGTTCGCATTGAGATGACAGACCCTGAGACCCCCAGACAGAGACGCTTTAGATGTAGATGTGGATGTGTTTGATGTTTTAGACGGTGGTTTTGGTGGAATGATGTAAGGAATGAGATATAAGCAAAACCGTAGAGAAGTAAAATTAAGAATTGGATTAAAACCAAAACGTAGTTTTTCAAAATAGTTTAAAATATGTTAAATTTGTTAAATTCTAAGAAAACAATATGTGAATAGTGTTGTTGAAGTGGTCTGATAATATAATTATCTTTAGTTTTTAAGTACTAGTTTTAAGTTTTACTATTAAGTTCGCAGCGTTTTTTATTTTTTGTTACATACCAAGCTTGTACACAGGTAACTTAGTTTACCTTTACAAGGCGTGCTAGTATGCGTACTGTAAATGTATACTATGTAAGTTATTATCTTGGTTTGATAAATAAATAAATAAATCAAAACCAATTTATACTTACCAAACCTTTACCTTTTAAGAAAGGTTTAATTCTTTAAGAGATAAAATATTCACTGATATCGATAAAGCCAATAAATAGCAATAAAATCCGTACAAGATCAAAAATCTATAATCATAAATTGACAAGTGCGAAAACAGCGGAGCACGCGTATAGCTACATATACATGATTAGGATAAGTAGACATACATATATAAAGTAACAAGGAAATCAGTATGATCGATAAATCGGGACGTGCTGCTCTCTCATAGATTCGTATAAATTAGGAGGAAGTGTTCAGTGGAAAGACACCGACAGCACACAGCGAAGCCACAACGACAGTGCATCGAACTTCAAAATGTTGTACTCAGCAAAAATGTCTAACTCAGCAGAAATGCGCTAGCGACTTTCCATATTAGCCACAAAGAACAGTGGGAATTTGATAACGAACAACGCAAGTAATTTAGACATGGAAGTAGTAGAACTCGCTTAAGAAGTCCTGCTAAGAGCCTTAGATCATTTAGAAAGGGCGAAATTTTTAGTCGAGCAAGCCCAAGAGAAGTGCTGGAAGGCCGGGAGAGAGTTTAAATCTGCAAATAGTGTGGAACATTAATCGTAACTCCAAGCCCATAATGAAGGATGTGAGAGAGTGCACCGTAAAAGTGCTTTTGCGAAACAGCGTCATCAGGTACGCAAAAGTAAAAGAATGCTACCGAGTTTGCTGACGCGATCGCCTGCTTTGACGTCACACTACATACACAACAGGAGGATATAGAGCTGTGGACAAACGCTACCGAGTTCACTGACGCGATCGCCTGCTCTAACGTCACGCCGCGTATACAGGCAGTAGAGACGTAGCAGACATATATTGCTGAGTCCGACGACAGCATCGAATATCCAGAACGCACATTTGCGGACGCTAGCATCCTTAGCGAGTCCGCAAAAACAGACGTAAACAATCACGCTAGCTTAGCTGAACAGGGGCCGAATTTAAAAAATGCGGACATGATAAACAATGAACAAGACATCAAATCTAACGAAAACAAATTAATAAAACCTTGCTTTACAAAACTAGTAAGACTCGAAGACAAAAGAAAAAAAACTAAATCAAACAAGAGACCTGCCGTTGATAATCACAAAGACCTCGCTGTAATCATTACAGAAATTTGTATTTTATGTCTGATTGGAGTGTTCAAGCTAAAACAAACACCCGAAAACGAGTTGCAATTAAAAACAAAAAACGAGGACTTACCATCGATATCAGAACAACAACGAAGCAAATATAAAAGGAGGAGGGAAGATTAAAAGAACGAGAAAAATAAAACAAGAAAAACGCGAGAAAGCGAGGAAGACAAAGATCGTTTAAGGGGAAACAACACTTCTAAATCCTGAAAAAAATATTCACGCGGGAATATTACAAAATTCAAGTGGTTAATTTAAAAATTTTTTCAGCGTTATTTGGTAATAAAACCCTCAAATTTACTGTGCTAAAACATGAATTACCCCTACTTACCCATGTGGCACTCAGTGCAATATTTTGTGAATTTTTTCACTGTTTGTAGGACTCTAAGTAAACAAGTACTTCTTTTGGGCTAAAATTTTAGGAGGACACTTTGTACACTTGTAGTTCTGGTATGCATGTAAGAATATTAATTTAACACAAAAAGGTGGCATGATAAGCAAAAAAAAGCAAGAAATCCAGTATTTTCATAGCCAAACATTTTCTACTTATTCAAATTAAAATCCCTATATATTTATCAAAACTACAAGTGTACAAAGTGTCCTCCTAAAATTTTAGTCTAAAAGAAACACACGTTCACTTGGAATCCTATGGACAGTGACAAAATTCGCAAAACATTGACACCGAGTGCCGTAATGGGTAAGGGGTAATTTATTTTTTAGCGCGGTGAATTTAAGGGTTTTATTACAAAGTATCGCTAAATAAAATTTTAAATTATTTACTTTAATTTTGTAATTTTCCCTCGTTAATCTTTTTTTCAGAATTTTAAAGTCTTGTGTTCTCTTAATATTTAGCAGGAAGAAAATGGAGACGAATTGCTCTAACAGTAGATATCAATAAAATAATTTTTAAGCCTTCTATTAAATATTTGGGCATTGCAACAGACGCAAGATCAACACTCAAGCAATATCATGAATTAGTAAGCGACAAAGCGGCGAGAGCCACTACTGCTTTGGCACGGCTCATGCCTAACGTCGGTGGGGCGACTCAGAGCCGAAGATTACTGCTAGCAAGCGTAAGCGCATCAATTATGCTCTATGGAGCTACGATATGGACGGATGTCAACTTCTTTTGAGAGATGAAGTAAGCTGAGCAATTATGCGGCAGCTATCCTGAAGAAGGCTCGGAAAGACAAAGAAGAAGAAAGAAAGAGACAAAACTAATTTGCCGCTTATGATTGTTGTTAGATGGTGGCCAAGGAGCTGCAAGTATGAAATGCTTCTTGGACAGATGCAAAGGAACGTAAACCACCTTGTGTACAACTCAGATTCAAGTGTTGGGTATAATTAACACCCGGATAAATTTGTGGGAGTTCCCAGTGACCTAAACGCTTACTCAGAATTGAGATTTGCATAGAAATCAACAGTTTAGCGTTCGGAAGAATAACTATAGCGAATTCAATATATTAATGTTATACTTTAAATTTTCTAAACCGTTCGCTTATATCGTAAGCGATTCCTAACTTACGCAATTGTTTAACGATTAAGAAACAACCTATTTTAATAAAATTACTACTACCAGAGAAAAATCCAAAATATGTATTGCGAAATTAAATCAGAGATATAAATCAATGCAATTATAGTATAGCAGTATAGTATATAAAATGAAAGAGAGGGTTTAACAGATCAAGCCGAGAAGGGGGGATATAGTATTTATCAAAAAGATATCCTTATATTTCTAATATTTAATTTTAATGTTCCGGGTTTTCTAATATTATCATACTCCCTTTAACCGCACTTTGTTTCTGTAAACCGACGATCCATCACTCTATGGTTTGGTCAAAGTCGATCGATAAAGATATTTTGCTGTTCACTTGAGATGCATGAAAAAGGACTTATTTTATGCGCCTATTTTGAAATGATAATGAATAAAACATAGGCACTTATTTAGATTTAAAAATTTAGATCCCATAATTTTTAATTAGAAATTGATCAAAAAAATTAATAAAAAATGTTAAACACATCTATGTATATAAATTCTATTACTAACATATCTCACTTACCTTGAAGGTGTTAGATTACTATCTTTACTACAGCTTCGATTTAACAGAAATTTAGAATTTTTTGATATGGTTTGAGAAAAATTGCATGTCATTCTTGTAACAGATACACTTCTTCTTTCTCTAAAGTTTTTCTGTCGATCTTGTGATAACCGTGTTAAAAAGGGAGTCTTTGATCTTGAAATTTCTGAACCAAACGTTTTCGAAAGAGTTGACTGAAAATAACACGTAGCCAAGTTATCATTTTCAGGTATTGTTGTTTTACTGTTTAAAGTTGTAGTTGAACTTTTTCTTTTAATGAAACTATTTGAGGAACAACGTTGTACTTGACCTGTACATGATTTCAAGGGAAAATGTGCTAACGACGAAGAGTTGTTTTCATGAATAATTTTTTCATTGACTAAAAGAGGATTGGAGCTTTCACATAAAATAGCGTTTGTTAATATATCAGATTGAGACGATTTTGATACAAGTAAAATACGATTTGAAATATCTGTGTGTTTTGGACTGTTAACTATGCATCTTAAATTTTTTTCAAATTCCAAATCGTAGGTGGATGTTGTATTTAATTCTTCAAACTTATTAATTAATGATAACTTATTTGATGAATATTTTAAATGTTTATTCAATATTGCTTCTTCTCTTGTCAATGGAAGTGCTGGTGAAGGGCTCCTACTTCCAATATTTGGTTGTGCATTGAATTCGCATACAAAACCTGATGGATTTAGATGTTGCCCAAACAAATCATGAGTAGTATACGGCACTTTGATATTTTTTAACTTTTGAAATTTTTTAGATTTTTTACCACAAATTTCTGTTGGTTGTATATTCAAATTCTTTTGAAAATACTGTAAATTGCAATCATTTTTTTCTATTTTATTACGTATAAACTTTTTATTATTTTCTGTCCTGCAACACTCATTTATACAAATAGAATGCAATTTTTCAGTATGACTACTGTCAACAAAATGCTGTTTTTTAAAAATTTGTTTGAGTTTACGTTTACAAATTATATCTTCATTGAGAATTTTTTTCACTTCTTGCAGTATATCTATATATCGTTTATGAATTTTCAAAAGTAACGAATGAGTTGGAGACGATAATTTTCTGTCAAGTCTCAATGATAATAATTTTTTACCACTTCTGGATTTAACTGTAAACAATCGATTTTTGTCAAAAAATGACGACTTACTGTCATATATACGAGAAAATTTAGTTTCACAAAAGTAATTATTTTCTGTCGAAGTATCGGACGATCTTGATTTTTTGTATGTAATAGGTATTGTTACCCAGACACGTTTTTCATATAAATTTGATTTTTGTCTATAAGGATATTTTTTCTCAGTATAACTTTTATCAATCCTTAAGTGCGAAGTTTCTTGTGATTTACTTATATTTTGATCCGTTACTCGCAGTTCACTGCGGTATTCCTTAAATGTTTGCAATTCAAAAGATTTTGACTTTAAATCCAAAAGATTTTGCTTCATTGTTAAAACATTATAGAAAATGTATTTGACGACGGTTCATCTTTTTGAACGTAAAATTTTTCATCAGCTGTCACAATCCTGCAATTGATATATTCATATTATACATACTCACATACAACCACACACACACACACACACACACACACAACTCCGCTACGCCGGTGCCAAGCCCGGGGCCTCACCACACAAGAGGTAGGGAAGAAGGAGGGGGAGAAGTAGCAACCTCGTTAATATAACCAAGGCTCATTTGGCCCAGATGACAGCATCTTGTTAAAGGTCTCCTTCCTAAAATACAGAATAAAGGAAGAAACCCCTAATATAAATGAATAATGGACAGTGAGTTAGTTAAATCACTGCCCCAAGCGGGTTAAGCTTTACGGCCCACTCCCGACGTTGGTTCCGATCGGGTGAAAGTCGACGCAGGCCGACGCAGGCTCCATTGTTGGGGGAGCCAATTAACTCAAACAAGACAGAAGGTTATAGAAGTGGGTCACTAGGCCCTCAAAGAAAGATTAGCCTGAAGTGACTCATCAGGATGTGATGGAGTCATAAACTAAGGAATGCACGAGGTATGGTCTAAAATTCAGACAGCAGATCGTGCGGAAGAAAAATTGATGGACAAGATTCAGAACCATCTGGACAAGATGGATGCTGTAGTAGGTCCAGCCAAATCATTCACAAGAGTGTTAAGGATGACATAAGGAAGGTCATGTCTTTCTGGAAACAGCTCATCAGCGTAAGAGAAGCGTCGAGCAAGACCAAATCTAGCTTTGGACTGATGATGTCAAAAAGATCACGGACCTCGCTGACCTCAGAAGAAAAACAGGAGGTAGAAACGCCGAGGAAGAGGAAGAAACGGTCTCCTACACAGAACAAGACCAATAAGAAAAAAAAATAAGCCCACCGCCCACAACAGGGACATTACCACCTTGGCAGAGGGTGGAAGCAAGAAAGAAAAAGAAAAAAAAGGAAAAAGAAGACGATAAGATTAACAGTGGTGTTGTAGATCAGAAAGGCACTAGAAAATCTAAGCCGCAAAGGACAAGACCAACCCGACCGGAGGCTCTAATCATAAAAGCTACCGACATGAAGTCCTACGCTGATGTGTTGCGAAAGATGAAAGCAGACCCAAATCTGAAGATGCTAGGGGATAGCGTAAATAGGATACGCAAAACGACGGTTGGTGACCTACTTTTAGAACTCCAACGCACATCGGAAGGGAAGGCAACGGAACTTCGACAAGCGGTGCAAGAATTACTAGAAGAGGGTGTCACTGTAAGAACCCTACAAGATGTAGAGGTCTTTGGAGTAAAAGGGGGTTTCAAGATAGCGGCTCAAATGCAGTGGAGGAAACAGCAGTAAAGTCTGTGCGCAAGGCATATAGCGATACGCAGATAGCAGTCATTCAAATGCCAGCGTAAATGGCTCAGCAGATGATCGCAAAGCAGAAAATTAGGATCGGCTGGGTAGTATGCGGAATACAAGAGATAAAGCGGAATGCACGTTCCCTTCGCTGCTATAAATGTCTAGGATTTGGACTTATCGGCAAAAAGTGCACAGTAACACAGGATCGAAGTAACCACTGTTACAAGTGTGGAGCCGAAGGACATAATGCAAGAGATTGTAAAATCAAACCGAGCTACGTTCTCTGTCAAGAAAGAGGAGCAACAGAGAAAAGTGATAATGCTGCTGGTAGCTACACATGCCCAGTATACCGAGCGGCTTACGTA
Organism: Nasonia vitripennis; assembly: GCF_009193385.2. Taxonomy (NCBI): domain Eukaryota; kingdom Metazoa; phylum Arthropoda; class Insecta; order Hymenoptera; family Pteromalidae; genus Nasonia; species Nasonia vitripennis. The sequence goes on along the minus strand of NW_022279625.1, from coordinate 957,329 downwards.
GTTTTGAGCGGACATGGGTGCTTTCGAGCCTACCTAAACCGCTTTAAGATGGAGGACAATCCAAATTGCCCAGTATGTTTGGAAGCAAATGGAGATGCGGACCATGTCTTCTGTCACTGTTCGCGATACGAAATGAAACGAGAAGAACTCGAGTGTTACCTTCGGACTAGAATGACACCTGAGTCAATGATGACAGCTATGCTGACGTCGAAGGATGGTTGGTGTGCAGTAAACAACTACGTAAGGACCATTCTCAAGAAGGTTAGAAATGACGAAGAGAATAGAAGGGAAGGACAAGGCGAAACAGCCGAGTAAAACTGTTGCTAGACGAAGGCCACTAAGTAGTAGATACGAAACGCTCCTCGAACCGATGCAGAGGAACATAGGTTACAGAGTTGAGCTCTCACTCCCCTGCCCTATGCAGAGGAACGTAAGAGCTAGGGTTATGTACCTCTAAGTGCTCCTCAGAGCGATGCTGAGGAACGTAGGTAACTGAGTTGAGCCCAGACTCCAGGAAGGACAGAAACGTAAGTGTCGGGGTTAAGTCTGTCCAGAGGACGACCGTTCGATGTTGCTCGAAGTAGACAACCTATTCTAAATTTACATTCAATTGCATGTTATCTTGATAAACAAAAATAATAACAAAAATGTTGAAATTTTCCTTGGTTTAATACGTTTTGTTTGATTTTATTATACCTTGACAGAGCGAACAGATGACGAAATTTTAGTTCTTATTAAAACAATTATTTTTCATTAGTTTAAAATGAAAAACAGCTTGCAGGACTGACTTTTCAAAATTAACTAAACTTACTACGAAACATTGTATATTTAAATAGATAAATAATTCAAACATTATAATCAATAAATTCGTACTAAAATCGAGATCGATCCATTAATATTTAGAAGGTAAAAAAATAAAATAACTTAGTTGTATTACTAAGTTTTATTTATCTTTACCGTAGTTTGACAATAGCGAACAAAAAAGAAATAAAAAATTGGTTATTCTAATTAAACATTTTATCTACATCTAGTTTCAACAACGAAATATATCCAGTGGCGGAAATTGCTTATTTGAAAAATAAACCAAAGATGCTACGAATCATTTATAATATATTTTAAAAGGTAAATAAATAAAACATTATAACTGCAACTTCATAGTAATATCAGGGTTAAACTGCACATTAAGATTTTTATAGTTATTCTTGTTTCATTTCCTCTTAAATAATATCCATGAATTTTATGAATTCTCATCAATGTCGTAAATGGTATTATACATTCACATCTAATTTGATATTGCTACCTTGTTAAACAAATATCAATCAGATAAATTACAAGTTAGTTATACTTCCTAGGAGCTAGATTAAATGATAATTATACAACGCTAATTACATTTTTAGCATGCATTTTTAAAATTTTACAAATATGAATTTCAATAATTGAATGAAAATAATCTTATTCCTTTATAATAGTATTTAGCAAGTTATTTTTCTAATGAAATAATTGAAGTATTTTATGAATATATATATATATATATATATATATATATATATATATATATATATATATATATTCTCTTTAAAAAATGATGGCCTTTATTGTGAAGCATTTAATACGTGATTCTGATTGGTTGCTGGTTGGTTGCCTAGGCAACGTTATCAGAACCGCGCTTTAAATTCATAACCCTCAAAACAGTCATAACTCATAACCCTGGTAGAAATGTTTGAGGTGTTTAAAATGAAATGTGGAAACCTTGATAACAGATAAAATATATGTAATATAACTAGCAAGAAATTTTAGTAAAAATTAATCATTACCAAGAGTGTGTAGTATTACAACATGTGTATTGAAAAGTGACACCCTAACCCTATTTGAAGTAGCAATAAAGTGTGTGAATATTATTTAGATTTTTTTTTAAATGTCAGTGAGAAGTTCAATTAGAAGAATAAAGAGTTTGAAGATATACTGTGTCTCTGTACCCAAATTCGCCCTCGGTGAGGTTTGAGAGGTGAATTTAAAGAAAAGTTCAGTATCCGAGTCAGTAAGTTTAAGTCTATCATTATACAATGCTCTTTGAATTGTAAAAAGGCTACTAGACAACTAAAATATGACACTGCCACTTCATATATTACCTAGAAATATGTAACCTAGATGATTCTGATTTAACTGTTTTCGTTTATATTTTCACATCCAGGCTCATGCGAATTTTTTAATTGAGCAGGTCAAATTTTACTTATAGCCAGTTACGCAGAAACTACTATCTCTAGCACATTGTATTTCTGGTTTCCAGCATATTTTTACATGGAGAAAGTGATAAATGTTTTGGCTTTTTTGTCAAGGTATTAGGTAATTAGAATTTTGACTTTTAATAGTTATGAGAGATTTAGAGAACGATACCTGTTTTTCCATTTTTGCATTTATTCTCATTCAAAAACAGGTCTAGAGAGCTCATATTTTGCATATAGATTTCTTTTGTGATTGTGAAAAGATATTTAAAGTTGAATCGACCTTAACTGAAAAACTTCTGATTTCGACTCCGGCACTGATGTGAATGCAAGCAAACTCATGCTATACGACTAAATAATTATCATGGGTGTTCTAGTCGAACACAAAAGTATTTCAGTTAACGTTGATTCAACTTTAAATATCATTCCACAATCACAAAAGAAATCTATATGCAAAATATGAGCTTTCTAGACCTGTAAGTTTTCGAATGAGAAAAAACAGGTATCGGTCTCATAATCTCTCATAACTGTTAAAAGTCAAAATTCGAATTAATGCCTTGACAAAAAAGCTTAAATACTTATTACTTTCTTCATATAAAAATACACTGGAAACCGGAAATACAATGTGCTAGAGATGGTAGTTTCTGTAACTATCTACAAGCAAAATTTGATACGCTAAATTAAAAAATTCATATGGACCTCGATGTGAAAATATTAATGAAAACAGTTAAATCATAATCATGTAGGTTACATGTTTTCTAGGTAGCATAGTAAGTATCTTTGTAAAATTTCAGTTGTATATCTTTTTTATAATGCAAATAAATGAGTAGTATATAGGCAGTTATGGCGAGACACAACAAATGACGTCATCACTGGCGCATCCTTATCTTATCATGTAAACAAGTCATAAAGATAAGGTGTCATGTTTCTAAACAGGTAATTAAGATAAAGATATCATGTTTACATAAACAAACAAGATATCTTTACCACAATAATAAACAATGACGGTACTTACAAGCAATAAAGAAATGGTCAAGGTCGCATACCAATAATTATAAATACATATTTTGTTTATTGCAAACAAACCATTAAGATAAATCTTCACGTTTTGTATACTCTATATAAACATACGTATTTATAATTATTAGTATGCGACCTTGACCATTACTTTGTAAAAAATTAACATAGCTTATCATGTAAATAATCAATTAAGATACCTTATCTTGTAAACAAACAATTAAGATAGCTTATCTTGTAAATAATTAAGCTATCTTGTAAATAATATATAAAATAATGATGCGACAGTGACGACGTCATTTTTTTGTGTTTTGCCATAACAGTCAAATATGACAATCATAAAAAGCAGATGAGAAAGAGAGAGGGAGAGAGGGAGAGAGGAGATCCGAGTACAGCTGTGTTTGTGCTATGTGACGTCAGTCCGAGAAATTGCAACGGTATCAGCTGATGTAGTATAGCGCAAACCACAGAAAAAACGTAGCATACTCTCTCTCTTCCTCTCCCTCTCTTGGTCTTTCTCTCTCTCTCCCCTTTTTCTTTCCTCCTCTCCATGACGATGAGTAATCACTGTATTGCGAATACTCTCTACCTCTCTCTCTCTTTCTCTCTTTATCTCTTTCTCTCTTACTCAATCGTTTAAAATAAAATACTATTATTATTATTTTTAAAAAATTATTGGATATAGAATATAAATTTTTACCTTTTTTTATATGTCGACTAAATTGATGTATTATTAATGTTCACTATAGTTTTTATTGTTACTTAAAACTACACTTATTTTAATCCTTAAAAAGTACATTGATTTTAATATTTTTTAATTGATAACGTCGATATAATCATCCCCCGAGCACTGTTCTAATTTTATAACTATACCCGCGTGCTCGTAGGCCTCAAATTCAATATCACATGACTCCTCTTTTATGGCTTTTTTCTCCTGCTCGTGAGCCTCGTCCTCTGAGGAGTAAGCCAAATGAAAGTCTTCTAGCTCTTCCTCCTGAGCTTCCGAAGACATTGTTCGTTGCAACTCCATCATTTCGATATCTGCTGAACATGAAAAGTCATCACATGCGCTAGCAGTTGAAAGATGCAGCGGAGGCTGCTCCTTGCCTCCCGAAGTTATTTCTTTCTTCACCGCAGGCAACATTTCGAAGTGAGACTCGTGTACAGCAGTAGCAGCAGCAGATGAAAAATCTAGTGACGGATGCTCCTCAGCTTCCCATGGCATTTCTATTTTTATAGCCAACATTTCACTCTCACGTGCTTCGGATGATAGAGAAGGCGGCGGCGATGGCTGCTTTCTATATTTCGTGTTTTCAGACGGTGTCGGCGATGGAGATGCCGGTGAAATATACGCACCACTACTCGTCGAGCCACACATCACACACAAATATCCCGTTGAAGGCGGCAACGGTGGAGGCGCTGACGATGCTGCTGTTGCTGCTGAGCATTTATGCTTTCTGCTGCACTTAGTGCACAGCAGAAATCGGCACCTATCACAGATCGTCCAGACCGTTTGCCTCGTTTTAATGTAAAACAAGGCCGAGCAATCATCGCACTTGTCACCCACGTCCATCCATCGAAGCGATTCTTGACGCTGTTTTTTTTTTTATTAATCTGGATGATATTATTCATCCTTGCTTCCTCTTTCACTAGCGCCCGTCTTGCTCGTTCGCGTAAATCATGATCGCGATCGTACGCCTCGCGGTGCTTTACTATAAGTCTGCTAGACCGACCTAGCTTCACTTGTAATTCCTCGATTTTGATTCTGTACTTTAGAATTTTTGCGCGTGAAGATAACAGTTGAAGAGACATCTTGCACCGGTGACTGCTCGATGGAGACTGATGATGTATAAGAGTTCAGTCATCTACCAGTCCCGTATAATTCCGAACTTGATATTTAAGCTTTGGCGATAAGGGCACGTGTGCGTCGAAAATCGGCCGCTTCATCCTCACATCCGATACTCTTGCGACTAGCGAGAATCATAAAGGATGTTTAGACAATTCAGGGCTCGGCTTGACTCGAGAGAGAGAAACCTTTGCTTATCGTAGGATGTTTCGTCTCATGGCAAATCTTAATTGAGCACGCTGCAGATTTGAAGACCGTTGGCTTCGTAAAAACTTTTTTTATTTTTTCAGACGAGAGAATAACGTCTTGATTTTATACGATATGCAAGATGAGTCCTGGTTATCACAGGATGTAGCGTCGAATTTTTTATGCAAGTGTAATCCTGTTACCTTAGTGGTAAAAATAACTTGCTATCGTTTTCGCACTTATTTGCGAGCGTAGTATTTATCACAGGATGCGGCGTCTTCTTTTCACATAAATATATTTTCATACAAAATCAAACAGGATGTCTCATATGGAAAATTTCATTTGATACATGACATATCAAATGCATCCAAGTGAAATCCCCTCTACCCTTGATTTTTTAAGAATATATAAGGCTCGCAGTGACCACCTCATGATTGTAGTAGTCATGAGGATTGCAGAGCAGCAGCAGCAGCAGTAGCAGCAGTCATGGAGCCCTTATACAATCAAGCTGAAGAGGGAATGCGCAGTGCATTGCTACGCATCGCGCTAAGACTCTCTAACGAAAGTGTTTTAATACGACGTCGATGTAATTTGTTCTGGCGACGTCGTGTAAGGCGTATGGGCGCTGTAGAGCTGAAGAGAGAATTTTGGAAATTGCTACGGTGCTGCGGACCTCGAAAAATATCGGTACTGTACTCAACCGTTTTTCACAAATCCACCTTCGCGGTTAGATGCGCAGCAGAGTTTGCCATTAGCCAAAAAATTAATCATCTATCTGTACTGCATCGTTTGATGGATGAATACGAGGAAAATAACGGTAAGTTTATTAATATTTTTAACGATTTTCACAAGAAAATATATCCTGACAGTGTCGCGTATTGACTTCTCACGCTGAGGATGACGGTTCGATCCCAACTGAAGTCAAAATTTTTTACGGTCATTTTTTACTTTTATTATTATTTATATTCTACATAGTATTATTAAAAAAAAAATTAAAACATTTATTTTCGGGTTATTCCTACCGATTTTATTTTGAAAAAATGTCTGTTCAAGTTACATCCATGCTACGGATTGAAGTTCGATCCCAGACAAAGTGAAAATTTTTTTTATTTTTTTTTTACTTTTGTATTATTTGCATATTGCGTTATTGCGTTAAAAAAAAATTATAAAATACTTTTTAGTGCAAATTAATTAAAAATTAGTTTTTAAAATGTGTGTACGCTTTTCTATACACCCTGCAAGTTAACGCTGCGTCTAGAAAAAATGTACCTATATTTTTATTCTTTGTTTCAGCTTTTGAAAGATTACTTGCTGATTTAAGTAGCGAAGAGGATGAAGACGACGACGACAACGACGACGACGATGACGAAAACGACGACGACGACGACGCCGACGACGACGAACAAGAACAGCAGCAGCAGCAGCAGCAGCAGCATTGATTTAATCAAGGTCGATAAGATCAGCAACAATTGGAGCAACCTCTGCAAGCGGCGCTTATAGATGTCGATGTACGGCGGCAGCAGCAGCAGCAAGCTGATGATATACAAGTACCGTTTGAAAATGCAGTTGAAGGGCAAGTTCAGATAGATGATGATGATGATGATGAGGTTGCGGACGAGGAGGCTGCTATCAATGATAGCGATGCTGAAGACGATGGAGCTTTATCAAACATCGATCATCTGCTAGCCACCTGTAGGGAGCCTAAGATGGCAGTATCATCAGTGTTAAACAAATTGGCGACACAGGCATACGCAGAAATTTCAAGTATGGAAGAATACGATAGCAATCGACACTCTGTGAGGAGACAGCAAATTATTGACTTTATGTCACGCGATATAGAGGACCGTGAACGCGGATACACTATTTTTGAAGGAGAAAGAGTGCGTTATGGATTTTTCGACCAGGACATTGTGATAGATCGCCAAATAAATGAACGTAAGTAGCATATACATATTTTTTCGTAAAAATTTATATTTATTTTATAAAAATTTTTCAAGTTATTCGGCGCAGTGGAGATTCTTTCGGTAATCTACCGAGTGAAATACTCAGAGAGATAGGTCGTATGATATACGTGAGAAGAGCTCAAGAAATCAGGTGGCTTTATGACGTTCGTAACGACCAAAATTCTATTATTTACGAAGAGTCTGATTTATCAGAACTATTCTCACGCTTAGGAGAAAGCTTTGCTGGGCCACCGGAGCCATAACAAATTTTAAAAATACAAAAATGTATGAAATTTGTTTACATGTGTTTTTAATTTATTTTTAATAAAATTTCAGAAAACGAAAATTTTAGATCGTCTTCTTCTTGTTCATCAGTCTACCCCTTAACTACATCACAATCTTTTAGTAGCAACAGCACTATAGGATCGTCAAATTACGCGGCTGACGAAAGCGATATAGCAACGCAAATTGGAGGCGGGATTAATGAGTCATCATCATCAGCCATTGATTCTTCTGACAGCGATGCCATGGAGGAGGAGGAGGAGGAGGAGGAGGAGTCGGTAGAGACCGAAAAAGATGAGGAGGAGGAAGAAGAAATCGTCAATGGCGAAGCGGAGGAGGGGAAGACGGTTGAAGAAGAGGAGAAGGGTCATAGAGATTACGAAGAAATGAATGTCGAGCAAAATGACGATATTCGGCCGCCCGGTGAACGTTTTATTATACATGGTCATGAGACTCGTTATGTAGCCAAGTATAGATTGGATGGCAGGCGACTTTTGTTAAAAATACGTTCTCCACCAGAGGAAAATATTAATCCTATCATTTGGTTGGAATTACCAATACGCGATATTTATACATATTTAATTTCTTTAACTAATCAAAACGATATGATCGGTATTTCTATTAGAAGTGTTAATTTCGCACGTGGTCCAGGCGGTTTATCTTTACGTTCAGTCAACAACTTTCTTTACAATGATCTATGGGTATTAATTAGTGGATTATCGCAAAGTAATGCTGATTTTGAAATAGACGAGAGTTTTATATTAACCGTAACTTTAGTTAATGTACCGATCGGTGAGCGAGGTAAAAAGTTAAGTATCAATTCAGTAAGTAAGAGATCAATTGTTTCTATTTGTAACAACGATAACCTATGCTTACCTAGAGCTCTAGTTGTCGAAGAGGCATTCATATCCTATAAAAAATCCGATAGGCCCGAGGAGCGTGAAATTTGGAAAACTGTTAGAGAGGGAAGACGATGTCTGCAAAAAATTCGTGCTAATCTTTTGCTTGTTACCGCAAACGTAGCGATCCCTTTAAACGGTTGTGGAATACCCGAGATAGAGGCATTTCAACATTATTATGTAGAGCGGAATATTGCAATTATAATTTATGATAGCGCATCTTTCGGAAACGGTGAGCCGCCTTTTTATGACGGTAGGCGAATGTTAAATGACGTTTCATATGATATAATATATCTTTTATACGATGCTCGCTCAAGACATTTTGATACGATATTAAACTTGACCGGTGCAGCTGGTAACAGATTTTTCTGCGATCATTGTAACAGGAGTTATCGTTACGTAGATGAACACAGGTGTACAGCGAAATGCTCTATGTGCTTTTGTACACAGCCGTGCAATTCCGACGTTGATTTAATAAAATGTAATGATTGCAACCGAGATTTTTTAGGCCGGGTATGTTTTGAAAACCATAAAAACGACGGTTCGTATAAAAAGAAAAACAAAAAAGTATGTGACATTGTAAAGGTATGTACAAAGTGTTGTAAACGAATTAATCTTTACAAATCGAAGCATGAATGTGGTATTAATTGGTGTAATTTATGTCACAAAAAACATAACGTAAACCAGTTATGTTACATTCAACCTATCGGGCGTGAAATTAACGTTAGTAATATTCGAAAAATCCTAAGAAGAAGAACTTATTCATTTTCTATGATTTTGAGACTCGTCAAGATTCCTCTTACCGAGCTCATAAGTCTATAAAAATTAATGTCCCAAATCTGTGTATCGTGCAGCAGGTTTGTGATGATTGTATGTTAGAGCAAAATATGAATGTACTTTGTCATACGTGTGGGGTACGTGAATATATATTTCGAGACGACCCTGTGAGAGAATTGGTGGGATTGACTGTTCGCGAAAAAACATCGTTCGGTCAAATTATTTGCATTGCTCACAACTCGCGCGGATTCGATGCGCAATTTATTTTGCGAGAAATCGTTGAAAATACAAAAATAGTACCGAATGTAATTTTGAACGGTCAAAATATAATTATGCTTCAATGCGGACAAACGAAATTTATTGACAGTTTAAACTATTTTCATATGAAGTTGAGTGCTCTTCCTCAAGCTTTTGCTCTACCTCCAGCTAGTAAAAAGGGTTATTTTCCGCATCTTTTTAATACACTAGATAATCAAAATTATATTGGCCTCTTACCCGATGCAGCTTTCTACGCGCCTAATTCGATGTCCGCAGCAGAGCGAGAAACATTTTTTGCTTTGTATGAGGAGAATCGCTATACTTATGAATTTGATTGCAATCGAGAAATAGTCGAATATTGCCGTATGGATATAGAAATTTTAAGACTTTCGTGTATGTCATTTCGGAAAATTTTCATTAAATGTGCCAATACTTGTCCGTTTACAGAGGCTACGACAATAGCTTCAGCATGCTCTGTTTTATACAGCAAAAATTTCTTACGCGAAAAGACTATAGGTATTATTCCTACAGTCGGATATAGTCGTGCTGATAAGCATTCGCAAAAATCATTACAATGGTTAGTACAGTGTGAACGTGAGATTGGTCGTGAAATCGTGCACGCCGGGAGAGCGCGTGAATTTATGCTACCTGAAGGATTTCGTGTGGATGGATTTTTGCCGCCTGAAAACGCGAATGATGATAATAATAAAGGTGTTGTCTTTGAATACCAAGGGTGTTACACGCACGGTTGTCCAATTTGTTTCGATAGAAAAAGGGATAAAACAATGGCTTACAGAAAAACTATGGATGAAGCTTATGAAAATACTTGTCGAAAAATAGAAAAAATAAAATCTTTAGGATACGAGGTTCGAGAGATGTGGGAATGTACTTTTGATCGAATAAAATCCGAAAATCAACGATTATGTAACGCATCATCCACTTATGAGTCGTGTAACGTTGAATCCTTGCGATGCTTTTTTTGGAGGAAGAACTGAGAATATAGTTACTGCGTATACGATAGGTAATAATGAAAAAATTCAATATACAGATATATGCTCCCTTTATCCGTACGTATGCAAGAGAGGAAAGTTTCCTGTAGGACATCCGCGAATTTTATTGATAGAGAGTGCGACGAATTAACACATGGGGAAAATAACAACCTAAATGATATCGAGGGCTTAGTTAAATGTAGCATTTTACCACCACGTAATTTACACATTCCTCTATTATCAATTAAAATGCACGGGCGGCTTCTTTTTTCTCTCTGTCGTACTTGTTGTGAAGAAATGCAGCAGTCGGATTGCGATCACGAGGACCCAAAAATGCGGGAATTCACGGGTACTTGGGTTGTCGTTGAGTTGCGTAAAGCTGTAGAACTCGGCTATAGTGTTACGAAAATTTACATAGTTTGGCACTATGAGGTAACACGGTATAATCAAGTTAACGGTACCGGTGGTATAACTTTGGATAAAAATAACATAGACAAAAATGCAGGTTTACGCGCAGTTGCTAAACTGTGTTTAAATTCGTTTTGGGGTAAGTTTGGACAACGAAGTAATTTGAAGCAAACTGAAGTAGTAAAATCACGCGAATCACTTTTAAAACTTCTTACCTGTCTTGAGAGAGAGGTTAATGATTTACTAGCAATAAACGATGAGATACTATACGTAAATTGGCAATACAGAGATGAAGCTGTAACACCTGCACCGCATACTAGTGTTGTAATTGCGGCGTACACTACAGCACAAGCACGCCTAAAACTATAAGAATACTTGGAAAACTTAGGTAACCGTGTTCTTTATTACGACACAGATTCATGTATATTTATTTCGCATAATGATGCCCCGGATGAGTATCAACCTTTTATCGGTTCCAAATTAGGAGATATGACAGATGAGCTTTGTGGATATGGTGAGAATACTTATATAGATAATTTTGTTTCGGGTGGTCCAAAGTTTTACGCTTACACAGTTGTAAGCCCTAATATAAATGATAAAATTGAATGTTGCAAAGTAAAGGGCATTTCCTTAAATTTTTCGAATGGTATAAAAATTAATTTTGATAGCATTAAGAATTTAGTTAACGATGCGTTTACAATCGAAGATCATGAATCTGAAAAGATGAATGATGAATGTAATAAAATACGCTTGAAATTCAAAGCTATTAGACGAACTAGAACACATGAAGTTGTAACGCGCGACGAGTCAAAGACATGCTGCGTAGTATTAAAAAAACGACGATACCTAACATCGCGTAGGTCTTTACCTTTTGGTTATAGGAATAATTAATTTCTGTATAATAATGTTATATATTGATATTGATAATAATAAAAAAATTAAAATAATTTATATTATTTATTTATTTCTAATATATAAAGTACCTTATTCATCCTGCTACACTCAGTATAGCAGTTGTCATCGTTGAGAACGCTGTTGCTGCTGCTGCTGCTGTTGATTTTGAAAATTAAGCTAATTTCAACGCTTAACTTAGCTTATTTGAGCAGCGGTCATTAGCTTGAACAGTGGTCGTTAGCTGACGATTCAGCACACGTTTAATAAGCTTATTTTTACGTGTGCCGCGCCGCGCCGCGCCGCCGCCGTCCGCCCGCGTGCCACAAGCTTATTTTAAGGTAAATCTCTCGTGTGTGTGTGTGTGTGTGTGAGTACTCGGCGAAATGGATATGCGATTCAAACATCCGTTTACGTGTATCGTTAGCGGACCCACAGGATGTGGTAAAACAGTTTTTTGTCAAAAGGTTTCTTCGACATCTTCCACTCATGTGCAGTGTAACTTTTGATCGGATATTACTCTATTATGCCGAGTGGCAGTCTACGTATGAGACAGACTTTGTTCCAGGAGGCATAAGTAGGGAGAGTAGAAAAAAAATTGTTGAATTTCACGAGGGATTACCTCAGCCTTCAGATTATTCTCAAGACAATGAAAAGAAAAAATTATTAATTATCGATGATTTAATGAGAGAATCTTCGAATAACATTATTCTCGATTTATTTACAAAGGGAAGTCATCATAAGAATTTAAGTGTGATTTTTATTACACAAAATCTTTTTCACAAAGGAGCTGGTCAACGCCATATCTTATTAAATGCAAATTACCTCGTTATTTTTAAAAATGCACGTGATCGTTCGCAAATACAATATCTAGCGCGTCAAGTCTATCCCGAAGACCTAAAATTTTTACAAGAAGCGTATCTCGATAGTACGTCTTTTGTTGGATTTGAAACAGTCGACCGAGGATGAATTTCGTTTCCGTACCTCTGTTTTTCCCGATGATAAATTGAGTTACGCATATGTACCGAAGAAGAAGAATAAGAAATTCCGATAAAAGTAGAGGATTCTATGATTAAAGCTTCAGTCTGATTGAAACAATGGCAGTGAGAGGGGCGTCTGCGAGAACCGATAGTCGTTCGTAACCGATAACTCTCACAAGTCAAAGGTAAAAAAACATAAAACTGTTTTGAGAAAATTATTAAATAAATCCAGTAGTAATAACAGTGAAAAAGAGTGGAAAAAAAAGAAACGCGTCCTTATTCAAAACGGTGGTGCTTTTTTACCAATGTTACTTGCACCAATTATAGGTGCACTTGTGTCAAAAATATTTGGAGTCTCTGGAAATTAAAATATGGAGCACGCTCGTAAAATGGTCATTGTACCAGAGGAACATACGAGAGAGTAACGAAGCAACAGCATCAACAACAACAACAACAACAACAACATATAATAGAAGAGTCGATTAATGCTTTAGAGCCAACGATACTGACAAAGGGTGATAATTTAAGTCGTCTCGATGCTGAGATGCACGATATACTTTTTTCAAAAAGTATCACCGATGAACGTGAAAAATGTCAAAAATATTTACAAATTTTAAGAAGATATCTTCATTTTAAAAATTTGGAACGTCAGGAACTTTTATCAGATGCAAATATACTTGATGTAGAGCATGAAAATGAAGATATATCGAGTCCATTGCCCGATGAAGCGATACTTGCAAGCATTTCCAAGGGTTATGTGAGAAAAGCACGTTTATTGCTTCAACATTGGAAATCAGCATCGCATCGTATTAAATGGGATAATTCAGGTACAGTTAGCATTGATGATAAAGCTATACCGCACTCAAATATTATAGATTTACTAGAAGACGTGGTACGGAGTAGACCTGTTGAAGAACCTGTATAGGAAGATTTCAATTAGCTAATTTTATAGCAACAACTGACACTCCATCCAAATTAATAAGTAACCCAGAGGTGATAAAAATTAGTGAAAGTTTGAAACGTGCATTAAACAAAATTCCTTCAACCAAGAGAAATAATTCCGAGAGCGTTCAGACTTTGGAACAAGGTACTAGACTCGCGGCCGCACAACGCTATAGTGCACGTTTGAATAAGAAAAAATTCATACCGCGAAAAGCAGACGACAAGTGGTTGACTTATAAAATTTAACATGTCTTATGAAAATCAATACTTTGACACTAGACACGAGACTGGATACGCTGGTACACGTAATCTGTTACGGGTCAATGGTAAAAATAAGAAGAAGAAAAGCGAAGTTAATGAGTGGTTAAGTAATCAAGATGCATACACACTACACAAACCTATTAGACGAAAATTTCTTAGATTGATGTACAATGTCACTAATGCGGATGATTGTTGGGAAATGGATTTGTGTGACATGCAATCTCTCAAAACGTATAACGATAATTTGCGTATTTAGTTGTAGTTATAGATGTTCTCAGTAAATATGCTTGGGTCGAGCCTTTACGTGACAAAAGTACAAAAAGTGTTGTAACTGCTTTCGATGAAATCTTAAAAAGAGCCGATGGGCGACGCCCAATTCTTATACAAACTGATCGAGGCAAAGAGTTTGTCGGATCAGATTTTCAAAATTATTTAAAACAACACAAGATTAATTTTCGAGTGGCACGTAATCCCGATGTTAAAGCAGCCGTCGTCGAGCGTCTAAATCGCACGCTCAAAGAACGTATGTTCAGATATTTTACTCACAAAAATACTCATAGGTATATCGATGTTATTGAAAATATCGTTTACGCGTATAATCACACTATACATAGTGGTACTAAAATGGTTCCGGCAGTTGTAAATATTCGTAATGCAGTTGTGGCAAGAAACAATTTAGAAAAAAGAGCTCTTAGTCAGAGAAAAAAGTCTAGAGCACATATATACAGCGTGGGTGACCATGTTCGCATCAGTCGGTTGAAAGGCACCTTCGATAAAGGTTACGAAAAGAATTGCAGTGAAGAGATCTTTAAGATTACCCGTGTCTCACGTCGTCAAAATCTCTTCATCTATGAATTGACTGATTTAGAAGGTGAAATAATCGACGGATTTTTTTATCCCGAAGAACTAGCTCGAGTTGGCGATGATCGTTTGTCACAAAATAAGGAATTCAAAGTGGAACGTGTGATCAAGAGTAGGGGACGTGGTGTTAAAAAACAAGTTTTTGAAAAGTGGCTTGGATATCCTGATAAATTTAATTCGTGGATTAAAGCAAGCGAAATCGTTACACTTTAAACATGGCTGAGGACGAATTTTATTTGATATTACCGAGTAACAGTAGTATGAAATATTTTTCTGAAAATACAACATCTTGCTTCACCACGCACTTATCGCACGAAGTACGTCTGCATGGTAAGTGGAGTGTTGCTCTCACGGAAATCAGCATACCATGCACGATGATACATATTCAGAAACACGAATGTAATATAAAGTTTGTTAACGCACGTAGAATAGCAGTTGCAAGGAAGAGAGACATATCTGAATATTTACCGGATTGGACAAACGACAAACACAACGATGCCATATTTGCACCAGGTGTTTACGAGAATCTCAACAATCTCACAGAAGCTATAAACAATATACCTGAATCTCACTTACGTATTGAACAGGCAAAGAAAAAAGTGGTTATTACAATTTACATAAAAAGTGTGAATGTAAGGAAACTCATTTTTTCAGCTTGAGCGAAAAGGTCAAACGTATATTTGGCTTTGAGAATGAAAAATATAGAAATCAGGAATTTATACCCATGATTCCATCTGTAGAGTCGAAAGAAAATGCAACATTGGTAGGAAACAAACCTGGTTGTTTGGCAAGAGCGATAGCTGATCAATTTTTCGTTTACTCAGATATTTGTATTCCGTACACAGTCGGTGACGTTCAAGCATCCCTTTTGCGCATAGTAACACTCGATAATTCAAAATATAAATTTGGTGCGAGAGTGGTCAAACAATTTGCACCGGGAATTTATCTACCTTTGTTAAATAACACATTTCAGAATATACTAATAGATATAAGAGATGAAAATGGGAATCATATACCATTCGAGTACGGGACGTTGACCGTAACACTACATTTCAAGCGCATTCTCTGAGAAAAAAAATGGCTTACTACGCAGAATACTATACCGATCAAATCGGTGGTGGTGATGGTGGAGGAGGAGGAGGAGGAGGAGTACGTCGAGTGTTTGCAGGTTCAACTTATCAGCGAGGTCACGGTGGAATCGGCAGCTTTTTGAGTGGATTATTTCGAAGAGTTTTACCTTACATTACGAGTGGTGCTAAAGCCGTTGGAAAAGAAGCTATCAGAGCAGGAATGCATGTACTAGATGATGTGGAAAATCACGGAATCAATTTTAAACAAGCTGTAAATATGCGCATGCGTGAGTCCGGTAAAAATCTTAAGTATAAAGCCGCTGATAAAATTGCCAGTATGATGAAGGGATCAGGATATAAGATACGCGCTAAAAAGCGGAAGCGTCAATCGTCCAAGAACAGTTCAGCTGTACGCATCAGCAGTAAAAGTGACCGTGTAAAGAAGAAGAAGAAGAAGAAGAAGAAGAAGAGCCGTGTCAGTGTTCGCAAATCTACGAAAAAGAAAGCGGGTAAGAATAAGCCAAGGAAGAAGAGAAAACAACGCAGTGTGAGCGATATTTTTGGATCTACATAGATATTATTTAATATGGCTTTTCTACGCTCAAACTCATGCGAATGCATGAAATCAGAATTAGATTTATTTACATTACCACCTACACAGACTTCGGTGGAAAGCTCTCAATTTATACATTATAAACCAGTTTCTTCGCTAACAGACGATGGACCGTTGGAATTCGTCGTTTCAGCTGGTAGTGATTATCTCGATCTTGCACACACAATGCTAAGCATTCGTATGCAGATAGAGCCAAATGTTGAAATAACAGAAGCAGCTAAAGCTACAGAGTATCCGAAGGTAGCAGCAATAAATAATATGTTACATTCGCTATTTAACCAAATAGACGTTTTCTTTAATCAAAAATTGGTTTCACCACCAAACAATGCTTACCCTTACCGAGCTTACATCGAAACACTGTTAAATTATTCAAAGAGTAGTATGGAATCACATCTCACGAGTGGACTCTGGTATGCGGATACCCCTGGAAAATGGGCAGCGCCTCCCAATACCAAGCGTACTGATGTAAATGCAAATATTGGTCAGTGTAACCGTCAGTATTTTACCCAGAATGGTAAAACTGTCGATTTACTCGGTCATTTGCATTGCGATGTTTTTAATCAAAATAAATTTCTGTTAAATGGTGTTGAACTGCGATTACGATTGGTTAGGAGTAAGGATGCTTTTTGTTTGATGGATTTTACAGATGATGATAAATTTACTATACGTATTAAGGAAGCTTCACTGATTGTGCGTCGAGTTAAAATAAGTTCAGGTGTTATATTAGCTCATGCTAATGCACTTACAAAGGCCACTGCTAAATACCCAATCAATCGTGTGGAGGTGAAGGCATTTACAATGCATAGAGGTATTCTTGGCGATACACTGGACAACGTTATTCTCGGTCAAATACCCAAAAGAATAATCATTGGATTTGTGGATAACAAGGCATTCAATGGAAATAGAAAGTTTAATCCATTTAATTTCCAACATTTTAATATAAACTATATTTCTCTTTATGTGGATGGTGTCCAGATTCCCAGCAAACCATTGCAGCCTCGATTTACGGGTGAAAGACAATTATTTATCGGCTCGTTTCATACACTATATTCTGGAACTGGAATTCATTTTCTAAACGAAGCATTAATTATCTCACGATCGGACTACGATGAAGGGTATACATTATTTGCTTTTGATCTAACGCCTGATTTATCAGCAAATTCAGTTTCTCATTGGAATTTAATCAAGCACGGCAGTGTTCGTGTAGAGGTAAAATTTGAAAGAGCACTTGAATCTACAATCAATTGTATAATTTACGCCGAATACGACAATGTCTTGGAAATAGATTCAAGTAGGCAAATAATAACGGATTTTAATGCATAATACCGTTAAAGCGATGGAAAAGTAAGAGGAGAAGGTGGAGAAGGATAAGAGGGATGGGGAAAGAAGCAACAGCAGCGCCTCTATGCTATAGATGAGCAAAAAAGCTAAACGTCATACTCTCAGTGACGTTTGAGAAGTGAGCGAGTTTGGATCGACTGTGTGAATTTTTTATAGTATTATGGATTACGTTATCAATATTCAGGGTTTGAGAGACCGTAACAACAAGTTTACACCTAAAGAAGTTGGTGTACTTGGTTTAGAGCACAGAATCGTCCAACATTGGATAGTTAAGGAACCCCATAGATTTGAAGAACTTGCAACTGGACTTAAAAGAACTAACGACTACCTCTAATCATTTTCATGGAATTCGTTGGCATGAAGGTGACATCACCATTGAACAACTACAGTATCATTTACAACAAATAGCCAAAGTGGCTATACGTATTTTTACACGCGGTCATGACAATTGGAGATTCCTGGAGACTGTAATGTGTCGAGAAGTTGTGAACGTGGAAGAAATGTATGCCCCGAATTTTGACGAATTGAAAATAAATTATTCAGGTAATTTCATGTGTTTAAATCATGGCATTCAAGGTATAAACTCCAGTCGCGATTGTGCTCTCAATCATGCATATGTGCTACGAAAGTGGTTACACTCTATAGCTGAAGGTATAACGCAAGATTCTGCACAGAAATTGAGTGATGTATTGTACTGCAAACTAAACTCGCGGGTACGTATAGCTACTTCTTCGTCTATTTACGCGACACACGAAGAGGACGTAGTCGATCATTGCTGAAATAATAATAATAATAGAATGAATACACAAGAATTACTAAAAGCTCTTGACCCGTTAACCGTCAAGACAGTTGGCGTGTATGCTGCGGATAGAATTCCAAACGTTTTGGAATACCCCGCGGCCATCATAGCTAATACAGATGATCACACGAAGAAAGGAACACATTGGATTGCTATCTACATAGACTCAAACGGTTACGGAACATACTTTGACAGTTACGGACTACCACCAATGTCCCAACATCATCTTAAACGACTCAAAAGAAATTGCAAAAGGTATCAGTGGAATAAAAAAAAGTTGCAAAGTTTTGATTCACAGGTGTGTGGTCAGTATTGTGTTATGTTCCTTTACCATATGGTTAGGCTACCTAACTTACGCGCGTTTTGTCATAAGTTCTCGCGAGATTCACGAAAAAATGATACCGTAGTTGTATCGTTCTATAAAAAGCTGTTACGAAATAATAATCATCGTGTACGCTCGAAAGATGTTAGGAGGTTTGGAAGTGAAGCCTCGCGCGGCTCAGGATTTTGTAATCAAACATGTACTTCGAGAATGTATGTAAAGTAATAATAATAGTCAGATATCATGTAGTAAAAAATATGAATAAAGTGTAATCTTTCATAATATAAAAAATGTTTTCATTTATAGAGCCTTACTCATTTCTTTAATTCCATACTGTAGTACTATGATATATTTTTTCCAGTTGCATCACACCTCGCTGTATAGTTCTAAGTGCATATACATCGGCATTTATTAACGGTTATAATACTAACATCCGGTGATATTTACTGTTTAGTTTTATATTCCATTATCTGTAAGAGAAAGAGAAGTTGATAAAACTGACGGTTGTAGCAGTAGTAGAGTAAACATCCTGTTCTTAAAAACTTGGAAAAATGTAACCGTAGCCTTTGACGGTTAACGAATATGATACTTCCTTTGTGAAGTTCTGAGAATACACGCGCAGAAAATCTCTCCCCACTGCATTCGATCATTTTACTTTGAGGTAGTGGGGGGTAAAATGTATAAAAGAGCTTGAAGAGTGAGGAGCTCCATCAGTTCTTTCGTGAAAGTTTGAGAGATCGTTTGCTAAGTGTAACTCTGTATATTGTGCCTCTTGTTTTTCGTACCATGGCCCAATCAAGTGTCAGTGCTCCATCTCATGTGCAGAACGTTCTGCCAAATATGCTGCTCTCCACGTCCTACGCCATTAATAAGTCAAACTCGAAACGCGTTACTCTTGGCTTAGAAAGTTACCAGGGAAGCTATCGACCAGTGGTGAAACTCTCAACGTCTACAACATGTTTTAAATCCGTCAAATTTGATGCATCTGGCTGGAAGGTCTTCAAGAATTACTTTGATCTTATAAATTGCTATTTCCAAGATGCGTACAGATTCCAAAGTGAATACGCTCGACCAACGAAGGTGTACATGGAAAATCATGATCTGATGTTTACTTCTTCATACAATACCAAATCCATATTGATAGAAGAAAGACCTGTCGGAACATCCATCTTTCCAAATCTTTTGATTGACGAAGAAAACGATGATGTACTGCATACAGTTAGTGCTTCCCATTTCAATGACTACACTGGTGGTGGTGGTGGTGCTGCTACTGTTACTGATGGTGAGAATCTACGTCATCAACCACCACGAGCAAAGAAACAAAAAACAGCTTATCATCAACCATCGATATGCATGCAGCAAGTCACTTTTGACGGGTTAAAAATTGTCTCACAGTGTATTGACGAAGGTATGAGTAAACTTGAAGAGTGTGTTGATAAAGTGAATGAAATTGTTTCTCATATTAAGAAGTTTATAATTGACTGTATTAAAAACGATGGTATTGAGAAAGACCCTAATTCTATACTAAAGACGTATGAGATGTTTCAACAATATTATACTTTATACACTGAAAATATTAAAATTATAATTCACGACAAGTTTAAAGATACTATTGAGGAAATAATTTTAAATATACTCTTATGTGAAATAGCTGCTTTTCAGTTGTTTGATATATATAAAGACATTTATACTGCCATAATTAAAGTATAAATATACATGCTATTTTTTGTCATTACGCTTTGTACATATGTCTTCCTATCTTGTAATAAACCAGAAAATATTAAAATATTCACTTTTTGTGACATCATCTAAACCTCCCACCCTACTGCCACTCCTTACGACTCTCTATAAATATCAACTGTGCATAAGTATGTTCTCATTGCTTCGCGTACACTTGACGGGTCATAATCGTAATATAGACAAACACAATATGGAGAAGAAGAAGAAAGTAATTACTTAATTACACACGTATAAACAAGATATCCTTATCTTAATTAACTGTTTATAAACATGATACCTTATCTTATCTTTATTACTTGTAAAGTACCGTCATTGTTTATTATTGTGGTAAAGATATCTTCTTTGTTTATGTAAACATGATATCTTTATCTTAATTACACGTGTATAAACATGATACCCTTATCTTAATTACCTGTTTAGAAACATGACACCTTATCTTTATGACTTGTTTACATGATAAGATAAAGATGCGCCAGTGATGACGTCATTTGTTATGTCTCCCTATACCGGCTTACTTACTACTTAAATGGCATTTTAATGATAGACAAACCCACTGACTCTTATACTGAACTTTTCTTCAAATTCACTATTCAAACCAATGATGACGACATTGAGCATTATTGATATATTTATTAAAAAATAGTTTTGAGGGATTTAGTAACATGTTACATGCTTATAAAATATTAGCAGACGTTAGTGTGCCGCCCAACACTTATGGTAGATTTTTTACCAGTGTTATTAGACAGAGATAGAATCAAGAGTGCGCGAAGCGCGCCTTTATTCCTAGTATATATATATATATATATATATATATATATATATATATATATATATATATATATATATATATATATATATATATTATATATATATATATATATATATATATATATATATATATATATATATATATATATATATATATATATATATATATATATATATATATATATATATATATATATATATATATATATATATGTACATACACACATACATACACACACAATAGGGTGAATCGAAAATTTGAATGTGCCAAAAAATAGCGGGTAGTGCGGAAAAGTTAATATCTATAATTTTCAGTAACTACCCGCAAGGAGTGCTCAAATGGAGAAAGTTTAAGGTACTGTCTATGCCGCTGAAGTTGAGCATTTCTATCGTCATGAATTCTAAAATATCTAGATTACAGATATTTCGAATAAATTCCACAAGGCTTTATAGGGAACCAATTTAGACTTTTAAGATAAATATTTTGTTGTCTTCTTGTTAAATTTAAGGAAAAAAATAACGTAATTTCAAAAGATGCAATGATTTATCGACACGAAGCAAATATATATATATATATATATATATATCGTCTATTCTACGTCAAGCGTACGGAAATTTTTCCAATCCCGGCTAAAATAGGCATACTAGTCCAATATACCCCAAAAAGATCACCATTGAATTTTTAGACTTCTAAGTACCCCCAGTTCCAAGTTGCGGCCATATCAAATATTAAAATTTTCTCAATTTTTGCTTTTTACGACAACTAAAATGACTTATAACCCAAAATAGAAGCATTTTAAATGAATACCTTTTTTTCGCACATTTTTTGTAGAATATGAAACAGACTGTTAAACGCATCCAACATTCATAAGTCTGTTAAAAGCGATCTATCGGCGATTATGATCCAGGTTAAGCGGCTTAAATGAGGACAAGCGGCGCTGGAAAATAGTAAGAAGAGCCTTGGATTGATGCTAAGTAAAGCGGAAATGTTACCGGAACAGCAGCATACCCAGAAGAAGGATAAGGCATCACAGACAATAGAAGCATCAAACGCGGTGAGGACAAGAACGCTAAATAAGCCTAATGTCACTAAGCCAGATAGAAGAACGACAAAAAAACTACGCTAAGAGAACAAGGAAAGATAAGCAAGTAGTCTCTGTGGTAGGCACGTCAAAAATCCAATCATAGAAGTTTTCAGAAGAGAAGGCAGACCCACCCTGGCAGAAGGTTGTCACCAGAAAGGAGAAAAAGAAGAAAAGAAGAGAAAAAGTATATACATGAAGGCACCGGTGCCAAGAACAAAAATAGCACAAGAAAACCACGAGAGAGACCCACCAGGCCTGATGCATTTGTTATAAAAGCTGCTGAGGGAAATTCGTACGCTGATATTTTGAGGAAAATGAAAGCAGACCCAAATTCGACAGTGCTTGGTAACAGCGTAAATAAGATACGCAAAACGGTGGCAGGAGATCTTCTTTTGCAGCTACGACGCACCAGGGAAGTGATAACACAGGAACTTCAAAAAGTATTTAAAGCAGTGCAGGTAAACGAAGCCACAATCAAGAGGCTTCAGCATAAAGTGGTCTATGAAATAAAAGACCTTGACATGCTAACCTCTAAACAGGATATTCTAGAAGCCATAAGTAGAAAGTTTTCAAAAGAGAAGGAAGTAGTAGAGGAGACGGCCGTAAAGACCCTCTGGAAAACCTATGGAGATACACAGACCGCCGTCGTACAGCTGCCTGCCCAGATTACCCAAGAGGCGATCGCATGGGAATAGCTCAAAGTAGGTTGGGTTAATTTCAGAATCAGGGAGATTAATCGAAAGATGTGACCGCCTAGATGCTATAAATGCCTGGATTTTGGCTATATTGCAAAAAAGTGTACAGAGATGTACGACAGAAGTAAATGCTGTTTTGAGTGCGGAACGGAAGGGCATCCGCGAAAAGTTGCACGAACGAGCTAAGTTGCATTCTCTTCCGGGGAAAAGATGAAGAATTAAAGAGTGACTGTGGTGCTGGTCGTTATACATGCCCAGTCTACTAAGCCGCAATAGAAGAACTGAAGAACTAACAAAAATGAAGATAGTGCAGTTAAATCTAAACCACTGTGAGACAGCACAGAACCTACTCGACAAGTATGTCCGCGAGAAAGAGGTAGACGTAGCCATTGTGTGCGATCAATATAAGGATCTAGACGAACCATCGTGGGAAATGGACATTACGGATGAAGCAGCAATCTGGGCATGTGGAGACGTTGCTTTCTGTGAAAAAATAAAGACCCGAGAAGAAGGATTTATACAGGCTAAGGTAGCAGGTGTCACTGTTTACAGATGCTACGCTTAGTGACACCTGCTGCACTTCACCTAACGCTCCAATCGACCAGTTCGAGCAACTGCTAGATCGGCTCATACAAGACGCAGTAGGGAGCATAAGGACTAACCACAAAAGTCGAATACTCCTGTAAGCATTCGGTCTCCTGGATTCGGTCCTAGTTGACCAAGGATGCACCCACACCTTTAAAAGAGGAAACGCAGGGTTTATTGTCGACCTGACGTTTGTTATCAGCAGCCTTATTGGCTCAGTTGAATCATGGAAAGTAAATGAGCACTACACCCATAGTGATGACACCAAGCCGTAAGAATGGAGGTAGGAATATTAAAACAGGGACCCAGCGCGTGTACAACGACCAATAGAGTTAGTTGGAAAACGAAGAATTATGATAAGTAGATGTTCCTGTTAGCACTAGAGGAAATGCAACTGTCTGGAACGGAGAATAGCAAGGCGGAGCAGGTGACGGTAAACATCACCCGAGCAGGTGACGCTGCTATGCTTCAGAGAGTGGCATCGTAGACGACCACTAATATACTGGCAAGACAAGGAGATTGCGATTGCACGAAGCGTGTGCTACTGGACCAGAAGACGAAAACAACGGCAAGGAAGAAATACTATAAAATTGGTTGAGGCCAGAAAATAGTAGATGCACGCGGACAAAAAATGAAGGACGCTAAAAGGAGTCTTAAGAAGAAAATCCGCGAAAACAAACGAGGATGCCTTAAGGAATTACAGGACAAGGTCGAACAGGACCCTTGAGGTCGACCGTATAGAACAGTAATGAAGAGGATTAAAGGAAGCTACGTGCCCCCACCAAAATGCCCGGAATTATTACAGCGAGTAGTGACCATACTTTTCCCCAGGCAACTGGAAGAGCCAAGTGTCATCGAAAGAGGTGTGAATAAAAAAGCTGTTCCACCGATCACAATCAGGGAATTGTTAGCCGCCTGCAGAAGGGTAGAAATTAACAAGGCCCCAGAGCCGGATAGCATTTCAAATATTGCATTGAAGCATGCCATTCACGCTTATCCAGAGGTCTTCGTATACTTGTACAATGCATGTCTAGAAGAGGGAACATTCCCCATAAACTGGAAGAAACAGCGACTCGTGCTTCTGCCAAAAGGAAAGAAGCTACCTGAGGAGTCCTCATTATACAGACCGCTCTGCATGCTGGATACCCCAGACAAGATCCTTGAACGCATTATTCGCGTTAAAATGGATCATTTTCTAGAAGGAAAAGTTGGATTAGCGGAACACCAATATGGCTTTAGGAAGAATTGTTCAACCCTGGACGCAGTTAGTCTATAGATTACACTGCACAAACAGCGATAGTTACATTGGATGTCAAAAATGCATTCGATTCGACCAGATGGAATGAAATACACAAGGCACTTCGGAAGCAGGACGTGCCATTATATATAATAAGGATGATGTCCGACTACTTGAAGAACAAAATCTTATTATATGATACTGAGGACGGTACCAAGACCTATGAAGTTGCAGAAGGCGTCTCCCAAGATTCAGTACTTGACCAACCGACTTGTAACATCATGTATGACGCGGTACTACAGCTACAATTACCTGAAGGAGCAACAGACATAGCTGAAGAGTCGACCTGTATAATGCACGAATGGCTAACAGAGATGGGTCTGGAACTAGCCAGTCACAAAATGGAAGTTATTCTCATTTCCAGTAGGAAAAAGATGGAGGGAATCACACTGACGGTAGATGGACATAAAATCGTTTCTCAACCAATTATCAAATACTCTGGCATCACGATCGATGCAAGACTAAGTTTTAAACAGTATCTGAAAATAGTCAATGATAGAGCATCAAAAGTTGGCGCTGCTCTATCACAATTGATACCAAATGTAAGAGAGCCAATTCAGAAACTCACTCTTAGCCAGTGTAATCACATCGATTATGCTATACGGAGCCCCAATATGGGCAGAGGCGATGCGGGTAAAATCGTATGTACGAAAGTTAACTACCGTGTATAGGCGAAGTCCACTAAGAGTGGCTTCCGCTTACCGTACAGTGTCGGAGATGCTGTCTGCATTATAGCAGTCATGCCGCTCATTGACCTTTTAGCGACAATAGCCAAAAAAAATCTGGGATACCGCAAGAAAGACGACGATGGCTGAATGGCAAACAAGATGGGACGCTAGTGGCAAGGGGCGATGGACTCATCGCCTTATACGAAGGATAGAAGACTGGACTTCAAGAAAAGATAAGGAAGTTAACTACTACCTCCCACAGTTTTTGACCAGGCACGGATGCTTCTGGGCTTATCTGCACTGGTTTAAACTAGACGACTAACCAAACTGCCCAATATGTTTGGATGCAACAGAGCATGTTGAGCACGTCTTTCGCGAGTGCTCAGAATCGAGAAGAACTTGAGAGTTATCTTCAGATCAGAGTAACTCCTGAGTCGCTTATGACGGTCATGCTGACTTCAGAGGATGGATGTTGCGAAGTCAACATCTATGCAGCAGACATTTTTAAGAGAGTCAGAAAAGACAAAGAAGACAGTAGACGAGGAAGAGGTTGAGTATGGACGTGTGTGTGTGTGTGCGACGCAGAAAATAAGGGATGATTATAGTGATGACGACCACATCAACCAGAAGCGGGCAAAAGCCTTTCGGCCCCCCGCGAAGCATTGCTTGACAGGGGTACCGCGGGGTTCAGGGTCATAGAAGATGGAGCTAGGCACCTTTACCGAGGGTCGATAAAGGCAAAGAGGGCAATCCTTTTCACGGCTGGGTGTGAGGAGATATCATCATTTTTTCCTGTTCTGATAACCGATTGTGTTACCGGATAGTATATTCAATATACTGAATATGCTTTATAGAAGAAATTCGTATTCCTGTGAAACAGATCAATTTTTCAGATTCGTCAATTGCATAATCTAAATAAAACTACTCAGTTTTATGCGAATTTTCCATTGATCTGCTGCAGCAAAAAAATAATGTTGAATTTTAATGACAATTGATTTGTGTATAAAATATTTTAAAGATTGTAATGATAATAACATATAAAATTTATAAGTTAATTATACGAGTAAAAAATAATAATCAACGGGACTTTTTTCGCAATAGCATTATTCCAGCTAAGAAAACAGACTAAACTATTCCTGATAAATGCTGCACTACAGGATAATACTTATTTAACATGGTAATTCAGTATTTATTTGTTTATGTTCCTTTTTGCGTGTAACGGGCTTACTCTTCCGTCACGGCAGTGGCAATACTTCCATCTGTCTAGCAGCCACGGCTATGCCGGAGTCGGAATGGCAGTAGCGAGCCGGTCTCGTTGTTGCGGCCTATAGTTTTGGAATTGTTGAACGGCGACAGCGCCACTGCATGCTCTCTCTTAAATAGATTTGTTCTTATCTAAATAGTTCTTATTTCTGTTACTAAGGTTAAATGAGATTTATATTTATGGAACAAATAATATTATTCTCTGGGTTAAAAGTATAAGCTAATGTATTTTAGCAAATTAATAATTTTCAGATTTTCCGTAAAAGTCATGCTAGCAAATCGTGTAAGGAGTAAAGTTGCCTTTGATTACGAATAGTGTTATTCTATAGTTATATTTATGTAGTTTATGATTCGGATCGTTTGTCCAATTTTAATATTGAAGTTTACACTCCATATTTAGTTAGTATTTTAGATTTTAGTTTGTTTTGACTTTTCAATTTTAAATTGTAAATTGTATTGCATATATTGTTGGTGCATAATAATATTGTTCAATAACTATTATTTTTCTCTAATTATTAGTGATATAAGTGCGTGTATGTATATAATTTGTTTAATTGCACATGTGTTCTATGTATGCATATTCTGCCTTCAATAAAGTACTTGGGATTATTAGATAAGTGATTCATTAGAAATTAAAAACAAAAATTATTGTTTAAATCTTTCTCTATGAAGCATTTACATTGTGGAATTTATTTTATTGTTGCAGGTTCTTCAATGTTTATGATTTTTTTAGCAGATTAATTTTTCTATCAGCCTCTTAACTAGTATAGTATATTATTTTTAATTTATTAAAGTTATTATTTATATTTGTATATAAATGATTTTGTTGCATTTTATTGCAAAGTATAATGCCATTGATATTTCATTATAGTCAAAAATTGCGTACAAATTTGTTTACGGTTAAAATTATGGTTAAACTATTGTTATTATTTTAATTTGTATTATTATTATTAATTTTCCAATGCAATAATGATTGTTATTTATGATTGTTATAATCTGCTATGTATAATCTATTTACAATTTAATCAATGTATACAATGCATAAATTATTATCAAGTAAAAGTACCTTGTTCGATATTTATTTGAGAAGTAGATTCTGTGATGCAGTAATCATATATCATCGAGTTAATGATTTACATTTGTATATTTTATAATTATGAAGCATAGTGTTTTGTTCAATGCAAGCAAGATTAAAGTTTTATCATTTTAGACTTCATCATTTGTGTTTCTATGCTGTAGTTGTATATGTATGTTATACATATTTATACATATGTAAGTGTTTAGTGGACGCAAGAGTATAATAAAAACTTCACCAGTTTAATATTTTAAGTAGTATGTAAATATTAAATGTATATACGTATATATACATGGTGATGAAAGTAATATAAGTGACTTGCTGCTGTCAGCCACAGCAGCATAGCACAAATTTTGTGAACGACATGAGAAAGTAGTGGTCGACAAAGACAAGCCTCAACCGTACACAAGCTTATAGGATACGGGCAATGATATATTGTGATGATGCAAGTGCTTTTAATACAAAGAATTGATAAGAAAGTAAAAGGATTATAAGATTTACGAAGACAGAGGAAAGGGAAGGTTTAATCAAAAAAGATTTAAAAGGAAGTAAGAGAAAAAACATAAAAGAGTGAGCCTTCAGAAAAATAAATATATAAACCATGATATACTATGAGTTCAAGTGTTTGGTTCACGCAACAATAAATGTTTACTAAGTTCAAATTAAAAGTTAATACAAAAAGTGTGGAAAAGTTTATTATTTCAAAAATTTAGTCTAGGCGTTGTGTAGAATATTGTATATTCAGTATTTATAGTGAGTTTGAATTTAAAAAGTTGGTTTCAGCAAGTATGATGTGTATTGTAAAGTTATTTCAATAATTTAGTCTAGTCATAGTGTATAATATAGTATATTCAATATATATAGTAAGTTTCCCTGGCGAAAAAATCATGTGATAAATCAGTAGATTTCTCACGTGATTATTTGACGTGATTTATCACGTGATTATTTGGCATGATTTATCACGTGATATATCAGGTTTAAAATCACGTCAGAAATCACTCGTATAATTTAATTATTTGTTTATTTTCCATTTAAATAATTATAAAATAGTTGATGATATTGATAATTCAAATAAATAAATCGCAATAAATAGAAAAAAATTTCCCGGGCCAAGACTAACCTGTCCTCCACTTGACAATCCAATGTCTTACTAAAACATACATCTCGTCTTACATAAAATATAATTATATTTAATACTTTTTATAGTTTATATGGATACTGTAAGATAAATAATGGAAATTTCAAAAGTGTTTTTATAATTATTATTAATATATGCAGTATGCGTATAATATAAAATGATGAATATTATTATATTTTTGGGTATGATTAGATTAGGTGTTTGAAACTTGCAACAGCACAAATAGCTCAGGTAGTAAGACATTGGATTGTCAAGTGGAGGACAGGGGTTCAAGTCTTGGTCAGGAAAATTTTTTTCTATTTTTGCGATTGATTAATTTGAATTATCAATATCATCTATAGATATCAACTATTTTATAATTATTTAGATGGAAAATAAACAATTTATTTCAATATAAACAAATACTTAAATTTTACGAGTGATTTCTGACGTAATTTTACACGTGATAAATCATGCCAAATAATCACGTGATATATCACGTGATTTATCACGCGATTACTCATGCTATTAATCACGTGATTTTTTTCGTCAGGGTTGAGTGAAAAAAGTTGGTTTGAGCAAGTATGATGTGTAATATAAGGTCACTTCGTATAAGAATCAGTAAAAGTATGCGTATTTATACATGGTGATGAGTATAATAATATACAGTTACAGTGCAAGTGTTTAATATAGTTAGAGTGAAAACAATTCATATTTTCTTAAGATTTAAGGTTATGCAGAGGCATAAAATATCAACACTGAGAAAAATCGACATAGTAGATATTACTATACGCCATAGTAATTTGTAACATGGCAGTGATCACAAAATTTATGGTAATTGTAACAATATTTTTGTAATCGTTACTATACTTTTTTAGTAAAATTCTTCGGCCCTCTTTGTCAGGTTGTGATAGGATCTTTTTATAGTTTACTATTCGGATATATTAGAATATAGTATATTCAATATACATAGTGAATTTGAGTGAAAAAAGTTGGTTCGAGCAAGTATGATTTGTAATATAAGGTCACTTCTTATGAACATCAGATCCTGCGCACGGACGAAAAGCCAATTTTAAGTGAATGAGGCTTCGCTACTAGAAAGACTTTTGTCAATTGGGTATTTAGAATTTTTATATACTGTGAATTTGTTCAAAATTTAATTTTCTACAAAATAGTCAGAGTACTTTTATGAAAAAACCTTTTTGTAAAAAATGGCTCCGAAAGAATTGAAAAAAAAAACACATTTTTGGACAAATCTACTACTAGCTTATAAAAAGAGAAGTGCAAAAAGAAAGACAGAATAGGAGTGTGAAACGAGATATGTTGATGGTTATAAGAACAGGCTGGAATGAGGGCAAACTATAGTGGCTGATAATAAAATCTAAAGAATACATAGAGGCATGCACAGAAGTAAAAGCGATGACCTGTAGGTATAGATGGTATACATGAGAGAGGGGAGAAAAATGAACTTAACGGAACTGGAAAAACCTATTGTGGTATAGAGATTTAAACGTGAGGACAAGAGAGGAAATATGTGACGTAAACGAGAGAGGAAACATAGATTATAGTTGTATGGCACAAAATATAGTTGGATCACAATGAAAAAAGAGTAAGAGAGAATAAACAAAAGAAATACACGTTGTTAGCTAACTTTCAACGTTGGCACGAAAACGTTGATCGTTGCCGCGCGCGCTGATTGGTCCTCCGCATGTCGCGAGCCAATCAGCGAGTCAAAACATCAGTTGATTATCAGGTGATATCAACTTAAGGGGATGTTATCACTAAAAACACTGTTTTTCCATTACATATAACTTTTAATATAAAACTTATAATGAAAAACCAAGCTTGTAGCGCTCTAGTGTTAGGTTTAATAAATCATTCTACCAAGTTAAATTTCGATCAGACGTTTAGTTTTTCTAAAATCTTAGAAATACGAACAAATGTTTACGCGTACTCATGTGATTACAGTGCCAACCTTAAAATCTAATTTTACATACAACTTTTTAAATAAAGCTTGCAAATGAAAAACCGAGTCTGTATGTTAAGTTTATAAAGAATCGTTATACCGAAAGAAAATTTCGATCGTACTTTTTGTTTTTCTAAAAGTTTACAATTTATCAATTACATTTTGGAAATACAAAATACTTCGTGGCGGACTTGCGAAGCTTTGTAACACCCCGTACAAGCTCCGTAAAAAATTATGAAAATTAAATATAAATGTTATGGAATAACATTGTAGATTGTACGAGAGCATCTTGCGCTCCCCCACTCTCTATATGAAAACTCCGCGCCACAGCAAACCGCTGAGCGCAACACCAGCAGCGCCACGAGCGAGCTAGCGGCAGCATCAGGAAGCAGCAGAAAGCGGGGGGTGCGCGCAACACGCGCATATATCTGTATATAGCAAGCGGCGTAATATAATAAGAGTAGGAGTTTGGATTTCGTTCCAGGATTAGGATGCTCGCCTGAGCTCGAGGTGTCGCAATAAATAAAGCTAGTCAGTTATATAAAATACTGCTTCTAAGACTTTATTAAACTAAATGATTCTCTCTCTAATAATATCTGGGTGCTGTTGCTTGGTCAGCGGACCGGAGCGTTCTCCGAACATCGCGCTCTAGCCTCGCCGCGTCGCCAGCCTCGCCACCCATCGTGGCGGCTCAGAGAGGGCGCCGCGGGAAAGGCGGTGGCCGGATGAAGCGACTGCTTAGTGGAAGTCAGGCCTGGGGATCAGGCGCTGCTTCATTCAATGACTCCGGTGGTGGTCGGCGGGAGCCCCCACAGGAGTAGCGAGCGAGCGGCAGCGCGGCGCGCGCATTAAATTATAAATGTATGAATGATTTTTGTATATAGGTGTGTATGTATGTGTGCAAGTATGAATGTGAGTTTTTTCGGCAGCGCGATACCCGCTCTCTCCGTGGCCTATATAAGGAGCCGTATGAGCTATCCGAGCTCACTAGCCGAAGCGCAACTTAAGCGCCAGCGCAACTAAAGCGTCTAGTCCCTGCTGTTGAGCAACTTATGCCTTGAGCAGGTAAAAGACTTAGAATATTTTCGAATATTTCACAAACTTATAAAATTTCTGTATCTCAAAATACTTATAAATTCGTCGAGTCAAAACTGATAACGCAACTAACGCGTATCAGGTAGAAAAGCTTAGAATAATTTCAAATCACTTGTATAAAAATTAAGTATTAAAAAGTATTAAAAAGTATTAAAAAATCGTGATCTAAAGCTAATAACGCAAAATAAAGCGTATTGTCTTATAATTATATTGTATAATCAAAGCGAACATATAAAATTCTCTGTTATCAAGAATACTTGCAATTTACGCAATATTCTATCTTAAAAGACTACTGATAGAATATATTTTGTTTATTTAAAAGAAATAACATACTTTTATTATTGAAATAACTTTCCACTACCTGGTATCCCGGACCTCTCTCATACTATAAGAATACAACAATATATATAAAAACAAATCTTTATTTGTGATCTGCTGTCAAAATACAGACGCAGATCTGTAAATGATCATCGCTCTTCTTAAAAACTAAAATCAAATACGCGCACAAGACCAAGAAGAGTCGTGGCCGTTTTAGCTTTTGCACCGACAACCCCTTAATATTTTTATTTAAGCGGATAGTTACAAATATGAGTTTATATAGTGATGTTGCGCTTTTTATAACCGATCCGGTGACGCAAACAATCAGATTATACTATTTCTTACGTCGGTCTTCGTACCGCGGACTC
The DNA here is from genome assembly GCF_009193385.2 of Nasonia vitripennis. Taxonomy (NCBI): domain Eukaryota; kingdom Metazoa; phylum Arthropoda; class Insecta; order Hymenoptera; family Pteromalidae; genus Nasonia; species Nasonia vitripennis. The sequence continues at coordinate 924,382 of NW_022279625.1, read as the reverse complement.
TTACATCTACAGAACGGGTCAACGTTTAGGTCTAGGAACAGGAATGCCTGGTGTGGCAGAGGAGTAGAAATAAAGCTTGTTACACAATGTTTATTCTGAACAATAATAATCGTATATTCTGTAACCCCCAGTATGGACCAGATTTGGTCTGATTACAAGTTTACCAGTAATAATTCAGCTTCGGACTCGACGCGTGATGTTATTCGATGCTAAACGAACTCACAAACATAAACATGAGAATACCCGGTTACTGGTTTGACGAGCAAATAACGAACTTTGGCTAGAAATACAAACAAACGACAAACGACCAACCGTGCTTCCGTGACTCTAAAATCCGTATTTAAATCGCCACAAAATGGCATCGGCGTCGCGATCAAAGGGAGCGGCGTCCGTCAAGATGGCGTTCGGTCATTAGATTTGCTCTCTGGGAATCGCTGGGAATTATTCGCTCGTTGTCACCTTTCCCGCAGTGCGAATATTTGCTGAAATGCGCGAAAATCTCATAACACGTCGCGAAAATCACCGCAATAAGGGACGCTTCCGTGGCGATACGAACCACGATTATTCGTAAGGCGAAACCGCGATTACTACTCGTTGAGATGATAACGCTACCGCCGCTCGATCGGCGACGACGCCACGCAAATATTATATGGGAAATTCGGGTTGCCCGACTTAAAAGACCAACGGCGTCTCGACTTGTTAGTGTTCTCCTAAAGGCTGGATATTTTGATCGACAGCGGCTCGATGGTTCTTCTTAATGAGGCTGGATCGCTGGCGATCAACAGCGGCGCTACGCAACACCAGAGGCCATTTCTGGATCGTTTATCGATTCTACAGCGGCTCAATAATCCCCCTTGTTCGAAGCTGGATCGCTTGGCGATCAACAGCGGCGCTACGTAATTAATCGGCGATTTCTGGATCACTTAGCGATCAACAGAGGCTTGAACAATTCCCCGAGTACGGTCCTGGATTTCTGAGCAATCGACTGCGGCTCAAAGATTTATCGCAATGGCGGGATCCGGTTTGATCGACCGCGTCTCAATGCACCGAAAAGAGTATTCACCCGTTCTTGACACACGTAATTTCGTTCCGCGTTGCGTATCTCAACCAATACATACCCCGTACAATAATTAACGGCCTTCGTGCTGAATATGCAACGACTTACTTAATCGTCTTCTTCGACTCCACCTTCCTTCTACTGCTCGGCGACTTCCTCTATCACTCTCTAAATCCTCGGAAATATGGTTGGTGGTAGCAAGTATGTCCGTTCGGTTCAACTGTCGAGACAATTCTGAACGAGAAGGAAGTCTCGTTCATCCTCAGTCCTGCGCGTTCCCGGAAAACCCCAATCCGCGCCCTCTATATTTATTACCGACGGCGCGACACCGCCGGCGTCAACCGCACGGACGCTCCCTTCCGTCCGCGTCTAACGAGCGAGAGAGAGACAGCGCAAACATTTCATATCGTCCTGACGCGTCATCTAGCGCTGAAGTTACACCCAAGTCATAGTGTAGTCGCGGTGCACGGGACTCCCACTAACGCACTGGACCGCGCCAGTGCGGTGGCATGGCTCGGTTAGTGGTGCGTACTCGTCAGTCCACCTCGTGTCGCGCACCGCGCTGATCCAGAATTCGCTTCCTGTGTTGCGACGCGACTCCTGGTGCGTACAGGAGCAGGTACGTTGTCTGCTGCGTCGGTACAGCGGTACCCGACAACACCTGACGGACCGCGGCGGCGCTACCGTGAGGGCATAGTCGCCTGCCAAGCCTGCAGGGGAGCCAGCGTTGCTCCATGCGGTTGGCAGGTGAGGTTATCTTCCTCTGCGCGACGGCAATCAATGTTATTGTTCCTCTGCTGCATGATAAATTGCAGCAGGGAACAACATTGATTGTGCAGACAATCCAGTGCTCATGTACACGTGTAGTCGAGCAGGCTACACGTCGCAATATGAAATAAAATGATAAACAGCTGATTATCACGTGATAATCATCAAAAATGTTGTTCGAAAATTAGTTTGATATGCGGAGAGAGAGAGAGCGATAAGGTTCGAGAAGCTTGTTATCTTAATTTCAAATTCGACGGTTTTCGCTAGCCCGCACGGCACCAATGAGGTTGCCATGGCAACGCGCGCTCGCTCGCTCCTATTCTGTCTCTCTCCGCCTGTTTCGCGAGCGGTCTTCTGCCGCTTTCGCTGATTTGCGTTGTTCAGTTTTCGTATTGTCGAAGCGCTGTGAGGACTCGCCTCACAGTGTCGACCGTTAAACAGTATCGTTTGTAAACGCGTCGGTGCTCTAACACTCTTCTAATACTCGGCAATTTTTCATAGTCAATACATTTGTAATCACACTCTTTTCTTTTCAATAAACATCAATAGTTTGACGGTATACATAGTATACCTTTTCATCTCAAATTTAAAGAGCGTGTTATAATTTTCACATTAATTGTTTTGATCCACAAGTCTCTATCAAATTCGAGAGACTATAAATAATGTAATAATCATCAGGTGAGATTAAAGCACTGGCTGTGAGCTGCAAAATTTGTATTTATTAATATTTAAAAAAATTATTATTTAAATCAAATTACTAAAAAATAAAAATGTTGTAGCTCAAGGCCAATGTTTTGGTGTTATCATCTGGATGATAACACCAAATATACTGAAGGTTAAAAAATTTTTGATGATTATCACCTGATAAACAGCTGATTATCATTAACATTTTATTTCATACAAACGCATTTTTGTAACTATCAGTTTTAACACTGAAAAAAAATACAGTCATTTCTGCTGTAAAGTCCTGTAGTTTTAACCGTTCTGCCACCGTAACGACTGTTCAGTAAGAACAACGGTGTGCCACTGGTAGATTTGCGAGTCGCGACTCGTAAAATTGGTCGCTTACGCGGGACACGTACCAGCAAAAACGACGGAACTGATTCTTTAAAACTACTCAACTCTACGGTAATTTTGGCGAGTTTTTTTTCAGTGAATAAAAATATTCATTCAGCTGATATCACCTGACGTTTTGGCATGATTATCTGCAGATTATCAGCTGATTATCATCTGCTGTTTATGCACGACTGCGATACGGAAGTGCCTTATAGTTTCGTGTGCGAAAAATGTGTGAGATGCGATATCTCACACAGTTTTCGACCGATCGGGCTGAAATTTTAGGAGAAGTCTCCTTTTGCAAAAGCTAAAAAACTATTTTTTTTTTATCCCGATCCTCTACGTCGTTTCGAAATGCGGGCACAATTTGTTCGAATTTTAAGCGTTTTTTAATAAAAATTTTCCTGTGATGCGATTATGTCTGAGCGACTTTAGTCAATCGGGCTCAAAATTTTTTTGGAAACTCGTCTCATAATAGTATGCTGACGGTCCTATTTTGGGCCTGATTCCTAACATATATACAAAATGCAGCCACCTTCAAAAATCGCTAAAAACGGTTTTTGGTCTGTAACTTTAAATCCAAGCATTCTACAAAAAAAAGTTAAATGGAAAAGTTGTAGATCTTTGAAAAATACAACTTTTTTCTATTGACATAAAATCATGAAAATACTTATAACTCGAGTTAACAACCCAAAATCGATTTTGTACAGCTAAAAAACCAATTATTTGCCATAAAACATTACGGATTTACGTTTTACATTAAAATCTTAAATGTAAAAGTTGTAGACATGTTTAAAATACAACTTTTTTCAAAAGTACTTATTTACATAAAATGTCTATTTGAGATCTCTTACATTGTGTTGGTTAATTGTAAAATACTAGTACTTAAAATTTAAAAGTTTTACCATAATATATTGCATTCATTTTCTTTGATATATTCTTTGAGTTTTTTTTTAACTTTTAGCTTACTACCACATAATTCTTTCAGATCGCTTGTTAAGTTGTTAAAAATTTTTATTGCTACATAGTAACTATTCTTTGTAGCTATTGTCTTAGATATTTTAGGTATTTGAATATCTTTGTTTCTTGTTTTGCTCGTCGAGTTAATATATTTTTGTCTTAGATTTTTATGATGGTACAAGATTGATTGATAAAGGAATAATTGTTTTACGTTCAGCGGGTATTTTTCTTTTATAAATTTGCTTTTACAAATAATTTTCATGATTTTATTTTGTACTCCTTGAATTAGTTTGATGCAAGTACTATAAGCTCCGCCCCATGCAATTATTCCATAATTAATTATGCTATGAAAGAAAGCGTAGTAAACAGTAAGTAGTGTTTTAGTGTCCATGATGTTCTTAATTTTAGTAAAAATAAAGATCAAATATTTGTTTTTTTTTTTATAATATAATCAACGTGTTTATCCCATTTCATATTAAAATCGAAGATTAATCCTAAATATTTATGGAATTCAACTCTTTTTAATGATTTGCTATCTAGCCTTATATCAACTGTTAATGGTACACTATCACAGTAATTTCCAAATGTCATGACAACCGTTTTCTCTACATTTAAAGACAATTTATTTACTGCTAGCCATTTCGCTACGGTTTTTAAATATTCATTCATCCTTTCCTCTGCCTTAGCCAACGTATCGTCACTCGAGATGACGATGGTGTCATCAGCGTAGGACAGGATAGAATCATTTGGCATATCTCTCAGTAGATCATTCACGTATATTATAAATAGTAACGGTCCTAGAATAGTTCCTTGAGGAACTCCAGTTGTTACGGTTTTATCTTCACTCATACAATTAGAAATTTTTACTCTTTGTTTCCTACTGTCGAGATAGCTGATAAACAAATCTAAAGCAGTCCCTCTTACACCATATCGTTCTAATTTTTTAAGCAGAATTTTGTGGTTTACCGTATCAAAAGCCTAGGATAGGTCTAAAAAAGCAGTTATCAGAGGTTTGGTTTTATCCAAATTGTTGTAAATTAAGTTTGTTATATAATTTAGACAATCTGTGGTGCCTTTATTACTAACACAACCAAATTGTTTGTCTGATATTTATTATGTATTTCCATAAAATTGTAGAGCCTAATAAAAATTATTCTTTCAAGGATTTTCGCAATGTTTGAAATGAGGGATATCGGCCGGTAGTTAGACATCAGAGTCTTAACCCCAGCTTTATAAATAGGTATAACTTCAGCCCTCTTGAGGGCTGAAGGCCATACTGATTTCTCAATGCATAAGTTATAAATGTATTCCAATGGTGAAAGAATGTAATCTGCTATAGTTTGAAGGGTAGCTACACTTATATCATCCACTCCACCTGCTTTTTTTCATGGAGCATATTACTTCATGTATCTCTATCGCATTCGTAGGTCTGATGAACATTGATTAAATATTACTGATTGGAGGTTTTACCTCATTTTCGTCCGGTGCGACAATATGATTACTTAATGTTACTCCTATTGTACAGAAATACTCATTCAAAGTGTTTGCTATTTCCGCCTTATTTTCAAGCTTTACGTTATTGTCATATACAGGGTGTTTCATTTTAATCCGACCACGACAAAAAACCATGGAAAAACTAATTTTAACGAAAAATGACCTTAACAAAAGTTGAAGGGGGTAAAGGGGGCCATCGAATGACACAAACACCTATGACCTTGAACTCCATTTTCAAGGTCATTTGAGGGTAATTGTGATTTTTTTAAATAGGAACCTCTATTTTAGACCTTTGAATCGGATAGAGCGGAAAAAATTACGTCGCAAAGGATATTTTAAGTTTGCTTTGGTGACCTTGAGAAGGTCAATCCAAGGTCAAATAAGAAGTATCAGCCTAAGATTGTTTTCCTTTCAATTTTTTCGTAGAATTATCATTTTGTTATTGTAATAAACATTAAGAGAATAATTGACTTAAGATGTGATTATGCTTTGCTGACTTTAAAGCCATTTTGTAAGGTCAAAAGTGCAAAAATGCAATATCAAATGTTATGTGGAGTCCATATTTATATCCTAACTTTAGCGTTACCCAGGAAAAACGACGTGGACGTAATAGGATTGTGTTCCCTTTGGGGTGCTTGATTAGAGTGAGTCCCCTTGCCTCTCACTTTTCGGGGTGCATGATTAGAGTGAGTCCCCTTGCCTCTCACTTTTCAGGGTGCTTAATTAGAGTGAGTCCCCTTGCCTCTCACTTTTGCTCAAAATTCAACGCAGGTGCTCAAAGACACCACCATTTTGTTGGATACACAATTCCATTCGCTGCTGAAAATGTTCTACTGTTCTGAGTAATACAGCTCTTGGGATGTTTTCACAAGAGGTTTGAATTCTGTGGATCATATCTTCCCTTGTTGTAGTTTCATGTTCATAAACAACATCTTTCAAATACCCCCACAAATAGAAATCGGGTGATGTCATATCTGGAGATCTCGGTGGCCATCGAACACCCAAATCTCCACGTCCAGTGCGTCCAATCCACCTGTCACGGTAATTTTGATTAAGATATTGTCTAACTATTCGAGCATAGTCCGCAGGAGCTCCATCTAATTGAATCCACATTCTTGCTCTTGTGTATAAATCTACTTCTTCAAGAAATTATGGCCATTTACATTTTCATCGAATAAGTATGGGCCTACAAGGTATCCGTTTACAATTCCACACCAAACATCAAGACTCCAACGATTTTGGTTATCTATCTGCCTGTACCAATGCGGATTAACATTCGACCAATAATGACAGTTGTGTCGGTTAAGCTCTCCATTGCTTTTGAATTTTGCTTCATCAGAAAACATTACGTATTGAAAAAGTGACGATCATTAGCAATCACTTGTCGTGCCCATTGGCAAAACTGTAGCCTTAACCTCATATCAGCAGGTGTGAGATCCTGATTCAAAGTAATATGATATGGATGATAATGTTGACTTCTCAGTATTCTCCAAGCAGTAGCCATAGGTATACCACTTTGCCTTTGAATTTCACGGGTACTAACGTGGGGATTCAAATGAACCATTGCTAAAACGACCATTACACGAAGATCATCTTCGTTGTAATTACGACGTTCTCTAACCCGTGCTAGTTGTCCTTGTTGAGCTGAGTAACGCTAAAGATAGGATAAAAATTCGCTTACGAAAACATCCCAAGAACTGAATAGAATCCAAAAAATGGTGGTGTCTTTGGGCACCTACATTCAAATCTGTACATAATAAAAGTGAGAGGCAAGGGGACTCACTCTAATCAAGCACCCCAAAGGGAACACAATCCTATTACGTCCACGTCGTTGTTCCTGGGCAACACTAAAGTTAGGATATAAATATGGACTCCACATAACATTTGATATTGCATTTTTGCACTTTTGACCTTACAAAATGGCTTTAAAGTCAGCAAAGCATAATCACATTTTAAGTCAATTATTCTCTTAATGTTTATTACAATAACAAAATGATAATTCTACGAAAAAATTGAAAGGAAAACAATCTTAGGCTGATACTTCTTATTTGACCTTGAATTGACCTTCTCAAGGTCACTAAGACAAACCTGAAATGTCATTTCCGACGTAATTTTTTCCGCTGCTCCGTATTCCAAGGTAAAAATAGGGGTTCCCGTTAAAAAAATACAATGACCTTCAAATGACCTTGAAAATCGAGTTCAAGGTCAAAGGTGTTGGTATCATTCGATGGCCCCCTTTACCCCCTTCAACTTTTGTTAAGGTCATTTTTCGTTAAAATTAGTTTTTCCATGGCTTTTGTCGTGGTCGGATTAAAATGAAACACCCTGTATATATATATATATATATATATATATATATATATATATATATATATATATATATATATATATATTCAATTTGTTCCTTTTTTTGTACAGTTGATTTACCTAACTTAGCCTTAATTGTTTTCCACAGTTTCTTTGGATTATCACTGTTTCGCTCTATGATTTCGTGATCGTATTTTATCTTAGCATCTTTGATGACTTTATTTAATATTTTTGAATAATTAAGATAGTCTTTTTTCAAAATTTGACACGTTGGTTTGCTCTTCATTAAATTATACAAATTTTCTTTTGTTTTGCAAGAGATTAATATCGCACTTGTTATCCCGTTTTTGCGTGGTACAGAATCTTTCTTTTTGTTTTTGTTTGGTTTGTTTGTAATAGTAGCTTTATCAACACAGTGTTGTATTATTTCTATATAAAGATTCTATAGCACAATCTGGGTTATCTATGCTCAAGATAGAGTTCCAATCAATTATACTAGCCTCTCTCCTTAGTTTTTTGTTACAAATACGTTTCGAAACTGTACGGTCATTTATCTGTGCAGTTTCTTGTTTAATATTTGTCATCAGAGGGTAGTGATCATTGAAAGGATTTGTTAACTTGTGTGAATCTATTAAAATATTATTTGACTTAACAAAGAAGTTATCTATGCATGTACCCCCATCATTGTTGGTGGAGGGTCTAGTTATCGTTGTGAAACAAGGACTATATTTGAATTCTAAAAAATTATTTATATATTCCTGGCTAAATATTTTTTCGCATTTGTCTTTTGTACTAAAATTACCGTCCAGTATATCCACATTGAAATCACCCACTATACAATGGTTTTTTATCTTTCTCTGTGATAACATGAAATTTTAATGCTATGGATAAATTCTGTTTTTGGTAAGTCATATGATCTGTAGATCGCGGAGACTTTAAAGGCTTCACCAGTTATTAATTTTATATTTGTGCTTATTATTTTTAGTCTATCTATCTTATCTATACTAGTACTTTCAAATATGTTATTTTTTATATAAAGCATTACCCCGTCAGATTTATTGATTACACTATTATTGTAATAACTCTTATAACCACCTAGGTGAAAGTACTCTGGATGTTTTTTTAGCTTCCATGTCTCCGTGCACACTACAATCACTGGCTTCCTAGCTAGTCGCTCAATAAAAGTCTCAAATTTCTCAAAATTTGCATTTAGACTTCTTACATTTATACATAATATTAAGTTTTTAGTGTTATCATCATTAAGACTTTTATTGAGGGTCCGTATGTTATTATATTCTAATTCACTATTACTTATTTCAATAAAGTCAATGTCTTCCATTATGCGCTTTGTTGTTCCTTATGCTCACTATTCCTGAGTTTATGCTATGCAGACTTGTAGTCGATAATCCAGCTGATAGTGTTGTCGTCGTCTGGTAATGTTGTTGTTCTATTTTACCGAGGTATCTTGCAATGATAGGGAATACACTGCAGTCAGTTGTTTCAATCATTTTCCTTATTTTAGATTTTAACACTTCAGATTCGTGACTGTCAAATGCCAAGTGTTCTGTATTGTATTATGTATTATAGTTGTTATTACTATGTAGACAGTTTGGGCATTTATAGTTATTTGTTTGACAGTCATTTGATTGGTGGTTTCCAGAACATTTTAGGCATGTTACTTCATTCCGGCACTTTGTTCCTTTCTGACCGTATCGGCCACACTTAAAACAAGGTTTTACTCTAATGTGATCAAAGACTCTGCAGCTTTGATGCCCTATGAAAACTCTGTTATTGTTTTCTCTGATGTTCTTGTAGATTTCATCGGTTACCTCCAGGATGAGCGTTTGGAGGTTAGTTCTAGGATTTTTGTATGTGTATAGGACTGAACTCTTTTTCTTCATTTCGTTGAAATTTCTAGTATTGATATCAGATTCTAAGGCGTCGTTTCCTAGATTTTCAAAATTATTTATGCCAACAACTCTTACTTTCGGATTCAGCATTTCTTCTTTCTGTACGTTGCATATGCTATTTAGCTTGTTTAGTGCTTTTATCGCTTTGTCAGCACTTTCTTCGTCTTTGCAGCTAATTATTAATTCCTCTTCATTTTTTTTATTACTCTTTTTGTTTGAATTGTTTTGTCTTTAATTAAATAATGATTTACTCTATCCGTAATTTTTTCTAATTTGTCCTCTTTATTCATTTTTTTGACAATAATTTTTGGTACACGTTTTTGAACTCTTTTTTCATTAGCTGCTGTTATTTCAGCAAAACTTTTTGTTCTTAGCGTTGGAATGATAGATTTCACCGTATTAAGCTTTTCTCTTAAGAGTTGGTTCTTCTCTTTCAATTCGCTGATTAGTTCTTTTAGTAATGCATTTTCCATTCTTAGTTTTTCATCCTCACTTTCAGATTCATTCCCATCTTTACTATCATTGAGTTCATTTAGTATTTGATTCTTAATTTCACTTATTGTAGTTTTCTTAAGTTGAGCTAATACGGTTTTCACTTCTTTGCTTAGCAGATCTTGAGTTACGTTTGAGGTTATGTTGACATCCTCGTGGTTTGGGCAGATAATAAACACATCACTTAGGGTTTTTACTTTATCAATTCTCTCAAAACAACTCGCGTGGTATATATTATCACAAAAAATACACACAATTCCACTTGTCTTTTTAGTATGACACGCGAACGATTTATTTCCTGGCCTTAACATGGGGCCCGCACTTGTGGCCGCCATGTGCACACCATCCAACCCAATTATTTTCAGCAATTTTCCTATATTATTAAAAGCTGAAAGTTATATTTTGGCCTTTATCTCATACATACAGGGTGTTTCATTTTAATCCGACCACGACAAAAAACCATGGAAAAACTAATTTTAACGAAAAATGACCTTAACAAAAGTTGAAGGGGGTAAAGGGGGCCATCGAATGACACAAACACCTTTGACCTTGAACTCGATTTTCAAGGTCATTTGAGGGTAATTGTGATTTTTTTAAATAGGAACCTCTATTTTAGACCTTGGAATCGGATAGAGCGGAAAAAATTACGTCGCAAAGGATATTTTAAGTTTGCTTTGGTGACCTTGAGATGGTCAATTCAAGGTCAAATAACAAAAAATCTGCTAAACAGCTGTTTATCTGGTTTTATTTTACTGATGTCGAAAGATGACCTTGACAAAAGTTGAAGGGAGTAAAAGGGGCCATCTAATGACACCAACACCTTTGACCTTGAACTTGATTTTCGAGGTCATTTGAAGGTCATTGTATTTTTTTAACGGGAACCCCTATTTTTGACCTCGGAATACGGAGCAGCGGAAAAAATTACGTCGGAAATGACATTTCATGTTTGCCTTAGTGACCTTGAGAAGGTCAATTCAAGGTCAAATAAGAAGTATCAGCCTAAGATTGTTTTCCTTTCAATTTTTTCGTAGAATTATCATTTTGTTATTGTAATAAACATTAAGAGAATAATTGACTTAAAATGTGATTATGCTTTGCTGACTTCAAAGCCATTTTAAGGTCAGATGTGCAAAAATGCAATATCAAATGTTATGTGGAGTCCAGTTCCCTTTGGGGTGCAAAATTCGATGAGGAAAATTAGTAGCCAATTGTGTCCACGTCGTTCCTGAGTAACGCTAAAGATAGGATAAAAATTCGCTTACGAAAACATCCCAAGAACTGAATAGAATCCAAAAAAATGGTGGTGTCTTTGGGCACCTACATTCAAATCTGTACATAATAAAAGTGAGAGGCAAGGAGACTCACTCTAATCAAGCACCCCAAAGGGAACACAATCCTATTACGTCCACGTCGTTATTCCTGGGCAACACTAAAGTTAGCATATAAATATGGACTCCACATAACATTTGATATTGCATTTTTGCACTTTTGACCTTACAAAATGGCTTTGAAGTCAGCAAAGCATAATCACATTTTAAGTCAATTATTCTCTTAATGTTTATTACAATAACAAAATGATAATTCTACGAAAAAATTGAAAGGAAAACAATCTTAAGCTGATACTTCTTATTTGACCTTGAATTGACCTTCTCAAGGTCACTAAGGCAAACATGAAATGTCATTTCCGACGTAATTTTTTCCGCTGCTCCGTATTCCGAGGTCAAAAATAAGGGTTCCCGTTAAAAAAATACAATGACCTTCAGATGACATTGAAAATCGAGTTCAAGGTCAAAGGTGTTGGTGTCATTAGATGGCCCCTTTTGCTCCCTTCAACTTTTGTCAAGGTCATCTTTCGACATCAGTAAAATAAAACCAGATAAACAGCTGTTTAGCAGATTTTTTGTTATTTGACCTTGAATTGACCTTCTCAAGGTTACCAAAGCAAACTTAAAATATCCTTTGCGACGTAATTTTATCCACTCTATCCGATTCCAAGGTCTAAAATAGAGGTTCCTATTTAAAAAAATCACAATTACCCTCAAATGACCTTGAAAATCGAGTTCAAGGTCATAGGTGTTTGTGTCATTCGATGGCCCCCTTTACCCCCTTCAACTTTTGTTAAGGTCATTTTTCGTTAAAATTAGTTTTTCCATGGTTTTTTGTCGTGGTCGGATTAAAATGAAACACCCTGTATATTAGAGATAATAATAATAAAATTTTTATTGGATGGCAATGCTGCAGACTGTATAACTTAATCATCGTTAAACCATGTCTCAGGTGCAACAAAGCGCATAAAACAAGCACCTGCAAAAGTGTCACTCTTGCATGCCCGAACTGTAGCTACAGCAACCAAAAGTATGCTACAGATTACAATGTTAATCATGATGCCATGGATTCAAATTTGTGTATCATTCTAAAAAACAAAATCAAGAAATACATTGAGTCAACGGACTATCCTGTAAAACCTAAATTACCGACTACTAAACCAATACCGATAGGTTACCATGTGGAGATAAATGAGCAACTGGACGTTAGTTCAGATGCAAGTGGTTCTGCCAGCGAACATGAACACTCAGCTGCTGCCACTTCTCGTCCCCTGGAACAAGTGGATAATCATCTAACGAAGATCAAGCCTAAAACACATAAACCGAAGAATCCAAAACAACTGAACCAGATCCAAAGGGTAGCCCATCGCCATTCTCCAAACACTAAAATTTCGGTAAAACCGGTTAAAATTAAGTAGTTTTCACCTGTCCTTTCTTTTATTATTATTTTATAATACCTAACGCTAAATGGATTTTGAAATATTAGATACAATCTATAACGATTCTACTAGAAAAGAAAGAACGTTTAAGGACACTACTAATCTTAACAAAGCACTTGGCAGCAATTGTGATTATATTATGCATGTCAACATACGTAGTATGTCGGCAAATTTTGATAAGCTGAAAATTTTGTTAAATAGTCTGGCAAAGAAGCCTTCAATGTTGGTATGCACTGAAACGTTTGTACAATTTAACTACAAGATCTATAAATTGGATGGTTACAATAGTTACTACAATGATAGTCGACTAAATCAAAATGATGGAGTTATGGTTTTTGTTGATAGTAGCATTGAACATGATAGCTGGATTATCGAATGTGGCAGAATCAAGTTGATTAATATTCATATCAAATTAAGCAATAACAGCTATATGGATGTTTCATCGATTTATAGATCTCATGAAATACCTAAAAGTAAATTCTTACTTGCACTAAACAATTTTTTAGATAAAAAGAAAAAAGTAAAAAATCACCTACTTATAGGTGACTTTAACATCAACCTACTAGAATCAAATAAAGTGAGCCAGGAGTTCCTCTGTAACTTTTTGGACAAGGGTTATTTACCCGGTTTTAACGGTATTACCAGACCTCCTGTTGGAAACTGTAAAGGTTCATGTATTGACAATATCTTTATAAAAACCAACAAACTCAAAACTGCTACTTATAAACTAATTAATTCTTTAACTGACCACTATCCAATTTTTGTTTCCCTTGGAAGATTTAAAACTATAGCGCCTGAACCCTCTGTGGTTGTTGATTATAAAAGATTAGTGTACATTGCTAATTCTAGAAACTGGGACTCAATATTGTCAATACATGATCCTAACGAAGCTACTGAAAAATTGATTAGCGAAATAAAACTATGTATAGAACAGGCTACTTTTAGGAGAAAAAAAGCAGGGCATAAACGCAGGAAGTCCTGGATAACCGATGCGATAGTACAATCTTGTAATACTAAAGAATTATTGTATAATCTATGGCGCTAAGATAGATCTAATGATCAACTCAAACATGAGTATCTCACCTATGCCAAAGTCTTAGACAAGTTTATAAAAGAAGCGAAGATAAAGCATGACAAAAATCTAATTGGAAATTGTGCAAATAACCCGAGAAAGTTATGGAGTTTTATTAACAATAAAATAGGGAAAAATAAGAATGCCAAAGATAGTATAAGTCACATAGAAATCGATAAGGGTAAGATTTACGATAAGGCAGAGATAGCCAACTGCATGAATAATTATTTTTGTGAAATTGGTCATAACTTGAGTTCCAAAATTGACAAATCTTCAAACAAATTCATTTCAATGCCGGATATGAACAGTAATTCAATATTCCTAAGTCCTACAAATTCTATAGAAATTGCTAACATAATATACAATATGAAACTAAAAAACGGCGGTGTTGACAACATCAACACCAAAACCCTAAAGTGCTTATGTAACTTCATTGCTATACCGTTATCACATATCATTAACCTATGTATTGAAAAGGCAATATGGCCTAATGCACTAAAAAATGCAGAAATTATACCTGTTTACAAAGCAGGAGAAAAGCACAATATTTCTAACTACAGGCCCATATCTCTGCCGGCCCATATTTCCAACTTGGCTAAGATATTCGAAAAAATAATACACAGCAGAATCATTGACTTTATCGATAAGCATAAACTAATCTCTAATCAGCAGTTTGGCTTCAGGAAAAACATGGGTACGAAAAACGCTCTAAACTATTTAACTAACATTCTGTACAATAATCTAGACGAAAGCACGCCAACTATTGTCACTTTCCTAGACCTGGCCAAGGCCTTTGACACTGTTGATCATGATATTCTGATTAAGAAGCTTTTCCAGGTTGGAATCAGAGGCCTGGCTACCGATCTCCTTTGTGACTATCTAAATGATAGACACCAAAGGGTTAGAGTTGATGGCGTAAAAAGTATCAGCATGAGAATAAATATCGGGGTTCCCCAGGGAACTATTCTAGGCCCGCTACTATTCTTGATTTATATAAATGATATGTTAAAAGAAGTTCCCTCCAAGGCTATTTCTTCTTATGCTGATGATACTGTTATAATATCGACTGGGTCATCATGGAATGAGGCCCAAGAAAATATGAACAACTACTTAATTAAAATTGATACTTGGCTGGCGTGTAATAGACTATCACTAAATATTGGGAAAACTATCTACATGACTTTTGGCAATTACTGTGATAGTGTGCCCCTGCATACATGTATTAAAATTAGAGATAAGCCACTAGCTAGGGTCGATAACTGTAAATATCTAGGGATAATCTATGACTATAACTTGAGATGGGTTTCTCACATTCAAAATATGATAAAAAAAAACTAAGTATCTATTGTTTATTTTTTACAGGATTACCCCTGTAATGTCAACTGAAACTATGAAAATGATTTATTATGCACTCTTCCATAGCATAGTCAGCTACGGAGTAATTGCGTGGGGTGGTGCTTGCAAGAGTAACATTAGCTTGCTTCAAAACCTACAGAAAAGAATCTTAAAAATAGTAAATAAGAATAAATTTGTAATTAACATGATCTCAGTACGAAATATTTGAACTCAAACAGTAACACGAGAAATAAAAATGTAATTGTACCTAAATACAAAAAGATGGTTAGTAACAAAATGTGCTATCTCAAAGCTGTATCCGTTTTCAACTTGTTACCGAACAATCTGAAAACTGTGGATATTGCCAAAACTTATGGCAAAAGAAAAAATTAAAAGATTGGATAATCTCCTGTTACTTATTCTGTCATGCTCTATCACTGATTATTATGTGTGGTCTCCAAACCGCATCTATTACCTCACAAAACACAATGCGAAATGCAAATACTGTTTTTGTACATAATGTTTTTCTTTTATTATTACGTTTTAGTTTTTAAGATATTACTATATTGTAATTAACCAGCCCTGCCTACAGGTACCTGCGTGTACCTCTGCGGGTTATTTTTTGCGGATGTAATTACACTCTGTAAAAAATAATTTTCTGGGAAATAAATACTAAATACTAAATACTAAATGGAGGATGGAGAGGTTGAGGAAGAGGAATATCAAACGGAAATTATCGAGGAGGAAACAAAAGAATTTTTGGGAGATAATCCATCTGAAGTAGATCAAAAGAAGCTTGTTTTAATAAAGACAGTAGCTGACAGAGTTAAAGTCTGGTCAAGAAAGGTTTTGACAGATAAGGACGAAAAACAAAAACTCTTAACGGCAATTCCTAGAAAAAATGATGAAATTAATTTAGAAGCCCCAAAATTAAATGAGGAGATTTCGGTTAGTCTAACCCAGAAAGCCCTAATGAAAGATGGATTTTTTAAGGAATATCAAGACCTCTCAGGCGCGGCCTTGTCAGCAGCTTCAATGACCTTAAGCATGATTTTAAATGATAAAAATGAACCATTGGAAAGAGAATCTCTTTTGGATAATTTGGGCAGTACAGTTAGACTCTTATATGAACTGTTTTATCAATTAACTAATTCAAATTAATCATTTTTGAACCATCATTTAATCTTTTGGCTTCACCTTGTAGGAAACTAACGTACCCACTGGCCTCGGACCTTACCCTGGTGGCAGGAGTGTTATCAGGCAGAGCTTTAAGAAAAAGAACCTGGAAGAAACCACAATAGATATCATGACATCTTCGATAACAGAGAGTACGACAAAACAATATAATACAAGTCTCCAATATTGGTGGAATTTTTGTAAAGACAAGTGACAGGATCCATGTTATGCAGAAGAAGATATTGTTATTAACTGCCTGACAAAGAAATTTAATGAAGGAGCAGCATACGGAACCCTGAACACACTCAGATCTGCTATATCCTTGATAAACCAACGTGACAACTCAAATAGCATTACAATATTTATAAGAAAGAAACTTTTAATGAGTTGTAATTTAAATAAAGATTTTGAAATAAAATACTTTTGTGTTCTCTAAACATCTACAAGTGAAAATATCTTCGAAAAAGTGCAGTGAAATATAATTGATGATTAAACGAACTTGCAAAATGAAGTTCGATCACAATTATATGAACAAGCTTGTTTGAAGATATTTGAGTCCCACCCATTATTTTAAAATAGTAGTGAGTTGTAGGTGTAGGGGCCCAACCCCGGGATTGACCTCGCGCTTCTCTAAACTTAATGAAGTAGAGAGGCAGTAGCCCAGAGTGGCTGGAAGAGTAGGGGTAAGAGATAGAGCGAGAAAAAAAAAGAAAAAGTCTTTTTTCCGGATCTATCTCTGAAAAGTGGCGTCATCTGGCAACAAGTTGCGGTACTACAAGTGAAAATATCTTCGAACAAGCTTGTTCATATAATTGTGATCGAACTTCACTTTGCAAGTTCGTTTAATCATCAATTACTGTGTAAAAAGTGTTATCGATGCACTCAAAGTCACCAATGATGACGTTTGCACAGGTATTTCAATCTCATCAGTATGCGAGCCAGTTACTCTCAACTACCAAATCTCTTATAATCATGGTAAATCCATGATTTTAAAAGTGGATATCTGTTCTTTTGCATTAAGACTTGTTCAATTATTTAGAAACAGACTGCCATATCAGTTTTTACTTAACAGTCTTGGTTCGGCTTTTCACCCTGATGCCTATGGCGTCAAAAAATACAGGTGGGCCTATATATGAAAGTTGAATTCCCTGTTAAAAATAAATACATATTTTTTGTATGTATCTTTAGTACGTACTAAAAATATGTACTGATTTGGGACTGACTATTTAAAATATATTAAATATAAATATAAGTATTTGATGTGGCCATAAATGGTGTTATTATCCTTATATGGTACTTCCATTTATGGCCACATCAAATGTTTATATTTATATTTAATGTATTTTAAATAGTCAGTCCCAAATCAGTACATATTTTTAATACATATTACCAGGCAAATTACATGTTTTTAGTACGTACTAAAGATACATACAAAAAATATGTATTTATTTTTAACAGGGTTCATATCATCTAGAATGAATTCCACTCAATATATTGTTACAACATGCCAACACAAATTAAGTTGCAAAATTTCAGAGTCTAAATATGATAGTTTTCATAGTTTTCGAGATTTGGTAGTTGAGAGTAACTGGCTCGCATACTGATGAGATTGAAATACCTGTGCAAACCTTATTATTGGTGACTTTGAGCATCAATGACACTTTTCACACAGTAATTGCACTTGAACAACACAAAGTCAGTCAGTACAGCATGCTTGTACACTGTCGTATATGACAGTATGCATGTGTAAGGTTAGGTTTTCAATCTTAATGGGTGCTTTGAAAATTATATTTTTCCTTGAAAATCATTCTAGATGAATTAATAGGCTAAATATTCATCATTCAACATTGACTGAAACTGTGAAAACTGTAGTTCTGTTTGCTATGCTATTCTGCTGTATAACATAGCAAACAGCCCCTACAATACACGTCATATACTTCTAGTATGAGTGTGCCTGGCCTGAACTGTACGCGCATGCGCAAAAAATTAAGAGAAGTTCTGCAACTCGGGTTTCAGCGTAGAAAATACGCATATTTCTCAACGGATTCTGGGTTTCATTTCTATCGAGTCGCTAGGGAACAGGCCAGAACTTATCGGCCATTTGCTATCAGGGTAAGCGTAATATTATATATGAAAATAGCGACTTTTTTATTTTCTTACTTCTGCTTACATCCTTTTACTTTTTCTTACAATGTATTATGCATTGTTACATTTTATTATAAAATTAATAATTAAAAAAATATATTGACTATATTGGGCGGTAAAATAACATATGTTATAAAATGTAATAAAATGTAATAAAATGTAGAAAAAAGTTAACAAATCTGAAAATGTAAGAAAGTGTACAAAAACGTAGGAGAAAAAAGGTCCCAAATCCAACAAAAAGGTACAGTTTCTTACATTTTCTTATATGTTTTTTATGTTTTATTATAATTTATTACATTTTTTTCCCACTAGGGTTAGAGTTAAACTAACTTACATACTAAGTTTTCTCACAGATAGATCTATCAGGACTATAGGATGAAGGCCAACCTTTGAAAAAAATGATGACATTTCAGCTATCATTATATTTAAACTCTAATGTTATTTCTGTTGAAAATAAACCCTACTGAAAAAAAGCAGATGGCAATCAGCTGATTATTACATGATAATCAGTTGATAATCTGCTGATAATTGTGTCAAAACGTTAGCTGATTATCAGGTGATATCGACTTAATATTTTTATTTAAGCTGATAATTACTAATATGCGTTTATATGAGATAAAATGCTAATGATAATCGGCTGATTATCAAGTGATAAGCATCAAAAAGTTTTAACCTTCAGTATATATTTTCAAAGTTGTTTTAAATTAATAAAATTTATAAAATTCACATAATGAGGGTCAATACAGTTTTACCATCCAGATGATAACACCAAAGCACTGGCTGTGAGCTACAAAATTTTTATTTATTAATATTTAAAGATAATATTTTGTTAAAATCAAATTATTAAAAAATAAAAATTTTGTAGCTCACAGCCAGTGCTTTGGTATTATCATCTGGATGGTAAAACTGTATTGACCCTCATTATGTGAATTTTATTAATTTAAAACAACTTTGAAAATATATACTGAAGGTTAAAACTTTTTGATGCTTATCAATTGATAATCAGCCGATTATCATTAACATTTTATCTCATATAAACGCATATTTGTAACTATCAGCTTAAATAAAAATATTAAGCCGATAGCAGCTGATTGTCATCTGCTTTTTGCAGTAGGAAATACATATTTTTTTGTATGTATCCTTAACATGTACTAAAAACTTGTACTTTACTTGGCAATACGTATTTAAAATATGTGATAATTTGAGATTAGCTATTTTAAATACATAAAATATAACTGAAAGTATTTGTTATGCCCATAAATGGAAGGACCATGGGATAATAACACCATTTATGACCACATCAAATACTTATATTAATGTTTAATATATTCATAATATCCAGTCTCAAATTATATCACACTTTTAATGCATATTACCAGGTAAATTACATGTTTCTTGTGCGTACTTAAGATTTGCACAAAAATTATGTATTTATTTTTAACAGAGATAACTTTGACTAATCACAAAAGTTTTCTTCATTAAAAAAAATCAAGCATTAGAATCTTCTTGTATTTGGAATATAAAATACCTACTGATTCCTATATACATTCAACAATTCAAATGTTTCTAACCTTATTATATTACAACCTTTAATAGGATACTTAATTTGTTTGGTATTTAATGTTAATAAGAAAATAAAATTTATAGAAACACGTTTAATTTATAACATTTATACTATGTAAAATAATGAAAACAGCAATTAAAATCAAGACCTTTTTTAATTATGCGAAAAACAATTATCAGAAAACAGTTTGAATTAATTGTAATTAATAAATTGTAAATCTTTCATTATGTTTGATATCATATTCCTATCATTGTATCATCCTATCATTATAATCAAAAACATAGTAGTTCGCAAGTAAAGGCATCGTAAGAGGGCGCTGTTACGAGCTTTGTAAGTTATACTAAAAGCACGATCACGTGACCTTTCAAGGCATGTTCACAGCTAAAGACAGTTTTGCTCCTATAAACATATTTTTGTTTTGGTTTTCTTGTTGAGTTATCTCTTAGACCAGTGGACTCTAAGGTGATGGTTCCGAAATAAAGTTTAACACACGGTTATAATGAACAAGAAACTCGACGACACTGTCAGCAACTCATTGTTGATTGATCCGATAAAGCATCCTTTTTTCGTACAAACTCTCATCGAGGTGAGATTTTTCTTGACTTCCGGTACGTAAAGAACGCCCTCTAGTTGAACGCTGTTCCATTCATCGTCAACGTACGCTTCGAGAATGATCGTCCTCTCTCCTTTTATCGCACACTCACGGTCGTTGCCAAGCACAACAGTGCCACCGACGCCTGTGCGGAGAGTTTGAAACCACTCGCGGCGGTAAGAGATGTGTCGCGACGCTCCGCTGTCGGCCAGCCAGGCCTCGTGTTTATCGACCTCCAGCAGCTTTTTCGCCTGATTTGGCAAGATAACGACGCGGTTCTCCCGCGCTGCCACTGCACACTCGTCGACCGACGACATTAACACGTACTTCGGAGCCCCGCCATCTCCTTCACCCCCACTCTGCTTCTTCTTTGGACAAACCCGCGCGAAATGCCCCTTTTCACCGCATTTGTAACATTTTATGTCTTTTAGGTCCTTTTTCGGTTTCGACTTAGAGCCCGGTACTCCGCGCGTTTTTCCTTTTGCACCACCGTTTTTAATCGCCGATAACACCTCCACTGCATCGTCACTTTTTGCAGGTCTTGCTTCCTCGTTCACGATCCGCTCTGTCAGCCTACCGATCGTTTGTTTCTCTTCGTCGACATTGTCCCACGATGATTGGAATCCGCTATAGCTCGACGGTAATCCGGAGAGAATCTTCGCCATGACGATATCATCGGGCATCTCCCTGCCGACGTTCTTTAATTGCAGTGCCAGGTTTTTGATTTTCGACACGTACTGAACCATAGTGTCTCCTGATTCCATCGTGTAGGCCTGAAACTTCTTCAGCAAGAGCAGCTTACTGGACGACGTCTTCTGTTCATACTGACTGCACAGCGAGTCCCACATATCTTTTGCGGTTTCACACGTGATTAACGAGATCTTCTGTGATCTTTCGAGTGTTGTGGAGATTAGCACTTTCGCACTCGCGTCATTCTCCTCCCACGCGTTTTTCGCTGCCGCAGTAGCGTTTTCAGCCAGCACATCTGCGCCGCTCACTACCTCGTGCACTCGCGCTGCTCGGAACAGAGCCAACATTTCAAACTTCCACGTAATAAAGTTCGTTCCGTCCAGTTTCTCAACATGTCGCACTGAAACTTCGTTTGACATTTTTCCTCGACTCGACTACGCACGTTACTCCCGATAGCCTGTACGAGACGGTTCTCGTTTTCAACAGAACACTCACAGAAGATGGCTGCCGCGTTCGTCTTCCTCGTGCGACACAATAACCGTTTCTGCTGTGAACTCCTGGGCCCATAACCTGTTGAGTTATCTCTTAGACCAGTGGACTCTAAGGTGATGGTTCCGAAATAAAGTTTAACACACGGTTATAATGAATTAGAAACTATCAGAATAATCTTTTATTTGATACAAAAGAAAGTACAGCGATAGACTGCGATAGACAGCGAATCCTAGTGGAAATGGATTGTGTGCCAAAGTGTGCTAAAGTGTGCCAAAGTGTGCCATAGTGTGCCATAATGTTCCAAAGTGTTCCAAAGTGTTCAAATTCGGAAATTTATTACACTTTGGTATACCTTGGTATACTTTGGCACACTCTGGCACACTTTGGCAGATTATGACACACATGGGTTTTTCGGAAATTGAGGACTTAGAAAATTTTTGCACGAAATCTGGAAAACTTATATTCCCGACGGATTCCTCTGTTGAGGCGTGTTTTTCCAACATTTACGGCGGACAGCAGCTTTAAGGCAATTACGGGCAATTGTTAATTAATATTGTAAAAGTACTAAGTATCTAAAGCTGCTTGAAGTACATGAGTTTAAATTTTTGTATTAACTGTAACGAGTACTTGTGCCTCAGTGATAGACCTTCAGCTTACTAACCCAAAGGATCCGGGTTCAAGTCTTACCGACGCTAGAATTTTTTTTTTTTTTTTTTTTATTAAATTATTTATTGTTACGTTCTATAACTATGGAACTTTAAGCTCCACGCGTGCCGTCGATATGACGGCATCGTGCAGTGGCAATGTTTTGGCGCGCGGGCGGCGAGATATATCTCACTGTACCAAAGTGACATTAGCAAAAAAAGTTACATGATAGTTATGTTAAAATTAATCAAAAATTGATTAAAAAATCAGTAATATGCTTATAAAACTTTTTCTATGAAATTTAAACCAAATCCCCTCATTCATACCATAACTAATGTACTTTTAAACAATATCCTAGAGTTTGAGCTCATTTGGGCCATTCGTTCCTTTGGAGTCTTACGGTAAGTGAATTATGGACTCCCAACTATACGTAGGTATTATAGAGGTATATAGAAGGTCTAAAACCATAAAAATAAAGGTAATTATGTCTAAGAATAGTAATAAAAATTTGGTTCATTTATATAAGTATTTATAAATTTTTAATGAAAAATTTTCATTTTAATTTCAAAGGTGGTGTACCCCCTTAAATTATAAATAATAATAAAAAAATAAAACATGTCAGTTATTGAGAAAAGATGTGAATGGCTCCACGGCACACAGGAAAATTTAAATAACCCAAAATTTTTAAGGCCCAAAAATTACAAGGCCCAACAATTTTAAGGCTCTAAATTATATCCGCCTTATAGATGACAGGTTAACTCCTAGATATTAAGTTATTGAGAAAAGATGTAAACGGCTTCAAGGCACACAGGTACATTAAGCACTTCATTATAACAAAACATTTTACAAGGTAAAATGTTGGCAACTATAAGTTATGGCTCTATCCTCACAAATCTGATGTATTTTGTAGTATAATTCTTATTTCTTCTTAAAAATTTACGAAATTCTTAAAAGAATTGTCAAATGTTTGTAGCTTACAAAAGTTTTTCCATATATTCTCATAAATATATACGTAAGTGAATGTAGTGAAATCAGCTTTGAAAAGGTCAAGTATTAAAGATCAGCAGGTAAGCTAGTATCAATCGTAACTAATAGTTATGAAAAATAAGATAGTTGCACTTTTCGAAATTATTATTTTAACTCACACTTGCCGTCCCCTCGTCTTGTAGTCTACGATGTGCATATTTATTAATCGTCATACATATCATACGTTCATATTTACTAAAAAAACTTGATTGTTTAATGAGGTTCAGTTGCTACAAGAAAAATTCAGCTGATGTCGCAATATTAAAATTCTATTCTTTACAATAAACTTATATTGTAACTTAGATTTGAAAGGGTCACGGCTCTTCTAGGTCCAGTGCAGAATATTTAATTTATATTATTATTAAAGAGCTATGAACATTTACTGCCCTATGTCGTAATTCTGACGACAGGTCAAAGAAAGAGAAAGAAAGTTGAATATAATTAATGATTTAAGTATAGGTCAGGTCCGGGATACCAGGTAGTGGAGATATATTTCAATAATCATAAACTTTTATTTTGGATAGAAATAATATGTCTATTATGAAAATTAATTAACAAAAGAATAATGCTTACATCTGCAATTATTCTTTTTGATATACATTATTTACAGTTTTGTCAAGTTTACGATCCGTGGTAGAAAAGTGCCCAGTTATAATGGTCGTTAAGGCAGAAACTGGTAAAGTAAAATGTAGAAAACTATTGACATTTTACATGTACAAAAAGTAGCGATTTCTTGCGCATTTTTAATGTGAGGGAAATAACTTTGTTATGACCCATTAAAAATAGCCAATACCTACCAATTATAAATACCAATGAAACATGCTTAAAAACTTGGCACTTCTTACTCTGTTGAAAATAATCGTACGGATATCCAGCTGGATAATCCAGCTGGATTTCCAGCTGGATATCTACATGGATTGACATGGATTCCATGTGGATCCAGCATGGATTGACATGGATTCCACGTGGATCCAACATGGATTGACATGGATTTCATGTGGATCCAACATGGATTGACATGGATTCCATGTGGATCCAACATGGATTGACATGGATTCCATGTGGATCCAACATGGATTCCAGCTGGATAATCCACGCGGATTTCTAGTTGGATATCCACTGGATTGTGACAAAATCCAGGTGTTTTTCCAGCTAAAAATCCAGCTCAAAATAATCGTTAAAAAATTCGCCGAGAGCTGGGTTCGAACCCGGGATCTTTGAGTTGATAGGCTTGCGACTTAACCACTTGGCTAATTCATCACTTACCTTATGATCTCATAACGTAACATACATGATAAATCCTGCATATTCCTAATATAATGTTATAAATATGCATTAACCGATGTATAAACTTTATCATTTTACGCTCGAGATTAAACGCAAATTCCAGCTTGAAAATTCACTCGCTGTGCTTGGACACTTATATTCGCCGTGCCGTAAAGTACGACGTATGCCACTTGTATCGTAATGTACTATTATGGTTAATACAAATTAATGCAACATTATATCGGGAATATACAGAATTTACCATATATATTACGATATGAGATCATAAGGTAAGTCATGAATTGGCCAAGTGGTTAAGTCGCAAATCTATCAACTCAAAGGTCCCGGGTTCGAGCCCAGGTCTAGGCGTTTTTTTTTAAGATTATTTTAAGCTGAATTTTTAGCTGGAAAATCCACCTGGATTTTGCCACAATCCAGTAGATATCCAACTAGAAATCCGGGCGGATTATCCAGCTGGAATCCATGCCGGATCCACATGGAATCCATGTCAATCCATGTGGATATCCAGCTGGAAATCCAGGTAGATTATCCAGCTGGATATCCATCCGATTATTTTCAACAGGGTAGCCACTAATCTTATAATTATTAAAATATTATTAATGAATATATTCATCATTTAAATTTTTCAAAGGCGCGCACGCTGCATTCATACTATCTATTCTATATCAAGAAGCAAGTATACAGGTGTAGTACTATATATACAAGCATGATTCGTAAATTTGATCAAAGACATAACCACGTAGCTGCTCCAAAAATGCGTTTGCTCCGAAATGAACGGCTTATGTAAATGTTCACAATTAATTGTTTTATTACTGTTTTTCACATAGTCAACAGTTAATTTAGAAAAATGAGCTGTGCTAAACGTGTACGCGATCATTGCTTGAAAAAAAAATTAGTAAAAAAGTTAAAAGTGATTTTCTCCTTAGTGTGAGTGAAGTTGACAATGTGATGAAGGATGTAGATGAAAGTGAAATTAACTATGAGAATAAGGGTATTGATAGTGAGGATGGTCACAATTATTTTGATAGCGATGATTTCTCAGACTATTCTGATGACAGTGTGAATTCTAATGAGCATGATCGACAGGCATTAGCTCATAGTGAGAAGGATCGTGAACAAACATTTAACATGACAAATGAAGAACCAGAAGTGAACTTATTGAGGATATGGGCTGTAGACTCTGGAATTCCAAAAAATCATTTGGACTCTTTGTTGAAGATTTTGAAGAAAAGACTTCTACCGAGCATACCATCATGTTCCAAGAGTTTCTTACGCACCTCTGATGCAAAATATAACATCCAAACAATGATAGACTCTTCCAATTCATTAGGCGAGTTCTATTACCTGGGTATAACTTAAGGACTGCGTGCATGTGTCAATCCACTTTTACACAATGACCAAATTCTTAGACTGGATTATAACATTGACAGAGTAAAAATCAATGTGGCCTATTCTATGTAGAATATTTTATAAGCCAAGGCCAACAGCTTATAAGCCATTTCCAGTTGCATTTTTTTATGGCAATGGAAAACCTATGGATCAAAACAAATTTTTGGAAGATTTTGTTTGTGAATTAAACTCTCTATAAGAAAAAGGAATTGTAATCAAGTCTGTTCACTTTAATGTTAAAACTAGAGCTTTTATGTGTGATACACCGGCAAGATCTCAAGTAAAATGTACTAAAGCACACATGAGCTTCAATAGCTGTGAACGGTGTGATGTGACTGCATACAAAGTTGATCATGCTACAGTGTACAAGGAATTTGGTCGTAAAAGAACAGATGAGGACTTTAGATCTTTTACTGATGTGCAGCACCACACTGGCACATCACCATTATTAGCTATTGAGCCTAAAGTTAATCTAGTGGATCAGTTCATACTCGACTCCATGCATTTGTTATATTTGGGACTAATGTTAAGGTTATTCGACAATTGGATGACCGGTGATAAACAAGTGAAAATAAGTGTTGAACAAAAAAAATTGGACAGAAGAGTTAATATGTTGAAAAAAGATATTCCAAAAGAATTTAATAGAAAAATTAGACCTACAAGTGACTACGCCAATTATAAAGCAGCTGAACAAAGATTTTTTGTTTTGTATTGTAGACCTGTGGTTTTGAAAAACGTGCTGAACAAAGAATTGTATGAACATTTCCTTCTATTTCATGTGGCTTGTCGACTCTTATCAAGTCAGAAAGCTAAGCAGTATACAACTTTATCAAGAGATTATTTGACAAGATTTGTAAAGGATTCAAGTATTTATTATGGAGATAAATTTGTGACATTAAATGTACATAATTTGGTTCATTTACCTGATGACGTGGACAATATGCAATGCAATCTTAGTGAAATTTCAGCTTTTCCATTTGAAAGTGAACTGCGGAAAATCAAGAATGTTCTGTTATCACCGCACAGAACAATATCACAATATTGTCGACGAATCCATGAAGAAAGTTTTGGATCAGATGGCCAAAGTTCCTCAAGATATATCAATCTTGAAAGAAAAAAAAAGGCGCAGTAATTCAGCTAATGTATAAAAACCAGTATTTTTTTTAGAACATCCGGATAACTCAGCTATATTAAGAAATGGTAAAGTCATAAAAATAAATAAAATAATCAAAACTGACCAGAAGATTTACTTGGATGTAGTGAAGTATAAAATAGTAAAATCAATTTTTTCAAGTCCTTGTGATTCTTGTGGTTCTTGCTACAAATATATGAAGTAGAATCAACTGATAGTAGTCAGCATTCCAGTATTGTTCTTCTCGATGACATTCACACAAAAATAATCAAGATGAACATGAGTTTTTCCTCAAGCGACGAGTGCAGATGCTTTGCAGTGCCACTTCTTCATTAAAAATGATGTTGAATGAACATGATCATGCAACATTGTCTACAGTTTTTGCAAACCTTTTCTTAACACCTCATCTCACTTTTCACCACATTTTAAACTTGAATTTACACATTGTCATCAAGTAAGAATGAAACTTGTTTTGAAATTAGTAGATTGACATTTCAGTCGGTACAGTATACTCTACTTTACCTACCCTGTTGAAAATAATAACGTCATTTTATGACGCCATTGACTGACGTCATTAAATGACGTTAAATGACCAAGAAATTAATAATTTTTAATTATTTTATTAAACAAAAAATATTTAAAAAACATTATTTCTTTGGCGTTAGCCCCCATTTTCCGTACTACCATCCGGATGGTAGCACCTACATAGGCAACCATTTTATCAATTTTGAAGTATTTAAGAGTATAAGTATTTAGAAGTACAACCTGTTGAAAATAATGACGTCATAAAAGGTTCCAATTTGTAGCGTCAAATGACGTAATATAATGACGTTATTATTTTCAACAGGGTAACTAACCACAAAATCTATTGAGAAAAAAACGCGCGAAGTTCGATTGAAAGTGGGAAGGAAATGGGCTGTAAATGGGCAAAAAATAGATTGATATTGCATTTCGATATTAGTATTTTGACACGGCCATATTCTTTGTTCGTCTCATCGCGAGAAGACTCAATTAGTTGTTAGGAAGGTAGTATGATAACTATGCGCAATTTTTAAACAATAAAGTAGCATATTTGAAAAAAAAATTATTGTGATTGGATGATTTTTTTGTTTAACTATTTATGTGTCTACAACTAATACAAGCTTTTTTTCCACATTTTGAGGTTAATATTGACACCTGTAATATAGTCCTACTGACCACATGTAATTTTCACTTTAATAACAAATATTTTGTGTATTTTCAGAAATGGATGACCAATCAGTACATCTAGACCAATTCCCTTACCACATTGTTGAATTTGTGGCTGCTGGGCGAAAACCAAAAGTGCGCAAGACAGATATTGTTGCAACAAAGTGGCTTCAATACGACAAGCAAAGAAGAGGGTTGTTACGAGATATCCACCACCACCTTATGACACAGAAAAATCTGATGAGTTGGATTCAGTGCTTAAAGAATTATCAGATGCTCCTAGTACGTGGTCAACATACACAGTTGTATTAAGAGGAAAAGCAGGTTAATACATGAAATTAATGCAGAATTATTAAATATTGTAAGATTTTTGTATTTACTCAAAAAATTATTCAATGATTGTTGCAGTAAGTCTGGGTGATGCGTACCGCAAGCATGAACTTCTTACACATAAAACTACTCTGACTGCAGAATCTGGTGAGAGCGATACATAGGCAGAACAGAGAGCTGCTAATCTCATTCGACAAGAGCAATTACGGTCTGCTGCTAAATCATTCAATGACTCATTAAGAAAAAAAGGTTAGTTTGTATGTCTATATGTTGAATATTAATACTTGTATAATGATATTACTGCTATTTTCATGATATCTTTGTCAAATAGGTACAAAAAGATCATCTGAATCCGATGATTCACCTGTTGTACAGGACAGTGTACCTGGTACTTCGACTGTCTGTAACAACATTTCAGGCAATGGAAAAAGTGATGGGATCCCCCGACAAAAAAATTAAGCCAAAGGCCAAACTTGGAGCTTAAACACTTGAAGATTTGACAAATACATCTGAGCATGGTGCTAACAAGAGATTATTGAATGCTGTATTGGGTAATTAAATCATTTCTTCTTATTATTATTGTTTAAAAGAAAATATAAACATCCATATTTATTAATTGCAGATTGTATGACCAAGATATCAACAGATATCTCAAGTTTGAGCCTCGATGTTAAAACCATGAAACTGGATATCAGCAAGATTAAAGCAGCAGTCAAAGATACGAAGAAAATCAGAAGTACAACTATGGATTTTATTGCCACAGTTCCACAACTGTCTAAAAAGTACAATTATGATATACCATTTAAAACTATGGTAGAATTTCAAACATTTAATATTCATTTGTTGAAGAAAAGTGATCTTAAAGAATCAGTGGTACTGTATCATACATTATATTTATTTCGATTATAAGATTTTCTGTAATTCATAAATTTAATTTTATTTATTGTTTTTAGTCAATTGTACTTCAGTCTGGATTGGATCCACAAATGGTCATTTCAAAATCAATTATCAGCATGTTGAAGATGTTTCTAACCAAAGATGTAGCTATTCAATGCGTGGCTGTCAGGAAATTAGAAGATAGAGTTCCAATAAGAGATACACCTTTTCTTCAGTGCGTAACAGGTAATTGCTGTATATTTTTCAAATATTATTTTATTCATTGAGTACTTCTATATCCATCGTACAATGAATTTTAACAATTTTTATAATTTCAGTTGTTATAAAAGAACACAGATTGATGGCTAATCTGGAGACCACAGATAAGGATATTACAAGTTCCTTAAGTACTGTCCTGTCGAATGCAAGCCAATGGCACGTCCCAAGAAAATCTTTACCTGAAAATGCAACCAAATCAACGAGTCCTGCACAAAAATCTAAAGTTTCCAAGAATACTGCAGCATCGACTGCATCAGTACAAGTAGTTGCCATAGAGCCTACTGCACAGAAAGATAAATGATCCAAATACAGTTTTTACTCCAATGCAATTTGAATTTGCAAATGTAGAAGAGGATGAGGAAGAGTTTGATGACGAATTTGACGAGGATTATCTTTCTAGATTGAATGTAGGATTGTAAAACAAATACTATGTACTTACATTTCACAATGTTTTAAATATTTGCATGCAATATTATTTAAATTTATTTATTTTATCTCACTGTAAGGTTTTCTAAATAAAATAAATAAATATTTTCTTAAACAATTATCCATTTCTAAATATTTATTGCTCTTATATATTAAAATCAATTAAAAAATCAAGATTTCTAATATCCGCTGGAATTCATAGTATATTTTCTTAAACTCTCACTCAACTTTAGATTGGTATTTCTTGGCTACTTTTATTGGTCTGAGCATAGCTTGATCTTTTTATACACCCAATTCTCTTGGGAAATTAATGCTTAGTAATTGGGTAGAAATAATGGATACAAAAACTGGCCAGTAACAATGTGAAAAAGCGTTACATCGTTACTGCCCACTTCTTAGATTCCATCCCAAGAACTGGCAATTAACTGGGTTACTGATTCTACCAGGGATGTGTTTTGAAAATATAATAATTATTATAAATTAATGTTTAATAAGTTTAACCAAACTTCTAAAGAAATAGCTTCGATGCAAACGACCTGTCGAGAGAATGCTACTTCAACGCGGTTGTTTACCGTGGTTCCAGCGTGACTATGTAGTTAAATATTGTTGCTGTATATTTGGCGAGCAGCAACAGCGTGGTATGGGCTTTCATCAGGTGTCACGAGTATGCTAAGCTTCCAACGCTGCCGATTTCCATTGATTGTCTGACGTGCCGCCCGGCAGTTGCTGCAGCTCTTGCTCGAACACAGACACGCGGGCTTCTTCAGCTTAGTTTTAAGCGCAAGGTGACGCCTGCTAAACGTCAAAGCGGATCCGCGATCGTCGTTGCTGCGCTCCCTAGCCGTAGCAAATTCTGCTGTACCGATGATATGTGCAGAGGCATGATCGAGTTGGCCTCGCAGCTACTCATGTCGAGGTTGAAGGAGCTGTAACAGAAAAAGGTAGATCTTGTCGTTTATTTTTGGCTTATTCTGGAGGAACAAACGTATGAGGTCTTGGAGGAAGAGTATATAGTTACCGCTTAGAAAGGCTCTGGTACGAGTCGAACAACCAGCATCAGCCGTAGAGGTCATCTTTGTAATCGATGGGGTCAGCGTCAAGCTTGAGCGGTCAGAACTCATAAAGTTGAAGATGAGCTTATACAAAGCTGATCACATTATTAGTCTCGTTCTTGATATCGCAGCCCAGTATGTCGGTGTGATTGTCTAGTGTGTCTAGTCCATCTTCCTCGCGTCCTAGTGGTTCTTCTCGTCCCCGAACTCGGTGAGATCGTTGACACAGTCACATTCCTCCTTGAACTAGTTTCTAAGCTGTGGAAGATCAAGAGGAAAACATTGTAGTCCTTAGCTCATTTCGGGAAAACAATAGCGTATGAACTTGAGAAAGAACAGAACAATCATGATCTTACTTATTAAATAGCTGTTTTCTCTGCCTTTGTGTATCGCGTTCTCATGTCGCAGTCAGCATATCCTGGAGCGATTAACCAGTGCCCAGTTCAGTCCATCGTGTGAGCCAAAGGTTCCGAGACATTTACATTTAATATGGAGCATGCTGCTGTGTTTACTTTGTACCAAACATTCACACGTCGTGTATGATATACGCACACGAGAGCTTGCATCGCGTCCTGGCTGGCGCTCTCGGCGCTTATTAGACACATTATAATTCTTGTCGAGCGATACACTATCGGAAGCACGAGGGCTCTTCAGCAAACGTATAACCACGCACACAGACTGATTTAAGAGAGTTCGATTATATAGCGAGTCTTCATACCCGTACACCGACAAGCACCGATACACCGCACAATTTTAGGCTATGTTTTATGTTTACACCGTTACACGAGTCTCGATGCACGCTGCTGCCGCGTGAGCTTCTTTCAGCTGCATATAGTCACACACTAATCCACGATCACAAATGGCAAATTCTAGCCTAGAAAATCAGATCCTCGTCTCTCACATATTCTTTATGATAATGCTTAGGTGACCTTGCTAAACAACTTCTTGCTTTTTATATATGTAAATAGAAACAGCTTATTAATCTTATAACCTATTATCTCATAACATATCTTGTATTGTTGTACTTAAAAACATGAGAATCGCATGACCAAAATTTTAAGAAATTATCGCAAATTAATTTTTGATCATAATTATTTTGCTAATAGAGAAATTTTTGAAGCAAAATATTATGATCATCAGAAAGTTCCCATTAAAATCTTCAAGATACATTACTCAAACATCAGCATTGAAGACATATCAGACAAGAAATCATTGGAGACAATAAAACGCACTTAGGTTAGATAGCTAATTCAAAGTATAATAGTGTTGTGCTACTCTCCGACGGCAGAGCGTATAAAAACTTATACTTGCCATCGGGGCGCTACCGCGCCCCTTGATAGTAGGAGTAGATTATTTTTGACATATAACATTACGCCATCTGCCTTATTAATTTTCCTTTTATTATAATAATTTGATATAATATATATATATATATCATATGATATTGTATATATAGCAATATCCTTAATTATATATATATATATATATAATTAAGGATATTGCAGGTTCCAGGTTTCAGTGCAGATTATAATAATGCAAGGTTTTCTTGTTGACAAACTTTCTATGAAAATCTCGAGTTTCTCAAAGTTTGTATTGAGACTTCTTATATGTAGTCATACACAAGATTAAATTCTTCTTTTTTATGAGACTTCTTTTAAGTGTTTTTCAATCATCTATTTCACATTTTGCTTAAATCTTGCTTGGCTTGATATAAGAGAGTTGATTGAAATAAGTGAATTTTAAGACATCCCAAATGATCTCATTACCATTACATTAGTTGAAGTACTTTCTGCCGTACATCTCAGGTGAGATCTCATGTAAGATCTCACGTGAGATTTTGCAATAGGGATATTCGTGGGTATCAGTGGCCACATATTCAATATTATATTTCGTCTCGTATCTGTTATTGCTAAAAATACAGTTCAAACATTACTTTTTATTACCTTAACTTTGACAATCTCTTGTTTTATGAGAGCCTGCACAACTTAAACAGGTAGAATCATTATTACACTTAGCACCGCTGTGGCCACCCGGCTGAAAATAATCATATGAGAGCTCATATGAGCGATCATATGAGAGCTCATATGACAGCTCATATGAGAATCCGCTCGAAAATCTCATATGATCGCTCATATGATGGCTCATATGATCGCTTATATGATGGCTCATATGAGCTCTCATATGATTATTTTCAGCTGGGCAAATCAGCCACAGTTTAAACAAGGTTTTATATTGCAATAATCATATACTCTACAGTTTTGATATCCAACAAAAAGTCTATGGTTGTTTTCTCTGACCCACTGGTATATCTCTGCTGGCACTTCTAATAACACTGTCTGTGTTTGAAATTTTATGTTTATATATAAATATAGAACTACACATTTCTTAGAAAAGTTGCCGAAATTCCTTTGATTTATGTCATCCTCAATTTTTTTGTTACTAAAATTTTCGAAGTTATCTATTCCGACAACTTGTACTTTGGGGTTTTCTACTTTTTCCTTATTCACTTCGCACGAATCAGTTTGTTTTTTCGTTAGTATATTGAAGGCTATATATGTACTTTCCTCATTTAGACGGTTAACTATAATTTCGTCTTTTTTCGTCTGGATTGACTTTCCTTTATTCAG
Organism: Nasonia vitripennis; assembly: GCF_009193385.2. NCBI lineage: Eukaryota > Metazoa > Arthropoda > Insecta > Hymenoptera > Pteromalidae > Nasonia > Nasonia vitripennis. Next base: position 890,251 of record NW_022279625.1, on the reverse strand, counting down.
ATAGTGAGCCACAAATTCATCCACTTTATCTATAGGATTATCTTTATTAGAGTTTTTGATTGTTATCTTAGGTACACGTTCTGGTTTGCTTTGAGGCTTGATACTTGATACAGCTTCCGCAAAAGTTTTATTTTGCATTTCTTTTATTTCAGTTTTTCTTGTCAAGTAGATGTATTAAGCAATACGGCTTTAGAATGGGGCGGTCAACAATAGGAGCGATTAGAGAGGTTCCTGACATGGTAAAAAGTACGGATTCAGCCTGCCACGCGGCAAGACCAATCGTCGTGCTCGTGACATTAGACGTCAAAAATGCGTTCAACTCAGCTAGGTGGGTAGATATACTAGACGCCGTGCGGTCGTTTGGGGTACCACCGTACGTCAGACGACTTGTGGAAGATTATCTGAGCGATCGAGTTATGGTATACGAGACAACGGAAGGGAGAAGAAGTAGATCCATAACATCAGGGGTGGTACAGGGCTCGATTTTCAGACCGGACATCTGGGGCATTCTGTACGACGGGTTGCTTAGACTAGAAATGACAGAGGGTGTCATACTCGTAGGGTATGCGGACGATGTTGCGGCGGTTATTACAGCTTAAATGTAGAGATTGCGCAGACAAAGCTAAACGCGATAATCTGTATGGTACTAAAGTGGATGACAGACCACGGCCTGACCTTAGCACCGAACAAGACAGAAATTGTTCTCCTGACTAGATCGCGTATGCGAAAAGGCGACTATAAGAGTAGCGCAGCTTAGCCGATTAATGGCCAACGTGAGCAGGCCGAGACCAACTGTTAGACGGCTTCTAATGGCGACCACTGACTCCATTCTACTATATGGAGCGGAGGTGTGGGCACGCGCTATGGAAGTAAAGAAATGCCGGAAGCAAATAACGGCAGTGCAACGTAGAGGAGAATTATGAATAGCGTGCTCCTACCAAACGATCTCGGGAGAGGCGGTAATGATAATCGCGGGGGTGATCCCCGTCGACCTGCTTGCTATCGAGAGCAAGCGGATATACGAGGGTCGACTGATTTCGGATAGCATTTTGTTGGCCACCGAAGAACGCGAGAAAACAATGCAAAAATGGTAAGAAAGATGGGATCAATGCCAGCAAGCGAAATGAGCGAGAACACTGATTAAGGAGATAGGCCCGTGGACGAAGCGGAGGTGGAAGGAGGTAAACTTCTATCTCACTCAATTCCTCTCCGGACATGGCTACTTGAGAAGCTGCCTGTTCGCGATGAACAGGGAGGCAACTCCGGCGTGTAAATACTGCGGTGACAAACCTGACGTCGTAAAACACACGTTCTTTGACCGCCCCCGATGGACAGATAGGCAGAGTTCTAGAGCTGACGATAGGAGCGTTCACACCAGAGTCTCCAGCGTACATAGAGACGGTTCTGCGCGCTAAAAAACAATGATGGTTGTTTGACAGATTAGGTGACGGCTAGAATAGCGCATAAGACAGACGACCCCTAAAGGTATGCGAAAGCGGTTACCGGGGGGATTATCGCGGCCCTACGAGAGGTGGAGTTTTAGTGGATATGCCTGGCGTTGTCCCGCGCCAGGAGAGTCCCACACACGGGGAGTCTTGCACGGCTCCTGTCATAGCGCATTAAGCATTTCTCTAACTCTACGGATTAACAAAAAAAATTAATAAATAAAATAAAAAACGGAATACAAATAAAAATAATGTTAGAATATACTATTTGTGCGGAAATATTAAGTAAGTAAAATTGGATATAAAGTATTTTTACCGCGTATTGAATAATCTTCAGCTAAAGAAGATATTCCTTCTAATATTACAGATAGCCAATTCCCAGTTAAATTAGGTTTTGCAATGACAATAAATAAATCTTAGGGACAAACATTTAAAAATGTTGGAATATATATTCCATCTCTAGTTTTTAGTCATGGTCAATTATATGTGGCCCTTATTTGAATATTATTTTTTTATTTATTTATGACCATATACATAAGCCTTTTAAAGGCTTCCTATAGAGGCAAACAAGTTGCCTGTACAAGTATGGCACAATAATTATACAGATAACTTAAAAAGTAAATATTAAAATTAATCTTTTCATACTGTTCTTTCTTGTACTTATAACAGAAGTTAAACTAGTGTCTGTAATTCATTTCATACTATTAGATTTCTTATGAAATCCTTTAATTTATTTTTTATAGTTACTTTTCTAACTGTTAACTCTTTGAGATCATTAGAGAGTAGATTGAACATTTTCACAGCCATGTAGTAGCTGCTTTTCTTACTTATAGATTTATTAATTTTTGGCAATGATATACTCTTTTTCCTATTAGTTTTCGTATTTTTAATATAAATATCCCTTAGTTTCCCGTAGTAATATGTTATTGCTTCAATTTGGAACAATCGCCTAACTGTTAGTGGGAAATTTTGTGTTTCAAAATGATTTCTGTTATATATATATATATATATTATGACGGGCGATATTAGCACGTCATAAGCTCAGCATGCCGCGAGAAGAAAGACTTGTACTAAATTCACACTGTTACAGGTACCAGCGCTGGCAAGGCGGGGAGAGCCGCTGGACGACACGAGAGAGGCGGAGAGAGAGGGAGAGAGAGAAAAATTTCGGCGACACGCGACTGAGACGCGTGCCGCCAGATACGATCCGACCTCTGAACTGACTCCTCGCGAGACGCTTAGTACTTTCGGGAGATAGCTGTTAGGAGAGTGAAAGTTGAAGTGTGTGAGTGTGCGTGCGTGTACGACATTGCGTCTCGCTACCGCATCCAGAACTGCACCAACGGGGTTCCGACTGCTGACAGCGAACATTAGGGCGATACCGGCTAACTGTAAGTGCCAGCTCTCTCTCTCTCTCACGCTACACTCGCCAGGGCTCTCCTTATCCTCCCTCGTACCTGCGACCTCGCTTGCTCGCGTGCAAGCCCTGTATATAGCTTGTCAATAAACGATGTGACTCCCTCAACAATCTCGGTAGTCGTTATTTTGCGTGTTCCTACGCGTACACTTGTATCTCGCTCCATCACCGACCCAGCCGCCTCCGCGGGCTTGCGTCTCGTATATGTACGAGATCGCAGCGTAACTGGCCTGGCCGGAGCCTATTCAGCACTAGGTGCTATCCCGACGACTCTCCTTCTCGAGAGTAACGAGGTCTACGGACCTTGATTATAGCGGAGCTGGAAACTGAACAACTGCACCCAGCACACCGTTATAATATATATATATACATACAATTGTTATATGACCCACCCCAGACAATTATTCCATAATTGACTAGGCCCTGGAAGAATGCAGGGTAGATCATCATTAAGGTTTTTCTATGCATAATACTTTTAATTTTTGCAAAGACAAAAATTAAATATCTTGTTCTTTTTACAATGGAGTCAATGTGTATATTCCATTTCATATTGTAATCGAAATGTAACCCTAAATATTTATGGCTTTTCACCCTATTTATAAAGTTGCCTCCAATTTAAATATTTATATCCTCTGGAACACTATCATAGTAGTTGCCATAGGTTATGTATACAGTTTTATTTACATTTAACGATAGTTTATTTAACATCAGCCATTTGGCAACCTTGCTAAGATAAAAATTCGTCTTGTCTTGTGCTGCCGACCACGAGTCATCACTCGAGATGATGACTGTGTCGTCTGCATAAGACATTATAGAGTCTTTTAGCATATCTATCAGTAGGTCATTTACATATAGGATACAAAATAAAGGACCTAAAATGGTTCCTTGCGGAATACCTATGGAAATATCTTTGTATTCACTATTATAATTATTTATCTTAACGCATTGTTTTCTACCTGATAGATAACTAGTTAAGAGTATTAAGGCACATCCTCTTATTCCATTTCTTTCTAACTTATCCAATAATATTCTGTGATTAACAGTATCAAAAGCTTTGGTCAGATTTAGAAATGTCGTTATTATTGGTTTACTTTTGTCTAGACTTTTGTATATAATATCCACAAGACAATCAAGTGCATCTGTCGCACCTCTGCCTCTGACGAAACCAAACTGTCTCTCTGATATAATATTATACTTCATTATAAAATTGAAAAGTCTGTTGTATATAATTTTTTCAAATATTATAGGTATATTAGAAATCAGTGATATTGGGCGATAGCTTGCAATACGTGTACAATCTCCAGACTTGTGAATTGGTACTATATCAGCTCGTTTTAGCACATTCGGCCAAATCGATTGCTGTATACTTATGTTAAAAATATGTTCCAAGGGTTTTGCCAGAAACATAGCAATGCACTTGATTGTACTTGCATTGATGTTGTCTACCCCACCAGCTTTTTTATTCATTTCGCTTGTTATTCTATGGATTTCACAAATATTAGTTGGTTGTATAAATATGGATTCGCTATTTCTTGCTGGCAGTCTTATTTGATCTTCGCGCTTATTATTTATTTGGTTACTTAAGTCTGTTCCTACTTGACTAAAATAATCATTCATTTCATTCGCTATATTTGCCTTGTTTACTATTTTTTGGTTATTTACCACTATACAGTCAGGCGATTTTATATGTTTGTTGCTTTTGCCCATTTTACTGTTTATGATGCCCTACAGCTGTCTTGGATTATCGCCACTTCTTCTTAGTTCGTTTCATTTTGTTTTCTGGTGAACAACTAAAATTTTCTTTTTATCTATTAGAACATGATACAAACACCATAAGTACAATAAAAAAGGCATGGCAAGTTACGTAGTAAGTATCTTGAGAGTTGTTTCTAATGGATCATCATGTAACTTGACTCTAAGTTAAGTAGGCCCTTGATTAAACAAAACAATTTTTTGCGTTACTATGATTGAGTATAATAAACTTGGCTTTGATTGATTGATCTCAGTTCTTTTTTATCTGTAATTTTGTTGTGGAAAATATCAAACTCGCCTGACCTTAACTTTTTTAAAGTCAAATTTTTAGAGATTTTAGTCCTTTTTAGTAGATTTTTTTAAGTATTTACCACCCAGACTTTGTCATAGGCTACTCTATACACCTAGACACAGTCCTCAAATGATTTATACCTAGACCGCAAAAACCACACCACCTAGCACACCACCTAGACGTCATCATCGGCCACTCTGTACACCTGAACACCGCGTTTAAATAATTTTTACACATAGACACCAAAAAACACGGAGCGCACCACCTAGACGTCGTCATCGGCGACCCTGTACACCTGAACACCCGTTCGAATAATTTGTATACCTAGACACCAAAAACCACAGTGCGAACTACCTGGACGTTGTCATTGGCTACCCTGTAGCCCTAGACAACGCCCTTGAAAGATTTTTACACCTAGACACAGAAAAACCACAGTATACTCCACCTAGACTTCGTCATCGACCACCCTGTACACCTAGACGCCGTCCTCGTATGATTTATTTACATAGATACTAAAAACTACGGGGCACACCACCTAGACTTTGTCATCGGCCACCCTGTACACCTAGACACCGTACTTGATTTTTTTACCAAGACGTCGGAACGCAGAGTATGCACCGGCAACCCCTAAATTCTATATAGCTGTATATAGCTGTACGGCCAACTTCACGGTCTTAACACTTCTTGTGGCTAACTTAACAATCCTAACACATTACGGGCTGAAGCAGAAAAACGTAATTTTAGTATTTGTGGATTATACACTCACAAATTATAAAAATAAGCAGCCTTTCCAGTAAATGTTTTGTTGGAAATCATAGTTCAGCTCAGAAAACATTCAAATAAGCCAAAAAACCTTACCAACAGTAATGATAAGTATATTTTTTTATGTATAATAATAAATCCGAACTCCAATATAGAAGTAAATATATATATATATATCGGTGGTTCTCTGTGAAATCGAAAATGATAATTTTAATTTTTGGCCAAACATTATACATATGTGTTATATGTTGTACATGACTTCCAAAAAAAATTTCAGCGCGATTCCTACATTTGGCTTCGAGTTGTAGTTGGTCAAAGTTGGAATTTCAAGCAATTTTCGCATTTTTTGTCTATTTTCAATGATTTGTATCTCATAAAGGATGCATTTTTAACTAAAACTACCCAGATACTCTTTTTTACCGCTACCTTATTTACATTTTGAACTTTAACTGAATGTTTGATCTAGACTCTGACCACCTAAATACAGTAAAAAAGTACGCTTTCATAGTAAAAAAGTAGCTGCAAAGTTTCAGAATAGATCAGACCTACTACTAAAAGTTATGTAGTAAACAAATACGATATAATGGCTGATAAGTGGTTTTATACGCAAATCTGACACATATAACTTAGTAAATTGCAAGTCTATTGATACAAACAAAATTACACGGCTAAGTTTGAGTAGTAATAGAGCAGTATGCAACAAGTAGTTCACAACTTCAAGAGCTGGGCTTAGCCCGTAGTAACATATCATGATATAATATCAGTAGATAACATAATCAGTACAAACTTCAATATTTTTGTCTCCAATTGTTTTTTTTAAGTATTATGACGGGCGATATTAGCACGTCATAAGCTCAGCATGCCGCGAGAAGAAAGACTTGTACTAAATTCACACTGTTACAGGTACCAGCGCTGGCAAGGCGGGGAGAGCCGCTGGACGACGCGAGAGAGGCGGAGAGAGAGGGAGAGAGAGAGAAAATTCGGCGACACGCGACTGAGACGCGTGCCGCCAGATACGATCCGACCTTTGAACTGACTCCTCGCGAGGCGCTCAGTACTTTCGGGAGATAGCTGTTAGGAGAGTGAAAGTTGAAGTGTGTGAGTGTGCGTGCGTATACGACATTGCGTCTCGCTACCGCATCCGGAACTGCACCGACGGGGTTCCGACTGCTGACAGCGAACATCAGGGCGATACCGGCTAATTGTAAGTGCCAGCTCTCTCTCTCTCTCACGCTACACTCGCCAGGGCTCTCCTTATCCTCCCTCGTACCTGCGACCTCGCTTGCTCGCATGCAAGCCCTGTATATAGTTTGTCAATAAACGCTGTGACAGTCCCTCAACAATCTCGATAGTCGTTATTTTGCGTGTTCCTACGCGTACTCTTGTACCTCGCTCCATCACCGACCCAGCCGCCTCCGCGGGCTTGCGTCTCGCATATGTACGAGATCGCAGCATAACTGGCCTGGCCGGAACCTATTCAGCACTAGGTGCTATCCCGACGACTCTCTTTCTCGAGAGTAACGAGGTCTACGAACCTTGATTATAGCGGAGCTGGAAACTGAACAATTGCATCCAGCACACCGTTATAGTATAAAATAATAATTTTTTTTGCTGTGAGATAGTATTCAAAGGTCAACAGATGAAACAAATTAAGTGGTGCGGTAGTGCCAAGAAGGCGAATTTGAGAAGCCTGCGGCGACCGCGACACTATTTACTTCTATATTGGGTTTTAAAATTTTCAATTCAATAAATACAAATATTTACATTATTGTATCTAAATTTTTTTGGAGTATAATCATATTTGTATGCCTAAATATGATTTCCAATTCAAATATTGACAAGAAAGCAGCTGTTTTTACAATAAACAAGTATGTCTCAACAAAAATGCTAAAATCCGTTTGGGATTCTTCAGCCCAACATGTTCAGATCATAAAGTTGGCCGCACACGGCCAGTGTTAAGACCGTAAATTTAGCCGCACATATTGCTTTCCCACATACTTATACAGACCAGTGGAATTACTGATGTGACCACACGTATACCGACCAGCAGGACTATAGATGTGTGTTCATTTTTTTTTTAATTTAATATTAAGTAGCGCAGTAGCGGTAGCCAGGGTAGCCGCGATGACGACGACTAGGTGCAGTGCACCGAAGTTTTTTTGTGTCTACGCGTAAAAATCATTCGAGGGCGGTGTCTAGGTGTATATACAGGATAGCTGATGACGACGTCTAGGTGGTGCGCTCCGTAGTTTTTGGTGTCTAGGTAAACAAATCATATGAGGACGGCGTTTAGATGTACCGGGTGGCAGATGACGAGGTCTAGATAGTGCGCTCTGTAGTTTTTGGTGACTAGGTAACTAAATCATATGAGGACGGCGTCTAGGTATACAGGGTGGCCGATGACGAGGTCTAGGTGGAGTGCACCGTCGTTTTTTTATGTCTAGGTGTAAGAATCATTCGAGAGCAGTGTTTAGGTGTGAAGGGTGGCCGATAACGACGTCTAGGTAGTTTGCTCCGTAGTTTTTGGTGTCTAGGTAAATAAATCATACGAGGACAACGTCTTGGTGTACAGGGTGGCCGAAGACGAAGTATAGGTGGTTCGCTTTGTAGCTTTTTTGTGCTTAGTGTAATAATAATATTCGTAGACAGCGATAATTTACACCTATCTAAATTTTTTCAACATACATTATCAATCATAGCCACTATAGTAATATTTTGCTACAAAACAATCAGTGTTTTCATGTTAATAAAAAAAAAATGTTACAAAAAACCATAGTCAAAGGTGCTGAAGATGCATATATTTTTTTACTAGGACAAATATGAAATACCCAAAAAAATTTACTTAAAATGTCAGAAATCTCTAAAAAAATTGACTTTTAAAAAAGTAATAGGTTAGGCGAGATCAATCGAACAAAGTTAAGTTTATTATATTTAATTATAATAAAATAAAAAAATAGTCTTGTTCAATCAAAGGCTAACTTAACTAAAAGTTAAGTTATATGTTGATCCATTAGAAACAACTCTCAAGATACTTACTACGTAACTTGCCATGTTCGTTTCATTTTGTTTTCTGGTGAACAACTAAAATTTTCTTTTTATCTATTAGAACATGATACAAACACCACGAGTACAATAAAAAGGGCATGGCAAGTTACGTAGTAAGTATCTTGAGAGTTGTTTCTAATGGATAAACATATAACTTAACTTTAAGTTAAGTAAGCCCTTAATTGAACGGGAATATTTTTTTCGCTTTCATGATATGTTGCTACGAGCCAAGCCCAGCTTCGGTAGTGGTAAACTACTTGTAGTCTAACAAAGAGCTGGCTACATGAAATGCGACATGCCTCGGTACATGAAAAATTTTACCTGGAAAAGGTTCGATTAGTGCCAGCAAAGCGAAAGTCCGACCGTCAGAAGGCGCGCTGGAAGCTAAGTGCGTGGGCGGGCGATCAAACGCGTAAATTTTCCAATTAAAAAAACTGTCGAGGTACACGGCTGAAAATTTACATAGGTATTGAAAATTATAAGAAAAAACAGTAAAAAAATTGTCAGAAGGGTAAGTGGAAGCTAAAGGGATGTCAGAAGCCGACAAAGTTGTGAAAAATATGGGAATATTTACATTTCGAAGAAAACTTCTGACAATTGAAATTTACACTGTTTACGTACAGAGTAACGTGTGCGCAAAGTATCAGAAGTTAAAGTAGAAGCGATTACGAGTAAATCGAATGCGAAGTGCAAGAGCGTATTTCGGCGCGCACCGCACCACCGATCGGTTTTTTTAATTTTCACACTGTACATGTTTTAGAACATTTCTGACAATTTACTTAATTAATCTGCCTAATTAACTTTTTAAAATGTCAGAAGTCAATTAAGAAGAATTCATTAATTTAATAAATAATTTATTGTACAATTTGCATCATTCTGCCTGATTTTATTATATGTTTAAACAAAGCATATTGAAACGTTTGAATATAAGTGAAAATTATATGCTGAATTTTCGAGTTTGTAAAGTACGATATAAGCGAAAAGAAAGTTTTGAGAAGATCGTTATGAGAAAGATTTGTATCAGCTCTGAAGGGCGCTCGGCCATTGACCCGTGTTTCAGGTATACGAACTGCGGGCTCGTTCTTAGGCGAAAGAGCGGGCATCTGCTCTTCTTCCCTCTCTCTTTCGATCCTTCGTTTTGAAATGACGGTTTGCTATTTGAAAAGAGAAATCAGGTGTTGGGGGAAACACGCTTCTGTAGGGGATCGGGACGATAGTTTGGCCTATAGCTCTGAACCTACAACATCACAGATTTACTTCCTTATTTTCATTTCGTAATTCAAAACGACAAAATGAGTTCTAAGCTAAAGTGTATTTTTAAGTGTGAAGCAGTTTCCGGTAAAATCATAAATTTTCCTGACTGTGTTGACGATGTTCACGGATATCACTCGGGTTGTCCAAAAAAATTTCTTGGCAATCCCAAAAAAATATATTGAAATGTATGAAGAAAAAGAAGAAAATAAGCTACACGTCCACTGAAAAAAGTGCTAATCCCGTTTTAGTTGGCGCCGCTTCAACATCGTTTGCAAGTGTCTCAGGTAATTATTATAAGTAATTATAATATAATAAATTATTATAGCAACGGTTTATATTACATAAGAATAATTTTGTATACAAATTAAATGTATTTTCTACAATACAGTTTAAATTATTTAAATATTTATAAAATTATTTTAAAAAGTCTTTATCGCACTAGTATCGTAATATACTAGTAGACTATTATGATACGTAGAAATTTATATTTTAAATTATATAATTTCAGAAACCGGCAATACTGAAAAAGAATCAACGCAATCTACATCGATATCTGTTGACCTTGAAGAGGACAGAGCAAGCGGCGAGCAGGCATCAAGTGTGGGAGAAGAAGCGAGCGACGACGATGAAGCTAATGGTGATGGTAGCATAAGTGATCAGGCTAGTAGCGAAAGAATTTGTTTTTTTTGTGATAAAAGCCGTAAAATATATAATTATCGGTCGGTACCTCTTCACTTGTCAGTCGTCGAAAAATTGAGGAACAATATTATTGCAATCGCAAATGAATGCGGAGATAGTTCAATAGAAAAAAAAGGAGCTGTCGGTGTATACGGGACGATCTATTATCATAACCCGTGCAAAATCATGTTTTTTAAGAAGAATACTATGAAACCAGCAAGTAACACGGAGTGGCATAATAAACAAAAGTTTCATGAAATAACGTATGCGGATATTTGCGAATTTGTAGAAAACAATATTATTATTAAGAAAGAATGCCATTTATTACAGTTTTTGACGGATTGTTATAATGAAATTCTGGAGAAATATTATATTGAAGAATTTCAATCGTTCGATTTTAGATATACTTCTCAACACCTTCTTGAGGAATTATAAAAAACTTTTAACGGCAAAACACAAGTAATTTCAATTCAAAATAAAAAAGGTATCCCTCCTATAGATGGCTGTATTATCAATGACCAAACGTTTTCTCAATTCAAAGAGTTGGAATTGCTTTCACGCGCTGCATTGATACTACGAAAGAAAATTTTATTGATCAAGAGAAAACCACTCCCAAAAGAGTTAAAAGTTAGTGACATTATTGCAGGAGAATGTGACATTCCGAGAGATCTGGAGGTATTCATGCGAAATCTTTTGTGCGGGATTGATTCAAGAACGCAAAAAAGTTTCGATTGTGCGCTTAAAGTGACTTGTATTTCGCAAGATGTTATTTATGCAGTACATCACGGAAGAATGAAAACCTCGAAAGACATGACTCTCGGAATGACACTTAAAAGTATAACAAGTAGTCGAAAAGTCGTTGATCTCATGAATAGATTTGGACATTGCTGTAGTTATAACATTGTCGAGGAGCTTGAGACAGAAGCTACGTCTTCTGTATGTAATACTTCTAATATTTATCCCGAGGATGCTATACTAGCTCCAAATTATTGTAGCGGTGTTGCATTTGACAATTTCGATCGTTTTGTTGAAACAACAAGTGGCAAAGACACGTTGCACGATACGGTCGGTATTTTTTACCAGAATATCTGCGAGATCGATAGCTCTACATTGAACGAAAGTCAGGGCAGTACAAACACCGAGGAATATGAACGAGCTGCTAAAAGAAGAAGAAGAAGTTTAGATCCTATTATGCCCGAATTGCATCAGTACACAAAAAAACCTGTATTTCGCGAAAAATTATTACCTATTGATTGCGATTTACGTGTAGTATCAGCCGATAAATACGATTTTGATAAACAAATAGATATTGCATGGGTTTTGTCTCATTACTGTAAAGTACCGAATACTCCAATGTGGGTTGGATTCAATTATAAAATTATTCAAGATAATAGTTCGAAGCAAAAAATTTCATATCTGACGCCGATTAATGCATCGCCTACAAACCCCTCTGTAGTATACGAAACGATGAGACAAAGTCAACAGATTGCAAGAGAGTGTCAACAAACGTACCTGCAAGTTACATATGATTTAGCGATAACGAAAATCGCTTATCAAATTCAATCTGTAGAAAAACCGAATTTTGATGATCTTTTTATACATATGGGTGCTTTTCATACAATGATGTCCTATTTTAAGGCCATAGGAAAATTCATCGACGAGTGCGGATTAACTCACATGATAGTCGAAAGCAATTTATTAGCTAGTGGCTCAGTAAATGGTTTTATAAGCGGCAAGTATTTCAATCGATGCAAACGACTACATCCGTTAGTTTCCTTAGGCTTACAAGTTCTGCATATTGAGAAATTCCTTAAGATCAATGAAATAACTATTTCCGACAATTTAATAAGTTCTTTAATAAAATTGCAGTCAGAAAAATTAAGTAGTAATGAATTAACCGACACAGAGCTTTTGTTAATCATTAAAAAAATATTCAGAATTCAAAGTAGATACACTGAACGGCATATATGGAAAGACAGCACAGTACTATATAATGTACATAGAATTTGTAAATTATTATTTAATATTTACTAGAAGCATTCGCGTAGGAGACTTTGATTTATACAAATTTATTATTCCAAAATTATGCAGCTTGTTTTTTATGTTTAATCAAAACAATTATGCATGTTGGCTCTTAAAGTACTACGATAATTTATTGACCGTAGAGCAAAAGCACCCGCAACTTGCTGAAGAATTTAAAAAAGTAATGTTTGGAGTAAAGAGAACGTCAAACTCTTTCTCACGCGTGCCAGTTGATTTGACATTAGAGCAAACTGTAAATGCCGATGCAGCGAGAAGATTAACGAGCGTAATCCATTTTACTAACTCGATAAGCGCTCGACAACGATGGGCAAGGAGTCATGGCTTAAGGTCGACAATAATTTCTTATGTTTATGAACTTTGCGGATTAAAAAAAATTCAGGATGCGACCTCTAGTTTAGAAGCAAACCAAATATCGAAAGATTCTGCGAATTTACTTAAATTTATTAATGTAATAAAAAACAACGTGAATCCTTTCGATAGCACTGAAATGAGCGACGATTTATTGTATAATATAAAAATTGGATGCTGTGCGCCTGATACTGTGCCTGAATTTCTCCTGAATGTTGAATAAAAGGACAGGAACTGCGAGACAAATTTATTTCCGAGTGCGCACAAGATGATCGCAGATTTGAAAACGTTATAAAGCAAAATAAATTAATTAATTTCACATCTTGTAATAAGAAGCAAAAAATTACCATCAATCATAAAGTGCAAGAAATTCGTATACAACGCGATCTATTCGGCCGTCTTTTAGGGATTTCGATGGAAGGGTCGACTGATATAGAAAAAATGTTTTCGTTCCCGATGACTCCGATACCAACATCATTATGTCATTTAGATGGCATGATTTGCAAAACTGAAAAATTGGCGATGATGAAAATTTTGCGAAATGATAGCGTTGTACCGAACCACATCGATGTAGATACAGTTGATGGTTTTCTTTAAATTCACACAATGAAAGATGTGCCACAGTCATTCGGAAATATATAAAAAAAATTTTGCAAATTCTCGCAAGTTTTAACGCTTTATGTGTACACGTAGTATTTGATCGCTACTGGTCGCCGTCAATAAAAGATTACGAACGATCGTTGAGAGGAGGTTCTCACAGTAGCCATGAGTACGTTATCTCGGGTCCAGATCAAGCTAGGACACATGATTTTGCCAAAGAGTTAAGGAATGACAAATTTAAAGAAGCTCTTGTCCTTTTTTTAATTACGCATTGGCAGAGTAACGATGTAGCAGCTTTTATAGGGAATAAGACTATTTTATTAAATTATATTCATAGTTATTCGTATAGCGTCGTTAATGGTAATGTTATTAAAACAGAGAATTTAGATTATTTTTGTCCTTCGCACGAAGAGGCCGATACTAAAATTATTTATCATGCGTCTAAAATAAATTCTGATTGTACTGTTTTAGTAAAATGCTCTGACACAGATATTATTGTTATTATGTTAGGTAATTTACATAAAATATCTGCAAAAATTTATATTGAATGTGGCGTTTCAAGAAGTCGGCATATTGTAGACGTAAATGCGCTTCATGAACTTTTAGGATTAGAGCTGTGTAAAGCATTGCCAGGATTTCACGCATTCACAGGTTGTGATTATAATCCTGCATTTTTTAGGAAAGGAAAACAGCACCCATTTAAAATACTGGCAAAAAAACAGGATTTACAAGTTGCATTCGCTAGTTTAGGAGATACAGGGATTGATCTGAGTGATGCTTTTGCAAAAATTGAAGAATTCGTTTGTAGTATGTACGGCTATGAGAAAGAAAAAAAAATCAACAATGTCAGGTATCAAATGTTTCTTCGAAATTATAAAGTAAAAAATACGCATGAACCCTTTTTAAAAGCCAATTTAAAAAACTTTGACGCTTCCTGCCTGTCACCTTGCTACACTGAGCTTCTGCAGCAAATGAGAAGGGCGCACTATATCGCACAATTGTGGAATAAGGCAACATTATCGGATATGATCGAATTTGAGCCCGAAACATCCTGATGGACCTTAACTAATAACAAGTACGACTTTCTGTGGTTTGAAGGGCCACAGTTGCCTCCATCAGTAAAAGATGTCATTTTGGATAATCATGCTTCGGAAGGTAATTTTCAATTTACGACTCTTAATAATATATATCATTTATTTAGTTTATATAAATATTTATTATTTTCAGTTGATGACGAGGAGTCCGAGTATGATAGCGATGAAGATCCAGAAATTGAAAGAAATATACAATATACAGATTAAGAAACAGAATAGTTATTTTAAAATTTAATCAGAATAAAATTTATTTTTCTCTTATAAAAAATAATGTTTTTTGAGTTAACCAATGATTTTTTAGTTTCTAAAACCCTTCAAGATTAATTAGGTAAGTTGTCAAAAATGCCCTAAAATAGGTACGCTGTGTAAAATAAAAAAAAACCGATCGGTGGTGCGGTGCGCACCGAAATACGCGCTTGCACTTCGCATTCGATTTACTCGTAATCGCTTCTACTTTAACTTCTGACACTTTGCGCACACTTTACTCTGTATGTAAATAGTGTAAATTTCAATTGTCAGAAGTTTTCTTCGAAATGTAAATATTCCCATATTTTTCACAACTTTGTCGGCTTCTGACATCCCTTTAGCTTCCACTTACCCTTCTGACAATTTTTTTACTGTTTTTTCTTATAATTTTCAATACCTATGTAAATTTTCAGCCGTGTACCTCGACAGTTTTTTTAATTGGAAAATTTACGCGTTTGATCGCCCGCCCACGCACTTAGCTTCCAGCGCGCCTTCTGACGGTCGGACTTTCGCTTTGCTGGCACTAATCGAACCTTTTCCAGGTAAAATTTTTCATGTACCGAGGCATGTCGCATTTCATGTAGCCACCTCTCCGTCTTTTGTTCTGTACTGCTTTTCTACTTGTACTTAAAGCTACGTGTATATATATATATATATATATATATATATATATACACATATACACATACATATACAGGGTGAGTCATTTTAATCTTTAATCTCAATTATCTCGTTGGCAAAGCATGCCAGCGAAAAAAGTTTTAGGATTTTTCCCTGGCTATCTGATGATGACCTTGACAATGTCATTGAGCATGGCCTTCAAGGTTATTTGAAGGTCAAGTCGATTTTTTCAAATAGAAACCCCTACTTTTGGCACCAGAAATGGAAAGAGCGGAAAATTTTACGTTCGAACATGTGATTTTGGAAACAAATCATCTTTTGTGCGGAAATTACCTTTGACATCAGCCGAACCCAGGATGCACCATCGAGGAGGTTGTCAAAAGGATTTAGCATCCCATTTTTTGTTTTATTTTTTTTGTATTTTTTTTTTGTTTTTTCCCTTTTTGTTATTTTTTTGGTATTTTTCTGGAATGTTAACTGGAGTTAACCATTGATTAATTGTTCGAAATTACCGCCGTTTTGTTGGATGCAAAGATCAAGTCGAGCTCTGAATTGTCTTATGGTTCTAAGTAGAACATCTCGAGGGATTGCTGCACAAGCTGTACGAATGCGTTCGATCATATTATCTCGCGTTGTTGGCCGTTGAGCATAAACAACATTCTTAAGATATCCCCATAAGTAAAAATCGGGAGGGGTTAAATCAGGTGAACGAGGGGGCCAGGCAACTGGGCCACCTCGCCCAATCCACCTGCCATTGTAGCGGGTGTTTAAATAATCACGAACAATGCGTGCATAATGTGGTGGTGCTCCATCTAATTGGATCCACATTCTTAGCCTTGTGGCTAGGTCTACATTTTCTAGTAATTCAGGTAAAATGTCTCGAAGTAATCTCAAAAAGTTTACCCCATTCACGTTCTCTTCAAAGAAATAAGGACCAATCAAATAGCCATTGATGATTCCACACCAGACCATAACACTCCAGCGGTGTTGATTGTCTATGGGCCTGAACCAATGAGGATTTTCATCTGACCAATAATGGCAATTATGTCTATTCAATTCTCCAGTGTTTCTGAATGTTGATTCATCTGAAAAAAGAACGTGCCTGAAAAAGTCTTGATCTTGTTGAATCATTCGTATTGCCCATCCACAAAAACGTACTCGCAAAATCATATCATTTGGAGTTAACTGTTGTGTTAATGTTATGTGATAAGGATGATATCTTCTCGCTCTCAATATTCGGGATGCTGTTGATTGAGGTATACCTATTTCTCTTTCTATTTGTCGAGTACTAATGTGAGGATCAAGATGAATAATCGCTAGAATGGTAATAACACGAGGATCGTTTTCGTCGTATTCATGATGACGGCGTTGACGAACAAAAGCTCCATTTCGAGCTCTCTGAGTTAAGGTTTGAATAGTAACATTACTTGGGTGTCTCCTATTGGGATAGCGTTCAGCATAAAGTCTGGCAGCTGCTGCATAATTATTTCGACTTTCTCCCAAAATCATGATCATATCAACGATTTCGTTGGGACCATAATCAGCCATGATCAAAATCAAAATAATTTGTTACAGACCAGTAAACAGGGAAACAGATTTTTTTCAATAATAATTATCGATTTACAAGAAGTAAAAAACACGATTAAGCTTTTCTGCACTAATTTGCTATCTACATAACTGTTAAGAGTAGTTCACTCTCAAAAATTGACACTAATACAAAATAATGGAATGACTTAACTACATCAAGAATTTTGAAAATTGACACTAATACAAAATAATGGAATGACTTTGAAAATTTTTGAAAACTGAAAAAATTACGAAAATTTTAGAAAATATTGAAAATTTCTGGAAATATTGAAAATTTTTTCATTTTTGAACGCATGTCACTCTCTTTTTATTTATGGGGCTAAAAGTAGGGGTTTCCATTTCAAAAAATCAACTTGACCTTGAAATGCCCTTGAAGATCCTGTTTAACGACAGGGTCAAGATGACCATTCGTCAGCCGGGGAGAAAACTGAAAACTTTTGTGGGTAACATTTTCTCCTTGAATGCATTCGAGTTCAGCTAACCAGTTGTACTGTTATCGGCTGACCTTGACCATTGAATTCAAGGTCAAGGCAAGGTCATATTCAAACGTAAAATTTCCCGCTCTTTCCATTTCTGGTGCCAAAAGTAGGGGTTTCTATTTGAAAAAATCGACTTGACCTTCAAATGACCTTGAAGGTCACGCTCAGTGACATTGTCAAGGTCATCATCAGATAGCCAGGGAAAAATCCTAAAACTTTTACCCGAAACTTTTTTCGCTGGCATGCTTTGCCAACGAGATAATTGAGATTAAAGATTAAAATGACTCACCCTGTATATGAGTTAATAATATTTTAAACAAACACGAGATATGGGCTGTTCAATTTTCCTCTCGTGATGCGTATACTATTTTTCTTCACCCCAGCACCGCAAATGCACATTTCTCTCCAGGCGCTTGGAAGGGAATGTGGTACTTTTGGTGCAGGTGTGGAGAAAAATATATTACGACTTTGCGGCATCAAAAACCGTATTTTTCCAAAAAATTAGCACCTTTAGACTTAATTTTGACGTTAGGATATCAGTCTAACGCTTCCTCTATAGTTTTCCTATATTTTATAACCAGTGACTATGACGCTCAAAAAATGTCACTTTTATCGGTTTTTTCTATCGGAAGTTCTACGATTTTGAAAAAAACAGGTCTTTTTTGACTACTGTGCGGCGGTGAAACTCTTTTTATAATATAGAGAGAAAATACTTTGAACTCATTGTATTTTCTATTTCATAATTTATGAATTCAATATTTTCTTTTCAGAAATTGTATAATTTCTATACTATAGTTTTAACACTTTTAGCTTTCCTACTCAAACACTTTTTAATTTTAATTTTTAAAAACTTTTACCATTATCTGATAAATTGGTTGAGGGTAGACATTTAAAAAAAAAATAGAAATTAGACAGGATAGAGATTAGAAATTTAAAATTTGTAAAATGATATTTTGAAATGTAAAAATTCATAAAACAAAAATGTTGAATTGAAATATTACGAAAGGGACATTTTTAATAATTTCGAAATTTAGTTTGTCAAAGTTGTACCTTTCTAATATTTTAGGATTTGAAATTATACCTTACGTTATAAATTAATGCGTAATTGTTTTTTTTTTAAATCTTAATTTTTAAAAATTTTTCCCCTCACCTAGCCAGCATACATCTTCTTAATGAGTTTTAGTGGAGGGATGCTGTTTGCTTTGGAAATGAGCGAGATAATTTTGAAATTGTTAGTCTTAACATGATATCTTTGCACAATTTAAAAAACTGTACGAATAATACAAACATGATAACGTCGGTTCCTACGAAGACTAGTACGGTTGAGATTTGCCGCGAAGACTAGTAGGGTAGAGGCACTAGTAGTCGGACACTTTTTAGTTGTACCTTACATAAATAAGAATTAACACAGAGAATTCTCAAAATTCGGTCGTTTATGAAAGTCTAGTACTTAAGCTATCGAATAATATATCAAATAATAAGGCCTGATGCAAGAATTATTTTTTATTTTGAATCTATTTTTGACGGTTTTTGACGGTCGTCAGAAACAGTCATTTTCTTAGTCTACGCCTAGTAAGGCTTCAATCTAAAAATTCATTTAGATAAGCCTTCTTCCATTTCTAACTTGAAATTTACATTATATAATTATAAAAGTGATATTAAATATTTAATACATACCTCTAATAATGCTTAACCGTGCATTATTACATATTTTTAAGTGTGGCCAACTACTAATCCTTAAATTTAAAGATATTTTAGTAGTCGACAGTAGTGGTCAACTACTAAAATATCTTTTTAACTTTCGCGCTTTAGAAGTCGGACACTGCGCCTGCGCGCGCATAAACGCTCGCGCGCACGCACAAATTCGAATTCAGATTTAGAATGAAGGAGCATTTGAAAGTTTTTTTATTGGCGTTCGTTGATCTGGCATTCCTTTTCAATATTAAAATTAAGTTAATAAAGTAAACAATTGAGCCTATGAGTATGAGTGAGAACAAAATTTATAATTATACCAACGAGGATGTGCAAAATGCGTTGAAGAGGGAAAAAGTGTGCACAGTGCAAGCGCTACTTTTGCAGTTCCACGATCAACTTTGGGCACTAATATTCGTGGCCGGGTACCTGAAAAAAGTCGTCGAATGGGACCAGAACCATAATGTGATGCAGAACAAAAAGTTGTGAATTGGATTATTTGGTTGAGTAAATGTGGTTTTCCAATCAGAAGATATTACCTACAGCATACAATTCAAAATATTGTTAGGAGTAGCAAGCTTTTAACACCGTTTAAAGATGATCAACCAGGGAAAACCTGGTTAAAATTATTTCTACAAAGGCATCCGAAATTGAGACAGCGAGAAGCTGAAGGTATATCTAAAGGTCGAGCTATCATTACAGAAGAAATTATAAGAAAATGGTTTAATGATTTGTATAGTTTTTTAAAAGAGAATAATGCTCTTGATATTTTAGATGATCTAACTAGAATCATAAATAGCGACGAGACAGGCCTTAGTTTGTGTCCAAATACTGGCAAAGTAATTGGAGAAAAAATTATAGAAATATTTATGAAGCTAAAATGGGGAATGAGAAACAGACGATAACAGTATTATTATTCTTTTCTGCCAGTGGGAAAATTGCAACTCCCTTAATTGTATACCCTTACTTAAGATTGCCTTTAGAACTGGTGAAGAGCGTTCCAGAAACTTGGGCCATAGGCAGGTCTGAGATTGGCTGGATGAAGAATTCTATGAATACATTGCTAATGATTTCAATAAGTTGCTCGAGGAGAAAAACATCAAGAAACCAGTGTTATACTTTGTAGATGGACATAAATCTCACCTGACGATGCAGCTGAGTGAATTTTGTGATGAAAATAAAATATTATTGTACGCTCTACCTCCAAGTTGTACACACATTCTCTAGCCTGTGGATGTTAGTGTTTTTCGACCTCTGAAATCAACTGAAAGGAAATCTCTTTTTAGTTCTTCCTGATGGTCAGACATAGATGGTTCCTATTATAGATGCTACATTATTTGAAAATAATACCACCCAAACTGCTATTTCCAGTAAGTCAAATTTTATGTGGTATTATCTCCAGGTTTAATTTGCGTATCTATTTTTAACATACTTCTCTGAATTTGCTTGAAAAATATCTGATATCTATATACCTAAATAGCACTAAACCATAATAAATACCAAGCCATGGACATGGATCAACCCAGCTATTCCACATTTATGATAAAGCCTCCTCTAGCAGACCAACCCAGCTGTAGTTCTACAATTACAATGACGCCTCCTCTAGCAGACCAACCCAGCTGTAGTTCTACAACTACAATGACGCCTCCTCTAGCAGACCAACCCAGCTGCAGTTCTATAACAACTACAATGACGCGTCCTCGAGAAGACCAAACACTTGAAAAGTCACATGATAGGTCTCCAGCCATCATAAGACCACGAAACGAAAACATTAAAATTTTGTCGGATGAACCCTTTAACGGACATTTGTTTTTTCCTACTCCTATACTAAGTAATAATCGCCGTCCATTTAAAGAAAAACCACCTAGTTCTATTTCTTCTCGTGCTTGGCGGGATTTTTATAAAAAGAAAGAAGAAGATAAAATATCTCTTGCAAAAGCTAAAGAGCAAAAAAAGAAGAAACGATAAAAAGCAAGGAAGAAAAAGCTGCTCTCGAAAAACAAAAACAGAAAACGAAAAAGAAGAATGTACAATACAAAATATAAAGGAAGAAAAAGCAGCTATTGATAACGAAAAAGAAGATCAAAAAGAAATATATCAACGATGTAAAACACAAAAAATAAACAAAGAATTACCAACTGCAGTAAGAAGGACACAACGAGTTGTAAATCTGCAGTTAAAAATAATGATTTCATATATTATACTGAGAATGAGGATTAAATATGTCAATCAAGTGACATTTATTGTTATATAAATCAATTTTAATAAAAGTTACCTTCATTTAATTTATTATTTTAATTTATAAACAAATACAAATGTATCTTCAATAATAATCTTGATTTTTATTAAACTCATAAACGACCATATTTCCAGTTCAAAATATTGGCGGCCAACGACTAGCGCAAAGATTGGCCAACTACTGAAATAAGTGGCCGTCTACTAGCGAAATGTCGATTTTTTTTCAAACTTTTATTATATTTTTTTATACTAGGTAGAGCTACAAATAAAATTTGAATTTAAAGATAAATATATTTTTTATAAATTATGACCCTTCCGTTATTCGTTTTAATCAATTAAAATAATATTTATTATTAATTGAAAGTCAAAATCAACCTTAAGTGGCCCACTACTACTGCCTTTACCCTACATTTCAGATCTTTCCCACATGCAAAAATCTACTTGTTTTGGAGAAAAACAAATAGTTATTTTGGCTAAAACTAATAGCAGTGCAATAGTTTTAGAGTTGCCAAAAAATTTCGAAATTTAAAAAGTAGAGAATTTTCTTGGAAATAATATATTCACTAGGGTTTGATCAGGCGCGCAAGCGCGCCTATGCCTCGGATTTGAGTTATTGTTTTCTTTCTTCTGTATAGTTTTTGTAAATAATTATATGGTTTTTTATTTATAAAGAAGTATTAACAGATGTGTTTTTCCATAATGAATCGAATGAAATATGTTTAGAACAGGAAACCTCGATCGGAAACTGTACTATGAGTCGCTGGCGTAATCGAGCTGGATGGACCAATTTATTATACCCTTTGTGCATGTTCCGGGAGTCTCACCGGGCCTAAATAGTTTTATTATTTTTGTAAGGATTCGATTAAGAGTAGTTAGAATAGGTAGCCTCAATCAGGGCGGTCGCTATGAAGAATTTCCTTAAGTGTGGATGGCCCGATCGTCCCTTCTTGTTCTAATCAATCACATTAGATTCCTTACAAAAAACACAACGTTCTAGACCCGACGGATCTCATGGATAGGGTATAATATAAAGGTCTATCCAGCCCGATTACTTACGCAGAAATTTTGACGTATGGAAAATCCTTCAGAACTTTTCTCATCCCATTAAGCATATCTGCAAAATTGAAACTCTCCGTACTCTAACCACTCTATTTGAATCCTTCCAAAAAAATAAAACTTCTTAGGCCTGACGGGTCTCCAGGAACATGCACAAAGGGGTCCATCTAGCCTGATTACGCAAACCAGCATGATTCAAATAAGCTTCCATAGCGCTTGTCCCTATCAAGCTTTCATAAGCTTTCATGTTTTAAGCATATTTGATTCGATTCTTATAAAAAAATAATAATATACATTTTGTAACAGTTCATAATTAAAGGAAGATAAAATTATTTTCAGAAGCTGCAGACAATAGAAAATAATAATTACAATCTAAAACATTGGCACGATTTTGCGCCTGATCTTATCTTAATGTACGTAGATATATATGTAAATACATATATAACATCAAAGAACATAATTGGTATAAAATGAGCGTACGCGCTCATTCTAACCCCATAACCGCATTTGAATTCAGAAATCAGTTTGTTTATTTACATTCACGATTCTAAGCCCATAACCGCATTTGAATTTAGCCATCAGTTTGTTTATTTACTCCACTCACTTGTTTCGAGATCGAGATCGAGATCGAGTTCAAGATCGAGTTCGAGAATCTCGAATAGGATTTTTATATAGAAAAGGGATACAATCTTTTGAATCACACAGACCACGGAAAGATAAATATATTGTTTTTATATAACCATCAGAGAAGAATAGTCACAGCAAGGATATATATTGAGACTAACTCAAGAACACTGCACTATAGTCATCTCCTTATTTAGTCTTGTGGTGACTGACAAAATGCTACGAAGTTAGCATTTATTTTCAGCACTACCGTAAAGACGTTAATAAACTAATTCAAGAATTTAGTTAAAGTTTGGGTCTTTGCAATATTTTTTAAAGGTAGGTCACCGGAATATTTATTTTCTTAGGATATCGCTCAAACATTGTTTACATATTCAATTAAGTGTCCTCTACAACGTGGTATATTTTTATACCCCCCAAGTGACATTATTTTTAGAGATATTGAACCTTGAAATTTTGTATTTTAACATGGGAAACCTATAACAAGTCCGAATTTTGAGGACGTTTCGTTGAATTGCAAAGCGAGTTCTTTTAGAATATTTTTAAAAAACTAGCTTATGGTGTAAAATAGCAATACAAATCATGGAGAAAAAGTTGGATAGGGCAAACGAGGCTTTTTTTTAAAGATACAACAATTCAAAGTTTTCATCCCATGCTATCAGTATATCTATATAGGTGCGCAGTGTTTCTCTTTCTTACAAGTTTTGAGAGTATTTTGTGCTCTAAGCAATTTATATCACGATTCTAATGTTTGATACTATTAATTGTAAGGTTTTGACATTCGATAACACTGTATAATATCTTAAAAAAGGAATTTTCTAATAAAAACCCTAATTGAGCACCACTGCAGCCGGTGAACTACCTTAAATAAACAAAGACAAAAAATTAACTCTTATAATGTCTAATCTAGACAATTAGACTAAGAAAAATTATAAGAAAATACTCATTGGAAATAATCATGCAAACAAAAATTAACTTTGTTACAAATAAACTAACTAAAACCACGAATAATGACAAATAATCTAATTTATGAATATTAATTTTTGATACAAAAATATCAAATGTCAATAATATAATATTTAATGCTCTTAAAAAATAATAATTTATTTATTGGATATTATTCAACGATAATTATTTACATTATTTTTTACAATTTAAAAGAATGACAAAAGTCTTATTTCATATATTATGTCATTATTTAAAGTTGATTTCAATAGAAAGTTTATAATTATAGAATTATATTATATATGAACATAACAAACTTTTAATCCGAGTTACGACCTAATGATTTATTATAGATTTACGATACATAAGATGTAAGAAAATACAAAAATAACATATTTTAATGCTATTTAATGTATTCTTTCTTCTATTAATATTATAGAATGTCGATTTACTTTTGTTTAATGCAAAGTATAGTAGCCATGCGTGGTCAAAAAATAAAATGAAACCGTACGGAAGAGAATAAAATCTGATTTACAACAGTGAAAAGACAATGGTTGAAAGCCCAAAGGATAATATATGCGGATAGCGTATAACTGGCACTGGAATACTTACTTCTGATTGGTTGTTTACTGATGCCAGCGTTATAACACAAAGCGATAAATAACTTAAGAACAGATAAAAACCTTTTCTTCTCTATGTACTTAAAATGAAAGGGAATGCGGTACTCCTGAAATATATAGTCTAACATACTATATAAGGCTTTTCCTAATTTCTAAATAGTAATAATTATATTCTATGGTGCAATAAATTAATTTAATTTATAGTTTTGTAATTTCATGATATTCTTCTGTATTTCCTTGTTAAAAACCATTATAGCTATGATTAAAACCGTAAAGTTAGCTAACTCAGTAAAAGTAAATTGTTTTTACTTTTCTAGACGATATCTGCACATTATGTAAGAAACTAAAAACAAACAAACCGTATAAAGAATTTGTGAATAAGTATAAGTGTATATATTCTGTAATACCATAAAAATAAATGTTATTTGACACATTTTATTATAATTATACTCACATTTTCTTACGTTTTATACAAATTGTTACATTTTGGTATTAAATATATTTTCACAAAATCATAAAAAAGATAAAAATAATTAAATTTAAAAATATAATCTAACTTTACGAAATATAAAAAACATACAAAAATTAATGTAACCAAACTGTAAAAATCTGACAATAATAAAGTAGCAAATCGCAATAAATTGTATTTCTTAAAAAAGTGATTACAGGACGTTTTGAAGCTATTAATAAAGCGATTCGATTGGTTGAGAAAACAAATATTCGATCTTAATATAGTTAGAATTTTGAATTTCTCACTTTAATAGAGATTGCGAAACACGCATTGGGTTTAGCTAGTATAATTACAAAAAAAACCGCTACCAATTCTATGGCACGTAGCTTCCTCCAACGAAATTTATAGTTTTAATAGATAAAATATTGTTTAAATATAAATTGTATTAATGATTTTTAAAATACTTTTAATCTTAATTATTTTACTAAAGAAGCACCCGTCACAATATCAAATCATATAATTTTCAGGATAAAATTTAAACCTTAATATTTTAAATACCATAGGGTTCTTATAACCTCATAAAATCATGAATTTTCTCAAAACATTCTGAACTTTAGTTAGCGAGATATAAGGTTTAATAAAAATATTATTTTCAGTTATACAAGGTATACAGGGTGAGAGACAAAGAATTTGAATCTTATTACCTTTCGAACTAATCGGTTACATAAGATGCAAAATAATCTAGCCTAGGTGATCAAAAGATCGATTATTTCCCAATATTTCAACTTAATTAAAGCCTTTTTACTCCCATAATCGTACGACATAGAAAACCAATTATTTTAGTTTTCGATTTTTAGCTCGAAAACTAGTCGTCAAAATGGTTTAACATTTTTACAGCAAGTTGACATTATGGCTTTCTATTATCGTAATTTTTTTCAAAACGTTTGATTATTTAATTTTAAAGATGAATTTTTTTACAAAAGAAAACACCCTTTATATTATAAAAATTGAATGGAACGGTCAATCTCGAAAATCTTGCAGGAAAAACTAGGCAATTTTATGCTCATTTACATACATTATTGTTAAATATATATTGTATAAATCATATCATCAAAAAAAAAAGCAAAAATATTTTTTCAAAAATCAAAAAATGGCTATGATATGTCCATAAAATGGTCAGAGTCATAAAAAAAATGTTCCCAAATTTATTATCAGAAAAAAAAATATATATATATACATACACACACACACATATATATATATATATCAAATTTTATTACGATCGGTCGCATGGTTCCAGAATCATAACGGTATGCGTACACACACACACACGCACACACACAGCCATTCGCACGGACATTTTCTAAAAACCTATGATTCGAACTCTAAACACCTTCAAATGCGTTTCTACGAAGTTTTAGCGAAACTGAAAATTTACTATTACAATGTTTCCTCTAGGAGGAAGCAACATAACAGAATCTTTACAAACTGTAAAAAAGGGAAAATGGTGGGAAATGTAACAAATACTCGCTTGGCTCGGGCGACAAATATCCCACTCGGGTATTATTAACTTTCGAGCACTTATATCGAAATACACTATTTTTACACGAGTTTGTGAATCTACGTTCTTAGCAGATAAGCGTGCGCAAAATTTAGAGTTTCGCGGCACACGCTGTGCGTAAAATTCATAATTTTGCTCATTAATGTGAGAATCAAGAATTTTGCGCCCTAGTGTGTAAATAAGGCATTTCGTGCACGCTACACGGCAAGAAGAAATCATATTTTGCACACAGAGTATCAAAGAGTATATTACGATACAAGTGCGCGAAGTGGATGAAAAAAGCGAATGTGATAATCACCTACGCGCACGAGTATCGTATACTATTTTTTGTCACGAGTGTGCGAATTTACCTTATTAACAGATGAGCATGCACAAAATTCAGAGTTCCAGACATGAACTCGTATTCGAGATAGTACGAAGCACGTGCTTTAACAATAGTTAACACGAAGAGCCAAACCAGGGGCCTCTCATCCAAGGTAGACATGTGCGATCACTCATCTATAGGCTTATCATTTTGGACATTAGCAAAGAAGCATGCAAAATATAGCTGCTTTTTTCATAATATAATATATTATATTTCGATACAAGCGCGCGAAGTAAGCGACAAAATACACCTGTGCGAAGCTCGCTTACTCCGTGCACATGTTTTTTACGGGGCTCGTTTTTCGTGTAGCGTATGCGAAACAACGTTTCCATAATAACGGCATGTTTTGCACCATATTATTTGTTTCGCGCACTAGTTAAAAAACCTGGTATTTCGCGCATGGAAAACGAGCCCGAGAAACCGCGTTTTGCGCACGGAGTGTTAAAAAAACTTTTATATTCTTGATATTGTAGACACAGTTCTATTATTGTATCATCTTAAGGCAGCAAACATATTATTTTTTCGATTTTGTAAAACTTATCTTTTGGCATCGACAATGCGAGGATTGAATTTCGTGCCACTAAGTCTGTTTACTTTTCTTAGCAATCGACAAGCAACGTTGTTATTCAGTTTCAAACGTTCGAGAAACAACTACCACCGAGTGTACATGAGTGTACAGTGATTTTTTAAAATATAAAATCAACTAATTGTAATGTTAATATAACATAAGAAACAATAACCGATTGTTAAAAATGTTTATGTAAAAAAAAAGAGAATCGGGGACGCTTATACGCGGCCCACGTGAGTATACGCGTATACGTGGCCCGCGTGAGTATGCGCGATGCTAGCTTTGACAACTCTTCTATACCGAGAGGCAAGAGACCTACCGCAGCGAATTCAAAGTTGGCGGGAGTTCTGCTGCTGTGGTACCGATTAAGTTTAGAGGATACGGGGAAGAAACAATTACTGATTCTCGACGAATTGATGCGAGAATCATCGAACGATATAGTTCTCGATTTGTTCTCGCGTTCATCTTATCATTTGAATTTGTCGGTCTTTCTGTTGACGCAGAATATTTTTCACCAGGGAAAGTCTCAGCGTGACATAAATTTAAATTCAAAGTATCTGATTATATTTAAAAATTCGCGCGACAAAGCTCAGATTCGGCATCTCGTACGACAAATCAATTGGGAAGATCCGAGGTTTATGCAGGAGGCTTACATAGACGCTACGCGCGAACCTCACTCGTATCTTTTTCTCGATCTAACTTGAGTGGCCGTGGACGAGTATGGGGTTCGCACGTGTATATTCCCAAGCAACAAAATTCAGTACGCTTACGTACCGAAATTTGGTAAAAAGTTGAAAATATCTAAGACGTGCGCAGACCCCTACGATTAGGCAGAAAGCGAGAAGCTATGGTGTTAACAATATCGAAAGAAGCTGGCTATTGCATACCCGTGGACACCAAGCTTTCCAACAGAAAACTTTCGGCTAGCCCGAGTGTGCACTGTGCTCTGTGTTACCGACCGGTCACAGAATATATTTTTCTTTATACCTCGGTCGAAAGTACGCACATCCTGACATTATCAGTTTTACTACAATTATTTACTCATTTTTCGTGTATTATGGCACAGTTTAGCATGATATTGGTACAGTTTTCCTCGATATTGGGCCAGTTTGGCACGATATTGGCACAGTTTGGCATGACATAGGTACAGTTTGGCACAGTTTAGCATGATTTCGGCACAGTTCGGTACAAATCAACACACTTAAGTATTCAATATAAAATTTTGTTTAAATAAAATTATTGGAAAATAAAAATTTTGGAGCTCACAACCAGAGTTTTGGTGTTATCTTGGCACAGTTTTGGCATAGTTTGGCACAGAATTTTTTTTTCACTGGGGTACGTGCTACAGTTGTTATGTTATGTTCCCTGATAGGAAATGTTGTGCTTACATGATTTTAAGCTTGATTTAATAAATGTGAATATTAACTTTTCACTTTAAAATTAGTTCGTGAGCCGTAAATTTGAACCAAAATTACTGTGAGTTGTTGTTAAAATGCTATAAAGTATCAGTGTACAATCATTCAAACTGCGCGCTTCATCTGGTTGCTCGATAAATTTAGCGATTTCGCGTTTCGCTGGCGAATTTTGCTCCCCATGTAATGGACCCTAATGTGCGAGCTCTTCCGCCATATCGTCTGCTGAACGGTACTATAACCTTAAAGCTGCTTCAAAGTTATTAGTGTTGCGAGTGTTTATTTCTTTATATTTGACTTTTGCATGATGTGTTTTCGATGCCTGCCCCCGACCCGCAGCACTCGCTTCGCTCGTGCTGGCAAATGTCGGGGCAGGCATCGCATCCCTGCAGAAAAGTAAGTAAGAGATAGATAGAGAGAGAGAGAGAGAGAGAGAGAGAGAGAGAGAGAGAGAACTTTCGCGAGTGTCCGAAAGAGTACGCTCGCGATAGAGGCCCGTCTAAAAGAGCAGTCAGCTTAAACGTGATTGCAATGTTTTTGATAATTGGAAGTTAATTAGTAAACGTACTTTCGACCGGGTATAAAGAAAAATAGTATACGCCACATGGGTAAAAAGTTGGAAGCCCTGTACTGCGCGATCGGCTTCGCCTCGGGCATCATGTCGTGCAGTGCAGGAATTCCAGCCTTTCTGTCCTTGTAGCGTAATATACTATTGATAAGCTTAATCAAGAGGCTTATAATTTTTCGTATCGCTTAAGCAGAGCTAAGGGTGCAAATAAAAATAGGCACGGTATTTTTTTGTTAAAGAGAATCCTATTAAATTTAAATCTATAAAAAAAACTTCTTACATTTTTAAAATGATTATTTAATACTTGACGTTAGTATATTAATTACATTAAAACTACAATTTCACACCGTGCAGTATAAAACAAGTTTGACTTGTAACTTTTATTTTTTAGTGCTTTAATAAATTTAATTCAATTTATTAAGGTTCCTTATCTTCATTGGTGGAATGATGTTGGATGGAATATTATCACATTGTACGGCGTAAAGATTTAAAAGGCAAAAATTACGAATTGAATTATAACGAAAGGTATAATTATAAGTCCCAGAATATTGGAAAGGTATTATTTTGAAAACCTAAATTTGGAAATTCCTAAAAATATCGCTTCTGCAATATTTTAACTACAAATATTACCATTCGCAATATTTCAATTCAACATTTTTGTTTTATAAATTTTTTCATTTCAAAATCTCAGTTTATAAATTTTGAATTTCTAATCTTTACCCTTACTAATTTTTATTTTTCAAAATTGTTACCCTCACCCCTTAAAAAGTGGTAAAAGGGTTTAAATACTACTATCAGTACATGCCTACATACTATTTTTATGAACTATTATAACATAAATTCGCAATATACTATATAATTAATTGTTTTAATTAAGTGTATACGCATATTTATCTTTAAAGAATTTATAAACAAAATATAATGTCATAAAATATAATTTTATCCTTCTTCTTTCGAATCATCGATTACCACGACTTCTTGGGATGGTGGCTCAGACTCTTCCTGAAATGATGGCTCCGACTCCTCTGGAAATGAATGCTCCGGTTCTTCGTGGGATGAGGATGCCGATCTTTCTGGGGAAAATGGCACAAACTCTTCTTCACATTCCCCGAAATCGTCTTCTGCGTGAAGATTTGCACATCGGATGACGAATTCATTTGCCGTGAGTTCGCCCATGTCCAAATTATACCAATACTCCCTGACCCTTCGTTGCAATGCGCTCTCAGATGTGCAAGTTGTCAAGATATCTTTCTCTGAAGCTGATAGCTTCAATCGATATTTTTCGATAAGCTCTTTCAATTTTTCTGCATCAACTTTGTAATCATTGTTACAATGCTCCGTAAATAATATACAAATATATTCATTTCTAATATACATACTGATAAAATTGAGCGCCGAAGGCCGGATATGCAGAAGTTTCTTAAGAATTCGGTGGCATGACTCTAAGAAATTATTCGTAGTACTCCTAAGTCACTACATACTACACACTACACACTCAAATTTTTCGGCTTTACTTTTTTCATCCATTCTTTACGGAAGTATTCGATGAACTGATTAAAATAAGTCGCATGACACCTTTTGCATTCATCTACTAAATACGAACATGCATCATTTTAGACTCATCTCTGGGTGTTTGTCATGAATATAGTTGAGAACAGCTAAATAATCCTCCGTACGCTTTCCTTGCATAATTATTCAAAATGCAGGTAAGGCCTGTAAATAAATACAGTGTGAGAACAAAATTACGATTAATAAGGATATTTTTAATATTATAGAACTTTTGAAATCGTTAGTACTCACGCATCGAAACTTCTCGCACATTATTGTTAGAAGTTAAGTCGCCTCTTTTATCCTCGGTACTACTGAAAAAATGTATTAAATTGTATTGAACTTGTATTAAATCATAAGTCAGAGCATAATGTTTTTTCTTCAAGATGGTGCATCTACGTACTCTTCTTCTACCGCACCGTCTTTTTTCTCGTCAGCTTCTTTTTTAATTCCGTCCACAACGTCGCTAACACGAAATCTTTCGGGATAGTGATATCTCTCCATCTGCAGCCGATCGTAATCTAATATAGCTTGGAACATTACTTCCAGCCCTTTGTTCCCGATCATAGGTGTTGTGGCAGTGCTCACCGCATTAGCTGGCGAATCGAAACCTCCGCTCGTGTCGTCGTACCACAGACTCGCTGTAAGATGTGACTCTTTAGCAGCCGGAGCGTAGTGAGAAGCGTCTCGATGTACGCTCTGTAAGGATAGGCGTTATTAGGCGGCGAAACAATTTTCTGATTGAAAGAAACGTCAATCTGATTGAACATTGAATGCATGAAATTGTTGATCGGTCCGACTTTAAGGTCTTCGGTCGTTGCGGTAGCCTCCTCAGCGGGTACGATTTTAGCTTGAACATGAAGCATAGTGTAAGCCAGCTCAAAGTAATGCTCGCTACCTGCCGGCACGACAAACTCCAATGGTGCGTCGACATCGAAGCTAAGAGACGACACAGGCTTATAATGCAGAAAGCTGCTGCTTTCAATGGACGTTTGGGTGGCTGGAAGCGTGAAAAGATCCAGCTCGTTGGACATGCATTCCGTCGAGTGAGAATGTAAAAATGCCATTTTTACCCCAAACTAAATACGCCTAGGACCAAAAATATCCGTAACACTTCTCAAACTCTGCTGATGCTGCGGCTGAGTACTTTTCTTTTTAGACCTCTTCTTCGTTTTTCTCGTGACTCTCTTCTTCCGTCCTGCCGTATGTTGTTTGCGTTTTTTGCTAGAGCCGATTGTACTCGATGTACGTGTCTTTCTCTACTGACGCCTTCGATGCATTGCGCGTGATTTATAACCAGAGCCTTTCATCATTTTTGCTATCATTTCATCGGCTTTTCTCTTCAATTTTTTTTCAGACTCTTTAGTACGGTATTTGAACGTCTCCTTAAAATTCGAGCCGTTGTTTGCAACGTCGTCCAACACGTTGATGCCTGTGCGCACAGCCTCTTGAGCGTGAAGTGAAGCGTAACCGTCAGCGTTCCATATTCGAATAGTATTCGCACTCCGTGCTGATCCCTTATATTTATGACAATCGAGCGAAAACTGTGAAGTAAAAGTGGAATATAATGAGCAGGTGCAAAATTTCTCACGATATTACTGCCGAATTTGTACTTTGCACTATCCACGGAAACTATACGCAGTAGAGCAGCTTGAGTGTCGCATACAGTTTGTGGCTCGCATACATCCGTGTACACGTAGAGCTGATCGGGAATAGCTCGGGAAAGCGATGCTGGTCTGCTTCCTAGCACGACTACACTGCCCATTGACGATGTGACAAAGGTGCCGTTTTTTCGCCGAGTCTCGGAATCTTCGAAACCGAAAATACGGCAAATTTTTTCGTTAAACGTTGTCTGATGCTGATCAACGCAGGCACACTTGCGCTGTAGCATGTAGTAGCCCTTTTGAACGGGTGCAAATTCGAGACGCAGGTGATCGTGAAAGGCGGCTGATTTATTTATTTCGTCGGCTAGTTGCTCGATCTTGTCGTAAATGCCGTGCGGAAAAAAAAAAGAGTTTCCTGCTCTTCCTTTTCCGACTGTTTAAACGTGTAAAAGGCGTCCGATTCTTGAATGTGCGTGACAGTACTTGGCATGTGAATTTCAACGAGCGCAACGGACCAATTCCCGCTGAGTCTGAGCTCGCGCGAGAGCTGCGTTGTAAAGCAGCTGGTAACGTTTTCGTCGTAGTACGTCACACTGCTGTTGCTAGGCAGAACTAGGTAAAAATCGTCTGGTCCATTTTTAAATTTTTTGTACTTCAGAGGCTTTGATCCACGAGTTGAATTTGTCCGGATAGCCAGCCCACTTGACGAGTAGCTGCTTCTTCGAGCCACGACCCTTTGTACGAATTACGCGTTCTATTTTGAATTGCTCTGCAGCGTCCGACATGCGTTTCGTGCCAACATGAGCGAGCTCCTCGAGATAGAAAAAGCCGTCAATCTCCTCGACGTTCAAATCTTCCAGGATAAACGTTGGTAACTGCTGTCTGTTGGATATGCGCTTAATCTTGAAAACTTCCTCGCTAAAGTTTTTTTCGTATCCCTTCTCGAAACTATTTTTCGTGCGACTAATGCGTACGTAAGATCCGGGCTTGTATTTATTGATTACACCTGACGCCATCTTTTAGCGATTCTTGTAATCGATTACTGACGAGCTCTTTTCGCTAAATTTTTGCGCGCTTTCGCAGCATTGTAGATGCTCACGTCACAGGGGCGCATTTTTGTACCGCTGTGTTGCGTATGATTGTAAGCCTCGATGATTTTCTGCACCACGTCGATGTAACGTTGCGTGTGATTGTGAGAAAAGTATCGCCACATTCGTTCGCGTATAGTACGGTTTAGTCTTTCCACCACAGCCGCTTTGATATCGGGGTTTCGAGCTGTACGGAATTTGATGTCGCGTTTTTTCAAAAATTCCTGAAACGTCGAGCCTACAAACTCCTTACCCTTGTCGGATTGTAAGAGTATCGGGACGCGACCGTTGCTGCGTTGGAGTATTCGTCCGAAGGCTGCGGTGACGTTGGCTGTAGTTTTATCGCGTAGAGGCTCCAGTCACGCGTGTTTACTCAATACGTCCACGGTCCACTACTACGAGTAGGTAACAGTATCCATCGTTGTGCTCTTTTATCGTGCTTAATTGAAGCAAATCGCACTCCCATACGTCGTCAATGTTGCTCACGCTGTAACTTAATCGCGGAAATTTACGCTTAACGGGTCAGTGAAGACTATAGGCGTCTTGATTACTAAGCCACTCGTATATACGTTCTTTCTCCATCGTGGCAGCCGCGCTAAATAATTTGCCTTTTCGATTTACACGCACGAGATTGCGCGCACCCACGTAACTAGCCTCGTGCGAGACATCGTAGTATTGCTGCTCGTACGACGACGACGACGCCATGTTTAAAAGTTTGCGAGACGTAGCCACTTGTTCTTTGCTCGATTTCTCGTCAAAGCAGGCGATGCTTTTTTCTTTCCCGTATCCACGGAGTAATCGCTTCGCTGCGGAAGTCCTTCTCGATAGGTATAGCAGCACTCCCGCCAACTTTGAAGTCACTGCGGTACGTCTCTTTTCGGTATAGTAGAGCAGAACCCTGTCGAAGCGAGCATCGTACATCTCCGACAGATGCTTGAGAAATTTTTTCAGAAACCAGTTTTTTCCATTCTATAGTAGCCATTACAAACGGGTCCGTGTCTCCGCCCTCGAGAAAAATTTTTCTGAAAGTCACACACACGCGACGCAGAATCGTCACATCCATGCGACAGTAGTCGACGATTTCCTTGCTGAAATCGAATACTGCGTTCGCTGCAGGCATCTCGCTGTGCCACAGCAAGAACTGCTCGCGCTTGCTCGACGACATAGTGTCGGGCGAATAATAGTGCGCATCCGGTATGGCGCCACGGTATTCGGCGTTAGCCGAGGTGTTAAAAAGGTGCGGATAACAGCCTTTTTTCGTAGTCTCACCTAATCCAAATGTAGCAGGCAACGCGGCCAATTTCATTTGAAAATAGCTGAGACTATCGATAAACTTTGTGCGTCCATATCGGATGCACAGTATTTTCTGACCATTCAGAATGATGCTTGGCGCGCAATTTATTTTATGTTCGACAAACCGTCGTAAAACGAATTGCGCATCGTACCCTCGTGCGTTGTGCGCGATGCATATTATATTTTCAAAGTCCGTTTTGTCGCGTGCTACAAGCTGTAGCAGCTGACCAACGGGATCTTCGGTAAATACATGCTCGCGCACACCACACGAGGGACACCATTCTGAAATGTCGTCAGAACTTATGCACTCCGTGCAGACTTGCTGTGCAACGCAGACATTCAGGACGTGCATCTTTATGCTTTCATCGCCTCGATACGATGCTTCTTGCATCGTTTCTAGATCGTAGAAAACATAAAGATATTTTTTCGCTGAAGCATCATTTTTTTTCGGCTGTATAAAACAGTGTTGATTATAACCGTGTGTCGACTTGCAATGTCGACACCAATTTTTGCCGCACTCGTGCTTACCGCGCTGCCGGTTCACGCTTTTGCAGCAGGTAAGACAAATCTGCAGCACATCGCACAATCGCTTGTGCTTCGCTTTGTATGATCCCGCAACCGAATGGTTTCAAAAACATACATCGCCGAAAAAACTGCGATTGCACGATGCGCATTTTTGCAAAGCTTCGTTTTCGCTACAGGGTGGCGAGACGAAGCAGCGCGAATATAGCTGCCTACAGTTGTGATCCTCGATATTACTGTAGCCGCGATTGCAAAAAGTACAGAAAGTTTTGCCTTCGCACCAAAAATATTGACGATCACGTCGTAATGAAGCTCGGAGTAGAGCAAAAATATTACGGTTGTGCAGGCATCGCAGCGTCCGTCAAAAAATAGTGCTTCACCGCTGCCCATCGAGTCTTTCTCGTAAGCAACTAAAGCTGTACCACGAGCAGTAAAATAATGCTGGAATTGACGAAGCTCTCGTACACCGCAACCTTCGCGAGGTACGAGAACACCGGCATCCTGGCACAATTTTACAGCTCGCTCATGCTGTAGTTGCCTACGACCGTCTCGGATGACGTTCCACTCGGCTCGCATCGCCGGGGTATCGTTCGTCTGAAGCGCGATTTTCGCCTCGCCTACAACGAGCGCTCTTGGTACGTCGACTCGAAAATTTGCGTTGCTCTGAACGAGTCCAGACACCACAGACCATAAATCATCACCAGACAGCGCGCCCGCGAGACCATATGAGAGCCCGGCTGACCCGTTTGCGAAATATTCGCTAGAGATTGAAACACCGACGCGATCGCTTCCGCTTTTGATTAGAGTTAGCAAATACTCGTAAATGTCACGTATTACTAACTCAACCCAGCTGAGCATGTTGGTCCCACGCGGCGGTGTTTTAATCCGTAGCGTCAGACGGCGAGCGTCTGTACGAAATTTCCGTACGCGATGCACCGTATTCGCGATAATTTCGAAGTGACGATAACGCTCATCGTCACGAGCTTCCTCCTCCTCCTCCTCCTTCTCCTCCTCCTGATCCGAATCAGAAGCTGTAGCAGAACCGCTTACAATACTATTGTTTGGCTACGGTGCCTCTTCGCTCGAGGTATCGCCGCCGTCACCGCCGCCGCCTACCTGCGATATGCCGCTCGCTGTGCTGTCATCGATGATCGGGTGACCCGCATCGTAGAACCCGACCTCCTGCAGCATCGACAATGTAGGGCTCAGCGCTGTTGAAGAGTCCGATGATATTTCCGGCGATGATGGGCCCTCTTCCTCGCTGCTGCTGCTGTTGACATTATCGTCGTCGACTGCAAAGAAGCGAGCCTTCATTCTTCCGCACGACCGTTGTAGCATTGAATGATGTCGCTGAACAACTCGTCCATCTCGAACGCAGTATTAGAAAATAACTCGTCTGCCGATTTTTCAAGCAAGTTGTTTAACCAACGTACTTCCTGCGCACGACCGTTATTCACGATTCGTAGCGCAGCAGCTTGAAAAATCATAGCCGCGTCATTTTCTGGATCTGCATCCGGACAGGGCTCCATGCCTTCGTTCACACGAGGTCTGATAACTTAAAAAATTATTATTGTAAGTAATAATAATTTTTTAAGAAAATTTAAAACTTAAAAAAAGTTTTTCTTACTTTCATTAATACGGCGGTCGAACGAGCTGTATTGATCGAAGCATGCATGCGGATTCATCGCAACTTCCTCAGCGGTCTCATCCCGAGTCGTAAAGCCCTCGAAAACCTCGGCTCTCGTAGGACCAAACTTGGGAGCTGGCTCGTAGCGGAACGAGAGCAGAATCATCGCAGCCTCTATCGTTTGCTCGCTACCTCTCAGCGGTGCTGGAGCGCCCGCTCTGTAGACAGCCTGCTCGGAGACGCCAGGCCGATCATCGCCGTGATCGCTGTCCTCTATCTCGCTCTCAGCATCATCCTCCATGGGGTCCTCCATAGGAGCTTGTATATCCTCCTGCTCCTCCTCATCCTCTTCTTCCTCCTCCTCCTCCTCCTCCTCGGATGATGTGGCTCGCTGTGGTGAAGGAGGTGACGACACAACAAACAGCGTTGCGTCGCTGTCGCTCTCCTCAGCGTCCTTCTGCAGAGTAATTCGAGCTACAAGAAGAACAAAAATAAAGTACTACTTTTTTTTAAACTGATTGTAGGGAACACTGTAAACACTTACCATGTTCCTCGATGATATGCCTCAGATAGTACACATCGCGTGCACCGCGTTCCACCAAAAAACTGCCCACAATTTTTATCACAACACTAGAATGTTTAAAGTATCTGTGATAAAAATCGGCGATCCAGCGGTACACGCAATGCGTCAGCAAGCAGCGCAGCTCGCGTCGCAGCCTCTCCTCGCACATCCGATGAACGCGCACGCACCACTCGCGGGTACACTTCCTCTCCACAAGTATGTGACGTCCCTTGAGCGCGTTGGCTACGCGCAGGATCGCATCGCGAACTTCGTTCGTAGCACTGGGCATTTCTGCGTCACGTGGTAAGCTGGCTCTCTCAATGACACGCATTTCGAGAGACTGATGACTGCGCTAGCATACGGAGGAGTTTTGTAGACGGCACAGGGGTGATATGAAAATATCATGCCTTTCTTAGGAGTGATTTCATCGAATAAGAAGATCGCAGAGCAGAAAAGCCGTTCAAGAGGGGGATTTGTTTTAAAACAGCGCATATTACAGCCATAGCTGAGAAATCTAGGCTGCCACCAGTGATCGAAAGAAATAAATCCGATACCGTACACGCTGTTTGCGCTTTAGGCACGTAGCAGTCATAAACCTTAGGCGGATAGCGGACGTCTCAGAGAATGGGCCGTCGCCACCGCTAGATTCGGTGACACGGACCAAACAGTTTTTTGTGGCTCTACGGCTGACCCTTTTTAATCTCTCTTACCGGACACCTGTAATCTCTGTATAAACAGTTTACACTCGTTCTCAAGTGTTTAGCGGAGATCCGATGATTCGTTCTCTGCTTAGTTTTGAAAACTAATCCGTTGGCGATAATAAAACAAAGCCCGAGTTCATGATCACACGATACTTCCTGGAGCTGATTCGCGAGACATTGAAAATCTTTCTTTCGCTCTCACCCGTCTCCGATTTTTTCTGATAAGCCCACGACGCTGGAGCTCAAGTGTATACAAATAATCCAGTCCGAGTATAGCGTTACCAACGGTCTCGCATTCTTAAGACAACGAACGTCGTTAACAGGCAAAGAGTGGAGAGGTACGGTCCCCTTCTACCTACGTGCAGAAATTTTTGCCAACGGCTTACGTTTATGATACGGCTTGCACCGATCAGTCCGCTCTAAGTCCCTACAGAGAGCACACACGTGGCCAACATCATGCCAGAATTGAAAAAATTAGCAGCCCAACGCGATGCGCTTCTCGCAAGTATCGAAGCTAAAAAACATGCAATGGAGAAGCTGAACGGCCAGCTCGAGCGCTACCAGCAGGGAATGCTGGACATGTCAGCGCTGCAAAAACAGCAAGAAGCCGAGAGAAAGGCTTCTCTGGCGGTACAGTTTGTGCCGATCAACGTGAGGTGCAGAGTGTGCATCACCAACAGTTCGGAGCACGACGTGTAGCAACAGTGCTGGAGGTGTCTTCTCTTTCGCTGCTGGAAGTGCAACGGACAGCCCTGCTCGTGCATCCTGGATATGGATTCGCCAAGATCGCCTTCGCCTCCACCATCATCAGCAGCAGGCGACGACAACGACAGTGACGACAACAACGTCCAAGGTACGCCACCGACAGCACGCCGCAACCACAGCGTACCTTACAACTTTCATCGGATGCCTACTCCGCCGAAAGAGTTGGTGCCTGGTTTACTGCGAGGAGGGCCCACACGTCAACTGCGCCAACAACGCGCCATTCGCAAGTGTAGGTGTATCGCTTGTTTATAATTTATAGCGTAGAAATTTAGTGTGTGTGTGTGCGGCTGTGTAAGTATGTTTGTGTGTGTGTGCGCGCGCGCTCGTGTGTCAGTTTATTATTTCATTACCTTGTAAGCTGAGTCATTCGACTCGTACGCGTTTTTTAGTAAATAAATATTGTGCCAGAATTTCTCTTTTTATGCGTGCAAACCCCCCCCCCCCCCCCCCCACCCCCATTAACGATCCCTAAAGCCGAAATTTAGAGTAAGCTTTGCGGCACCGAGTAGTAGAGTTATATATGCACGCGTTCATTTCGATGCGAATCTTTGGTCAAGCGATCGGCAAAGCAGCAACTCGACCATGGGACAGGAGCAGAGCAAAGAGCAGAAAAAAGGTTCTACGTGGGAGGAGAGACAGCCTCTCGTGAGAAGCAAGGAGCCAAGAAAGCAGAACAATCAGTCGTCATTCTCAACCAACACTTTATCGTATCCAGAGAAAAGCGGTTATAATAATCTGTCTAAAAAATCTTCCTCCTCCTCCTCGTCACAGAATCAAAAATCCTTTTCCACAAACACCTTTTCGTGCCACGAAAAAGACGGCTACAGCAAGCTGAAACGCTAATTAATATAATATATAATTCAAAAAACAATCGGCCACCATATAAATTATATACGTGGAACAATCTCTCTCTTTACAGCGCAGAAAGGATCAGAGCCGGCGCTAGGGTAATAAAAGCCAAACAGCAGGTATACGCGAGCGACAGGTAGACGGCAGTTTTGGCGAACGCGCGCGAGTATGGCGTAGAGAGGGGAGAGAGAGAGAGAGAGAGAGAGAGAGAGAGAGAGAGAGAGAGAGAGAGAGAGAGAGAGAGAGATTTAGATTTTAGATTTATTAGATTTATTTGGCGTACAATATGTAGTACGATAAATTGTATACAGCAGGAATAGTAGTACAGCAAAAATGTGTATTTTCAAGCTCAAGAAAGTGCTCTTTAGCTAGTCTCTTGAAACCTGAGACAGATGTAGTGTTACGAATGTGAGATGGTAGGTTGTTCCAT
The DNA here is from genome assembly GCF_009193385.2 of Nasonia vitripennis. Taxonomy (NCBI): domain Eukaryota; kingdom Metazoa; phylum Arthropoda; class Insecta; order Hymenoptera; family Pteromalidae; genus Nasonia; species Nasonia vitripennis. The sequence goes on along the minus strand of NW_022279625.1, from coordinate 849,500 downwards.
AGGTATGAGGCGCTGATATGAAACGAGTTCCTCAGCGTCTCCGTCGCGAATGTCGGAATATCCAGAGGTATCACCTCCCCCCTAACAGGCCGGAGTGTCACGCGGAAGTCGAAGTACGCCAGTACGTATGATGGTACGGCTGTGTTAAACATTTTTCTTAAGAAGCAAGCAGTGAAATACTTCCTGCGTCCGGCAGTGGTTAGCCACTGCAACTCCCGCCTGTATGGGGAGATGTGCTCATCTCTTCTTATACCATAGATGTACCGAATTCCTGTATTCACAAGCCTCTGAAGTTTTAGGTCGAGTTCCTGCGTCAGGTCACAGTATACGAGAGAACAATAGTCTATAAGAGGAAACAGGAGGGCCTGCACTAATTGCTTGCGCAACCTGAGATTGGTGCTTTTCCTGAAAAAGTAAAGCCTGTACATTAGCGTGTGAGCACGCTTACACACTTGTGTAATATGCTCCCTCCACGTAAGCTTAGAGTCGAGCACCAATCCCAGATTACGCACGGAAGATTCAAAGCTGACCTGGGCACCCCCTATGTTAATAAAGGTGTTAGCTGTTGAGGGTAATGCGTTTATGTAGTAGGGAGAGCCCAGGACAATTGCTTTAGTTTTAGCAACATTAAGTTTTAGCTTATTCTGTGCAGCCCAACCAGTAATCCTCTCAGCATTGGCACTCATCTTGTTTGATAAAGAATCGAGCTCTTCGAGGTGGCATTGACTGTAAATTTGCAAGTCATCCGCATAGATGAGATGGGAAACATCGGTATCAAGGCAGAAACCGAGTCGTTGATGTACAATGCAAACAGCAGGGGACCCAGAACGGACCCCTGCGGGACACCGATGTTGAGACGCCGAGGAGAAGAACGTTCGTTATTGTCACCAACGACGGCCTGCTCTCTACCAGAGAAGTAGGAGGCAAACCAGCGGATGACTTGCTTTGAGAAGCCAAAGGTGGATAGCTTTCTCAGGAGCCTGACGTGACACACAGTGTCAAACGCCTTGCTAAAGTCAAAGAGAAGGAGTAGTGTTACTTTCTTTTTGTTTATCCCAGCTCTGGCATCATCAGTTAGCTTAATTAGGCCAGACTGAGTGCTGTGACCAGCGCGGAAGCCTGTTTGAAGGTTATCTAGTAACAGCCTTTATTCAAGGTATGCTGAGACTTGCCTGTGCACTAGCCACTCCAGAGCCTTGGAAAGAAAGCAGAGAAGTGAAATCGGACGGTAATCAGTCAGGTCTGTTGGTGAACTGACTTTGTTGAGTGCGCGCACAAGTGACATTTTCCAGGCATATGGGAAGCAGGGTTCGCTAAGGGACAGGTTAAAAATATGACTTAGTGAGGGAGCAAGAACCGGCAATGCTTTTGAGATGACAACCTGTGGGATGCCGTCGCTCCCCCTGGCCTGAGTGTCAAAGTGCGACACCGCAGCCAACACGTCCGATTCCGTTATAGGATTGAATTCGAAATGTTCCGGGAGGTCAAGACTTTCCAGGATAACAAGATAATCCTCAACAGCAGGAGCCAGCGGATCATTTGAGATCGCGCTGAAATGCGTGTTGAGTTCATCTGTGGTAAATCTAGATGGTAAGGGGGCCTTGGTGGCAGAAATTCCAAGTTTCTCCAGCTCTTTCCAGATCTCAGCAATATCGGTCAAGGTGGACAGGCGTGAATAGTAATAATTCAGCCTGGCCTCCTCGACTTGTTTGTGAGCATAGTCTCTAGCTAATCTGTAAACGCGTCTATCTGATTCGAGCCTGGAGTCCCTGAAACGCCTGTAAAGTCTATTGCTCTCGGATACAAGGCCACGAAGAGCCGCAGTGTACCACGGGTGACGTTGTCGTCCTGGTGTCACAGTCCGCAATGGAGCGAGGTGGTTGATTGCGTTAGTGAGGTTAGCGTTAAGTAAAGATATGCAGTCGTCAAGTGATGAAGTGGTGAGAGATGACCAGTCACATTCGCTAAGAAAGTCTCTCAGCTTCTCAGCGCTGATTCCTTTAAAGTATCTGTATGAGTATGTATTTGGTACGTAGCGTGGAATCTGTACGTCGAGAGTGGCCGTGATAAGGTCGTGTCCGTGGATGAAAGGTGCGTCTGTCTTCCAGTATGACTGCAGGCGATCCTGCTCGTCGATTAGGCACAGATCAAGCCAGGTGTCAGAACCCTGTTTATGGTGCGTGGCACCATAGGGAACGGACGAAAGAGAGTTCTCATCAATGAAGGCCCTGATGAATTTGGCATCTTCAGATGAGGATAGTTGGTTAGAGTTAAAGTCCCCCATTATAACCTTCGTGGAGTAGTTGTGCATGTGAGTTGTTAGTTCGTTAATAAAGTTAGAGCCTTGGAAAAAAGGAGCATGAGGTGGACGATACACAACCCCCACGAAGATGGGAGAAATTCCCTTGGCCGATATCTCACAAAAGAGGTATTCAGGCTTGCCTGGCTTGCCGGACCATTCACCGTCGGATGATGAAATAACACTAACCGTCAGAGATTTGTGTATATAGAGGGCCACACCTCCACCGTTTCTGTTTCTGTCTCGTCTGTAGAGCAGGTAATCATCCAGCGAAGGGCTGGATGTCACCTTCTCGCTTAACCAGGTCTCAGTAACAGCTATTACGTGGAATAAAGAGCGAGTGGATAAAAAGAGCCTGATCATCTCAATGTGACCCGTGAGAGAGTTCGCATTAAAATGACAGACCCTTAGACCTTCAGACAGAGATACCTTAGAACCCGATGAAGACACGGCGGATGAGCTTGATGGCGGACGTGATGGGATGAAATGTATGTATGGCGGCTTCATTGTGAAGTGATGTTTACGGCGAGCGGGATCCGAGCTAAAAAATCATCCAGCTCGGCGTCGGTGGTGATGATGGTGGCACGCTCGTTGTCATCGTTGCAGCGTACGAACAATCTCCCGTCCCTGACGAACGTTCGGCAGCCCTGCCTCCTCTTGGCTTCCAGCATAGCCCGTGAACTCAGCTTGTGGACGTCGGTGGGGAGTAGCTCATTGATGTTTATGAGCCCTTGGTGGTCAGGGCTCAGAGCTTTGGCCTCCTCCATCACGGTTGCGTCCAGCTAGACAGCGAAAGAGAGAGAGAGAGAGAGAGCCGCGTCAGAGCTCGGGGCTACTATAGTGTAAAAGGAGAGGGGGGCTACGGGCTGGTATAGCGAGAGTCGCACACGTGCGTTCGTCGAGCTCGGGGCCGGTATGGAGTAGACAGCGAAAGAGAGATTAGATTAGATTAGATTAGTTTTATTTTACGTACAATATGTTGTACGATAAATTGTATACAGCAGGAGTAGTAGTATAGCAAAAATGTGAATTGTGATAGTATGATAATGTGAAGATGGGTTATGCGAGAGTGATGTGTGTGCGTGTGCGTGAATGTGTACAAGAAATTCAAGTGTTTGTATTTTCAAGTTCGAAAAAGTGCTCGTTAGCTAGTCTCTTGAAACCTGAGATAGATATAGTGTTACGAATGTGAGATGGTAGGTTGTTCCATAGGTATGAGGCGCTGATATGAAACGAGTTCCTCAGCGTCTCCGTCGCGAATGTCGGAATATCCAGAGGTATCACCTCCCCCCTAACAGGCCGGAGTGTCACGCGGAAGTCGAAGTACGCCAGTACGTATGATGGTACGGCTGTGTTAAACATTTTCTTAAGAAGCAAGCAGTGAAATACTTCCTGCGTCCGGCAGTGGTTAGCCACTGCAACTCCCGCCTGTATGGGGAGATGTGCTCATCTCTTCTTACACCATAGATGTACCGAATTCCTGTATTCACAAGCCTCTGAAGTTTTAGGTCGAGTTATTGCGTCAGGTCACAGTATACGAGAGAACAATAGTCTATAAGAGGAAACAGGAGGGCCTGCACTAAGTGCTTGCGCAACCTGAGATTGGTGCTTTTCCTGAAAAAGTAAAGCCTGTACATTAGCGTGTGAGCACGCTTACACACTTGTGTAATATGCTCCTTCCACATAAGCTTAGAGTCGAGCACCAATCCCAGATTACGCACGGAAGATTCAAAGCTGACCTGGGCACCCCCTATGTTAATAAAGGTGTTAGCTGTTGAGGGTAATGCGTTTATGTAGTAGGGAGAGCCCAGGACAATTGCTTTAGTTTTAGCAACATTAAGTTTTAGCTTATTCTGTGCAGCCCAACCAGTAATCCTCTCAGCATTGGCACTCATCTTGTTTGATAAAGAATCGAGCTCTTCAAGGTGGCATTGACTGTAAATTTGCAAGTCATCCGCATAGATGAGATGGGAAACATCGGTATCAAGGCAGAAACCGATGTCGTTGATGTACAATGCAAACAGCAGGGGACCCAGAACGGACCCCTGCAGGACACCGATGTTGAGACGCCGAGGAGAAGAACGTTCGTTATTGTCACCAACGACGGCCTGCTCTCTACCAGAGAGGTAGGAGGCAAACCAGCGGATGACTTGCTTTGAGAAGCCAAAGGTGGATAGCTTTCTCAGGAGCCTGACGTGACACACAGTGTCAAACGCCTTGCTAAAGTCAAAGAGAAGGAGTAGTGTTACTTTCTTTTTGTTTATCCCAGCTCTGGCATCATCAGTTAGCTTAATTAGGCCACACTGAGTGCTGTGACCAGTGCGGAAGCCTGGAGGGAGAGAGAGAGAGAGAGAGAGAGTCGCGCTCGAGTCTGCTTGAGTAAAAGGGGGAGGGCTAGCATCGTATGCGTGATATAGCTTTTGTTTAAAAATTATTTATAATTATTTATAAATAAACAAACAAAAGTCACCCATCCATGACAGACTGTTTATGACAGTAGCGGTTGTAAATCATGTTTATTAACCTTATCAGCTACTGTTGATATAAACATGGGCTTCTGTTTACATAAACAACTGGCGCCAGCCACGGGACTGGTGACGTCACTCTAGGCCACGCCCAGTCTCTCCATACGAGCTCATATACTACTCATGAACACTTGCGTCTCGGTGATCCCTGTCGTAGTTGCTATATCCGATGCACGTATGGGCTCTTGCACCACAGAGCTTGTTGCAGCCGTCGTAAGTACCGATGTATCTGCCGGTTCTTGTGGATCGCAGATCCACGTAGTGACTGCAAGCACTGGCGATGGATCAACATGTACTTCTTTCATTCTCGACTCTGGTACATCTGTAGTTACTATTGTCTCTATAGGCACTGTAGTACTTTCTGAGTAAAAGATTGGAATCATTATCGCTTCTTCTTTGTCCAATATTATATCTCTAACGGTATTTGGTAACTGGTCTCCTTTAAACCATGAGAATTCATATTTTGTTTCATTAAAGATCCTTCCATAAGTTTCTGCATCAAGTTCGGTAGGCATTTTGACAGAGGCATTTCTCCAAATATTAGATATATAACACCCTTAAAAGTTGCTCTCTTAATTCTGTTTTGCACGGTGGTAAATTAGATGCATCAACATTTTTTAATTTTTTCTTCTGAAATGGCTCATTAATATTATTTATTATATATTTCTGGGAAAACAACTGTAAACGAGCATTGTTTTTACACCATATAGTTTGCAAATAAAAGCTTCTAAAACTAAAAAAATTGTTTGCACAATTCTTCAAATGCTACTTAATATTGTTCATTTTGATTTAAAATTTTAAAAGGATTTTTCTCCGTTTTTATAAAATGCCGGATTACAATCGCATCCTATTAAAGCGTGAAATCCTGGTAACGCTGTGCACAATGTTTTTCCTAATGATGTGTATAATTCATTAATATAGATAATTAGTTGTTTTTCTGAAGTTCCATATTTAAACCAAATTTTTGATTCATATTTTATGTAATGAACATTGGCCAACATAATTATTAAAATGTCGGTATCAGAAAATTTTATTACAATATTCGCGTATTTATCAGTGTTGCACGCATGATAAGCAATTTTTGTATTAGCTTCTTCATGTGCAGGACAAGAAAATCTTGAGTTGGCAGTTTTAATAACGTTATGTTCTTCATCAAGTACATATTTATATCAGTATTTAAAATTGAACATAATAATTTTAGTTCCACAATAAATTGCCATTTAATTATTTTTCCAATGAGAAATAAAAAATTCAACTAAAGCTTCTTTGAATCGACTATTTCCTAATTATTTATGGAAGTCACTCGGCTTTATTTGCTCAGGCCCAGATATAACGTAATCTCTCATAGACCCTCCTCTTATAGATAGCTCATAATCTTCAATAGATGGTGAAAAATATTGATGAAAAATAATATGAATTTCAGAAGCGTTGTTATGTGTTATCATTTGTTATATTTTATTTGATATATTTTTGAATGTTTGAGGAATATCTCGCATGCAATGCAATAAAAAAACCATCTATTATTCTAATAACGACATAAGATGTTGAAGTATTTTCGGCTTTAAAACACTTCATCAATGCTGATTTTTCTGTTTTACATATAGTGCCATCCAAATGACACAATGACATGGGCAATGAAATTAATGGAAAAGTTAAGACTTTTTCTATATTAGTATTTTCATTTAATGAAATATTAAGTATACGTCCAAATAAATTTTCTTGCAATCTTACTTCTTGCACTTTATTATCAATTTTTGGTTTCTTTACTGCATTGCAGGAATCAAAATTTAATTTTTTTTTTATAGGCTCCTCAAATCTTTTATTAGAAGTAGAACATTCTTCAATAAATGTTTAACGTAACTGATTACCATTTTTCTCTACATTTAAGAGAAAGGTAGCTACTTCCTTTGATGCGCTTTTGCCTGTACTAATGTTATATAATAAGTCATCATCTAATTTATCGTAGTCAAAACCCTGGTAGAATTCGATATCAGTTTAAAGCTACAACATACCACGTATTATTACTAGAGATAAAATAGGTCCATTTTTCGACTAGCGATGAAACTGTTACGTCGGATTGTGCGTAACCCACCAATATACTTACGGTGTCGAGTCCCTATCTTCGGCTATTATTTATTAATTTTATTTATTCAAAAGAAATCCCTTTTGGCTACCGCAGACGCGGTCACTGCCTTCCGGGAAAGGGAGCCGGATAACGAAATCACTTTAAAGCCGTTAGAATTTTAAGTGCAACTACGATTTTATTCACGCGATTAGAAAAGAAAGAGAAAAGTACCTTTTACAATATGTGTGGGTGTGTGTATGTGTGTGTGTGTGTGTGTGTGTGTGTGTGTGTGTGGATATATCGATGTCTCAGCAGGAAGCTGCAGCTGTGGGTCCTTGGCGCTCTGGAGCCTGGCGTCGGTGGTTCAGTGCGGTCAGGCTGGTGTGCATCTCGGTCCTCCTAGCTTGTCCCTCTTTGAAGCAGGTGTTGACAGATGGGCGCTCCGATGTGTCGGCTCTCTTTCCGTGATGAGAGAGAACGGTGAAAGTGGCGCTTGTCTTATTCTTGACACGATCACTTAGTTTTTGTATAAAATATTCTTTCTCGAACTCTTTAACGTATCCGCACTTTTTAATTGGTTTAGTGCACACTAGTTTTATCGTGGCGACAAAGTTCGTCCGCGCTGTTCTGACTCGCGACTAACTGATTCGATACTGATTTGAATAGTATAACTGCGACGTTGCAAACGTCGCAGCCGCGTCGATACGAGGAATCTCGTTCGATGCGGCCAAGCTCTGAGTGCGCGGAAGAAACAAGCGAGTTGGATTGTTGTTGTCGGTGCCAGCCTGACCTCGAGTTCGAGGAATGGGCCGGCTAACCGTCCACGTTAGCGCGAGAGTGAGCATCGTTGGCGCGAGAGTGAGCCTCGACGGCGCGCGCGCTGATTGGTCCTCCGCATGTCGCGAGCCAATCAGTGGGCGCCGATGTGCGACTCGCTATCCGCGCGGACTGCCAGCCAATCAGGCGCGAGGAAGATGCGCGGGCCCGATGAGCGCGAGTGGAGAGTGAGCGCGAGAACGAGCGGGAAATCGGGGAGTTGTCTCACGACTGTCGACGGAGTACGTCGACGTGCGACAGAGATACGTGGCCTCCTCTGTTGCGAGGAGAATCGGGAGAGTCTCCCGAGGTTGTGCGAGTGTGGGAGAGTGTGAGAGAGTCATAGGTGCAGCGCGTTGGCACGAGCAAGTGCCGACACCCGGACGAGCCAGCAACCATCTGCACGAGAGGAAGGAAGCTAGCCAGTCCGCCATCATTGTCCGGAGGACCAGAGCAACCAGCAGCCTTGGCTTGGGAGAGCCGAGGAAGCTAGCCGTCACCAGGTCCACGAGAGTCAGGGAGGCGCCGGCGGGAGCACCGACGGACGTCCACCAGGGAGAGAGCGAGTAAGAAAGTATTAGAGAGAGAGAGAGAGAGAGAGAGAGAGAGAGAGAGAGAAAGAGATAGAGAGAGAGAGAGAGAGATCCGAGAGTGAGACGAGTGTGGTGCGGGCACACTAGAGAGAGAGAGAGAGCGAACTCGAGAGACCAGGGTGTTGGTGTGCAGTGCGGGCGCACACCAAGACGTCTTCTGCGCGAGGCGTCTGGCCAGCGCACGCGAGAGAGAGAGAGAGAGAGAGAGAGAGAGAGAGAGAGAGAGAGAGAGAGAGAGAGAGAGAGCAGTGCGAGGAGACTCGTGTGCGTGAGATAGAGACAGCGCAAGAGAAAACCCTATAGCTGCGCGGCTGCAGCAGGTCGGGCTTGCCACAAGCGGGAGGCATAGCCCGCGCGCGAGAGAGAGAGAGAGAGAGAGAGAGAGAGAGAGAGAGAGAGAGTCAGCCGTCAGCGGACTGGACCTGGGCCTGTGGCCAGCCGTCTGCGGCACGAGCGTGGCTCGTGTTTAAGCGTCCCAGTGTAAGCCCTGCGTGGCTAAACTGTGCGCGGGAGGCACTACAGCCACCGTATTGTAGGGAAGGGCTGGGCGAAATACATGTGCAATAAAACTTAACCATTGTGTGTGATCATTTTCCCCTCTCCCTAGCGTTCTCCCAAACGTGATGATCGCGGTCAAATCCTACGTTTAGAAAAATCCTAGTGCATGCGAGGCTCTAGGTGTTGCGCACCTGTGTTGGGAGGCACAGCGTCGCATAACTGATATCGACTGGATCTGGCGAATAGCAGCGATTCGTTTAGTATGACGACTTCAAGGAAACTGACCATGTGCACCCTTTTGCTCCCGGCCTTTATATACTGGAAATTCTGTAGCCTCGATTTTCCATATTAGGAGTGCCTAATATTCTCATGACTTTTATTTTGACTTTGCGTGACCTCGTAAAATTTTTATTACCTTGAGTTTTTAGGAAAAGCGTCTTATGACAGCTCTTCTGCTGCTTTTCGTCGCCTGCGTACTGTCATGTGTAGCTTTTCCCGATTCGTTTTCGGGAGAGCGTGCTCGACCGATGCTTGCTTGTCCCATAGCTATTTTGATTTTCGTCGCTTTTCGTGAGGAATATCGCGACTCATTCAGTGACATCTTTTTATTTCGTCGCCGTCATTTTTTTTTTCTTGGCGTTAGCCATTCTTTTGGATGATCTTCGCCTAGAGCGCGGTTTGTCGCTACGCCTCTAATCCTATTTTTGTAGGAATACGTTGTGGTGGGAAATACTGCTTCTTGCGGCTGCTTCGATGACGATGCTCGCGAGTGTCTCACGTATGTGTGTTTCTTGTTTCGTGCGTAGAAAAATTGTGTGACCTACTTAAATTGGTGTCGCAGGCGCGTAATGGAATCGGGGATTCCATTACACCTCCCCGCCCGAAAAAGAACGGACGAGTGAAACTCGACGTTCGTAAAATTTAGTATGTGTGCGTGTTATAAGTAATTATGGGTATTTTTATTCTTCGCACATCATTATTTATTTACATAATTTGTTGCAAGGTACTTTTCTTTGATACATAAATTTTGATGAAAGTTTTTCTTTTCATAGTTTCCGATGTGTACAGAAATGATTTTTCGTTGCGCAAATGTTAATTTACAGTAATGAATATTTTTCGTATCTTACATATGTGATTACTGGTAGACAATGGATATTCTTCGCAATTTACATATAAGATTTCATATAGAAAGAAGGAAAAAATTTGTTTACAATAATGGATACTTTTCGTATTTTACATATAGGTGAAACAAAAAGAAATTTTTACAATAATGGATAATTTCGTATTTTACATATAGAAGGATGTTTACAATAATGGGTTATTTTGTATTTTTCGTATACTATTACTGATAAAGGTGATTTTTTATTTACAATATGTGGAAAAAAATGTTAGTGTGATAGGGATATGTTGATAGGTGTATAATTTATTTAATTTTTGTTTGTATATGAATGATAGTTAACTGTAACATAAATAATGTTAATTAGTATATGCAGATATTTATTAGAGTTAGTGTTATGCCCTAATAGTACTTTTCTCTTTTTATTTTACAATTTATATTTTCAATTGATTTTATGCAATAAAATTCCACCCCACCAGAAAAAGAATTTTGAAAATGAAATTTCAACATTCTTCCTGGCGTGTGCAGGAGGTTCCATCATGCGCTTTCGTCGGTTTCCAATTTTTATTACTTTCTTTCCCAAGCTCCTTTTTCTTAATGACATGTGTTTTTCCCCACTTTCTTTCCTAGTCTAAGGTGCTCGATTTCTCTGATTTTTCTGGCTCGTCCTCGAGATGCAGGCTGATCTGTCATCAGTCTGTCGAGTGCTTTAGTAGTGTGCTGTTAGTTTGTTCGTGTCTATTACAGTTATTTATTCCGACTTTCAACAAAATGTGTGAGGTAAGAGAATTTTAATATTTTTATTATTTTTATATTGTGCTCTACTACGTTTTATTTCATTATTTTGTTTATTGTTATTGATTTTTCTTTAGGTGGTTGATGTTATGCGACGGGGTGACCGTCTAGTATTAAGAAGTTCTCTCTCTCTCTTTTCTACGTCACCCTATCAGAACTGCATCACCATGAGTTAACTCTCATAGATCTGGTATGCATTCTAGGTAGAGGAAGGTCGGAATCGGCTACATAGCCGTGCAATAGCAGCCGGGAGAAGGAGAGAGAGAATAGCCGACTAACAGCCGAGTTAGCCGCTTACTGTAGAGCGCTCCCACCAGCCGCGCGACTACACGCACACGCTGGAGCTCACGCACGCTCACACCTAAGCCGCTCGAGTCAGAAGATAAGCCCGCCGCCGGGAGGGGGAAAACCTCGCGCCAGGCCGCGGCAGCAGATACTATACTGCTACTTGGATGTGTGAGGCGTTGAGTGTGTGTAAAAAGAATATTCACCTATGTAACTTAAAGAATTATTTATTTGTAATGTATGACATGAGAGGTGGTATGTTACAGTGTGAAAACCCAACGACCGCACGAGAAAACATATGTAAATCACCAAATGTAACGGCACTAGACCGATAACTATGTATTGCGCTTGTGTGAGTACTCTAGCGGGGTGTACCGTCGCGCCTCGGCCAGAGAATTCGGGCACTTGAGTTTTCGTCGCAGTCCAGAGAACATCCCTACGGTTTGACTATTCACTTTTAATTTAGAGTAGAGTCAAGTATAAGAGTGTGTTATTTTGTCGTGATTATGATAAGAACGAGGGAGAGGTACGAGAGAGAACTTCAGCCGGAAGGTAGCGTTTAATGGTAATATTTATAATATATATTGAGTGTGAGAGGAATAAGCCGGACGTTGCGAAAGTCGGAGCTTTACTGCCTCGTGGCAGCATTTTTGACGAGCCAAGATTTTGTAGCACCGGATAACTGTGTGAGCGTTGTGTGCGAAAACGGAAATTGTAACTAGTTGAAAATATCACCTTAGAGCCTCGCGTTTATTATATTACAGCCGGTTTTGTTTAAGTAAAAATTTGTGAAGTGATAATCAGTCGAGTGGTCTAAGCTAATTATTTCCTATTTTCCCGATCGAACTCCCTCGGAGAGTAGAGTCTCGTAACTAGCCGGAGACGCGACCCCAAAACGTTCGCGGATAAATCGTCCGACCTGGCGCCTTCGAAATAAATACGGCCGGGCGTTAGTAGCTAATCATTGTTGCAAAGGAAAATAACGAGAGAAAATGCACCTCGTTACAGTGGCGCCCAACGTGGGGCGACGGTCGTGGAAAATAATTTACGAGTGATAGTGTTCAGTGCGCGACATTTTGAAACGTGGCACCATTTTCGTTCAAAGTTAATCGTGAGCCGTGTCTAACTAAAATCAAGTGTATAAATAATTCCAATGAGGCAGAGAGTTGTATGATACTGCCGGAAAAATTAAATTTTATTCGTGTAACCGCCAGAGAAAAATTTACTCGCCACGTGCTGACAGCCGCCGTGATCGCAAAAACTGGGGTTCTCAAATGTAAAATCATGGTTTACCTCAGTGCTCTTTTTCGATTATAGCCTAACAAAAGACGAGTTTGTGCATTGCTCTAACAGTCGGTTGAGTGTGCAAATTTTTCCCAACACGCAGTAGTGGAAATTCTGCCGAAAACCACTCGCCACGTGTCGATAGTCGCTGGGAGTGTAAAAACTGGGGTTCTCACAAGTGAAATCATGGTTTACAGAATTACGCCCTTTTAAACTTTACAGTGGCAATATACGGGTTTATTAATATTTTTACGGCCAATTGTGAGTGCAGAATATTTTCAGATTTAATACGAAGCCGAATTAAATTTTTTTTTTTTGCCTTCTTGCAAAATTCAAGTTGTAGTAGTTGAGAGAAAATTAACGTTTGACGGACCCGTTTTAAAATTTTTTTTTCTTTTGCCTCGTTTAGAATTATAAAGGGATTCGAAACGAAGAAAATAAATTTTTTTTTGTCGTGAAAATTTACAGCCGTAATTTTCCGAAGAATAATTGGAGTTATAGAATTTTTAAAATACCGAGCAGTAGTTGAAGACGTCGAGAGTTGAAAAATAATTTTTTTTTCTTTCCCTCTCTGCTGATTTGTTTGTTGAGAGAGTAGAAGTCGATAATAATAGTGAAGAAAATTTTCTCTTGCATATAGTTGCTTGATAATTGCGTAAAACGATCATTTTAGCCGAACAAAATTTTTTTTTGAGAATTCAATGTCGGGAAAAATTTTGAGATAGCCTGTTTGACTTGATTGGAAAGTTTTAATCGAAGACTCAATTCTAGCCATACCGCTGACTATCCTAAACCCCGAACGAGTTAATAAACAAATTTTGTGGCCCGATTGCAAGTTAAATCAAGCACTAGCAATAGAAGAAATTAATTTGCCCACTTTACAATTTAATTACAATTGACGCAACTCATGCCGACTGCGCATGAATAATTATAAGTATCAATTGAGGTAATATTTCAAAATCTATAAAATATATACATATAATCTATTTATAACTTATAAACATACATATGTATATTGATGTTTTTGTACGCATTCCCATTGTAAAAACTTTAACATTGAAATCCGATCCCGCTGGTTTCGTATAACCTTTCTGCCTGGATGAAAGCTTTTTTTTGGCCCCAAATAAATCACTTGTTTTAACCGGTTAACAGTAGAACGGCTAAATCAGTTGATGAATATTACACCCATAAGCTAGCAGTCGAATAACCCATTTGGTTTATCAGTAAGACGGTCAATCGTTACTAGTTTCTTTTTCGGTCTAACCCTAGTAATTATTTCTTTCTTTTTTTTTGCCCAGATTCTAGATTCGCAAAATACGTTGTACTAATCGAAATTTTTGAAGTCGGGTTGAATTCGTTTTCCAGTGAGTGAATGAGAGATAGACCCTGGGTGGGCCCTTCGACCTTTACAGCGGTTTAGCTGAGAAATATATTGAATTTTTTTTTGCTTTTCCCCGATTATTCGAACCCAATCACCACCGTGTAAAGTATTGCGTAGAGAAGAAAACCAGTCGCTTAACCGGTTATTATCTGCCAAGAATTTTATTTTTGAGAAGTTCAAGAAGTATTTACAGCCTATCTTATCAAGAAATAAAAGAAGAATATAGAGAGAAAATTACAGTCAGACCACCAAGAAGTTTAGAAAATTGTATACGTTTTTCCATCAACCAAGGCTTAAAGGGTAAATAGCAGAAAGTAACCATGGATAATCACAGAAAGATGATGGACGCCCTGCGTAAAGATCGAGAAGTTCGTAACTTGGCCAGCGAGATTAGAAAGTATGATGAAGAAGACGTAGAAGAAGAACTCAAGTCGTTGAAAATTAGTACGAAGGGAAATAAGGCGATTCTAAGAGATCGTTTGTTAAGAGCCGAAATTTTACGAGCCGGTTTGAGCGAGACAGTGCCGTGGTATGAATGGGACAATGGTGGCGTTATCCCAACTGACTCCGAGGAGGCGCTAACGGCGATCCTCAACCACAAGAAAAGTAAATCCAGAACGAGTAGTAAACGAGATAAAAAAGAAGTGATCGCCGAGTCTGCCTCACAATCAGAAATTGAGACTGGCAAGGAAACCGAGTATGAAGCCGGTGATGAAAGCCTCGAAGAAATTGTTAACTCTTCAGTGAGACAAATACAAGCTCTGTCGAGCCTCACTTCCACAGACGATGGAACGCCCGGTTTTGGATGCCCGTTAACAGTATCAAATCAGCTCCAACAACTCATTTCTGCACGAGTACTCAGCGCTCTTCAGGGATCATCGAGTTATGCTACCAGCCAGAAGTCGATAGATCCCACATCTCTACTATTCGTCAATAAAACCACTAGAGCCCAGCCAGAACTCGTGCCAGTGTCCCGTCTTGCCTCCAGCCCAACACTCGACTCTAACGAGGGAGCTCAAAATTTTATGGGGATTTGGCCTTATGCAGAAACAATTAGGAACTCCGTTCAGCCCAATACGGGAACAATCAAGGAAAGTAGCACGCTGAGAAGATCGATATCAGACGATGGGAAATTCACGAGACAAGTACAAGAGTGGGAATTAAGAACGCCGAAGTCGAAAAACAGACCTCACGTTCAACCGACCAACTTAAAGTCAGCGCTCAACGAAACTGAGGATGTAGAAAGGAAGAAGCCGACAGAACCGTGTGCCATTAATCAGCCTAGAAGAAGAAAAATCACAGTGCAAAACCCTGGGTTGCCCTGGTTCGCCAGAGGAGCTTCTAAGAAGCCGGCATCACAGCCGAGAGCCAAGAAATCATCTGATAGTAGTAGTGATAGCGAAGAAGATAGTAGCAGTGACGAATCGGAAAAAGAAGAGTCGAAGAACGGAGCCCTAGGTAAGACTCCTACAAAGGCCATAGACACCAAGAGCAAACAACCAACTCGAGAGAGTCTGAAGAAAGAGAAGTCCAAGAAGAAACAGACCAAAAGAGACAGCTCGAGTAGTAGCTCCGACAGCAGTGACAGCCTTAGCAGCCAAGAGAACGACTTCGATAGCTCCTCAAGTTCTGACCGCCACGAAAAACGGAAAACAAAAAGCTGCAAGAAGCAATCGTCCCGACGATTAGAACAGGAAGAGAGATTGGCCAATCACTTGTATCAACTCCAAATTATACAGGGGCGGAACATCAAGTTTGCTGGTGAGACTAGAGACGACCCAGAAGAATATTTATCTCAGATACAAGAGTGCAAGGAGAGTCTAAATCTTAAAAGCGAAGAGATTTTGGCCATGATTCCCCATACTCTATCAAAGAAGGCTAGCATGTGGTTCAGAACAGAAAAGGAAGGACTTAAAACCTGGAAGACCTTTAAGAAGGCATTCGAAGAACAATTCATCAGCGAGGTGAGCGACAATGACGTAATAGAAGAACTACGTAGACGAACGCAGGGTAAACGGGAGAAGATATCTACGTATATTATGAATTTCAAATATATAGCAGCCCATCTAAAGAGACCGATGAGATTAAAAGATCAGCTGACATTATTGACAGAGAGGTTACGGCCGGAGTATCGTAGAGCGATTAGAAGGAAAAAGATAGAATCCTACGAAGATGTTAAGAGGTACTGCCGAACACTAGAGGAAGAGATGGAAAGAGATGCGATGTATACACCACCACCCACTGTTGAAAAAAGCCGATTCCCAGCCGCAGCTTGGATGCCGACATCGAAAGCCAAAGTAGCAGCCGCCAAAGAAGTTGAGGAAGCAACAGGAGTTACCGACGCGAATTCAAACAAACAAAATATTAACAACAACAATAAAAATAAGAAACAGAAGCAACAACAGAACCCGCTAGTAGTAACTTCAGCCTCGATCACAGATCAACCAGTGGATAACAACTCAACTAGCGAGCCTAAGCAGACTAACAATGGCCCACCAGTATGGAGACCAGTTAACGTTCAATCGCAAAGGCAGATCCAACAGTCGCAAGGCAGAGCTGACGCCAATGATGCTACCCAGAGTCAACCACTAAGCCGGTACAATAACAGAGGCTCTACACCATTTGTCGGAGCATGCTATCACTGTCAACAAGTGGGCCACAGAGCATCAGCCTGCCCGACTGTAGAATGTTACGCCTGCCATCAGAAAGGCCATAAATCGCCAGTTTGCCCAAATCGCAGCCGGAGACAGATCCAGTGTCAAGTTTGCGGCCAATTCGGCACTACCTTCCAAAATTGTGGAAACTGCGCTACTGTTCGAACGATGTGGGGAAATGGCAACGCGGGGGCATCCCTGGGGCCGATGCCACCCGCAACTCAACAATAACGGCCTCAAACGTTGTGGTGAAAACTTCTAGCTCTGTAACTCCGTTGTCAGAGGTAGTTGAAGTTTTGGGAGGGGGAGGTTGTGGCCGAGGACCACTAAGTACAGAGGTGAAAGAAGAGAAAGAGAAATTGCTGCCAAAAGCTAACGCAACCCGTTGGCCAAATAACAGCACAGAGACGAAAGAAGAGAAAGAGAAATTGCTGCCAAAAGCTAACGCAACCCGTTGGCCAGATAACAGCACAGAGACGAGAGAAGAGAAAGAGAAGTCACGGCCAAATGCTAACGTAACCTGTTGGCCAAATAACCGAGACGAAGTAGAGGAAGAGAACAGAGTAGCAGCCGGCGAAGCAGTTCTAAACTCCTCAAGCAACGAAGAGGACAGTGTATCCCGCCCGTGGAGAAACGAGCTCCAGAGCAAAGTACATTACAGCCAATTCGAAACACAAAACGAGTGGAATAAACCTACGCCGCTGACACTGGACTCAAGTAGTGAATCAGATGGGTGGTTATTGGATGAGAGAGTGAAAAATAATAGAAGCCAAATCTCTGCAAACTTGAACGCATCGAAGACTAGAGGCCTAACCCTAGAACAGGGCACCCTTTACTCCCAAGAATGCATTAATAAAGTCAGACAGAGAGTTGCCAGTAGAGAAGAGAACGAGAAGACAGTAGTTGGAAAGGAGTGTGAAATTGAGCCGTTAAAAGTAGAGAAGTCGGAGAAGAGAGTCTCTTTCGAGTTAGAATCGGAACAGTCGGATCTATCAGATGACTCAGACCTTGTGGAGGTTTCGGGAACCTGGGAAGATACGCCAACTCAAGTCAAAAGAGAGAAGATTATCGAGTTGATAGAAGAAGAAGAAGATTTTGAAAAGTTGAGTAAGATTGAATTGGCTGTCGAGCAACTACAGTCGACAGATGTAGCAGCCGAAAACCAATCACTGCCAGAGACTAAGGAAATTGCTGAACAGAAGAAGCCAATACCGCCAGACCCCAACGTCGACTACGTAAGCCCACCCATCCAAATCTCAGACAAAGTAGAGCATCAAGCTCCTACGGCAGCTGTGATAACCGATAATCGGAACTACATGCAAGTAGTCTTGAGCGGAACAACCTATCGGGCACTTTTCGATCCTGGCGCCGTAATCACCTTAGTAGGCCCCAGAGTAGCCGAGAAATTTGAAAACCGACTGATAGCCGCTAAAACTTCTATTCAGGCGATTACGGGCGAACTATCACCCGTAATGGGATATTTACAGATCAATATTGAATTGGACGGCATTGATGCAACCATTACAGCCCGCGCAGTTAAAGAGATTGGGCACGACGTGGTATTCGGTAGAGATTTCTGTGAAATCTTTAAAATAGATACGGATCACAGGGGTTGGTGGAGAGCAAACGGTGGAATATGGCGAAGATTTAATAGCCAAAACCCGTCTGAAAATGATAAAGTTTTCGCCGAATGTGCCGGAATAACAGAATTAGATGAAGACGAAAGAAGACAGATAGAAGAGATAGTCGACGGAACCCTGCCCGAATACTCGCCGGATGTATTAGGTTTCACTGATCTCACCGAACATCACATCAGTCTAACGTGTGATACGCCAGTGAGACAGAAATTCCGCCGGAGATCACCCAAAAAGATAGAGTCGATTCAGAAAGGAGCCAAAGAGTTAGAGAGACTAGGTATCATAGAGAGATCAGCCAGTGATTTTGTTAGCCAAGTAGTGATGGTGCCGAAACAAGGCTCGGACGAAGAGAGACTGTGTGTAGACTTTACAGACGTGAATAAATTTACTAAAAAGGATGTGTATCCGTTACCGCAAATGGACGCAATTCTTGACAGACTGAGGTGTGCCAGATATCTGAGTAAAATTGACCTACGTCAAGCCTATTTCCAAGTCAAGATGGAGGAAAGTAGTAAGAAATATACCGCCTTTTCCGTACCAGGATATGGATTGTGGCAATTCACTAGGATGCCGTTTGGCCTGATTAATGCCCCCATGACTCTACAACGTCTAGTGGACACCTTATTCGGCCCCGAAGATGCTCCTCAAATTTTTGGTTATTTAGATGACATAGTGATTGCCACAGACACTTTTGAAGAGCATAAAATAAAAGTTAGATATGTACTACAGAAACTGATTTCAGCCGGACTAACTATCAATCCCAAGAAATGCCAATTTTGTGTGAGTCAGATCAAATACTTAGGTTTCGTTCTAGATAAAGACGGGCTTAGGACTGACCCCGACAAAGTCGCGCCGGTATTGAATTGTCCAGCACCGTGTAATGTCAGAGAATTAAGAAGAGTATTGGGAATGATAGGTTGGTATGCCAGATTCATTGAAAACAGTTCGGAAACTAAAATCCCACTAGTTAAACTTCTACGCAAAGACCAAAAATGGACTTGGGGAGACGAGCAGCAACAGGCGTTCGAAAAACTCAAGAAAGCCTTAACCGTAGCGCCAGTACTCGCCAGACCCGATTTCAACAAGCCTTTCTGTATCCAATGTGACGCCAGCAACGTCGCCATAGGAGCTGTGTTAACTCAGGAGTTTGACGACGGGGAACACCCGATTGTGTATGTCAGCCGAGTCCTAACAGCCGCCGAGAAGAACTACACTACTACAGAGAAAGAGTGTCTAGCTTTATTATGGGCCATAAAGAAGTTACGGCCATATGTCGAAGGATACCATTTCACAGTGATCACAGATCACAGTGCACTACGCTGGCTTCGCTCGTTAAAGGAGCCCAGTGGAAGGCTAGCTAGATGGGCACTTGAAGTTCAGCAATGGGACTTCGACATTATTCACCGTAGAGGCGCGAACCATAGAGTGCCAGACGCCTTGTCGAGAATGCTTGAGCCAGAATTAGCAGCCGTGGCGGAGATCTCTGATCCTTGGTATCTCCGACGATTTAAAGAGGTAGAAGAGTTTCCTAATAAATTTCCCCAGTGGAGAGTAGAAGATGGTCGGCTATACCGATTTAAGAGAGATCCGTTGTTGGACCCTATTACCCATAGCGACGAAGCCTGGAAATTAGTCATACCAGCCGAACAGAGAGAGAAAGTCATGACTGTTGCCCACGTGGAAGTTACCGCCGGACACATGGGGATCGAAAAGACCTACGATAGAATAGCGAGAGAATATTTTTGGCTGGGGATGTACCACGACGTCCACTCCTTTATCACCGCCTGCCCAGTCTGCCAAAGATACAAAGTGTCGCAACAAGGCCCACAAGGCCTTATCGGCAAAAGAATCGTAGAAAAGCCTTGGACCGTGGTAGCCGCCGATATGATGGAATTCCCAAGAAGTAAAGGCCAGAATAAATACTTACTAGTTTTCCAAGACCTGTTTACCCGCTGGGTGGAAGTCAAGCCATTGCGTAAAGCAGACGGAAAATCAGTTGCCAGAGCTTTTGAAGAACTAGTGTTATTTCGCTGGGAGACGCCAGAGTATTTGTTGACCGATAACGGAACGGAATTCTTGAACAAGCACGTTGCCGAGGCGTTAAAGGAATACGGTGTGACACACGTTACTACACCACCATACCACCCTCAAGCCAATCCTGTCGAGAGGAGTAATCGCACCCTCAAAACAATGATAGCGATGTTCGCCGAGAGTCACAGAGATTGGGATAAACATGTCCACGAGCTTCGTCACGCCATGAATACCGCCGTACAATCAACGCTCAAAACATCCCCAGCCTTTTTGAATTTTGGCAGACACCCCTCACCAGTCAAGAGTCTACGTACGGAAATCGAGGGTCGAGACCCAAAATTACAATTAGATCCTACCGTGTGGCAAGATCGTATGAAACGACTGGATGCGTTACGAGAGCTCGTCGCCAAGTTTATAGATAATGCGAGAAATAAGCAGGGGGAGACATATAATAGAAGGCGTAGATTGGCCAATTTTGCAGTCGGGGATATGGTTTTGAGGAGAACTCACTATCAGTCGAAAGCCGCTGAGAGTTTCTCTGCCAAGTTAGCACCCAAATTTGAGGGACCCTTTCGAATTACAGAGCAGAAATCCCCTACCGTGTATATCTTGGAAGCCGAGGAGGGTAACAGTCGGAAAATCGCTAAAGCACACGTGTCGGACCTGAAAAGATACTTACCGCCGCGAAATCCTAAAACTAACAGCCCTAACCCCGATCCTACGAGCCGGTAGTGAACTGCAGCCCGTGGAAGAACGTACCTGGCGTATAGACATTATATGTGGTTTGTATTGGTGGTGGAGTAGAAAATTGTGTTGTCCCTATAATGAATGTAGAATTCGCATTTAATTACAGTATAAGTTACAGATAAGGAACTCCGTTATGCCACGCCGAACTCGCTCCAGAAGCCTCCTGACGGAGTCACGACATGTTGCCGAGGAGGAGTTCGTGCCACCGACGTTTACTGCCGTGCCGCCAGATTTTGTACCCCCGCAGTGGTCCACGAGACACGAGCGTACTCGTGACCCTAACGGCCCGAAGAGCGAGGAGACGATGCACCGCGAGCTCAGGGTCCGGGACGCTATTCGTCGCCGAGAGATGGAAGAGGAAGAGGAGAGAGAGAGAGAGCTGTTAGCCGGATCGGACGACGAGGCGGGAACAGTCGAGCCGATGGAGGTGGCCGCCTTCACTCTAGTACCGGCCGAGACCAACACCAAGGTGGGTGAAGTGAGGAGCCCGAGCTCCAAAGTCTCGCCGTGGCTTCGCCTGGAGAGCGCCGAGGAACGGGAGAGCAGAGAGGCCGTGGAGGAGTTGCGCCGCGTCGTGGAGAAGGAAACGGGTGTAGACCTCCCTACCCAGGTCGAAGAGCGTACTCTCGACACGAGAGGCCTACCCCAACGGCCCTTCACCACGCGCGATGCTCGCAAGGGCACCATGACCCCAAAAAAGGACCCCGTATGCTCTACTCCCGAAGAACCGGTAATGGAGAGGAAGGGAGGACTCCAGTTGAAGGTGAAGTTGTCAGGCCTCCGGTACAGCGGGCTGAAGTCCATTCCCACGGACTCTGAACTGGATCCACCCCCATACAGTTGTTTCAACTGTTGGGGGAGAGGCCATACAGTCTTCAACTGCCCAGAACCGAGACACGGCAAAATCTGCCTAAATTGTGGTAGATTTGGAGAGGACCTCAACTCGTGCCCGCGCTGTCGGGACCGCCACGCTGAGTATTTGGCGACGGTAGGCTCTCACAAGGGTGTAACGACCAGGACGTCAAGCCCTAGGCCCGGAACGAGTCGAGAGGAGGCACCTCGCCCCACAACACCTCTGTCACCCGAAGGAACGACAGCCACCTCCCGCACGGCGTCCATCTCCCGTCACAGCCGAGAGAGATCCATCACCTGGGCCACCCCGCTCACCAAGGAGTCTCCCAAGTCCTCACCGCCTCGTAGCCCCAAAAGCTACTCGGCTGGGCGTCCGCGAAGTCGGAGGGTGGATCCTTATGCGACAACCGAACCCACTACCACCTCCAGCTCTTCTACCTCGTCCAGGAGTGGATCACCGCCTAGAGAGGAGTCTCCCACCCGTGGAGTAGCTGAGGCTGTAGCCGAGACGTTACGCCTCATTGATGAGGTCCGAGATCTGCCCCAGGACATCAGGGATTCGATCTTGAGGCGAACTTTCTGCCAGCCGAAACCCAGACGATCCAGGAGTAGGTCCAGGAAGGACTGAGTTCGCCCTCACAGCCAAACTACAGCCAGTTACAGCCAGTAGAGTGAGTTTCCTAATCTAGACCGGGTTTATCAGCCCAAAATTTTGTTGACCTTTTTTTTTATTATTCATTGTATAAACTAATCATGCAATTCTTACAGCCCTGCAGTCTCGAGATAGTAGTTGTGAGAAGAAGAGAGAGAGAGAGTGACATTTTCCTTCCTTCTTAGGTAAAGAAAAACTGAAACATTCAGAGTATGTTTAGTTTTGGGAGGGGGAATGCGACGGGGTGACCGTCTAGTATTAAGAAGTTCTCTCTCTCTCTTTTCTACGTCACCCTATCAGAACTGCATCACCATGAGTTAACTCTCATAGATCTGGTATGCATTCTAGGTAGAGGTAGCAACCGGGAGAAGGAGAGAGAGAATAGCCGACTAACAGCCGAGTTAGCCGCTTACTGTAGAGCGCTCTCACCAGCCGCGCGACTACACGCACACGCTGGAGCTGACGCACGCTCACACCTAAGCCGCTCGAGTCAGAAGATAAGCCCGCCGCCGGGAGGGGGAAAACCTCGCGCCAGGCCGCGGCAGCAGATACTATACTGCTACTTGTATGTGTGAGGCGTTGAGTGTGTGTAAAAAGAATATTCACCTATGTAACTTAAAGAATTATTTATTTGTAATGTATGACATGAGAGGTGGTATGTTACAGTGTGAAAACCCAACGACCGCACGAGAAAACATATGTAAATCGCCAAATGTAACGGCACTAGACCGATAACTATGTATTGCGCTTGTGTGAGTACTCTAGCGGGGTGTACCGTCGCGCCTCGGCCAGAGAATTCGGGCACTTGAGTTTTCGTCGCAGTCCAGAGAACATCCCTACGGTTTGACTATTCACTTTTAATTTAGAGTAGAGTCAAGTATAAGAGTGTGTTATTTTGTCGTGATTATGATAAGAACGAGGGAGAGGTACGAGAGAGAACTTCAGCCGGAAGGTAGCGTTTAATGGTAATATTTATAATATATATTGAGTGTGAGAGGAATAAGCCGGACGTTGCGAAAGTCGGAGCTTTACTGCCTCGTGGCAGCATTTTTGACGAGCCAAGATTTTGTAGCACCGGATAACTGTGTGAGCGTTGTGTGCGAAAACGGAAATTGTAACTAGTTGAAAATATCACCTTAGAGCCTCGCGTTTATTATATTACAGCCGGTTTTGTTTAAGTAAAAATTTGTGAAGTGATAATCAGTCGAGTGGTCTAAGCTAATTATTTCCTATTTTCCCGATCGAACTCCCTCGGAGAGTAGAGTCTCGTAACTAGCCGGAGACGCGACCCCAAAACGTTCGCGGATAAATCGTCCGACCTGGCGCCTTCGAAATAAATACGGCCGGGCGTTAGTAGCTAATCATTGTTGCAAAGGAAAATAACGAGAGAAAATGCACCTCGTTACAGTTATTAAACCGATTGAAGTAAGTGATTTACCTTCGGAGTCTTGTCATAATTTGGGCTGGGGCTGGTGTGGTGTTTGTTTTCATTACGAGACGAGCCCTTCTCGGATCATGGTTAAGCGAACTAATTATGGTGTTATCTCAGTTCGTAAATATTGTTGTTTTCTTTTTAGTGTTTATTTTGACGCGTTTTTATGTTATTTTTCTAGTATCGTTACCCTGTGCTTCAATGTGCTGTGAGCCTGGACCTAATCCGGGACTGTTTCATATTATATCATGTCAAGGTGGACGAATTTCCTATATTATTGATATTACCTCTATTCATTGATGTGCTGTTTGCCGGTTAAGCTTTGCCTCTGTCCCTCCTTTAATGCAGTGGGAAACTGAAGGGGTATGTATTGTTTTTTTTGTGTTTATTCTCGTTTTGTATTATATAATTTATACGAAGTCTAACTGTTGTCGTTTTCTTTTGCAGATTTGGATTCCTGTCCCCCCGATATATTTCGATCTAAAAATATAGATATCCGATATTGTTTTCAAGATTTCTTCGTAAACGGAAGTGTTTATTGATTATTATTTTCTATAGACAAAGGAATATTTACGATATAATTGTATATAGTTTGTAAGGATGATATTTTTAAATAAATGATTGTGGATTACATATATACGTTTTTCTAAATATTGAGATCAAGGTTGTTAATAATACATACACATACGTTTTTCTTTATTAATGTTGAGATCAAGAATCCCGATTAATCATTATTTATTGATATAATTGTTTTTTTTTGTTTTTTTTTTAAAGGGTTTCTGATAGTTCATTAATATCTTTCCATATTTCGTCCGATAGTTCGGTTGATAGTGGATCAGAATCTATTTCGTTTACGGCATTTCCTAAAGATCCTATTCATATTTCTTCCGTCATTGCATTTGTTAATTCTTGTATCATTTCTTCTTCTGTCAAGTTAGTTTGTAAGTTAGGAATATCCTTAATTTCCCGTGGCATCTCATTTCTCATGGCTTCAATTATTACTTTGTTCATTTCTGCAAATGTTGATTGTGGTTCTGGCTCTCTTGCGCACTTTCTTTTCTTTAATGGTTTATCTTTTTCCTCCGTCATGTCATTTGTTAATTCTAGCATCCTTTCTTCTTTTGTTAAGAGAGATCGTAATACAGGAGTATTGCTGGCTTCTAGTGGCGCCATTTCTTTCATGACTTTGGCTATTTCTGTGTTCACTTCTGCAAATGTTGATTGTGTTTTTGGCGCTCTTGCGCTCTTTCTTTTCTTTAGTGGTCTATTTTTTTCTTCCGTCTCGCGATTATCTATGTGCGGTCCTCGTATGGGAGTCTTTTTTTACTCGTTTTGCTTCTTTTCTTTTTTTGTTGGTTGGTTGTTGTGATGTTTTATTAATTTTTATTGACATATTGGATGCTCTGAGTTCTGGATATTCGTCGGTCATTGTACCTTGTGATTTTATTTCTTTCGGTATTTCCTTAGCTTTTTTTGTGGTTTGTTGGATATTATATCTAGCTGTCTGACCTCTGCTATTTTCTTAGCATTCGGGTTTGCTTGTAATGTCAATCTTGTTTCTTCCCATTCTTTGATTTCTTCTAGAGTGACTCTCTTTTTGCATTCCATGCATTTCGTGGCGGGTTTCTTTGGACTGTTTTGAAATGATATGTTTCTCACAAATATCGATCCTGTCGGTGATTTTCGTACGCAATCTTTGCAAATTTGTTTTTTGTACAACCTTTGATACAGAATTGTTTTGCGTAAATTGTCTGTCATATTAGCTTGTTGGTGCATCTTCCGCATGCGGATGCTGGCCTTGAAGTTACTAATGGAATTAGGCAGCTTCCACAGATGAGTATCTGGTCCGTAGGTATTCCAATCGTGTGTAGCCGAGTTACGGTGTTTATTGTCTCTCCTCTTTCATAGAAGGATGACATAAAACAAATGCTGCAGATTGATAATCTTTGTATTTGTCCTACGTAGAAGCAGGTAAACTCCCTCTCTCAATCTGATACAGGTTGATTGCAGCAAGGTGCCGTAAACCTCTGGATATTGGCTCGGGATGACTCCGTCGAATGGCGTATCGTCCTCCTGCATGATTATTCTATATTTATTTGTTTGTTGGTTATTTTCTTTTTTTTATCACACCGTATTCTATGTTATTTTCTGCCCTTCTTATTTTTATTATGCATTGGTTAATTGTGACACATCGTATATAATTTTTTTTTTTATAAGATTGATTATTCACGCTATATATATATATATATATATATATATATATATATATATATATAGTAAACATTTCACACGATAAATATAGTATTCATTAGTTTTTCTTCTCACAAATTTTTTTTGTTTTTGTTTTATTTGCTTTTGTTAGTATATATACTCGACACAATTATTATTTATTACTTGTGATATATATTTTCTTATATATCTTTATACGGAATCCGGTCTTTCGTTCGGATAATTCGGAATTTCCGTGTATGAAGGTTCTCTCGGGCACGTTGGAGTTATGTATGCAGGTTCGATACTCTTGTTTATTTTAATATCCTTTTCTTTCTTTTTACTGGCTTTGTTACTTTCTTTATTTTTTTGCTGTTGACCTAAATGTAACAGTAGTTGTGTGACAGAATTCCAAATAGCTCCGAGTAAATGTATTGAAAATCCGTATAAATTATATATCGCATACCCATGTATAATAGTATCTATAAGCAATTTAATGAGTCTACAAAGCATAATTACTCCGATTATTCCCGCACTTGCGGTTCCAAATGCCAAAAAACTTGACCACATCCGATCCCATGTATTAATTGCTATTACTTCGATAGCTTCTTCGTCGAATATATTTGTTATCGTAATTCCTTCTTGGTTTACTTGTTTGCCCGACATTCCTAATGCTATTTTGTTTAGTACAGTTGGTTTTTCAATTGGAAATAGTATCATGTCACGGAGTCTATTAAAATCTTTTTCTCCGTAGATTCCCCCTATAGCTAGAGTTTCCGGGCTTATATACCTCCATGCAGGTTTCGACTGCGGTTTAAGCGTTTCGGGCTCTTCCCCCGCAATTGGCATAGGTAACATTTTATACCAATAGCTATCTATTTTAAACATTGCAGGTATTCTGTTGTCACACGTTATTTGCGTACCGGTTCTCACAAGTATACGGGTTCTAGGAGCTAGGAAGAGCTCCTCTTCTCCGCGCCGCACTGGGAGCTGCTCATAGCACTTAGTCGTGTTTCTAATTTTGACCTCCACGCGTAGACATTTTAACAGATGTACCGCCTCTCCGGCCACCATGCCTATATAACCGTTCGACTCTATGAGTCTGTATCCGAACTCATCCGGTGATATGGTCGCGATCGAAATTGCGTTTTTAAGTACTTTTCGTTCAAGTTCGCATTTTTGTTATAAAATTTTATAATACATTTCTTGAAACTGTCCCCTCATGTGTTTTTCTATATATAAAAATTTTGAATTGACGTATGCAAAAATGTCTAAGTTGGTTGTGCTTATAGGTGACTTTTTAATTAATTCTCCTGAATATATATTTTCTAACACGAATAATTTCGGATGTTCGGTTCCAAAAAATATGTATCCGCATTTGTGCAACTCGGTCGTTTTCCATAAAGCAAATGTTATATCTTCAGATTCTAAAGAGTACATGACCTTATTAGCTTTTTCGTCATGGATTTTATTTAGATAGCCCTCATAAAGTACCGAATATTTATTAAGTCCGCAAAAGTCATCCGGAACGTTAACCCAAAATACATGCGCTCCATCATAGTCTACACATTGTCGATCGGTAAAGGTGCAACGCACACCTGTTTTTAATATGATTTTATTTGAGTTTAAATGTATCGGTGTTGAATAATCTTGAAGCGAAATTTCAAGTCAACCTGCGACGTATACATCGTCCCATCGTCCGTACGGATCGGAATATGATCCCCCAGTGCATTGACCCTCACTGTTGCTTGTTCTGGTAAAAACCACGTGTTTGTAGTGTGTACTATTTCCCCGAATTCCTATCATCCTCGTTTCCCCTATCTGAAAATACCCGGTTTGTTGCATTACGTCGCATTCGCGCTGAGTTAATTCCTTATAGTAACTTATTTCGCCCGCTGCTACTCGTGACGCGTGTGAGTGCATACCGCAATGTGTGATTACGCGTGTTATTTTGACTGAACATTTATATACATGAGTTGACGAATATTCGTTAAGTTGTAGTAATTGAGCGTAAGTTCGCGTGACGTTAACAGTTGGTTTCTTTATGTCACAATCTCCGATATCTAGTAATGATATTGTTGTTAGATTCGAAAGATGATCTCCACAATCGTAACCGTACAATCCGTTTACGGTATGAAGGGTGCTTAAAAGCAAGAAGGGCAGCCAGGGTATGACCATCTGCAAAGAAACGAAATACGATCTTACAAGATTTCGTTTTACACTCTCGATTATTTATTTGGATACATATTTTTGTATACAGGGTATATACTTTTTTTTTATTTTTATATGCGAACATATATATATATATATATATATATATATATACATATACATATATATATTTGGGTGGACCTTAATTATTTTTTTTTTAACTTGGGCAGGGCAAATATAGCTTCTATATACCTCAAAAACCATGCGCATATAGGTTTTGAACCCATAGCATCGATTTTTCACGTGCCTCAAAGCACCCGAAGTTTCTTATGGGATTTACATGTTAAAAAAGGGTCAAAACGTTTATCGTTCTGAAAACCTGTGAAAATTTTGGAATTTTAACTTTGGAAGTATATTTGCCGATGTATTTTGAGCCGCTGAATCGAATGGTGCTATTAGTTTTTGCCGTAATAGTGAAATAAAAAAGTTATAAGCCAAAATCGTTGAAAAACTCGAAAAATAGCAAAAAAACGTGTAAAAATGGACTTTTAAAGATTATAATCAGTGATAAGTTGGAAAGTTTTTTTCAAAAACATACATTTTTGTGTATTTTGAGCTCATTAAACAAATGGTGCAATTGGCTTTTGCCGATTCAATTGAGAAAACAAGATATAAGCCAAAATCGTCAAAAATGTCGAAAATCACGGTAAAGTGACCAAAAAATGGGTTTGTTACAATGTTACTAATACGAGGTCAATTTTTTTATACATAAAAAGTATAGTTATACATATCTGAAAAATTCTTTTGTATCGGATACGGGCTGTATTCAAAAACCGGAAGGGTAAACCGGAATGGCTGTGAGTGGCTGTTGTCGTTCCAGAATTCTTATTCCGGATTTTCGTTCCATCGATGGGACCGCGGCCTAAAGCATTTTCGGATCCGCGAAGGGATCAGCTGACACGAAGTAACGTGAATACAAAATGGTAGTGTTGAATGTATACATATTATATTATACAACGATAAACAATAAACACTGTACGTTCTCTAAGTATTTATATTAAACTTATTTTCCTATTTAACCACGGCTCAATTTATTTCAACAGGTACTTTTTAATTTCGAGATATATTGCTCCGCATAAACAATTTTATTTAGTTTTTCAACAATGGCTTATAATTTACGCGAAAGAGTCAATCACATTGGATATTGTACTAATCAAATAGTTGCAACTAATAATCTACCAACGATAAAATCAGACACTCAAATAAAAAATGAAATTCAAAAACAAAATATAATTACCTCTCTGATCAAGTAAAAACTGTATATCAGATTCGTCTTCCATCTTCTTCAAAGCATCTGCGCAAGCAATGTTAAATAATTTGTTTATGCTTTCTTTATATGTTTGTTCATTTTTTATTTGTATTCACGTTACTTCGTGTCAGCTGATCCCTTCGCGGATCCGAAAATGCTTTAGGCCGCGGTCCCATCGATGGAACGAAAATCCGGAATAAGAATTCTGGAACGACAACAGCCACTCACAGCCATTCCGGTTTACCCTTCCGGTTTTTGAATACAGCCCGTATCCGATACAAAAGAATTTTTCAGATATGTATAACTATACTTTTTATGTATAAAAAAATTGACCTCGTATTAGTAACATTGTAACAAACCCATTTTTTGGTCACTACCGTGATTTTCGACATTTTTGACGATTTTGGCTTATATCTTGTTTTCTCAATTGAATCGGCAAAAGCCAATTGCACCATTTGTTTAATGAGCTCAAAATACACAAAAATGTATGTTTTTGAAAAAAACTTTCCAACTTATCACTGATTATAATCCTTAAAAGTCCATTTTTACACGTTTTTTGCTATTTTTCGAGTTTTTCAACGATTTTGGCTTATAACTTTTTTATTTCACTATTACGGCGAAAACTAGCACCATTCGATTCAGCGGCTCAAAATACATCGGCAAATATACTTCCAAAGTTAAAATTCCAAAATTTTCACAGGTTTTCAGAACGATAAACGTTTTGACCCTTTTTTAACATGTAAATCCCATAAGAAACTTCGGGTGCTTTGAGGCACGTGAAAAATCGATGCTATGGGTTCAAAACCTATATGCGCATGGTTTTTGAGGTATATAGAAGCTATATTTGCCCTGCCCAAGTGAAAAAAAAAAAATAATTAAGATCCACCCTAATATATATATATATATATATATATATATATATATATATATATATATATATCTTTCTCAAAAATCCTTTTACACACAACAACAACTCATGTGATATTGCACACGTGAATATATATATATATATATATATATATATATATATATATATATATATAATAATATTTTTCTCTTTTAATATATTTTTTTTTGTTTTAAACCATTTCGATTCTTTCGCCCTCTACGTAACTATTATTAGTAGTATCGTCGTCCGTCTCGTATTCGTATACATATTTAAAATAAATAATGATTCCCGATGTTATTAACACAAGTATGAATATGATCGCGATTATTACAGAGTATGATATTAAAACGGTTTGATACGTGAATTGTAACAACTTTTCCTTTGTTATTTCTCGGGCTTCTCTTTCGATCTCCCAGAAATATTGGTTTCCTTCTTCTTGGCTTAGTTCTTCAAAAATTTCGTTTGTTGTTTGCTCTTTAAAAATGTGCGTGAGTTTCTTTATGTTCAATGTCTTTTCTGGTAGGATTATCTCATGGTTCGGGTTCGTTTTTGTCACTGATCCTTGTATATTCATGCCCTTGAACTCGATGTTGCATGTGTTGCGAATTTTTAGCAATCCGACTCCATCCAGTGTGACATTGCCTTGATTGTCTTGACATTGATATTGTATTATATTTGGTTTGCTGAAGGCGTACAGAATATTACCTGTAGATTTGAGAAATGTCATGTAGTCAAGGTGTTTTTTTTATAGACTATTCGGCAAGTGTTGTAATCTATATCCTCTGGGTTCATCAATAGGGTGCTTTCGCAACTATTTTGATCGTTAAAAGTAAACCATTGTGCTGGACAAATAATTAATTGGTCACCGTGTTTGCATTCTTGAATTTCTTCGTAACTGGCATGGTAGTGTGAATTATTGTGTACTAGCATATAGCGACTGCGCGGTTTGATATATGCGCTGCGCACGGTATTGGCAATGTCTTGCGGAATCGGCATTGGCTTGACTCCGTAAAGTTGTACTCGCTTCTCGTTTACGCAAGGAATTCGTATTTCAATGTATATTTGATCTTTGTCTGTTCCGTAACTTGTTTCGATCAATTGGTTCAATTCGGCTGCGTTAGTGATATTAATTACAGGGAATTTACATGTTCGATAATAAATATTCAAACTTCGTTTGATTTGGCGAAGTATTTCCGTGTCCATAAGACTTGCTCCTAACTTATTTTCTTTAATGCTCAGCAGGTTTATTTTAATGGGTTTAAAATTTACAAGTTGTTCATCTAGTTGCGCCTGCATTTGCATGACTATTGAATATACTTGGGTGTTATATCGGCTTTTAACCAACATAGATGAGTCGCTGTTGACAATCGGCAAGTCGCGTATTTTAGAGTAAATTTCATCCTTGTTCTTAATTAGTTTCTTCATTTTTTTGTTGAGTGCACTTTCTGCAAATATGCCGCCATCTTTCTCGAATATTTGTGCTTTTGAAATCTCGTAGACATCCTTCCTTAGGCGGTTGCGAATTAGTTAGCTTTCAATCATAGTACTTGGTATTTCTTTGAGTGTTTTGACCGCAAATATAGCTTCTTTTACATCTTGACATTTTTCGTACAAATCTTCGAAGTAAGGTCCAAGTGTTGTAAAATTTTCAGGTATGCTGTGTCCTGATATAACTCTGAGTTGGCGAAACGCAAGTTCGAGGTTATGGATTGCTTTTTCTCTTACCGCAAGGTCAATCATAATCGTGACATTGCGATAGTCTTGGCTGAACATGACATTTTGAAATTTCTCAAATATTATTCCAGATTGCTGCCATGGCTCTATGTTTTATTGGATCCAAACAAAATTTCCTGGTTGTGTTTTTTTGCGCAGTTTATTCCTATTAGGATAAGATTGAGTACGGTGACCAAGTGGAACGCCATTTCTCTGTTATTTTCCTTTTATTCCGGCTGAAACATGTATAAGAGAAAGATGTGTTTTATAACTAAAATCTGTTGTTTCTTGTCTTTTTTCTTGGGTTATTTTTGCGAAATAACTTGCATGATTCGCATGGGCACGTATCCCTTTTACAAGAAGCATATTACATTTATTAGTAGATCACGTTGATGAGATCGGATTTTTCTTGCCTCTGTTTCCCCAGCCACTAACTGCGTCTCTGCGTTGCGTATAGTAAAAGCCTTCGGCTGCCAATAATTTCGGAGACACTTCTTTTACAGGCCACCCCTCGAAGCTTTCTCTCCGTAATATTTCAAATTGAAATGTTCTCCTCTCCATAGTGGCATATTCTTTTCGCCATGGATTATTGTCATCCTTCTTTTTACTTCGGAAATCGGGATGTTGTATGAGTTCGCATGCTGCTTTATGATACGCAGTGGTTTGTACTTGTTTAATACGGAATTTATTTGCTACTCGTCTCATTAAACTTGACATGAAATTACTTCCTTGATCTGTGAAAATCGTAAGAGGTGCGCCAAAAATATAAATAAAACGTTTTATTAATGCGTCGGCGACAGATTCCGCGGTGGCGTCTTTGATAGGTATCGCGAGACAATATTTTGAAAAGTTACATTGAATTGTTAATATATTATTATAACCATTTTTCGATACGGGGAAGGGTCCGACGATATCGAGACTAATTTTCTCCATGGGTGATTGTGGCGTATCCGTAATTTGCATAGGTTGCTTGGTTTTGACTCGAACTAGCTTTTTCAATTGACATGTGAGGCTTTTACGTATGAAATTCTGTACATCTTCTTTAATATTTTCCCAATAATATTTTTGTTTAATCCATTTATAAGTTTTATTGACTCCCTTGTGTCCTCCTATAGCCGTATTGTGTAATTCTTCCATGATTCTAACTCTATCTTTTTCAGCTATATATCTAATTATTCCTAGGCAAATTATAATTTTTACTGGTATTCCCTTCAATAAATGTCTTAATTTAATTAATACATCGTCCCATAATACGTTTTCAATATCTTTGCTCTTAGCAATGCTAATAGAACAAATATTTTCTTTCACAATCAATGACTTTAAAACATTGAATGCAACAGTTACATTATTGAGAATCTCAGTAGTGCTTAAGGCTTGTTTGCCGCGTGTAACAATAGCGAAATGTAGTTTATTATTTCTATTCGTGATTTTAATTTCCCCGGCTTCTAACTCAGAAAATCTGGGTAATTCATTACGCGTGTGCAACTGTCGGGCTCCTTGATCACTCGGCATTCCGTCTGAAGTTATGAAATAAATGTAATTATCTTTTATCATAAACAATTGTTCCTTACATTCTACAAAAATTTTTCCATATTTTCTTTCTTTATTTATAACAGGCTCGACTTCTTGAACGTTTTCGTTTTCCGTATTTGACTCTATTGGGAATTTCAATTGGTTATCTTGCGAGTTTGTTAAGTTAGTGTCCGGGCTCATTGATCGTCTCGACTTTTTCGGCGTCATAGTTTTCAGGCGTGTCGTTATTTTGGTTTTTATCATGAGAGATTTTAGCACGTTTCGATCGGTTCTCTCGATAGTTCGGTATTTGTATCTTTTCCGTTCTGGCACGTGTCTCTACGACTAGCACAGGTTCCTCCTGCTGTGTCTCCTCGGATCGCTCGACGGGGTTTCTCGAGAGAGCATCTGCGTTCACGTTAGCCTTCCCGCATTTGTATACGATGTTGTAGTCGTACGCGTTTAATTTAATTCTCCATCGGCTTACTTTTGACGTTAAATCGGTTGAATTTTTGAACCAGATTAAAGGTTTACAGTCCGTAACAATTGTAAAGGTCTTCCGAGTAAATACGGTCTAAACTGAGACACAGAGTATAATATTGCTAAAGCTTCTCGAGAGTATGAGTCGTATCGGCTTTCGGTGTCGGAAAGTACTCGCGACACGTATCCTATCGGTCGGTCTTTGCATATTTCCCCTTGACTTAATATACCCCCTATAGCATGTAAACTAGCATCACACGTTACTATAAAAGGCTTTGAAAAATCTGCGATTTGTAATACAGGTTTGCTACAGTGTTTTTCTTTTAATATATCAAATGCTTCCTGAGTCTGTTCATTCCATACAAGTTCGACGTCTTTCTTTAATAATTTACTCAAAGGTTTAGCAATGCCCGAAAAATTATGTACAAATTGGCGATAATAACCCGCTAATCCCAAAAATTCGCAAATATTTTTCTGAGTTTTAGATAATGGAAAATTTCGTACTGCTTCTAATTTCTTAGGATCCGGTTTAACCCCTTCTTTACTTAACAAATGTCCCAAATAAATAACTTCTTTCTTTAAAAACTCGCATTTATCCGGCTGCAATTTTAAATTAGCTTCGCGTAATCTTTTCAAAAATTTTTCGAATTTAGTATTGTGTTCCTCAATTGTTTTCTCGTAAATGACGACATCGTCCAAAAATAAAAATATCTCTTTACCTTGCATATCTTTGTATGAGTTTACTAAAATGCCAATGGGTCTTTCAAATTCGCCCGCAACATTTCAGCGTTGTGTTGATAAAATTTTTAACTGTTCGAAGAGCAAAAAGCAGTTTTATGCCTATCAGCCTCATGCAACGGAATTTGGAAAAATCCCTGAGCTAAATCAAAAACCGAAAAATATTCCGCTCCACCTACTTGGTCGATAATATCTAATATGTTTGGTAGTGGATATTTGTCTTTTATAGTTATATCATTTAATTTTCGAAAATCAACAACCACTCGATATCGTTTATTACCTTTACTGTCCGGAGATTTCGCTATTAAAAATACAGGCGATCCCTCAAGCATTTCTTGTATTTGATTATCGAGTTCCTGTTTAAGAGCGTGAGGAAATCTATAAGGTTTAGTACAAATAGGCACGTCACTAACAGTTAGTATTCGATGTTTAATAAAATTAGTAGTCCCCAACTTTTCCCCTTTTAAATGAAAGCAATCGGCATATTTCTCTATAAGGCGTTCGATTGGCTGGCGCAGTTCGGTTTCTAAATGAGTATATCTTAGTAATGATTTCAAACGATCTATTCTTGGCATTTCGGCATTTTCAGCTTCCTTGATTTGAAAGATGGGAATTGTCTTTGCGTTATTTGGCATTCCGTTGGCAAAATAGTCTTTATCTGAAATTTCCATATAATTGTAACATAAGTCATCCATGTGACTATTTTCGATATAATTTTCAACAAAATGACAATTTTTTAATTTATTTTCTTGTTTATCTCCATATAATTTTTCAAACGTTTCAGCATTACAGATCCTTCTTTTAGTAAGCAATTCTCAAGTTCTGAATCGATTTCATATTCAATATCATTAGCAATTATCTCAAAACTATCGTTATTTTTATTCTCCTCAAATATATTCTCCGTAACTTCATCAACATTTTTCGTATCAACCTTAATCACTTCATCATCATTAATTTCAGCAACATTAACTTTATTTTTCATCTCAGTGTCTTTTGCACTGGATTTAATTTTATTCATAACGACATTTTTCTCAATATTCACATAATCTGTATGTTCACTCTCGTTGCCTTGAGAAGTGTTGACTTGTAAAAGTTTCTTTAAACGCTCAATTTCTTTAAATAAATTCTCAACGTATTCAATTGTATATATATATATATATATATATATATATATATATATATATATATATATATATATATATATAATATATATATTCACTTGATTCGTCATTTATTTCTTGAATATTAAACTCATCACTTTCTATAACGTCACGATCATTAGTGTCGAAATGCACATAAATATTTTCATCTCGTATACAAAAATTTTCATTATCTTTTTCATCAATAAATTCACAAATTTCTTCAATTAATTCCTTATTTTCTTTAATTCATTCACTATTTCCTTCAATTAATTTATCATCGGTCTGTCTCCCCTCCTTCACTCAGATCGCTTCTCACTCGTGTATTTTTAGACTCACTTGTCACCCTTGGTTTCGTATCTATCGGTTCTATTTCCGTAGGATACTTTTCAAAAGGAATTATTTGTCCATTAACTTCAATATAATTTTCAAAATAATTAATTGTCGCTTCATTTTTACGAAAGAAATCATTACCTTATATACCAGCTTCCGTGATGGGAAAATCGTCGTCAACTAAATGAAAATCTGTTGACACGTTGTTAAAATCTACTGTCACTTTGCCAAGAGTGGAAATATATTGGGTTGTTATGCCTTTTAATCTTATAATCTCATTCGTGTTTATGTTAGTATAGGGCGATACCTCCGACTTATGCACTAAACTAACAGAGGCTCCGGTATCAAGCATAAACTCTAATGGCTTGTAAAATTCTCCGATGTCTACTCTGATGGTCGGCACCGTGCTCGCGCGACTCAAATTTATAGTTTCGGTGCGGACGTGGGAGTATTCCTCTCGTTGAAATCTGTAAAAAATTGATGTATGGGGGAAATTGGTATATATATTTCAAGTAAAATAATGTATTATAGTAATACTTTGAGTACAAAATTTTGCGAGGCACAACTGGGATAGCGTCGTTCGTCAAACTAATCCTAAAACTACACGCGCACATAAACGTTCGCCAAATCCGACATACACTCACATACATACATTGGTCTGCGCAGCGCGCTATCGTTATAAATGAAATTGGTATCTCTTTGCTCCAATAAACAAAATTGTTTTCGCTGCTATTTTAATAGTCTGCTCGATATATAAATCGCAATTATAGTTTTATCGCTTACGATGCGTCGTTCGATGATGCTCTGCGCTCGGTGTAGTGACGTTGGCGTGTTGGCTGGCGTTAGGACCTGCGGGTACGACGAGATCGGAACCACGTCTCGTCGGCCAAGTGGATGATGTCCTTTCCAGGGCTGCGACTCCCTGGTCGCCTCCTCAGAGCGGTGAGCTTTTGATACGTTACAAAAACTAAACGGAGCTAATTTGAAATATACCCGCTTTTAATCATTATTACTGTATTAACTCGGCTTACCCCTTCTCGGGCTTCTGCAGTTTCTCTCGAGCCGACTATATTAAAATTTTGGAGAGTCCAACCTATCGCTTGGACCTCTCGCAGCGCTCTGCCTTGCTCGGCGATCCGGCGCTTCGCATTTTCTCCCACACACGCACACACACATACAAATCGACGTTCACCAATTCTCGTCTACCAAATGTCGCTCGTGTCGCAGCGCGAAATTTAAAACTTCCCCAGACCCATAAGTGACCGTTACAAATCGTTCGGGCGCGTGCCAGATGTCATCTCTCTCCGCGCGCCCTCCTGAGAAAGAGACTCGGCGTTTCCCTGCGCTACGTTACCCGAGCGCATGTCCTGCTGCAGCTTGAAACAGGCATTACGCGTATGACCTTGAATACCGCAATAGTAACACGTCGGTCTAAATTGCTTTGATTGTTAGTATTGTTACGATTTGAATTATTCGAAGATCTCAAATTCTCGCTTTTGTTATATCGTGGATTTTCAGTAATCCTTCGATTGAAATTATTATTCATTTGATTCGGAAGGAATCCGTTGCGTTGTCTATTTTCGGCATTCCATCCTCCGAAGTTAGTATTATTAGGCCGCGTTTCGTTTCTAAAATTTTGATTGCCGCCCGGTGTGGGTCCTCGGTCTCGTTGGTAGTCACGCACGTCGCTATGCCGCTGCAGAAGTTGAAGGGCGAACTGTCGACAGTTTAGTGTCACGTGTCCGATCTTTCCACAGAAACCGCACTTCATCGAACTTTGGTCATAGTCGACTACGTGCACCTTGCGCGTTTCTTTTTTTTTAAATTTTGCGACCGGTAACTCATCGTCGTCGATCGCGCAACCCGCATATTCGCGTTTTATCTCAATGGCCTGTTCGCGAGCCTCTTTTAAAGTGGTAGGCGTACCCATGCGCCACCGGATCTCCCAACGTAGTCCCCTTTTAAAAAATTTGATGCAGTCTTTTTCGAGATCATCTTCAAATTTTTTTTTTCATACTTATCCGGCCCTCCCGCTGAGCCGCGGCTGTGATCTCTTTCTCGATTTTCTGAATTCTATTTAAAAATACAATTACGGATTCGTTGCTTTTTTGTTTCATTTTCGCTAAGTCGCCAGACCAATCATGATACGTTTTTGCTGAACCGTATATATTTTCAAAAAATTCCATAACTTCGTTTACCGTTGCAAAAGTCTGCCCGCGGGTGCTATTTAGCGCGTCCCCGTATAAGTACATCCGGATGAATTTGGCTAGTTCTCCTTCGAGAGTGCTGGATAGCAATTCTTTTGCCTCCCTGCATCCATCAAGAAAGAGTGATAGCGATACGTTTTGTCCGTTGAATCGTGGAATTAAATCCAAGACGTTGGATATGGACATTCCACGGACTTGAATTGTCTCGGCCATTTTTGGTTTTGTCTCTATTTTCGATTTTTGGGGCGATTCTATTTTGAGTGCGTTAAACTTCTGTCAAAGGATAAGAAGAGCTCGCTTTTTTCAACTGAATCGGTGTGATTTGGTGATGTTTTTATCTTTATATTTTCGAGCTGAGGTTTTCCCGTTGTGAAAGTGCTAAGGCGCTGTCGCACAAGTTTAATTGCTTGAAAAAAAGCGAATCCCGGATTGTTTATAGTTTTATCGATTTCTGCCGCGTTATTTTCGTCGTTAAAAAATGCGTCTAATACTTCTGGTTTAATTTCGATACTTAGGTGTTGTTTGATATTATTTATTGTGTTTTTGTCTATAGGAGTCTCCTGTATTCCCAGGGATCCAAAGATAGTCGTTAAGTTATTTTTTTGAGCGAGTCCTCGGGTAACGGGGGTACTTGTGCCGAGACACGAAGACTCTGCGTTTCTATTTAGTGTGGGTAGTTTTAAAAGAATGTTTTTATTCTGGGTGATTGTTTGGTTTTGTTCCGTTGTGATCTCGTGAATAGAGACTTCGTCGTTACTATCCTCCGACTGATTTGATTTATTTAAACGATATTGATAGTATTCTTTTTTATTCCGAGGTAAGTCCCGATTTGCATTCCTGTCGATATTAAATCTTTCGCACGAGTTTCTTACTTCCTTAGTTAACGAGTCTACTTCTTGTATTAATTTCGGTGTTTCGGGGCTGCTATTTGCGATCGCGATTTTTAGTTTATCTTCTTTATCCTTAAGCTTGGTAAGTAAGGAGTCCTTAAAATCTAGTGTGAATTTAGTATTGCGTTGTGTATTAACAAACCGATCGCGTTCGTGATGGGCACTCATTCTACCAAGTGACTTCGTTTCCGCGTTTCCCGGCCGCTATGCACCATTTTAAAATAATATATTAATGTGTTACGTCGGAATGTGCGTAACCCACCAATATGCTTACAGTGTCGAGTCCCTATCTTCGGCTATTATTTATTATTTTTATTTATTCAAAAGAAATCCCTTTTGGCTACCGCAGACGCCGTCACTGCCTTCCGGGAAAGGGAGCCGGATAACGAAATCGCTTTAAAGTCGTTAGAATTTTAAGAGCAACTACGATTTTATTCACGCGATTAGAAAAAAAGAGAAAAGTACCTTTTACAATATGTGTGGGTGTGTGTGTGTGTGGATATATATATATATATATATATATATATATCGATGTCTCAGCAGGAAGCTGCAGCTGTGGGTTCTTGGCGCTCTGGAGCCTGGCGTCGGTGGTTCAGTGCAGTCAGGCTGGTGTGCGTCTCGGACCTCCTAGCTTGTCCCTCTTTGAAGCAGGTGTTGACAGATGGGCGCTCCGATGTGTCGGCTCTCTTTCCGTGATGAGAGAGGACGGTGAAAGTGGCGCTTGTCTTATTCTTGACACGATCACTTAGTTTTTGTATAAGCTATTCTTTCTCGAACGCTTTAACGTATCCGCACTTTTTAATTGGTTTAGTGCGCACTAGTTTTATTGTGGCGACAAAGTTCGTCCGTGCTGTTCTGACTCGCGACTAACTGATTCGATACTGATTTGAATAGTATAACTGATATCGACTGGATCTGGCGACTAGCAGCGATTCGTTTAGTATGACGAGTTCAAGGAAACTGACCATGTGCACGCTTTTGCTCCCGGCCTTTATATACTGGAAATTCTGTAGCCTCGATTTTCCATATTAGGAGTGCCTAATATTCTCACGACTTTTATCTTGACTTTGCGTGACCTCGTAAAATTTTTATTACCTTGAGTTTTTAGGAAAAGCGTCTTGTGACAGCTCTCCTGCTGCTTTTCGTCGCCTGCGTACTGTCATGTGTAGCTTTTCCCGATTCGTTTTCGGGAGAGCGTGCTCGACCGATGCTTGCTCGTCCCATAGCTATTTTGATTTTCGTCGCTTTTCGTGAGGAATATCGCGACTCGTTCAGTGACATCTTTTTATTTCGTCGCCGTCATTTTTTTTTCTTGTCGTTAGCCATTCTTTCGGATGATCTTCGCCTAGAGCGCGGTTTGTCTCTACGCCTTTAATCCTATTTTTGTAGGAATACGTTGTGGTTGGAAATACTGCTTCTTGCGGCTGCTGCGATGACGATGCTCGTGAGTGTCTCACGTATGTGTGTTTCTTGTTTCGTGCGTAGAAAAATTGTGTGACCTACTTAAATTGGTGTCGCAGGCGCGTAATGGAATCGGGGATTCCAGTACAAAACGCCTTTTCGGACATTTTTTACGCATTTATTGGCGTAAAAATAAAGCATACCGTATTACAAGGAATTTTCAAGCTTGTAAAAATAGATTTCACTGTCTAAAAAGCAAAGCACAGGTGATACCTAGTTGATGGCTACGAAAGTATTACGCAAAATAAGTCGGGTCAAAAAAGTGAAAAAATAAGAAAATCACGAATATCTTCCTATCTCGTGCTTGTATAACTCTACTTGACTGTTAATTATGTAAACCGTTTAGAAATCGATTAAAATTTGTAAGCCCCTTTGAAATTAGTGTACGACACAAGGACTAATATTAATACGAAAGATTTAAGGTTATGTTCATTCCAACAAATGCTTAAGAAATGGGGGAAAAAGGGTTTCATCACAAGTTATGACGAGGCTATTTCTCATAGCCATTCCATAGTTTCCAGCCCATTTTAAATATTCGAATTTCTACCAAGGAAGGAATAATATTGTTTTCGATTTCTTCAATAAATTTATTAAATTGTGAAGAGTCCTTGCTTAATTGATTTTTTTTAAATCAGAAGTCACATCCTGTACTTTTTTAATCCACTTTCTTCATAAACGTGTGATATAATAGTACTTCTTAAACTATGGCTTTTTGCCCAGCTTTGGCGCGCTGATATTAAATTAGTAAAATTGACTATTCCCGTCAATTTATTTGCTACATTAGCATTAATTGTTTATTCTAGTGTTAAATCTACCGGGATTCTTGAAAATAGCTTATCAGTTGATTTTATACCAAAGAATCCCTTTTTTAATTCAGCTATAAGTTTTGAATAAGTCTCATCAACTTTTAATAAGTCATCATGGTATTTTAGTAACCAATGAGAATAATTTACTTGGTTAAAACTGAAAAATATATTACACAGTTCAGGTAACATGAACTTGAAAAGCTGAAAATCTCCGATTCGAATGCTTCGAGTAAACATTACAACTAGTTTAGGAAATTTTCGAAAATGTAGTACTTGTAAATCTTCAGCAACAAGAGGGTGTAAGCCTTTGCACCTATTAAAGCGTTTCCCACTAATGAAACCATTAATATAATTGGGGATTTTGGTTAATAATAATAACAAAATAATAACAAATAATGTATTAATAACAATCATTATTATTATTGCTGTTATACTATTATCAATACAAATAATAAATACAATAGCGCCAGATCTTTATATTACACCACGACGTCGTATGCGCACTTTTGCAAAATTATTTAGCGCGTCCGCTGTCATTTTGTTTTTCACCTACGGTTTTGCGATAATTTTTTTCGGGAAATAGTCTGCCTTGTGAAAATTCGTAAATCTCTTGCAAACATTAGTCTCAATTGTGCTTAGTAGACTGTAAAAAGTTATTTTGAAACACATGATTTAATTGCGAACCAGCATTAGTATGCTTTACCTTCGTACTCGAAAAAACCGTCTGCCTTCACGTTTTTTATGGATTTTGGAATCAGGCTTTATGCTTCAATAAATGGCAGACTGTAAAAAGTTTTTTTAAGAAGCTTTTTTTTTGCTAACTAAAGTTAATGTTCTAATATAGATTAATACGTTGCAAAGCTTTTTAGATGCACCTACCTAAAGCTTGTA
This sequence comes from Nasonia vitripennis, assembly GCF_009193385.2. NCBI lineage: Eukaryota > Metazoa > Arthropoda > Insecta > Hymenoptera > Pteromalidae > Nasonia > Nasonia vitripennis. The sequence goes on along the minus strand of NW_022279625.1, from coordinate 807,110 downwards.
GCTATACACATGACCTGTATCAATGGCAGCCTGTAAAAAATTGTTCTCTTTTTTCTGTCACGAGCGCTCGGTCTAATACACCTGGTCTGCGGCAAAGTTCACGATCCTACCGTTTTTCGCACTATGCTACATATGCTTATAATCATAATTATAAACATGTTTAGGTGAATATTTTTGTTGGAAATAAAGTTTAGCATGTATAAATATGTTAATAAGTCGAAGTTTTCATTCGTATTATAATAAAGTAGTGTGTACCCTATTGCAAAATCTCACGTGAGATCTTACATAAGATCTCACCTGAGATCTCACCTGAGATCTCATGCCAAAATCTCATCTGTAATTTTGGTCCGGAAGTTGCTGTATCCTCTTATTTAATAAAAAATAAGGTTTTTAATATTGGAAGTTGCCTATAAAGAGGTGCTCCTACTCAGAGTTCAAAGAACTAGTTTTCGAAGCATTTAAGATGTTTTTTCGATTTTTAAAAATTTCTCATCTGAGATCTCACCTTAGATGTCACCTGAGATCTCAGGTGAGATTTTAGATGAGATATTTTTAAAAATTGGAAAATGTCTAAAATGCTTTGAAACCTAGTTTTTTAAACTTATTTGGGGGGAGGCTCCTCCTTATAGGCAACTACCAATATTAAAAAACTCATTTTTTAATAAATAAGAGGATCCGCAGCTTCCGGACCAAAATAACAGATGAGATTTTGGCATGAGATCTCATGTAAGATCTCACTTGAGATTTTGCAATAGGGTAATGTACAAAATACACTTTCTGCGGCCAACTTCAAGGTCCTACTACTTTTACTGAAGAATATAAATCTTATTTGAGCATTTTTTAATTATACACTCGTACGTTATAAAAACTAGGTAGCTTCATGACAAAATTTTTATCGAAAATAATAGTTATGCATATAAAAGATAATATAAGTCAGAATCGCTAAGTGGCAATGATGAAAAGTATGTTTTTCTTTAAAATGACAAAAGCGAACATCAATATAGAAGTAAATAGTATCACGGGCGCCGTGGCTTCGTCTGCTTCTCAAAGTTGCCTTCGTGGTGCTACCGCGCCACTTGATAACTTATTTGTACAAAATGTACATATATTATACACGTATAAAATAATTTATTTTCACTAATCCTGTACAAAAATCCTAATCAATTTATAAATTTTCCCAACCCCTGTTAACGATGGTAATGAAAACGAATCGTTTTTTAATTTTTGCAAAAATACATGGTCTATACGACATCTTGTATTCTACAATATTTAAAAATGTTGTTATTTAAGCATCAACGATCTCAAAATGTGTAATATCAACACTACCAATTTATAGATGATTCTTTATATGTAACTCATGATAGCAAATGTAGACTCTGACCGTATTATTATTAAATAAAATTTTTTAAACATATGACAATTCCAAATTTATTTATTCATTAATTTAGTAGCAGAATCATTTGTTCGTTGAGAATGTTAACATTTATTTGTAGAATAACAACAATTTTTGTAAATCATTTTATTCAATTGTTTGCATTCAACTATAGGGTGTACATAAATTACTTTTTGAAAACATTCTAATGTTTTTTTCGATAATTCGTGCTTCTTGCCTTTTCCTATAAGAGTGCAATCATTGAATTAACATAAGATTTTTAATTTATATTTATGTAAATTATCACAGAATTGTAGCAAAGGAAAAATTTTAAAGCTAAGTTTAATATTTTGCAAAAATAGTAAAAGTTTTGGAATCATAATACTATTTTGACTTTAATAATTTTGCTTTATGATCCGTTTTGCTTGAAGAGGAGATAAATTTTCATATTCATGTAGGGATTGATCGTTAAGTATTCAATAAGTTATTTTTAGTAAGTGTGCATATGATAACTCTACACACATCGTAGACAATTAGACGACGGAACGGTAAATATAAGTATTATTTATTTATTTATTTAAATTATAATTTAAAAGTACATAAAGGCATTAAAATTATAACTTTAAAAAGTACAATAATATTTTTTTATGTAACTACTAGTCAGCAGATTTTAACTTACCTGGAGACCTATTCTGTACAGTTAACGCCAAGCGTTAAATACACTTAACGTTTAATATTACATTGTTTTGTATATCTGCATATATGGCGTAAACCCCGCGTTAAGTTTACAGAATAGAACCCTGGGCACTGACAAAAATCAATTCTTACTTCAATATGAATTAATCTCACTATAGATTCAAGATGAAAATCCGGTTTGACTTGAAATGATTCATCTATAATTAAGAGGAATTTGCTTTATTTTTTTATGTTTATGATTCTGCTCATTTCTCTGCACAAAATGATTCGAATTAGTGTCAGAAGAGTCAGATTTGAGGAAAGAGAATCATTTAACCAAAGTGGATTATCATCTTGAAGCTATAGTGAGGTTAACTCTTCTTGGAATAATAAGAAATTATTGTTGCCAGTGTGCTGATTTTTAACACTTGATAATTTTAAAACTAATTTCACTACATTTATTAGTCTATATTGATAAAAATACAACAAAACTTTTGTAAGCTTTAAACATTTGACAATTTCTTCAAGGATTTCATAACTTTTGAGAGGAAAAATTATATCCTTACTACAAAAAACAAGTTCAAAACAAAAATAAAACCTATTGATATAAGTATTTTGTCTAGAAATATACCAAAAGTCACACTCTGCATTGATATAGTTACTAATAAATTAAAAGTCTCAAATTGAAAAATCTAAATATAAGACTTGCATGGATGGAAATAATATTTAACAGATTTAGTTACTTATAAAAAATAATTTTTATTTGCGATGTTTTAAATTAAAACAGTATATTAATAATTTAAAAAATTAAATAATTAAAAAAAGCATAATCCTTTTAGTAACTTTAACCATAAAAAGACACCGACCAAAGTGTACACGAAATACAACTGTACACGGATATTTTCTATACTAAAATTCCCTACACTTAATTCTTATTATTTTACTACACTGCAAAACTCTACACAAGCGTATAAACCCATTGTTGCAACAATGATCTAGCAATAGTTTATGTGATTGTATAGAGTTTCGTAGTGTAATAAAATAATAAAAAGTTGGTGTAGAGAATATCCGTGTAGACTTTTTCCGTGTCGCAAAATATGTTTTTGTAGGGTATTTATGTGTACAGTTTGTTCGGTGTCCATACAAATATTTAACATAATAATACATATCAATGCATATAATCAACTAAGTTATTTCTTCGAGTTCACCTACACTTGCGATTTATTTCAACCTGTTGCATTCAAGAGATATAAGACAAAAGGAAAAGGGTGCATACCACTTTCACGAGGTTGAAAATGAAGTGGCGGGAGATTAGTGTGATAGAAGCGGGAAAAGGGAGCCGAGATGCTGTGAGCTGGCAATTAAACCATCAACCCTTAATGAATGAACTTGTTGGGCAACGTCCCAACCCCATGATCTCCATTAGCTAACTAACCCCGAGTTATTTGCATGTCCCTTTGAGTTAGGGGAGTACTGAGATTCTTTGGCACAATTACGATACGGTCTACAAACAGGTAGTTAAAGACTTAAAGAAGATAGAAATTTTAGACGAAAGAATATTCTTCAATCTTTAGCTATTGAAAATCGAGAAAAAAGTATGTTACACTTTTGTCTAGCTATAGATATATCGATGCACCAATACAAATTAATTTTATCATTGAAAGCATAATTAACATTATATAAAAAAGTTTAAACGTTACTTCAGTAATAATACCCCCCTTAGTGGGAATGCAAAATATATATAAATGCACAAAAGTTCATACTAATGTAAAAAGTCTGTATTTTGTTGTATTTCGGCAGAAAATTTTACAGTAATACATAAATAAAATATACACTTTTGTATACTCAAGTACATTTTCATACATTTTATTAGAAAAAATACAGTTTTCTTCTCTTTCGATAAGTGACAATAAAGGTAAAATGTTTCTTACATGTAAAATTGAACTTAAAAAGTACTTAAGACAAACCACTTTTAAACTTTAAAGAAAAGATTCATGATAGAAAATCACAACTTTCTAGTAAATTCTTTGAAAAATTTTCTAGTGATATTTGGTTATATTAACTCTAATTTTACTGTGGTAAATCACTCATTACGCCTACTTACTCATTGTTGCACTCGGTGCCACGTTTTGAGAATGCAATGTTGTCAGGAAAATTTTCAAAAAATTTACACGAAATTTGTAATTTTCTATTAAAAATCTTTTTTTTCAGGGTTCAAAAGTAGTTTGCCCCCTCAAGTTTAGACGATAATTCAATTACTTTTTGGTAAATTTGTTTAATTTTTTTTCAAGTTGTTTAGCAATTGCATTGGTAAATATAGTTTACAGAAGTGTACCAAAGTGTTATAGATTTTATAGTACATTGTACAACAAGGGGCGAAAATGGGCTTTTCCAAGCGAGGAGTCGTGTAAAGCACATTCGCCCCTTGTTCACCGTGCTTTTTATGTGTTTAAGTGTATAAGGAAGACCATTTTTGTCGCTTATGAAATAGATCGAGAATAGAGTTTTTCGAGTCGTCCACTACGGTGTGCGTGTATAGGTATATATATATATAAATCAAAATTTCGAAAATTTTGGAAAATTTAGAAAATTTAGAAAATTTAGAAAATTTTAGAAATTGTTTCAAAAGTTTTTAACGATTTAAAGCTCTAGTAAAGAGATAAAATAAATCAAAAGGAGCGAAAATGGTCGTTTTCGTCCCTCTTGATTTCCGATTCTCAAATTATTGTAGGCTCGTTCTACCTTATAGGAGGCGAAAATGGATTAATTTATACATGTATTATGACCAGGGACTCTTGCTCTACATTTTGTCTGACGCTCGGAAAACCCTATTTTCGGTCCACTTTATAGGCGCCGAAAATCGTCTTTTTTATGCACGTATTATAAAAAATTAATTTAATTGTCAAACTGTCGAACCAAAACAGAAATACATACTTTTATAAACGTTTGTACGTTTTTAGTACGTTTATACACACTTTTTTTTCTCTGTTAGAGCCTTAATTGGTTTAGATTTTTATTAAAAATTATTTATAAGTGCATAAATGCTGCGTTTTATAGAAACATTTAAAAATTACACTTATACATTAGGTACTGTTTTCTTATAATAAAAATGTGTCCTTATAAGCGTGGTGTTCAGCATGCACAATTTTAAAGACAAATAAGCCACCTGCTAAACTGATTTATATATACTTATGTATATTCATATAATCATTTAGCATAAAATGCGATAAAAGTCGATATAGGCCGATATAAGTCGATATAGGCCGATAAAAACTGTATGCGAAAAGTTACAATTGAAACCGATAAAATTCAAGATGATCTTGAGTCTATTGATTTCAATTGTAATTTTTTGCTTAGAGTTTTTATCGGCCTATATCGACCTATATCAGCCTATATCGACTTTTATCGCATTTTATTGAGATACAAAATCTTATCGACTTGAATGGTGAATCTTATCGATTTTTATCGATTTTAATCGGCTTTTTCCAGCAGGGTAGGGAATGACTTATTGCATTTTTTGCAACGATCATTATGCAACACCATAAATAGGACACGTACGTTTATCGGAAGTACTGAATTATAGCGCTTAAAACACATTGTAGTTATCCTGAAACGGCTTATATAACCCGATAAAAAGAGGCGACAAATAGCAAGCAAAAACATATGGAGCGCTGCGAGTCCATTATACTTTGAATTTGCTAAAAAATCCCAATATGTGTAGATATTGTATCATAATTATTTTTTACAGAAATGTACAGCGAATCTACTAAGATTTATTCAGTTATCGGCTCAGCTGGTAATATTCGATAAGGGAACTTTGCAGCCATTGCAACTATCCCTATAAAACATTATTTGACTCTTGGGTACCGTTTTAAAAATATAGCATTCTAGCGATAAAAGCAGAGAGTAGGTACGCTTTTTTATTATAAAACGGCTTATATTATCCTACAAAAAAATGATATCGAAACCAATGATTTCTTTGATATCCGGATACAAACCTATTGTTTCGTGATTATTTTCTATAGCATTACATGAGAAAAAGCGATAACATTCACCATTTAAGTCAATAGGATTTCTTATCAGCTTGAATGGTGAATCCTTAATGCCATTTTTTTTATTAGGCTCGATAAAATGCGATATTACTCAATATAGGCCAATATAGGTCGATATAGGCCGATAAAAACGTAATGCAGAAAATTACAATTGTTTCAAATCAATAGATTGAATATCATCTGGAATTTAATCGATTTCACTTGTAATTTTTCGCATATATTTTTTATCGGCCTTTATCGGCCTATGTCGGCCTATATCAACTTATATCGCATTTCATCAAACCGTAATGCAAAAATGACATAAAGATTCACTACTCAAGTCAATAAGACATCCTATTGAGTTATATTAACTTTTTTCAACAGGGTATCCTCATAAAATACTATAAAAGACTTCTTAAAAATATAGCGTTAAAAAGAAGGAGCAGATGCACTCTTTTATACTGAAACGGTCTATACAACGCGATAAAAATATACGACAGAAAGCAATGATTGATATCCTTTATCAGGAGGTACGATAGCGCCCCGATTGCAAGCATAAGTATACATTGTATACATGCACTGTACCATGGGGAGCGCCACGACCCCATTATACTTTGAATTTGCAAAATAACCCCAATATGTATAACTATTGTATTGCAATTATTTTATTTTCTGTATACGATAAAATGCGATAATTGAATCGTATAAGATACGTCCTTCAATCATCGGTTAAGCTGGTAGCATTCCATAAATGAACTTTGCAATACTTGCAACTATTCTCATAAAACACTATAAAAGAGTCAGTAATATTTCTTGGAAATAAAACGTTTTGTTGTCATGAAATAGCCTATATAACCCGATAAAAAAATTCGAATAATCCTTGTAAATGATCTTTTTATTTTGTGTACTTTTCACTATAAAATACTATAGCTTGTTACTTTATAAGATATTGTGAGGTTTTTGCACCAGGAATTCTTCATAAAGACCTATAAAGTAGATAAAATAAAGAATGCAATTATTGTTATACTATTTATGGTAATATTGTGATAAAACCTTTCAACATTTTTTATAAGGAAATAATGATAGATTTGAAATCTCATTATACTAACATTTGTACTATGAAACCTGATTAGTTTTTATATGGAATCCCTTATAAAACTTACACTTGCAAAACTCTTATACGTACGTATAATTGTTGTATCGTCTTATTACTATATGTTTCTATACTTACGAAATAATGTAATAGGAGATAATTCCTTATAAACAATCCTACGAGTATAACCCTACAAATGCTTATATAATTGTTCGCCTCATAAACACACATATATTTTTTACCGGGAGGGACCGATACAATTTAGATTTACTAACTTGATATCTATATTTATAAGGTATTCACTATAATGACTGATAAAAATATGTATCCTCATATATTACTATAAAAGTTTTATCGGAAGTCAAATGAAAGAAGCTATATTTTTATCGGATTTTATGAGGTCTTTTCAACAGGGAAATGGTACTTCTATTAATGGTTAGATGAACTATACATAACAGGCGCAACGAATTTTTAATTGTCTTAACTTTTTAAAAAACTAGATGGATATCCATGCGGATATCCATAAGGAATATCCACATAAATACATATGGAATCCACATGAATCCATATAGATCATCCACATGGAAAATCTACCTGGATATCCAGGTATATATTTTCAACAGGGTTGCCATGCCCTTTTTATTGTACATATGGTGTTTGTATCATGTTCTAATACATAAAAAGAAAATTTAAGTTGTTTAGCAGAAAACAAAATGAATGAACATCATATGACTTAACTTTAAGATAAGTAAGCCCTTGATTAAACGAAACAATTTTTTTGTTATTATGATTAAATTTCCATTCGGAAATTTCTTTTATTATTGAACGTAAGATCTTATATGAGATCTGATGCGTGATCTTACGCAGGTTCGTGGTTAAAAATCAATGATAAGATCTTGATTACGATCTTGGACAAGATCTTATACCAGAACTTACATAGATAAGATGTAGGATCTTATCACAGGTCTTGCGAAAAAATTTCAGTAGGGTTAAATGTATACATATTAATACCTAGCCATATATGATTTCAGAGAATATGTATTAAAACAATACGTCGGCACATCGAAGGTAGGCGAGCGAAGGCGAGGGATGAATATAAAACAGAAGCGGCTAAACCTTTACCACAATTCTTATTTATTGCTTCCTCCTAGAGGAAGCTTTGTAATAGTAAAATTTTCAGTTTCGCTAAAGCTTCATAAAAACGTATTTGGAGGTGTTTGGAGTTCGAATCATGCATTTTTAGAAAATGTCCGTGCGGATGGCTGTGTGTGTGTATGTATGTATACCGTCATAATTCTGGAACTACCCGACCGATCGTAATGAAATTTGACATGCATATATGTTTTATGATTCTGAATTCGGAAAATTTTTTTTTTATGATTCTGACCATTTTATGGCCATTTTTCGATTTTTGAAAAAATATTTTTGCTTTTTTTTAATGATATGATGTATACAATAAATTCAGCAATAGTCTATCTAAAAGAGCTTAAAATTGTCTACTTTTTCCCGCAAGATTTTCCATATTGACCGTTCCGTTCAATTTTTATGATAAAAAAGGTGATTTTTTAAAAAAAATTAATATCTCCAAAATTAAATTGTCAAACGTTTTGAAAAAATTCATGACAACAAAAAACGATATCTATTTACTATAAAAATGTTAAGTCATTTTGGCGACTAGTTTTTGAGCTAAAAATCGAAAACATAAAAAAAATGGGTTTTCTATGTGTCACGGTTACGGGAGTAAAAAAGCTTTAACTAAGTTGAAATTTGGTGAAAAGATAGATCTTTTGATTACCTCGGCTAAGTTCTTTTTGGAGCTTATAAAAATGATTAGTTTAAAAGATATTAAAATACAAATGTTTGTCTCTCACCGTGTATACCCTGTATAACTGAAAATTATTATTTTTGTTAAACCTTATAACTCGCTAACTAAAGCTTATAATGTTTTGACAAAATTCATGGTTTTATGAGGTTATGAGGTCTATTTGTGATATAAATTACAAATTCATTTCATTATTAGAGACGAGAATTTTATTTATTGGAACTATAAATTTAGTTGTAGGAAGCTACGTGCCAATGAATTGGCAGCGTTTTTTTTTTTAAATCATTACAGCTGTTTTCGTCTGATTACAAACTTTATTATTTTATATGACACTACTCTCAGCATATTTATTTTTATAATAATGCGACTTTAAAACTGCAGTTACAATTTCTTCGGATGGTCTTCAAAAATTTATTTTTAACTACAAAAATTCTTAATAAAATCTGACGGTAGTTTTTATAAAATTTAACGGTATCTGTCATTGGAAATGCGATTCCCATAAGACTACGTATTAAATGAGGAAAAATTAAAATGCTTATAATTTTTTCCCACGTATAGTGATCTTACAGACATTTTTTTTTTTTGAGTTTTTTTGGGACTAATATGAATCAATATATTCTTAAAATTCGCGGACGACGTGGCAATGGTAGTAGACACAGAGGTTCCAAGGCATGTTTAGAGAGCTTCAGAAGTTTAGTGGGAAAATGGGTTACAAGTGAACACGCCAAAAACTTAGGTCATGATTTTGAAAAGGGAGGGAAGGAAGAGGAGATCGGAGAAATGAACATGCAAGGGGAAGGAGCTGGAAGTAGTAAGAGAGTATAAATACTTGGGATTCTGGTTGAACTCCAAGAACACACATGGGACACATGTAAAAAGAATGACGGCAAAGGTTAGAAAGATGATAAACACAGTGTGGGGAATCTAGAGGAGGGAAAAATTAGGAAACTTAAGGGGTAGGCTTTTCTTGGTATGCAATAGTCAAAGCAGGAGGGATGTACGGGTCAGAAATTTGGGGATGGGACAGATGGGAGGAAATTAAAAAAAATACAGGGTAGATACGGAAGATAACGATGGGAGTAAATGAAAATACTCCAGATTACATTTGGAAAATGGAAGCGGGAAGAGGACGTTTAGAAATTTAGTGATTAAAAAGAGCAGGGGATTACTTGTTAGAAATTTTGAAAATGAAGGAGGCTACGTGGCCTACAATTTGTCTGAGGGAGGAGATTATGAACGTGGTAACTGTAGGCCAGATGTTGTTCAAAATAATATCTTAACAATAATACCATCAGTTATGAAATGGGCTGGTAAAGACACATCCTGCATTATTGAACAAGATATTGTTAGAGAACAAACTATAAATGTCTGTTATTCTACACACACATCTTATAGAGAAATTGAGGCCTTTATTCAATATTTCAAAACAACAGAACGTGGTAAATGGGTATCCGACAGAGTAGGAGAAAAAATTGAAGAAGGCTATTAGAGCGGCAGGGGATAAGGGACTATATGAAATAAGGGAGGGAAGGAAAATAAGGGCAGAGCTGGAAGTACAAAAGATATGGGGCAAAATAGACAGATCTAGTTACTGCGAGGGGTATAAGGAGTGGAAATTAAAAATAGGATGCGAAAAGTATTGGATGGATAAGAGATGGGAGGGTAAGATGAAAGAACAGTGGGCGAGACTAAGGTGCGGTAGCATAGGAAGGATAGAAGAGAAATGATATAAAGACACAACTTGTAGGATATGTAAGAAGGAAAACGAGAAAATGGAGCACATCTGGGTCTGTAAGGAAGCAAAAGAGGTACTAAATAAAGAATGGGTAAAGGGAATAGAAGATTTAGGTCTGATAGGGGAGGAAAGGGAAATTAGTGGGAAGTTGAGAGAGCTATTAAGGGGGGAGCTGAGGGTGAAAATGTGCGAGTATAGTAAAGGGTTCGAGGAACTGGCAAAATCAAGCATTGAGTTGGGAAAAGGGAAAGGAATAAGGAATAAGTTTGCAAGGTAGGCCAGATGTTGTTCAAAATAATATCTTAACAATAATACCATCAATTATGAAATGGGCTGGTAAAGACACATCCTGCATTATTGAACAAGATAGTGTTAGAGAACAAACTATAAATGTCTGTTATTCTACACATGCATCTTATACAGAAATTGATAGGCCTTTATTCAATATTTCAAACCAACAGAAATATTTGCTTTCGTTGATAAAGATGGAATCGATGACTCTTTAAGAAATATAATGCATAAAAAATGTGATAAATTGCCTACAGATTTAAAAAAAATTGACATTTTCAAACTATACAATTTTTGAGAAGGATAATACTTTTAAGTCTACACTCATAAGTGATGCTGAAGACGAATAACTTCCGTAAATATGTTTTAATCTTGATTAATTGACATGACCTCCGGGTTTAGGTGGCTTCGAAATAAAAAATGTCCATTTTAAGTTCCTGGAAGAGGGGCGATTTCTAAACGACATTATAATAGATTTTTATTTATTATATACAATTTCATAAGTCATTCCACCCACAAATCGAGAGAGAGCTTATCTTTTCAGTTGGTTTTTTTTCTTTAAGCGTTCGTTTTTTTCTTATGTCCTTAAAAGGAAACAGTCATGCAGTTGCTGCGCAACGGTACCAAGTGGTGCAAAAATGGACAAAGATAACCAATATTTTTGAAAAGGAATTTATTTTAATTCCTATCAATCTAAAGTAAGAATTGTAGGATTGAATGATGAACAAAGTATTTCAATGCTATCACGTAATACAAACCGCTGTCAAGTCCTTGGCACTGAGCTTCCTCCTATTCCGTTTGTTAGTATTGTTTTAAATGTAATAGTAGATTGTGCTAATGCCACACGAGTTGCACTTACTACACCCCACCCATATTTTATCTTATATACCTCCCTACTGCAAAATCTCACATGAGATCACCGGAGGTGAAGCCCGAGATCCACCAGACGTTAGAATAGCTCCTGGGAGAGAGGTCTCACCGGAGATCCGCTCGGGACTGACGCCCCGAGCTCTCTTAAGACGAGAGAGCGCGGACGTCGGAGAGGGTCCCAGCGCAAATTCGTTCGGTGCAGCTCCGAGCGGCCGAGTCGCTGCAGGAGAAGGGGGAGAATATTTCAGAACCTTGCGGGTAGCAGTCTTTTAGGTACACTATTGTTGAATATATTGTATAAATCATATCATTATAAAAGGCAAAAATATTTTTATAAAAATCGAAAAATGGCCATGAAATGGTCATAAAATAGTCCAAATCTTAAAAGAAAATGTCTCAAATTCAGAATCAGAAAACATATATGCATGTCCAATCTTATTACGATCGATCACGTGGTTCCAGAATTATAACGGTGTACGCACGCACGCACGCACACACAGCCATCCGCACGGACATTTTATAAAAACGTATGATTCGTACTACACCAAATGCGTTTCTACGAAGTATTAGCGAAACTGAAAATTATACTATTACAAAGCTTCCTCTTAGGAGGAAGTAAAACATACATTGATTTCAGATATCATTGGTTTTTAGTTATCGTCTGCTTATCTAGTTATCTAGTTATCCTTGCATCCTTATGTGACCAAGCGAACGTAGAGAAAACTCTGTGTGGTAATATAGGTGACAAAGTGTACATAAAATTATCATCAAAAGCCATTTACATAATAACATTGCATGATAAACTAATTTAAGAAGCGGTTGTGGCAAAAATGTGAGTTAATAGTTGAAAATAGGATTGCTACAATAAGGAGGTTAGCTAAAATCATATATGATCGTATTTCTTAATTGCTAGAAAAACTGGAAGTTTACTCAACTTTTACTTTTTAAGAAATTAATTGTTATACTTATATAATAACTTTTAATGCTCCAATTTTGTTGCAATTTTTAGTTCAGTACTTATCAGTAAAAGAAAAAACAGCATTTTTAGCTCAGACAGCTTAATACCGGAAAGTTACTGTATTTACATATTTATTATAATACTTACATATTTATGTATACTTTTACTAAAAATGAAACTGTTAAAGTGATTAGAGAATATCTAAATTTAGAATTTCAAAACAAAATAGGACGAAAAGATCCATTCACTATTCAGAATCTTTCAGAAATCCCCACAAGTTCCGGAGCAAAAAAATTCTTCCGATTGCGGTATTTATTTAATGAAATACGCAGAAATATTTTTGATGGTAATAATAAAAAGGTAGTACATTTTGAAATATAAAATGTAAAAATTACTAACACTGTATAGCAAATCACTTAGTTCATATTTAATAAAAATAAAAAATGTGTTTATTTCAGAATCCAATAAATGACATCAAAAGTTTGCCAAAAAGAGAATTAGAAGAATGGTTTACACATGAAACAGTTAAAAACAAAGACAACAGATTATAATTCTCGCATTCGCTTGCCTCCCTTCGATAAGCCGACGATTGAATCTCGTTTCACATGGGGTAGGTGGGTTCGGGCGCTTTGGTTTTAGATTTTCTGCTCGCCGAGGCTCGCCTTTCTCCGATGTGCCGACGAGTGAACCTCATTATATATAGGGTAGGTGGTTTGAAGGGTTTCTGTTGTAGATGTAATCCTTGCCTTTTCCCTCGCCTTCCTCCGATGTGCCAACGTATTTTATTATCAAACTCGCTGCGCTTGAGGTAGGTGGGTTTAGGTATTTTCGCTTTAGATTTTCTGCTCGCAGAGGCTCGTCTGCCTCCGATGTAACGGAGTATTTAAAAAATCCTCTTTTTTAATTACTAGCTAAATTCAACGCGCGCTTCGCGCGCTCCCAATTTTCTTGAGGTTAGAAGTTCAAAATCGTAATTATATTCAGACTGGATATCCATTCCTCAACCAATCAAATCGCTTCTTTAACGGCTTCAAAACATCCGGTCATCTCTTTTTTAAGAGAGGAGGAAAAATCGCGGTGCGTGGGGTAGCTAGGTTTAGAGCTTTTATGATAGGTAAGTTTAGAGCCTTACTTTTCCAATTGTTACTCGCCCGCGCTCGCTTTCCTTCGATGCGCCTGAGAATTGTTTAAACAATTATTTTATTAAAACTCGCGGTGCGTGGAGTAGGTAGATTTAGAGCTTTCGGTTTTACAAATATTACTCGCTTTCTCGCTCTTGCTCCCCTTCCTCCGATAGGTGGGTTCAGGACGTTTGGTTTTTAGAAATCCTTTCTTATTTTGCCTTTCGCCGATATGCCAAAATATTTTAAATAAGAATATTTTAATGAAAACTGGCGGTGCGTGGGGTACGTGGGTTTAGGGCTTGGATTTTACTTATCGGTGTTGCGCGTCAGTGTTTAATATTAGTAAGTTGAACCGAAAAGTAATCAAAGAAAAATGGATCAAACAATCTCATCTGATGAGTCTGCAGATGCGGAGGAAGTTTTCAGAGATTCAGGCATTCTTTTCTTTATAAAATAAAATAAAGATAATTTTTATGAAATTGAATATTTATTTCTTTATATTTGACTTTCGCATGATGTGTTTTCGATGCATACCCCCGAACAGTAACACTCGCTTCGCTCGTGCTGGCGAACAGAAACTGCGAATGTCGGCGCGGGGCAAGCATAGAAACGCAGAAAAGTAAATAAGAGGAGCGTCCGAAAGAGGACGCTTGCGAAAGAGGCACGTTCGAAAGAGCAGTCGGCTTAAACGTGATTACATTGTTTTTTGATTAGAAGTTAATTAGTAAACGGACTTTCGACCGGGTATAAAGAAAAATAGTATAAGCCACATGGACAAAAAGTTGGAAGACCTGTACTGCGCGATATGTACTGTACTGCGCAGTGCAGGAATTCCGCCTTTCTGCCCTTGTAGCGTAATATACTATTTCTCTCTCTCTCTCTCTCTCTCTCTCTCTCTCTCTCTCTCTCTCTCTCTCTCTCTCTCGCCATGAAAACCCGCTGCCAATTCTTTGACACGTAGCTTCCTTCAACTAAATTTATAGTTCTAATAAATAAAATATTGTTTAAATATGCAGTATAATAATTTTTTTTTAATATTTTAGGGCCTTATAAGGTTTAATTATTTTAGCGAGTTATAAGGTTTAACAAAAACAGTAATTATCGGTTAAATAGGGTATAGAGGGTGAGAGACAAAGAATTTGAATCTTAATATTTTTTAAAATAATCAGTTTCATAAGCTGCAAAAAGAATTTAGCCGAAGTAAGCGAAAGATCTATATTTTTCCAAAATTTCAACTTAATTGAAGCCTTTTTACTTCCGTAACCGTACGACATAGAAAACCCTTTTTTTTTAATTTTCGATTTTTAGCTTAAAAATAAGTCGCCGAAATGGCTTAAATTTTTTACAGCAAGTAGATATTATTGTTTTTTATTCTCATGAATTATTTCAAAATGTTTGACAATGTAGGTTTTAGAGATATTAATTTTTTTTTTTAAAAATCACTTCTTTTATAATAAAAATTGAGCGGAATGGTCAATTTGGAGAATCTTTCGGGACAAAGTAGACAATCGTATGCTCTTTTAGAAACACTTTTGCCGAATTTATCGAATAACTTTGAATAAATCAAAAAAAAAAATTTTTTACCAAATTCAGAATCAGAAAACATGTATGCATGCCAAATTTTATTACAATCGGTCACGTAGTTTCAAAATTATGACGGTATACATACATACATACACACACAGCCATCCGGACATTTTCTAAAAACATGTAATTCGAACTTCAAACATCTCAAAATAAGTTCCTATGTAGTTTTAATGAAACTGAACATTTTACTATTACAAAGCTTTCTCTAGGAGGAAGCAAAAACCCACATGTGTAACTAAAGTTCTTGTTTTTCACGAATTGGTAAAAAAAAACGAGCCTAGGTAGATTAAATTCTTTAAAGCTTTGTCAGAGGCAGTCTCTGAAATATTGTAAGAAATTTATTGAGCAAATCTACTCAATAGATTTCTTACAAATAATGGTTATTCGATGTAAATGTAAATGATCCGACAACTATTTACGAAGACAATTCAGGAGCAATTGCGATCGCTAAATTGAGAAATTTTACTCCAAACTCAAAGCACATCGAAGTGCAATATCATTATATAAATGAAAGCTATGAAATGGGAGAAATAGATGTTGTAAAAGTTGACTCCAAATGTAATTTAGCAGACATCTTCACAAAGAGTCTAGATAAAACAAAGTTTCTAAACAATAGAAAAACTTTAAGATTAATCTAAAATTGTAAAACCCAAATTCAAAGTAATAATCGCCAAGGTCAACTGTAGAACCCAAGTTCAAAGTAAGTGCCAAGTTCAATTGTAAAACTCAAGTTCACTTGAAATGCTCTTAATTCAATTAATGTAAAAAGCGATGACAAATTGTATGCGAAATTGAAAGCTCATGTAACACAAATGTACCGAAATATAATGTAAAAATATCACGACTGTAAAATTCAGAAGGCGTGTTGTAATATGTAAATTGTATACAATCGTAATACATAAAAAGGTAGTCGTCGCGCCATCTACTGCTTGACGATGATTTCATGCAATGAGACAAGCTGAAGCGAACGCGAGCATAGTGCGCATGTCTCGCGCACACTATAGTGTATACTGAGCTTCGTGAAATCAGACTTTGCTGTAAGACTCCGAGCTGAACGGACGTATCTCCGACTTGTGGCATGACCACTGTTATATTACAATACATCAATCATTATTAATTTAACCTCCCAGTGTATATTTTTTTATTGATTCACCCTTGATTTCAATAAGGAGCTCAGATCGAAACGATGCACTTTTCGGTTATACAGAATATACAGGGTGAGAAAAACAATTTGAGCCTTAATATCTTTACATCTAACTGGTTGCGTAAGCAGTCCAAAGAAAGGGATGAAGATGCTATATAATTCTAACTAAATCCAAAATTTGAACTCGATTATTGCCTTTTTACTTAAGTTATCGCGTCCCGTAGAAAAACGAGTTTTTCAGTTTTTGATGTTTTTCTCTGGATCGGCCCCATGCAATGACTTCAAATAAAAGTGGTGTATACTTCCAATAACCTTTAATAATCATGTTTTTTTGTTTAGAAAGGTTCGACATTTACTTTTTAAGTTACAACGGTTTCAAAAAATTGCACTTTATGGTGTAGAATAAAAAAACGACGAACGATAATATGAATTCTCCGCAGGTAAAAATATTTGTCATTTTATGCTCTTTCGGGTACATACGTAGTAATTTACTCTTATCAAAATTTTCAATAACTTTATTGGAAACAACTGAAATTAGAAAACTAAAAAATCGCAGTAAAAAAAACGCGTCTACGAAATGTAAAGACGGACAGTTGAACCATTATGTTACAATAAAAACAAAGAAAATGAGACTTGATGGATTGAAATCCACTGAATAGAAGCTAAGATACATGCGTATATGAATGAACACACACACACACATGCACACACACATACACATATATATGGGACGTTTCACGTCAACCGGATCATCAGTGCACCCAAAATTTGGGTTAACCTAACAAGACGTTTGAGGTCTCAAAATGATTGTCTGGTCAAGGGCTTTTGAAAAAGTTCTGGCCTTTTCAAAAATCCAATGTGGCGCATAAAATATGGAGCCTGAAACCCACGTTTTCATAGCCCATTCAACAAAAACAATAGTAAAAATGTTCTAATTTGTGAAATATCCCACCAAAAAGCATGTACAACTCATGATAGGACATATTATTGACAATGCTGACGGAATTCCAAAATCAAAAATGGCGAAATCAAAATGGTGGACATTATACCTCCACCAAACCCATTTTACCGCAACAAATGATTATTGATCAGTTTAAAGTATCCATATGGGGGTTTTCAGGGTCAGTGAATCTTATTTTAACCTCGACATTTCACAATTCGAAATGGTGGATCCAAAATGGCGGACATTATACCACCAAACCAATTTTACCTCAAGAAATGATTTTAGATTACTTTAAAGTATCGATATGAGGGTTTTTGGGGCTACTGCACCTTATTTTAACCTCGAAATTTTAAAATCCAAAATGGCCGATCCAAAATGGCGGACATTATACAACCACCAAAACTATTTTACCGCAATGAACGATTTTAAATCAGTTTAAAGTAACGGTATGGGAGTTTAAGGGGCCGCTGAATCTTATTTTAACCTCGAAATTTCAAAATTCAATATGGCCAATATAAACTGGCGGATATTTGTCATAACCCACCTGCAGGCTCTCTCGCGAAAAGCCCCTGCTAACGCGCAACCCGCCGAACACGTCACGAACGCTGCAGCGCTTATCACCGCGGCGCTAGTATTGCGGCGCGCCACTAGGCGGCTGCGCATTACCCACAAGTGAAGTAGCGTCGCGGAGGGCATATAAGGAGGCCGGGTCCAGCGCTGTTCCTCGCCCCTCTTCCAACAGCCTAATGCTGCAAGTACACGGCTCGTGTCCAATGTCAACTTGTGCAAAGACTTCAGCAAATAAAACTGTTTTGTGGCAAAGGAATTTATTGCTTTCAAGTGATTTATGTCATCCCTCTTTTTTACCTACACCCCCAACCCCTTCCCACGTTTAGCAACCCATAGAAAGGAATATTTTCTTCAAGGAATGCTTTCTTCATCGGCGAGTTTTCTCCAACAGTCTTTTTCAGGATAGTATGTGAGCAAGTCCATCAGCGGCTTTATTCATAGGCGACTTTTTCTCCAACAGTCCTTTTTAGGATAGTTAATAGGTACATTAATAGATACATTGGCGACTTCTTCTTCAACATCCTTTTTAAGGCAGTTGTTGAGTAAGTCTTACTTTATCGGCATCTCCTTGTTCAACTGTACTAGCCGTAATTTTGTTATTTCTAACATTTTTATTGTTTTGGTTGGGCTTTCTCATATACTACAACAATGTCTTCTCCTGCGAAAAAATATCGTATCGATAGATGCGTTAATCCATTTGATATTAATACAGGACACAGCAAATCTGTTAGGAAGATCTCCAACGAATTTCAAGATGTCTATCCTGATTATCCAACATCTTCACTGATTTGTGATACATGTAGAAAATCCTTTTACAAACTACATGATTTGTCATCTCCAAACGTCAGTATGAGTGTTGATTTTGAATCAGAGACTGACTCACCTTCGGTTTCAAACACGGATGCACCTATGCAAGATGATCTTACAGATATTTTAACTGGACTTAAAAACAAATTCCAATCCCAGCCGGAGAACAGTCCATTACGTCTCAGTATTCTTACTATTTTGCCCGAACACTGGGCAATACGTAAAATTATAAACCAATTTGGTGTGTCTCACAGAATGGCTCGTAAAGCAAAACAGTTAAGAGAATCAGATGGAGTTTTGGCTTCTCCTGTTGCAAAACGTGGAAAAACATTACCTGCAGAAACTACTCAGAAAGTTGAAGATTTTTACGAAAATGATCTTAACAGCAGAATTATGCCAAATAAAAAAGATACCGTCAGTATTTATTTATATGGTGAAAAAATAAAAGTGCAGAAAAGATTATTACTTACTGATATTAAGAACCTTCATAATCAATTTAAAGAATAGTTTCCTGAACATCCGATTGGGCTTACCAAGTTTGCGGAACTGAAACCAAAATGTTGTGTCTTTGCAGGATCCTCTGGTACACACAATGTATGTGTATGTACGATACACAAAAATTTCAAGGCGATGATTGACGCAGTAAATATAGATAAAATCTCAAACAATATTCTGAAGAATTATAAAGATTGTTTGAATTTCGATCTATGTGAGGATCCCAAACCAAGTTGTTATTTGAATGAATGCAAATTATGTCCGGACATTCAAAAGTTTTCTAATTACGTTGAGAACATTATGGATGAGCACAATATTGATCAAGTCATCTTCAGCACGTGGCAATCAACCGATAGATACACTTTGATAAAACAATGCCTAACATCGCAAGAATTTATTGAAACTTTATGTTCTAGCCTAGAAAAGTTGATACTTCATCGCTAAAGAACAATTAAAGTTTATTTCGGGGAAGAAAAATAATCTTTCAGATGAAGAGGTTCTTGCTCAATTGGATTTTGATGAGAACTATGCTTTTACAGCCCAAGATGCTGCACAGGCATTTCATTTTAATAATGATCAAAGTACGATTTTTCCAGCTGTTGTTTATTATAAATCTGAAGGCAAGCTAAAGCATTTCAGTACAGCATCTATGTCCGACTGTACTACTCATGATGCCACTGCAGTATACATAATGCAGCAAAAGCTTATACCTGAAATTCGCAAAGTTTGTCCCACAGTGAAAAAGGTAATATATGCTACTGATGGTGCTAAACAGCATTTTAAAAATCGTTATCAAATGAGTAGTTTAATGAGTCATAAGAGAGATTTTGGCGTTGATGCTGAATGGCACTGTTTTGCAACAGCACACGGAAAAGGTAGTTGCGATGGAGTTGGAGCGATAGGAAAGAGAGAAGCTACAAGAGCGAGCTTACAAACTGCAAAAAATAAAGCAATTCTAGATGTTAAAGCTCTTTATTCATGGGCTAATGGGCGATCATTCAATATAAAATTTTTCTTATACACCAAAAAAGATCACGAACAAACTCGTCAATTCCTAACAAAGACATTTAAAAACTGTCCACCTGTCACAAACATACAAATGGGGCATGGATTTATCCCAGAAAATAATATAACGTTGAAAGTCATGCATTACTCAAATGCCAATGAACCTAGGAACAGAGTAATTTATGATATCGGCGAAAGCCATTTATCACCAGTAAAAACTCCACGAACGAGGAGCCAGAATTGATAAGAGTGCACAAAATGTCATTAAAGATTGATTCATTTGGCTAAATTATATATTTTTTTTCATCCACGCAGGCATATACATATACACAGAACAATAGAAAAATGTAAGTGCAAAAACCGCAGACAGATAATTCTAAATCTAATAGACCGGAAAAATATAAGATTCATGTGCACAAATACTGATTCCGATAATACATTTATAACCATTTACCTCACAAACCCCCATATCGATACTTTAAAGTGATCTAAAATCATTTGTTGCGGTAAAATTGGTTTAGTGGCGGTATTATGTCCGCCATTTTGGATCCACCATTTCGAATTTTGAAATGTCAAGGTTAAAATAAGATTCAGTGACCCTGGAAACCCCCATATCGATATTTTAAACTGATCAAAAATCATTTGTTGCGGTAAAATGGATTTGGTGGAGGTATAATGTCCACCATTTTGATTTCGCCATTTTTGATTTTGGAATTCCGTCAGCATTGTCAATAATATGTCCTATCATGTGTTGTACATGCTTTTTGGTGGAATATTTCACAAATTAGAACATTTTTACTATTGTTTTTGTTGAATGTGCTATGAAAACGTGTGTTTCAGGCTCCATATTTTATGCGCCACATTGGATTTTTGAAAAGGCCAGAACTTTTTCAAAAGCCCTTGACCAGACAATCATTTTGAGACCTCAAACGTCTTGTTAGGTTAACCCAAATTTTGGGTGCACTGATGATCCGGTTGACGTGAAACGTCCCATATATATATATGGGACGTTTCACGTCATATGTATGTATATGTATGTACACACATATATATATATATATATATATATATATATATATATATATATATATATATATATATATATATATATATATATATATATATATATATATATATATATATATATATATATATATATATATATATATATATATATATATATATATATATATGTACATACATATACATACATACGGACATTTTCCAAAAACACTATTTTGCGACTAAACATTCGTCGAAACGCGTTTCCTTCCTTTTTTGTTCAGAAAGTCCAAAAATTACTATTACAAGGTTTCCTTAGGAACGAAGCAAAACAAGCTGGTACGCAGCTGCAATCAATATTTTGTTGTAATTATTTACTGAAACCGAACTCTTCAAAATTTATGGAGGACGGCGGAAAGTCATACAAAAGTATAACCTAAGCTTTTACATTTAAATAATCAACGTAGGTACTGTCAATTTTTTGTTAAACAATTTTTTAATCTGTAATATTTCTGTAATGAGAGAGAAAACGACAAAATTTAAAACCTCAGCTATAATACATCTATGTAATCCACGTAGCTACTGCCAATATTTTGTCAAACTATTTGTTAATAAAAAAACACGCTCGTAAATCCAAGAAAAGTTAGTGAAAGTGAGGAAAATCCAAAACCAAAGCTTGTAAACCTCATTAACCGTGAGTAGAGAATACTCGAACTAAATTAAAATGGTTGATTAAATAACAAATAATCCTCTCTTAAAAAACTGATGGGCTTTGTTGTGAAGCATTTAATTTAAGATTGGTCGCCCAGTACAAGAATTTGGAAACGTGAATTAGAAACGCGAATTTTATTACATGACCTTCAAACGTTTCAAACTGTTAGTGCTCAGCGGGCAGCAAAATTTAAAATCTTTCTGGAAAGAAATAATTGATGACGTGACAACGAGTGAGCAAAGCGCACGTAGATTTCCAAGTTAAAAAAAATTTCATTATTTATTGTGTGCTGTGGAAGCTCTAAGTGAATTTTTAATATAATAATAATAATTAATTCGTGAGTAGATTAATGCTATGGTTTTATATGTAAAATTTTGTGATCGAATATAGGTTGCGTAGAACTTGCTGAACGAAGGTTTTAGGAATATTTATTTGTATTTTGTCATCCTTTCCCTTGGACCTTCCTCGGATGTAGGAACCATGAAATTTGCTGTGCGGGGGTATAAGGGTTCAGATATTTATGTTTTTATTTTTAAATCCCTGCGCTTTTCTGAGATATAGGGAGGGTACACTTGATGTGCGTGAGGTTTGAAGGTAAAGGTACTTATATTTTAATTTTTTAATTATTGCTCTGGGCCATCCTCAGATGCAGGGAGCGTAAAACTTGTCATGTGTCAGTTAACGTATTAAACTTTTCATTTTTTAATCCTTGTTTCTGGTCCTTACACTACCATAATGAACGCACAATGTAGTGCGTGAAGGATGGAAGGGTTTACGTATTGTTGCTTTCATTTATACATAAGTGCGACTGCACCATCCAAAAAACAGCCCTGTAGTTTTAAACTATCTTCATTGATTTATGTAAAATTGTATGTTATTTAATGTTGTGTAACCACCCAAGCGAGGTGGAAATGGTTTATTGCAAGCTTAGAATTTTCAGTTGTTAATATACGATGCATGGATAAAGCATGTTATGGCGGTCTTATATCTAAAAATTACCAAAGTATCCTCTTATAAAACGAAATATTATTTGTTATTACAAATAATAGCTAGATTCAAACGCGCTTCGCGCGTGCTTTTTCAAAGCAGGTGGTTTGTTTATTATAATGTCTAAAAAGTATTCGTAACTCTAACAAATATTTCATAATTAAGTACGCATCTGTATTTGATTGATGTTCTTGCAGCGGAGCGAGAGCGAGCGATAACGAACAGGAGAAAGACGCGCTCGTCGACGAGCATCAAAAGATATATTTGTCAATTTCAGAGCTCGGTCGCCGGGGCAAACACTGCGCTCGCGGCTAAGTGCCATCGCCGCATGTGTGCTCCAGACTCGAGCTCGCGAATTTCAATTTTCGAAGAGCCGACGCACTGAAAGTGTCGTCGATCTACGAGCGCGAGTCAAAAAATATACTCCGCTTCTGATAGGATCGGAACGCGGTGATGAAGAACCCATCCTGATACATTACACCGTCGGCTGCAGCGTATCTCCCAAAGGAGATGCGCCCGAGCCGGCGTGAATTTGCAGATAATTGATTGAAGAAAAGGAGATATAATTAAGCGGCGATATAAATTTTAAATTCAGATGCAATCGGTATACGGCTTGCGTAAAATCGCATTATGTAAAGTACTTGAATAAGAGAACGACGTATATATAGTTTAAGGGAAGAATATGTTGTTCAAAATCATATACTCCGTTTACGTAACTTCCTCAATGTAACGCAGAAAATGGAAAGCGCACGCAGTTGTAAAATGAAAAATCCGAGAGATGCATGCGCGCGCGCGACATCTAACTTCGTAATGATGGTCAATTTGTGCAAAAAGGAAAGCACTTACTCGCAGTAAAGGATCCGTTCGACGAACCAAATCGGCGAGGACGTCGCAGCGTAAATTAAAGAAAAAATAAATCGACAGCGCGAAAGCCGGTCCGCGATAAAATCGAGCTGAAAATGGCACGGCTACTTAGCGCCGTAAACACCGCATCTCACCTATACTCGCGCGTGCAATCGAACACAATAACGCACGCGCGCCTATTCGTTTCGTCATCGCGTCATCGCGGGGTACAGCAGCAGGACGAGCGAGGCGCGAAAAAAGGAGGCTCATAAATCCTGATACGCGAGCTCCAGAGCCGAGTAAATGCCTCCTCTCATGGGAAAGAACCGCCGCGACGATCTGCATGTGGATTATGGAACGCTCCATGTTTAATTGGACGTTGTGAAAAGTTGCTCTGAATATTCTTTCACGAATGCGCCGGGCTCGCCAGTGTAACGCGGATTTATCGCGATGCTAAATCATACCTCTGTTGCAATGTCCTAACACTTTTTCGAGTAGGGAAATAATTCCGATAAATAATATTATGGACGTAACGTTAATGTTACTATTTCACTCGGTACTTGGCGGGAACAACATAAATAATAACAATTTTCAGGCGAGAAAGTGGACACGACGCGCGATGAGTCTTCGATTGAATTTCATTCGCGGAGAAAAAGCGGAAAAAGCTGGCGACATCATTGACCCGTGAATGCAGCGCCCGCGTCGCTCTGCAACTGCGCGACTGCACCCATCGAGAGCTCGCGCCAGCTACAAGTACTGCCTATATAAACAACTAGCGCCTGTACCTATGCACGGCGCATCGTTACAAAAAAGTCGCCTTTTTTAAATAACGCGCGTAAGGCACTTTTGTAGCCGCGTATTTGCATAATTCAAACAAATTGCAATCGCAATCCGCAACGCCTTTTCTAAATTAATGCGCAATCGCGAATTTCTATTGATCTCGGAAAAAAGTTTATAATTGCGCACAATTATATTCCATTCGCCGTTCGAGTAACGAGAAAATGCATTTTTCCATTCGAAGAATTATCTCGAAATCGACATTTGAAAAGACCTTTGTGACGAAAGTATCATAAGTATAATTATTCACCAGTCATACGCACGATTCGCACCTTTATTACTCAGCGCCGAGTCCGAGACTATAAACTCTACAAACAATGCACAAAACCTCTGCCTCTCAAGAGCTCGAATCATTGAATAAAGCCCAAAAGTGCGCCCGGACAGCGGCAAGTGTAGGAGTTGGAAAGCCTCAAAAGAGTATACGAACTGCGAACGTTTGATGCTGCGGCAGTGCATGCAAGTGGGCTAAGGTACAGTCTAGTGGCGCGTGGGTGGCTATTCTCCTCTTTGTCGCGCAGCTGTGCGCTGCGGGCGAGGATTATTTTTGTGGCTGGATTAAAGTCTTTTGGGAAAATATAAGGCTTGGCTTTCTTTGACTTGTAGAAGGTAGAGACGCTGCAGATTTTTTTTCATAGCTTGATCAAAAAAGTTTAGTTTGCTTAGAAAAAAAATCAAAGCTCTACTTATGGTTAGAGTTACGGAAGGCAGATTAGCATGCTTGGGGTAGAATTATAAGCAGAAAATTCGCGGCGTGGTAGACCGCATGAGCGGCACGAGTATCGACGTTTCACTTGGTTCTACAATTATTGAACTATATTTTGATAATTTTCAATGAACAGCGTCGTACGAGTAATTATAAAATAGGAAATAGACTGCATATATAGCCAAAAGTTTAAAATTACAGTCTTGCAAAAAGTTATTGAACCCCCAGTTTCATATAGTACAGCTAAAAAGTTTAAAATTACAGTCCCTTTCGAAAAATCGACGTATTGTAATACGTACGTCATACGTACACCCGCACGCATTATACTGTAAGGCAAAAATGAAGAAAGTGGTCAATCCTTGCGAATTTTCGGAGCGGAGCTACGAACGCAAATGCCTGCGTATAAAACTGAAGAAGAAAGAAGAGAAAAAGCAAACGAAAGCGGGAAAATCAGCAGAAATCACCGGAATGCGCGCAACTACGAAAAGTCATGCAACTGCTCGTCATACATATACAGCTCCCTATACAGGTGGTGTAGTAGAATCTATAAATCCCTCCGCACGAGAGAGATATAAAATTCAATTACAAAAAGGTCAACGATCAGCGCTCGGCCGATCCATTCTCTTGCATAATCTTTATTATTCCACGTGCGCGCGCTCGAAGCAGGAGAGATTTAATCAATTTTGGATTAATTGCGGTACTAGTATGAGAAAAAGGAAATGTCAAAACTTACTCTGTTCGAAATCTCCTGTAACTTGGAACTCAATATATTGAAAGTTTTATTTATGCTCTCTGGATTTTGTTTTTTATTTGATTCTGAGGCAGAATCAACTTCTGAAAGTTCTGAAAGACCAGAGGCTGCAGTCATTAAAGTTTTAGGTGGAATGCTAACTCTACTTTTCGATATTTTTTCCTTCAATTTTTCTACATTCTCTGAAAAAAAAATTTAATATATAATATAATGTTTTAACATATAAGGTTTATAATCACAAAATTATTTATTAACCTTACCATCATAAAATACAATAGTACCATCCAGCGATTCTCCATCTATCAATACTTTGTATTCTTTGAACTTGTTTATTGCAGAAACGTCATTTCGAGGTATTTGACTCTCATCCACGATTGTATATCTGTATTTATCAAACTTTATGTAAAAATGCATAGTTTCGACAAAAAGTTATTGGTGCAAGGAGTCGATTGGTCATCTGAAATAAAATTATAAGCTTGTTAATTTTCAAAAAATCAATTTTGTTGTAGGTTGAATTTCGATTTTATACGATTTTATACATATATACCTAACTAACAATAAATGTTACTAAAATTATTAAAAAAAATTTGAAGTACAAAAAAAGAAGTAGATCAAGATCAAAATAAGTAAAAGTAAGGCGCAAATATTAAAAAATAAAAAATCTATTTCTAGTGAAGAAAAAGAGAAAGAACAAGTTCAAGAAAAATAAAAAGAGTCTGCAAGTGAAAGAAAACTGAATACTTTTAGTGATGTCAGTAAAGAAGTTGAGAATGCAAATGAAATCAGTGATTTTGATTATATCCTGGTGCACAAAAATCAGCTGCCAAACTTTCTAGCCGGAGCATTGTGTCCTGTGTGCCATTCAAATAGAATTTCACATTCAATTGAGAGTTTTCTAGGATTTGCAGCAAAAATTTGCATCAAATGTAGTGATTGTGAAGAAGTCATAAGTGAATTTTTTACTAGTCCTAGAATTGATAATAATCCACGTAAGCCACTTCATGTCAACAAAAAAATTGAATTAAATCTATGATTTTGATGGGACTTGGTTATGCTGGTATGCAACGCTTCTGCTCAAACATGAATATCATGATAATGAACAAAAAGCTGTACCAAAAGATTACTGATGACTTATGTGAAGAATATACAGAATTGAAAAAAAAAGTTTTGTGATTATCAAGACAGAAAGTACGCAAACATTATATGTCTTTAGACAGTTCACTAAATGCTGACAGTGTTATCGATTATAGTGTAACTTAGGATGGTATATGGCAAAAAAGAGGCTTTACCTCTTTATATGGCATGGGATTTGTCATTGAATTATATACCGGAATAGTTGTAGACTATGAAGTCTTATCTAAATTTTGTCGGATATGTACAGAAAAGGAAAAATCTATGGACATCAATAGTGAAGAGTACAAAAAGTGGTTTAGTGAACATGAGAGTAAATACGAAAAGAATTTTGACCAAACTCAAGTGCTATGGAGGCATTTGCCGCAGAAGTCATGTGGAAGCGTTCAGTAGATTGCTGCGATGCTCGATATATTAATATCTTATCAGATGGTGATGCAAAAACGTTTCAACATTAGAATTATTTACAAGTTTACGGTCCAGGTGTTAATTTAGTGCGAGAACAATGCATTAATCATGTTTCAAAATCATTAGTGACAGCAATGAAAAATTTAGTAAAAGAAAGTGCCATTAAAAAAGTCACCCTTGGAGGTAGAAAAGCTGGAGCTCTGACCGCAAAAGTCATGACTGATCTAGCTGGGTTCTTCAGAAATGCTATCGTGCAAAACACACCTCATATACATCTAATGAGAAGTAGAATCCTCGCTACATTAGATCATTATGATTTGACTGATGAGGATCCTAAGCACGAGCTGTGCCCCAGTGATGTAAATACGGGGTGTTGGTACAACAAAGCCATTGCATTAGGAGAAGAACCACCAAACCACTTAACGAAAAAGGTAAAAATAAATTCACTTGTGATTGAGTTCCTAAGACCCATCTATGAATGGTTCTCCAACGTCGAACTTCTACAAAGGTGTATCCGAGGTTGTACACAAAACACAAATGAGAGCTTACATCACATGGATTGGGCACGATGTAACAAGGAGACTTTTCAATCGAAAAAAGTGTTGGAAATAGCTGTAATATGTGCAGTTTCAGAATTTAATATGGGCTGTGAGAGCACTTTAAGGTTAAAAAGTTCATTAGAGAATCAGAGTTTGTCTGAAGTAGCACAAAAAATAAGTTCTGCTAAAGACAGTCATCGATTGACAAAAAGTCAAAAGCTGAAAGAGTCCAACGTTCAAAGATCTATGAAGCGAAGAAAAAAGCAGCTTAATGCGCAAGAAAGTAAGAAAAGGAAGGCCCTAGTTATGCGCCTGGAGGATTTGTTGATGATCTTTAAGTAAATAATTAAATTCTGAAAATTGATAAAACTAGTAAAATTAGTAAATTTGTATAATTATAACCTTTGAGACCAAAAACTAACGACAAAAATAATAATAAAGGTACCAAAAAGAAGAAGAGAACGTACAAAAAGAAGCAAAAAGTACATAAAAAAAATTCAATTATAAAAGTCAAATGTAAAAAAATAGCTATAATCAGTTTTTAATAAAATTTAAAAAATGTAAGAGTACAATAAAAAAATAAGTAAAATATAGGTATTATAATATTTGCTTTATAAGGAAAACAAACTTGAAATTTCATAGGTTATGCACGTGCACACGCGAGTATACTAAATTATATTGGCACTACTCAATAAATATTTTTGACACTATATAAATAAACAATACCTCAAGTAGTAGGAGTAATTATTTCAATACTTACATGATTCGGAAACGTGATGCCGATGGATATTCAATCCTTCATAATTTGCTTTATAACTGCAATTATTTTTTCCGTCCTGTTGCATGTGTCGTCATAAATTATACACATGTCATGTTACCATTGTTTTACCGTCAGGTAATTAGCGCTTCACACATGCGCCCTCTCGTTAGTATTAGCGCGCGAAATTTAAAATTGCCTTGAAACTTGAAGAGAACAATAATAAATTTAAAAGTTTTTAAGGCAACGGGAATGAGAATAACTTTTTTTAGGATCAGATTGTTATAAGCTGTCTTATCGACTAGAATAGTGACCTTAATGCCATTTTTTGCATTAGGGTTGCATATTATTTCTCTCACGAAAACTCGCAGCACGTGGGTTAGCTAGGTTTAACGGTTTCGCTTTTAAATAATATTCTCGCTTTCGCTCGCATTCCTTCGATTCACCGACGTATTGCTTTAATAAATATTTTACTACGAAAATTCGCGGTACGCGGGGTAGGTGGGTTTAAGGATTTTAGTTTTAGATAATAATCTCGTATCTCTCACTTTTCTTTCCGATATGCCGACGTATTTATTGAAAAAAAATTTTTCCGTGACAACTCGCAGCTCATGGGTTAAGTATTTTTGTTTTAGATATTACTTTCACTTTATTCACGTATGCCGGATATATTTTTTAAATGAATATGTCTCATTTATTAATTCGTGGGGCGTAGGGTAGTTAGGTTTAACGGTTTTTGTTTTAGATGTTATCCTCACATTTTTTAAAATAAAAATTTTCTCATTCTTTAATTAGCTACGCGTAGGGTCGGTGGATTAAAATGTCTTGGTTTTAGAAATAGTCCTTGTTTCCGCTCGCTCACTTGATTTGCCGACGTATTTTTTAAATAATTATTCTTATCTTTTAATTACTGATGCGTGGGGTAGGGAGGTTTAAATAGTTTTGCTTTTAATTCAGTTTCAAATCGATTTAGAATGAGGATCGGTTCAGATGTCTCTAGGTAGTATTGTAATATACAGGGTGACCCAATTTAAACGGGCACCGCTCATAACTCGTCAGGGACAGCCACAATCGAAAAAATGGTAGAGACCAAAGTTGTAGGATATCGAAGGGGCAACCCGATGGTGACCTTGGATTTGACCTTGAACGCGTTTTTCAAGGTCATTTGAAGGTCTACTTTGGATTTTTAAATAGGAACCCCATTCTTTTATTGCGGGAATGGAAAGAGCGGTAAATTTTACGTTCAGAATGGTATGTTCGGTTGCGGCACTGAAGGTCATCTCAATGTCCTGCAGCCAGAATGAAACCCCGCCTACGTAATTCCTCTAGCAACGCCAAATTAAAAAAAAGTGGTAGAGACCAAAGTTGTTGTATAGGGGGGGGGGGGGGGGAGAGAATTGTGACCTCGAATTTGAGCCAGTCCTACAAGGTCATTTCAAGGTCAAATTATTTTTTTTCAAACAGCACCCACTTTTTCGACTCCGGATCCTGAAAGCGTGTAAAATGTTGCACTTTAAACGAAGTAGTAAATTTAAAATAGAAGAAAAGATTTTAATCATTTAGCGTACCATTTCCTGCGTTTTGTCATCATTATAAAACTTGATGTCCAGGACCCACGACGAGGACGTAGCAGGGTGGATTTTCAGGTCCCATTTTGATCCGGCCGATGAAGGCAAGACGTGAAGACACCGGCCGATTAAGGCAAGAATCATAGCCCGGCCGATGAAGGCAAGACGTGAAGACACCGGCCGATTAAGGCAAGAATCATAGCCCGGCCGATGAAGGCAAGACGTGAAGACACCGGCCGATTAAGGCAAGAATCATAGCCCGGCCGATGAAGGCAAGACGTGAAGACACCGGCCGATTAAGGCAAGAATCATAGCCCGGCCGATGAAGGCAAGACGTGAAGACACCGGCAGATTCTGGCTGCAGGACATTGAGATGACCTTCAGTGCCGCAACCGAACATACCATTCTGAACGTAAAATTTACCGCTCTTTCCATTCCCGCAATAAAAGAATGGGATTCCTATTTAAAAATCCAAAGTTGACCTTCAAATGACCTTGAAAAACGCGTTCAAGGTCAAATCCAAGGTCACCATCGGGTTGTCCCCTCGATATCCTACAACTTTGGTCTCTACCAATTTTTTTAATTTGGCGTTGCTAGAGGAATTACGTAGGCGGGGTTTCATTCTGGCTGCATGACCTTGCGATGACCTTCAGTGCCGCAACCGAATATACCATTCTGAACGTAAAATTTACCGCTCTTTCCATTCCCGCAATAAAAGAACGGGGTTCCTATTTAAAAAACCAAAGTTGACCTTCAAATGACCTTGAAAAACGCGTTCAAAGTCAAATCGAAGGTCACCATCGGGTTGCCCCTTCGATATCCTACAACTTTGGTCTTTACCATTTTTTCGATTGTGGCTGTCTCTGACGAGTTATGAGCGGTGCCCGTTTAAATTGGGTCACCCTGTATATGAATAATAAATGATATACAGTATAATAAGATATTTAATACGAAGCGCTTATACGTTTACGTGTGTTTTGTTTAGTACTTCTAAGAACTCTGTGATTATCTCTCAGTACTTATCCATGGTACTCCGCACGTACTCCGAGAATTCTCACCAGCGCGCGAAACAGTAGAGAGTACCGGGGAGTACAGAGGAGTTCCGAGTGTTCCAAAAGAGTACTTAATGAATATTTCGGGAGTACTGGAGTGGGTAACCCCTCGATATTGACATAAAGATTTATCAAGTACGATATTCATAGTAGCTGTGCGAGCAAAGAAAAAGTATTAAAAAAAAAGAAATATGTCAACCGTCCTTTCAATTACTTTGCAACAGTTCCTATTATACTGATTTCAACTATTTGTCATTTCTTCTCTACTTTTTGAATACCTGACTACGTGACTATTTCTGTAATCTGAATGTCGTTGGGAACTGTGATGCCTGGTGTAGAAGTTAAATTCATCAATTTTTACTCATCATTACTTTTCTTGCTTCTGCGCATTTCATTTCTTTTTTGGGTATTACGCGCTTCACTTGCCTGCTTTCTTTTTTCAATAATTATGCTTTCCCTCCGCCCATAAAAAATGAAGATATTTGTGAAATTACAATTTTTTTAGGTTTATCAATATTTTAATTCAAATCATTGATTCTAGTAAAAATGAGTCCAAGACGGAAAAACTACAAATTGTATTTATCGGATGATTATCGTAAAGGGAAAGTAAGCAAATGGACTCGCAGAAGATACCAAAAAATTTTGCTATCACCTGCAGAACATACGAAGAGTAAGTTTTTGTTTGTTTACTTATTTAGTCATAAGCTATTGCTTCAATTTATTAAATATAAATTGAGCATAGTACATTTGTTAAGAAGATAAATATTTCACGTTGGATCAAGTCATTTTTATTCTATACTGGAAGAAAATATTGATTTGAGTTAACTAAACCAATTGTAAATATTTGAATGTTCGCCATTACAATTGAATGAGTAACTAATTGATTTATAATTTACAATCAGTAATTATTTAATGCAATGAAATATAATGTTATTCAATCAAATTAAATATCGCTGCATCTATGTAATAATGACATACAAAATGATAAAAAATGTTTCATTAATACATCACTAAATTTTACCGTAGTATTGCAATTAAAGATTGAATTTGCTTTGAAATAATTGGCTTTTAAATTTTTAATTCAATGAAATACATATGAAGTTGAAATAATTAAGTATTTTATGGAAGTAAAAAATAGTTAAGTATTGTTAGAAAACTATTTTTCTGGAAATATATATTTCATACATCGAATTAAATTTTGGGTTAAGGGGATGTGGTAGCTAAAAACATAGTTTTTCCAATACACATAACTTTTTAAATGACGCTTTCAATGAAACAACGACTCCGTAGTGCCGTAGCGTTAAGATTAATGAATCGTTGTACTGAAGAAAATATACTTTTTCTGAAAATTTGGAAATACAAACGGATGTTTACATGATCGGAGCTAACCTCAAAAAGATTGCAATTACTTCAGTTTTGAATGAAACTTTTGAAATGAAGCTTTGAATGAAAATCCGAGTCTGTAGCGCCGTACTTTTAAGTTTAATGTATTATTCCACCAAAGGAAATTTTAATCGGGATCTTTGTTTTTCTACAAGTTTGGAAATATAAAACACCTCGTGGCGGATTCGTGAAGCTTTACTGTTATGTACGACATCTCCTTAAGGGGATGTGGGAGCTAAAGCTTCTTAAATACGCCACGAGGTATTTCGTATTTCAAATTCCAAAAAACACTAAAAGTCTAATTAACTTTTTCTTTCGGTAGAATGATTCATTAAACTTGATAGAATTGCGCCGTGCTATTTATATTGATGTAAATTTAAATAATAAAAAGTTTATTGGTAAAATTATGGTACTACGTACTTTTGAGATTAGCGCTAAGATCGTACCGAGAGCGCGAAACACTCATTCGTATTTCAAAACTTGCTGAAAAAGCAGGAGTCCAATTGACGATTTCTTTCGATAAAATGATTCTTTGAATAAAACACTATTGCGCTCTGGTCTTGGTTTTTCATGATACCATTTATTTAAAAAGTTCCGTGGACCAGAAAAACAGTGTTTTTAGCTCCCACATCTTCTTATGGTAGTTCACTTGGCCCAGTGGTGCTCAATTCGAGGTTGAATTAGAAAATTAATTTTTTTTAATTATTATACAATATTATCAAGTGTAAAAGCTCTAGGGTTTTTAGTATATATCAAAACATTGATAGAAAGTGTTTATTATTTCAAATATCCTCACAACCTAAAACAGTGACAAACACTGCGCATATTGTAGATATACTGATAGCATGGAATTGAAACTTTCGAATGTTGCATATCCTTGACTCCTATTATGATTTTACATCATAATCTACTTTCTAGGCACTCGTCGAATATCAATAGTTTCAAAGAATCTATTATACCCAAGTCAAAAGCCTATTGGATTTGACCACGAACGTGCTTTTTTCTAATTATTGTAATGCCATATTTAATAGAAAGATTTTTTCATTAATATTCTGCTGTGAATTAATAGATAGATACATTTTGAACAAATCCTCTGTATTGGAAAATCCCACATATAAAATAAAATAAATATTTTATGGAGGCGAAGTCTAATTCACCAGTACTAATCATTCTGCCCGTGTCAGCCCCTGATGCACATGAGGATCATCTTCTATTACATATTGTATTTACTGTAACCAACTTTTTCCACTTAAACTTACTATACTATATATATTAAATATACAATATATTATATAACCACCATGCATCTACATCTCTATAGGTACATCTGTAGCCTAAATTTGACCTCGAAATCGCATAAAAATCCTTAATTGACTTTTCGCCGATCATTCCCTCCACTTCAACGGGACCTTATTCAAACTATTTGCACTTACTCTTTAGCCCAATACTCCCATACGACTTCGCCACTTTTTCGATATCTGTCGATCCGGCAGAATGAGAGCCACAAAGGCGTTCTGACCTCGAAATTGCATAAAAATCCTCAATCGACTTTCACCGACTATTCCAACCGATCAATCCGGACCTTGGCTATTTTAACTATTTGTACTAACTGTTCACCCCAATACCGCTGTATGTCTTAGCCATTTTTTGCCATATTTGTCATAGAAGATAGGCGAGTGCCTCATGTGAAAAGCAAAGCGTTTCGCTTTTATTTAAATAGATGTATGATATATTTTCTTCGTAATTAAACAAAATGTACACTAAATTTAGACTTGGCATATGCTTCTCATGTTAAAATACACAACTTGAAGATCTGATATATTAAAAAATCATAACGGCCGGGTGATAAAAAAGTATACCACGTCAAGTCAAAACAGTGAAAAAATGAGAAAATCACAAATATCTTTGTATATTGTGCTTGTATAACTTTAATTGCCTGTTAATTGTGTAAACCGTTTGGAAATCGATTAAAATCCGTAAGCTTCTTTGTAATTAGTGTGCGACACAAGAAGTAATATCAATATGAAAGATTTAACATTTGGTTTATTCCAAAGAATGTTCTTTAGAAATAGGAGAAAAAGCGTTGCATCACGAGCTATGTCTAAGCTATTACTCATAGCGATTTCATACTACTAGCTCATTTTATATATTTAAATTTCTATCAGGGGTGTTTTGTAAATTAATAATTTTTATAAAGCTATTTTAATTAAATTATGCTATGAGGCTAAGTGTAAATATTTATCTTGTTACAACATACGTTTATCAATATTTTGTATTAGCATTTTAAAAATTAATTACAGTAAAACATCGCGTACAAAATGAAGAAAAACCTGTAAGTGATGGTAGTGGCATGATGGAACAAGTACAATACCTTAATACACAAAATGTGGAAGTGGGTGACACAAACAATGAATTTGAAGAAGCAGATATTGCATTATTAGATACTGACATTGTTATTGAGGAAGATGAATGCGATACTATCTTCAGTTCCAGTTCTGAAGAAAGTACAGTATTTATTGAAGATGAACCTACGAAAAATTGGATATATAGCAGCAGCAGTAGTAGTGGATCGGACGAAGAATCTGATGAAGATGAAGCGACACGTTCAATCTGTAATAGTAGAAAATTGTATGACTTACGAAATGACAGCAGAATCATGTTTACGTCTTCTAATACAACAGTTTCAGAAGTCCTTTTAATGTTAAAAGGCATCTTTATCAAATACAATGTAACACGAGATATGCAGACTGCCTTGCTAGAATTAATTCAGATTTTAGCCGGACCGAAATTTGATAATTGGAATTATACACCGTACTTGATATCCAAGATGTTTAAAACTCCATCTAATAACATTAAAAAACATTATTATTGTACCGAATGCAATGTGAAATTGCTTACCATCAATGCTGAGTGAGCTGCAATGTGAGAAGTGCGAACAAATAAAAATCATATCATCCAAATCAATGAATTATTTTACAACAATTAACATAAGATACCAGTTACTGCTTTTACTAAATCGTCCTGATATCCAAGACAATTTAGATTTGTTTAAAAAATTTCCGCATAGTAATGGTACTATAGAAGATGTTACAAATTGTGAATTATATAAAAATATACAAAAGGAATTTCCTGATGCTTTAACATTCAATTTTAACGGTGATGGCGCACAATTGTTTAATAGTGCAAAAAAAGTTTGTGGCCACTTCAACTACACATCAATGAATTAACACCTAATGTCCGTTTTAAACATATAATTTTAGCTGCATTGCTTCAAACAGAGAAAGAACCTACAGCAGATTTTATGAATCTTTACATGACAACTTTTGTGGAGGAGTGTAAAAGTCTTAGGACTGAAGGTATCCACATAACCGATTATCGCACAGGACTTATTATCAACAAAAAAATACTTCCATTATTTAGTTGTACGGACACCGTAGCTAGACCGCTATTTCAGAATAGAATTAAATTTAATGGAGGTTGTGGTTGTAGCTATTGTAAACATCCAGACAAATATGACAGTGGTTCCATACGATATCCCCTTCTTGCAAGTGATCCTCAAATACGAATTCATAATGATCATTTAACAGATTTACAGAAGTCATTAAAATATGGAAAGTCAATAAATGGAGTAAAAGGCTATTCAATTTTACTTGAACTGCCATTTTTCGATATAACTTGGGGCCTTCCTCCAGATTATATGCATGGTACTCTATTAGGTGTTACACGACAACTATTCAGATACTGGAATTCCCATTATTTTAGTAAATCTCATCGCGAAGAAATTAAAAGACGAATGGGCAATATAAGACTTTGCAGAGACATTCGTAGAAATATTCGTTCTATAGATTTATTTGAGAAATACAAAGCAACTGAGTTAAGAACATGGTTACTTTATGTAAGTTTACCGTGTTTGCATGGAATACTCCCCAAAGAGTTATTGGATTCATACGCTCTATTTGTTTCAAGTATCTACGTGTTCTTACAAACGTCAATAACTGATGTTGATATTGCTAAATGTGAATTCAACTTGATGAAATTTGTAGGCGAGTGTGAGATTTTTTATGGAGTTGCATTTATTACTTTCAACGTACACTCTTTAATTCATTATTGTTTAGCAATACGTAAAACTGGCCCTTTATGGTGTACATCGGCGTTTCCATTCGAAAATGGTATATATCTATTTCTGAGAGAGATGAATGCCCCCAATGGATGCGTTGAGAAAATAGCTGAGAAGTAGTTAAGAAGGGCTGAGTTTCAAAATTATCTAAAAATTGAAAACACATGCTCCCATGCTATCGACTTTTGTAAATCCCAGTTTTTTTAATGAAAACAAGTTCAAAATGTTACCATAATGGGTACAGCAACTTTAATTGGAAATTCAATTTACAAAAGTGGAGTTGTAAATTATTTCCGTAAGTTTGCTAAGGATGAAACAATCGTTGTAAAACTTTATGATCGTTGTATTTATAAATCAATGTTTATTCATACTGTACACTACAAACGAGTGAATAAAACGGATGATTCTGTAATCCAAACTGTTACTGGAGAAATCTTTCAAATACACTACTTTGCAACATCTGGAAATGTTTGTTACATTTATGGAAAAATTTGGGTGATCGGTAGAAATGATTTGAATGAACATAATGAGTCACCGATAGCCCCGCACTTGTTCAAGGTTATAAAAGAAAAATCTTCGTATAGTATTTTCAATGTCAATGAAATTTCCCGGAAGGCTATTGTTATCGATACAACAGAGAAATCATACATTTCTTTCCTTCCGAATAATTTTGTGATTCAATGACGTGTAGCAATTGATTTGGACATTATTATTTTTCATCAAAAAATAATTGGATAATATATTTGGTACGTAACCTTAGTTTATTGTACTTTAGATTAAAGCGCAGTACTTAATAAGACATTATTACTATACAATTAATAGTATTGTAGTGAATGCATATTCCTTTTATGACTCACCTGAATTTTTATTCGTTAATTTTTGTCCTATTAAACTATAATTTTTTTAATTCAACTCTACATAACTTGTATAAATATAGAATTTTTCGGTAAAAATTAGCGTAAATATGAATCTCAATTTAATCTCAGACTATCTCAAATATCAGGAACAACTTTCGTACATTTCCTGTAGTTATTGCAGTACGTAGCATAAATTTTACCGTGATGTCCCGCAACTTCTTCGGATAGTACATTTTGCAATGATTTTACGCGTAACGGTCAAATCTACTAACCTGTACTATAAATTGCACGCGACGGTAACGGTAGTGACGCTTGTAGCGTCGTCAGAAAACACTACTACGGTAAAACTCATTTTCCGCGGTCAATTTGAATCTCTAGGAATTACCTAGAAGAATTAATACGCATTGGATAAACGTACAATATGCTAATATTAAAGGATGCAAATAAGAATGCAATTGCCATTTCAAAATTACAAAAGATTCAAAGTTTTTGAAACCATAGGTTTATTTAAACATGAAAATGCATTTCCGAAAAACGACTCAGTATTCTTATAATATTGTCAAGATTATTTAAATGTAATTGTAATTTATTGTATTCGCAATAGTGATTGTTTAAAGTTTTACCTTGACGATAAATATTTACCCATTTTCTAAACAATATACTATTATATGATATGAGATGTCGAAATATAAATCAGATAATCTTTGCTAAATCACGGAGGGCAGTATTTAGCGTTTTTTATTTAAATTTATTTTGGTTTCGAAATAAAATGATGTTGATTTTCATAGTATATTACACCATATGGGAGTTAACGTATTAGTCAGTCTCAGCACGTGTAAATTAGCACCCGAGATGAAGCTGAGAATGACAAATACGTGCTATAGGCTAACCGTTTTACCTAATATATCCACGATGCTTTACATCCTCTTTGGTCCTAACAATGAAACTGAATTTCTATGAAGTAGCAGATGATAAAATTTAATCTGAAATAATTGTATTCAATATGAAACCTGGAACACGACTATTTATCATTTCATTTCAAAAATGTTAATAAACTTTAATTGGACATGTTTCAGAATAATGACAATAATTCGCAGACCAGTGAACAAGATGATTTATTGACTGAAATGCAAATAAAAAAAGAGAAAGTAGAGAAAGCTAAAGGAGAAAAAAACACGAGGAAAACAAAGGTATCACTAGCATATTAGTAATCTGCGGTAGTTAAATAAGTTAGAATTGCCTACGAAAAAAAGGTTTGTCGGTATATATCGTCGATCCCCACGAAGACTAGCACAATTTATATTTTCCAACGAAGAATAGCACAGATCAGATTTGCTGCGAAGACTATCACTACTCAGATTCATTTTATTTGAAAAGATTCATTATTTTTTAAAGAAAAACAAACATTATTAAGACAAAGCTAATAAATTAAAAATATTCTTCAAATTGCCGAACAATTGTAAAAAAATTCAAAATTTTAAATAATTGTATACTAAGTGTAATTTTTAATTAATTTTTAGTTTTAAAGTTTCGATAAAATTGTTTAAAATATGAATTGTGCTAGTCTTCGTGGGGAACGACGATTTTGTTAAAATTTTGTTTATAATAAGAAAAACTATTTTATTTACATTCACTCGAAATTGAAACTAAACCAAAATAAGAAAGTGACAACAAAAAAAGGAGGAATTTTCAAACTTTATAATTTTTAAATTAAATTTGTAACTTCTTATTTTCTTACGTTAAGACATTGTGATTTAAATTGAATACAGCGTGAGAACAATCGTTACAATTCATATTAGATTAAAGAAATTCAACTTAAAAAAAAACATCTAAACTGGAAGTGATGCACTTTGGCAAATACAATTATTAAAATTTTTTTTTAATATTACAAAAGCAAAATGCTGTTTAATATTTTATCTTAAATAATGTATTTTTTAACATCCTACCTTTATTGTTTAACCATTTTTTACGCTTTTGAAACGTTAAACTTTTACTTGACTCTGCTTCGACCGTGAATGAATTGACAACATTGATTTTTAACGTTCCATTTCCCACTCCCATTAAGAACTCAGATATTTAAAATTATCATGTTTACTTCAAAATTTACTTTCGACCACTAAAAATTTGTTAACGAATGTTAAACAAGCATCCTAGTGAGAGGCAAGGGGACTCATAGTAAACAAGCACCCCAGTGAGAGGTAAGGGAACTCACGTTAAAAAAGCACCCCAAAGGGAACATAATCCTAATACGTCCACGTCATTGTTCCTGGGTAGCGCTGAAATTAGGGAATTATTTTGTTTTCAAGGTAAATATTTTCATGGTCATTGTCACATTGGGTTTGAATATTCATCATAAAAGTACATTAACTACGATTATTCCATCAGAAAATGCGATTAAATAGCAATTACAGTATTTCTTAACATTTGACCTTGAAATGACCTGTGAAGGTCATGAAAAAAATTTTGAAATACCGTTTCGGACGTAAAATTTCCTATTATTTCCGAATCTGCTGTCAAAAATAGGGGTTCCTATTTCTAAAAAAAATTTGACCTTCAAATGACCTTGAAATGTGAGTTCAAGGTCAAAACTAATTGCACAAAAAGATGTTCCCCATGATCCTGGACAACTTTCATCTGAACAATTTTTCTGTTCATGGCTTAATTTAGGAGTTATTAGACTGGTTTGATTAAAATGGCCCACCCTGTATACCTTTCCTTCTTTCTTACCTTGGTTTTTATTATACTGGCTTGTTTACCACGTATATCGTGTCCGTTGTGCATTTTCCCTTTCTGAAGCCTATCTGCGTGTCGCTCAGTTTGTTCTCCTCTTCTAGCTTCTTCCATATTGCGTTAGAAATAGCCCGTTTTCCCCCCTAGTTGCACAATATACTATTTCGCAACGCCATACCGTAAATACCGTATTCCTTTCCATCACTCAAAATGAATGTAGGGAATTGCAAAGTACTCATCTTCGGCTCGCAAACACCTTGACCCGTACTACGCGATAGGGATGTAACTTTTAATATTTAATTGTAAACGCTCAAATGTAAGAGCAGTTCTTTAATAAAATTAATAGTGCTGCGTAACATAAATATGTTGCTCCTATAAGTAGTCCAATATCATACCATGTAGTTAGCTATGCTCGGGCGATAAGCCGTGCCATAATTGGCTATTTATGCCACTTATGTTATCATAATATACTATTTTAAAACAATGAGAAATACTAAATGAGGTTAAGGCAGCGATGAAACTAAGTATCAATAAGGTGATCGTAATAGCATTGCACGATAAAAAGCGATAAGCGAACCGGATAAGATTCGTGCAGTTTTCGGTTCAGCTGGTAATATCCGATAAGAAAACCGCGCATCAAGTGCAATTATCCTCATAAAGCACTATAAGAGACACAGCTTCCTTTCTTAAAAATATAACATTACGGTGATAAAAACTTATAACAGGAACTCTTTTTTATCATGAAACGGCTTACATCCTCCTATAGAACAACGCGATGGAAATTAATAAATAGCTTGCTATCCGGATATAAACCTATATTGTTTTCTGTTAACTTTATATAGCATTGCATGATAAAAAGCGATAAACGCTTTGGTACAACCGCCAGATAATTCGTCATTTCAGCTGGTAACATCCGATAAATAAACCTTGCATTACTTGCAATAATTATTATATACTATAAATAGTGCCACGAGGAATGACGTTACTTGAATTGTGTGATAAATGCTGATAAGATACTATCCATTTCTTAGATACTAAAACTGTGTATAAATCCATATAAAACCAGATAGATTTAACAGCAACATTTTATATCAGCAATATATACCTGATAAATTACTATAAATCATTTAAATTCTTTCCATATCAGAATAACAATTTTATAAAAACTCATAAAAAACTTGCATTTTATCATATCGTACAAGGAGTCTACTGTAAACCCTATCGTTTATATTTGATAACTCCTGATACCTTTATAATGGTACCTCGTATTTCATCAAGATCTCCGGTGCAAAAACCGCGTTAATTTCGATAACAATTTTTTTTTTATAAAATTTGATGAGGTCTTTTCAACAGGGTTGGATGATAACACCAAAACTGGGGTTGTGAGTTCCAAAATCTTTATTTTATTAGCATTACAAAAAATTTTAATTTCTATTAAATAATTAAAAAGTAAAAATTTTGGAGCTCACAACCCCAGTTTTGGTGTTATCATCCGGATGGTACTTCCATTAATAATTTGATGAACTGTACATAACAAGCACATGAGAAGTTTGTAATACTTTTTTAAACTTTAAAAAAACTAAATAAATATCCATACCGATATCCATATGGAATATTCACATGGAATCCATATAAATCCATATGGGATCCACATAAATCCATATAGATTATCCAATGGAAAATCCACCTGGATATCCAGGTATATATTTTCAATTATTTTTACATAAAGATCGATACATTTAACACTTATCGTATTTGAAAGAATTTTTAAAAATCCTTATTGAAAACTTTCAAGTAAGATCTCCGGTAAAATTCTTATCTGTGATTTTGCACACGAATTTCTAAAATGTGATTAATAGCTATATATATATATATATATATATATATATATTGTGACGGCCGAGTGCACGTCAAATGTCTAACGGCTAATCATGTACTAATTGTAATAAGATTATTGTTTCAGCAAGCTGCCAACGAGCGAAATGGTTAAATGAATCACCAGATGAATGGACGAGATCATAGTTTTTATGGTTGGCAGCTATTTCTCTAGATTGTAAATCGATTCTGCTTCCATGACTTAAATGGTCTGAAAAATAAAAATTAACTAAAATAAATACAAAATCGATAATTTAAATAATAAAATTTCTCGTGTAAAATTGTATTCTATAGATTGATATTCTGTTGAAAAAATACAAGATATATATTTTTCAGTTTTATAGGAAACGAAATTTTTTAATAATTCCTCTAATATTTATAAAGAATTAATAATTGATATAACATTTCTGGAAATGCCAAGTTGTGCGACGGGGTGACCGTCGAGGTAGAAATCTCTCTCTCTCTCTCTCTCTCTCTCTCTCTCTCTCTCTCTCTCTCTCTCTTCCCTATGGTGCCACGCACCATAAACAGGGTTCTGACACCTGGCTTGATCTGTGCCTAATCGACGAGCAGGATCGCCTGCAGTCATACTGGAAGACAGACGCACCTTTCATCAACGGACACGACCTTATCACGGCCACTCTCGACGTACAGATTCCACGCTACGTACCAAATACATACTCATACAGAAACTTTAAAGGAATCAGCGCTGAGAAGCTGAGAGACTTTCTTAGCGAATGTGACTGGTCATCTCTCACCACTTCATCACTTGACGACTGCATATCTTTACT
Organism: Nasonia vitripennis; assembly: GCF_009193385.2. Classification (NCBI taxonomy): domain Eukaryota; kingdom Metazoa; phylum Arthropoda; class Insecta; order Hymenoptera; family Pteromalidae; genus Nasonia; species Nasonia vitripennis. The sequence goes on along the minus strand of NW_022279625.1, from coordinate 763,548 downwards.
CAACGCTAACCTCACTAACGCCATCAACCACCTCGCTCCATTGCGGACTGTGACACCAGGACGACAACGTCACCCGTGGTACACTGCGGCTCTTCATGGCCTTGTATCCGAGAGCAATAGACTTTACAGGCGTTTCAGGGACTCCAGGCTCGAATCAGATCGATATGTATCATAAAAATGAAGCATGAAGATTGAAGTTGTGCCAACGTTGTTTTAAGAAATTTGAGAAAGCTCGAAATATAACCTGACAGCTAAAACAATGGATATTTGTGTAGCAGATTGCCTTTAATTAATTAGTGAGAGTGACAGTGAGATACTACTTTGGTGAGAACGTTGACAATGAGAACAGTATGTGTAAATTCAATAGGCAGCTCTCACAGTGCTATCATTCTGACTAAGCCAGTCTCATTCTCACTCTTACTAACTGCGTATGGAATACAGACCCAGAGGCACGGAAGCTATCCAAAAGAGAGGACTCAGGCATTATCCTGAATGCTGGTGTTATTGTTTGATGAATTTGAACTGAAATTTATGTTTATCTTGTAATTCGACAAGGGGATGACAGTCTTGCTGATGATACTTAGATATCCTTTGGAGAAAATAACAGACATAGTTTGTGAAGATGATCTTATATTGCTCGGTAGACTTCAGGAACCAGTCTTTACATTATGATAGATTTAGCGAACCACGAAACCATGGGTGAAGCATAACATCCTTCATCATCGCTATAAGTTTAAGAGCTATTTCAATAAATTTTTAAATATATTAGGTTATGCATAAAGAATTTATATACTTCAATCTTATCTCTACATTTTTATAAAATAATTACACAATCACACAATAATACCCACTTGTAGTAATACTGTACTATTTTTAAGCCTTGCTGCGCTTATTAAGTAGGGTTAAATCCACTAGCTCCGAAATTGTACTTGTTGATTTGCAGTTACTGTATAGCTATAAAAATGTAAACATTAAGATAGGTTAGGTGTAACAATCAAGGTTTCTCAAATTTCTCAAAACAACGTTAGCACCACTTCAATCTTCATGCTTCATTTTTATGAAACGTAGATCGCGCGACGTGCGCAGCCCATGCGGAGTTGCTTGCGCGACCGACTCCGCGTCTTATGTATACGCAGCCAATCCCGCCGGTCCACACGCATACACTACATGGAAGAAGCCAGCGTAGCGCCGAACCAGCGTGAGTGAAGAAGAGAGCGAACCGCTGGGAGGGGAAAAACCGTGTCGTGCGGACCCGCTCGCAGCTCACCGATAAGCCGAGCGTGTGTGAGAGTCGTTGTATGAGTATGCGAATTATTTAGCCAGAATGAGATAATGTAATTTGCAAATCGAAAATTATGTACTGAATGAAGGAGTGATACTGACTCGCGAGAGTGTGTTTCTGAGCAAAATGTTCTGTCAGAAAGCTTGTAAAACAACAATAAATTAATGAAGTATGTATAGCGCATGCGCGCAATTGTATGCGAGACCTCGTGTCGAAATTCGCCGAGGTGACACACTTGGGTACGAGACTTAGAAGAAAGCAGTTGAAAATTTGCAGGAAATAGATTAGATTTCGAATCGCTACCTAGAAGAGGCCCCCGGTAGTGCCGAGAGATAAAGTAGTTTTTTTTTCTATTGTTCGCGACGAAATTTTCAGAGCATGAGAAATCACCAGTACGAGAGGAAGAGCTGTTTTTGCTGAGAAAGTTGAGATAGAGAATAAGGTATCCGTATGCCTGTTTCGTAGCCGTACTGCCGGGTATTAGATTTGCTCTAGTCGCGAAGCCATCGTATTTAACAGTCGGGAGGTTAGTTTGTCGTGAAAGTGTATCGCATGAATGTAAGTTTGCCGCCGAGTATCAGTCGACGTATCGCTGTGAACCACATAGTTAGTTAAAAATAAAAGAATTGTGATTTCATTGTATTAAATTAAAGAATCATAATTTTTCTCCCGACTTTATCCACGGCCGAATCTCCTCAGGGATAAGAAGTCTCCAATAGCCGGCAACGTGTTAGTGAATTTTGTCTAAAGTTAAATACGTTCGACCTGGCGCCCGTTTAATAAATATGGTCGGGCGATATTGACGCCAGTATTAACAAGTGAACGACGTAATCTCACGACCTGGATTTCCTCGAAAATCCACATCGTTACAGTTGATAAGTTAAAATAAAATTCATTCTCCCTGGTAAAAACGTTCAGCATGTGCTAAGCAGTGCAGATATATATATATATATATATATATATATATATATATATATATATATATATATATATATATATATATATATATATATATACGTTTAAAACTACGCAATGAAATTATAAAAAAGAATTAATAAAAAGCAGGACCACTACTTTTACGAGTTCTTAAAAATTGTACAATTAATTTTTAATTTTCATGTAACCACGTGAAACTAGAAACTGAAATAAAAAAGTATTCAACTTTGCCCCACTCTCCCCTATATATATTTTTTTAATTATATACATTGCTATATTGAATACATATTCTTTTATTATATAAATTGTTATTCAAGAGTATTTGAGTATTACAAGAACATCAAAACTATATACAAAATATATCAAAACTTGACAAAAGTAAATAAAGTAAAAAATTTTATCAATAGAAATAATGTATACATATTTTTCAATTCTGCTGCAGTCCTGTTTTATATGATATTTGTTACAATATAATTGCGTAATTTTAGTATGCATTTTTATTATGTATTTCTATTTTTTATTTTTATTACATACTTTACACGCAAATCGCAGTCTAAATTAGTATATATTTGTATATAACATAATAAAATTACATAGAAAATTTACATAAAAATACGTATTTTTTTGACGGGTATATACGTAGATACGTATCTTATATTTACATTAAAAATGTAAATATAAGATATTATACCTTAAATATTATATATCACATTCATACTGTTCCAATTTTTTACGATTTTTGTTTTTCACAATTGGAATCCATGTATGTATGTATTAGTCGTTTATCCCTCTTATAATCCCTCGAATAAAGTACAGTAGTTAATACGAAGCACGATCTTCCTTTCGGCCGTTTGAATAATAAAAATATAGCATTTTATTATTTATACGTTTTTCTGAACCAAAAAATGTGAACAACATGAAAGTTTATAAGTGTCACGCGCCAAATTGCACAAGAAAATCATCGGATATTGGAGTAGCTCTACATAAAATTCCGAAAGATTCTGATATTAGAATACAATAGGTCTAGAGCTGTAACCTAACCAAAAGAGTTAGGGAGCAAAACATTTATCTGCAGCTGTAATCGCTTAAAAAAGTAATTATTTTCCAAGTAAGCATTATTATTGTATAATTTATAATATATACAATAATAATGCTGCTTGAGAGAGAAATAGTGATTGAACAAACATAAGTGAATTGTGTAGTAAAGATGTTACACAAAAAAAATCTGTTATCTTTAATGAGAAATGATTAGAACCTAATTGCCTATATGGAAGTTTCTTTTCAATTGCTGCACAGTTTAATGAACAGAATTTCAATTTGTGAAGAGCGACTATCAAAAAAGTTCTCTAATACATTACACGAAAGAATTGTTATGTGCTGCAAAATACGTTCAAATTTGTCATTTAGATTTTTAGCCTTTTTTTTGGATTAACACGGCAAAGATGTTCTAATAATTTTTTTTATAAAATTTTATAAACATGGGACTAAAAAAAAATTGCACACAATAATAAACAAATAACTACACATACATATTTCATTTCTGATATAATATAACTTTATTAATATCACTGTAAAATATGAAATTATATTTTTAAGAATAAGTAAGATTCTTAAATTTTTACTTAACATATTGCGCACTTATAGTACGTAATATCATTAACTGTCTATAGTTATTTATTACCTATGTTTTTGAGAAAAAAAGCGTTTTCTTTCGACATTGTAAAGGTCACACATTTTACTCTGAGCATTTCAAAATTTTAAACAGGTGTTCGGGGGATCATGGAAGCTTCACCTGCAAATCCAGTAGATAGCGTCGCTCTCGCTTAACATTACGAATTTATTGTTATGTTCTGAAACTGACATATAGTCGCAAGTGTGGCTAGCACCTGGAAGTTGCATTAAATTATTGCGTTATTAAAAACAAATTGCATTATTACAAATTGATAAAAGTAAAAGTTTAACGTTCAAATATGCTGAATTTTTATGTTGGAATGGATTGTCCACAGACAGTTATCTGAGTACCTTGAATCGCGATTATTTATTGATTTATTTCAAACAGGTTTTGGCAAGGGCCACAGTACGTAGACTGGCTCGATTAAGCTCACTGATGACATCAGACTGGCTATCGATCGTAAGAGGATTACCTTCCTCCTTCTTTTTGATTTCTCAAAAGCATTTGATATGGTGTGTCATGCGCAGCTCCTCAAGAAGCTCCTATCTCTTGGCCTCGCCAAACCAGTCATCAGATGGATAGCGTCCTACCTCTCTGGAAGAGAACAGGCTGTTACTGAAGACAAAGACATAATGTTTCGTTTCCGCCTCCTTAACAGGGGAGTGCCGCAGGGCTCTGTCCTTGGCCCGCTGTTGTTTTCTCTCTACATCAATGACATCAGCCTGTGTCTCTACCCTGATGTTCAGCATATCATATATGCAGATGACTTGCAAATTTATTCTCAATGTCCTCTTGAGGAGTTGGATGCGCTCTTCAGAAAGATGAGCGAGATTTCTGAACGTATAAACGGCTGGGCTACACGAAACAGACTAAAACTCAATGTCTTGAAAACTAAAGCCACTGTCCTTGGCTTCCCATACTACATCAACAAACTGTCCACTGTAGCCAATAGCTTTATGTACGTAGGAGGTGTTAGGATCGATTATGAGTCTTCAGTGCGCAGCCTAGGTGTCAACCTGGATTCCAAACTTAACTGAAAGGAGCATGTCTCGCACTTATGCAAACGTGCTCATTCCCTTATGTATCGGCTCTTTAAGTTCCGCAGATGTACTAACCTCTGGCTGCGCAAGCATCTCATCATGATGCTTCTTTTCCCAATCATTGACTATTGCTCTCTCGCCTTCGTGGATATCTCGCAAGAGCTTGACACGAAACTGCAGAGGCTGGTCAATACGGAAGTTCGTTACATTGATGGTCTAATGAGAGACGTGCATATAACACCTTATAGACGAGAACTAGGCTGGCTAACTACTGCTGCAAGATGTGACTACTTTACTGGTAATCTATTTAAAAAACTCTTTAACACTGGTGTGCCTGATTAGCTGCTGGGCTTCCTTGATATCCGTCACTCTGTGCGTCCAGTCAAGGGTGAGTCAATCCCACTGAATATCCCTGGTTTCGGCACTGAGTCACTGAGGTCATTTTATGCTCATGCTTCCTATTCATGGAACTCATTGTCATTTCATCTGCGTGACATCAACTCTATTAGTCATTTTAAATCACGACTTCATGGTCATCTTTTTAGACGCGACGGTACACGATCACCCTCATCTCAAGCCATCATCAGCCAGAACAGCACTAAATAGCCTTGCGCAGAGGGGCCCATATACACTTGCTCTCTCACACACCATTATCGCACACGTACACGCACACACACATACCGCGCACACACACTCACACGCCTACTCTACTCTCACTGCCTATTGGCCTCTTTTTGTATTAAAAATATTATTGAATAGTGTACAACATACTGTACGTTTAATAAAGCCTTATTTAATATAAAAAAATCTTATGTGGCCCTTCTGGTGGCATTTGTAGCATATCGGTCCCTTTTCGCTACTGCTCTGCTGCTTGTCTGGCTGGTGTTTTCGGTGGTGCGGTTTTCCTCCGCCTTTCAGTTCTTTCTTGAAGGCTCCTAACTGCTCGTCCAGCATTTTGCTGAACATCGTCGCCAGCTGTTCGTTGGAGTTGCTGGGCGTCGCTAATGCCACTGCTGCCACTTTTGTAGGTTTCGCTGTCGCTGACTGTGCTGCTGTTGGCGATGTATATACGGGTTCGTGCGCGCCCTGATATCTTTTTTTCTACGTCAGAGGCTAGGCGTTGTTGTAACCGCCTGTTAGTTCCGTACCAGCGCAGTACTGCGCCGCGAAAATCCTCCCATCTCTGCCACTCGTCTCTGTTGTTATGACACCACTCGGCTGCCTGACCTGTAAATACGTAAGGCAGTGCAGCTATTTTTTCTTTACTTGACATCTGCGCGTTCGCCATATTCTGCTTCAGCTGGCTCAAAAATCTCTCTTTCCTTTCTGCACTCGTACCTGAGAAACGCATGCCCATTTGCGCACCGTTCCGACGATATCTCTTAACTTATTCTCTGGGGTCGTCGGGGTATTCAGCTGCTTGTTTCGGGGGATCTACTCTCTCTCTTCCTCGCCGACTTCTGGTCTGTTCGCTCGGCCTTTATATCTACTGGATCCAGGTACAGTGACGGTTCGAAGTCATTCTGGCTGTATTCGCCTGTCAGCCACCTCTGGATTCGTTCGACCTTGACACCTGCGTCTCCATCTCGACGCAGGTCTAAATTAACCAGTGCGGTGCGCAATCCTTCCTCCCCCAAATCTAGTAGCCAGTCAGCAACCTCTCTTTCTTTATCTTCGAGCATCTTGTCGTCTTTATTCTGATGTTATTATCTGTTATCTCTATATCTTCTTTAATCTTTAATAGTTTTAAGTATTAGCTGCGAACCCCGCGGCTCGCCACTCGACGCTGCGAGTATATCTATATAGTGTGGCTCGCGCGACTCTCGGCTCTCGCCGTGCTACGCAACGAGCACACCTATATAGTGTGTTCTCTGGCTGCGTGCTTCTTCGCGCGCGAGCTTGTCTCTCTCCGCGCGTGCCGTTCGCTCCCCCCCCCCCCCCCCCGCGCTCGCCTTAGGCCTGATTCCGGTGCGGCGCGACTCAGCTATCTCGTGCTGCGTGCGCTGTACTCCGCACACCTGTATTAGCTATAGACTACTCGTGAGCCTGCCACTTGGCTCACGCAGATCTAATGTTGAGCCGCTCTCCTTCCCAGAGTCTCTCTCTCCCGCACTCACTCGTTACAATATATATATATATATATTGTAACGAGTGAGTGCGGGAGAGAGAGACTCTGGGAAGGAGATATATATATATATATATATATATATATATATATATATATATATATATATATATATATTTAAAATAAACAGTACTCCTACAATATGTTTACATTTTTTACTGTTTCAAAATATTTGTCATTTTGTGGATTTTGTTTAGTTCCACAATGTCCACATAATAATATGTGATTAGAATTAACAATTCTGCTTACTTCTTCAAAAGGTCTCGTACCCCCATCATTATAGGATATTAATTCAAAAATGTCCACTATTGAAACCATATTACGTTACATAATATGTTAGTTCTTAACTTCTATTTCTTTAAACTAGTAAAATCATGTTCAAACCTGTCTCCAAAGATCACATGATACGGTATAACTTTCAGAGCCGATGACAGCACTCTCTAAATAAACTATATATGTATATATATATATATATATATATATATATATATATATATATATATATATATATAATTTATTTAGAGTTTATTTTTTCTGATGTTTAGTCCATTTCCTGGCGAAAAGAATCACATGATTTATCACGTGACTATTTAGCGTGATTTCTTACGTAAAAAATCACATTAAAAATAACGTCAGAAATCACTCATAAAATTGAAGTATTTGTTCTAATTAAAATAAATTATTTTGTTTTTACTAAATAATTATGAAAAATGTATTTGTTGTTGCTAATCCAAATAAATTGACTGCAAAAAAAATAAAAAAAATTCTTTACCTTAATCGAGGATTGAACCCTGATCTTCAACTTTACAATCTATTATCTTACTCTTAATAATAACTAGTGCGATTTACCTCACTCCTAACGTCGCTCGGTTAAAATGTATATTGCAATAGTAATAAAATTCGAGTTTTGTTGAGATCGTTTTTCCTAATGTCAATTCGTAATAGGGGTGAAATTAAAAATTTTAAATAACGAAGATTTGAAGCACGAAAATTACGCGTTAATTTATAACAGAAGATAAAATTTTACAACTGAAAATATTATAAAACCATGACAGTCAAAAAAATAAATTTTTAATTCTAAATTTAAAACAAAAATACTCTAAACTCTTGTTATTTTATATTTTCTAATATTTCAATTTAACATTTTCGTTTTAGTAATTGTTTAATTTCAGTTTTTTAATTTTTGCCATTCATGCTTTAATTTTTTCGAATTTTAATTTTTCTTAATTTTTGCTGCCAAGTTCAATTGATTTTATTCACTGATTATCATGAAAATAAAGACGCTTACATTTTAGTAAACAAATAGAAAAATATGATGTTTCATTATTATCTAGTAAACAACATAAAATTTTTATATTATCAAAAAAGTTATCTATGCATATAGTTATTTATTACTGGCGAGAACGTTGACGTGATTTTGTTATGTATTAAAATTTTATAGTTTTTATATCAATTCGTCACTGTCGATGTGACATTTGTTTAAAAAAGAGGTGAAAAAATTCATGCTGCAAATCACTTAAACCAATAAATTAGTGCAGGAATACCTGATAAAAATGAAAATAAAAAATAGATTATTTGCTGTTGTACGACAATTTATGATACATGTATGATACTATGGATGTACTTATTTTAAAAGGAATTCGAAATTATTTTTATTCTAAAAGTCAATTAAATGATAACCATAAGCTTGAATTCAACACCATTTTGAAATTTTACTCGTTTTTTGATATGCAATCTGTAGTTAATTTTCAATTCTCTAATATTCAACCTACTGATAGACCTAAAGAATATATTCAAATACTTTTTCTGGTTCAAGTACAAACTGTAACAGACGGAGAGGAGACGAGTCGCAAAGCGGAAAAGAGGAGACGCGGGCTTGAACCGCGGACCCCAAGATTAACAAGCGCATGCTATGCATCGTAGTACGGCTCTCTCGCTGACTCGTCTCGCAGCTCGCGTTGCAGACGTGTGCGTCTGTGACACCACCCCCCTTTGAGACGAGTCCTCCTTGGCTTGTGAACTTCCTTACCGATCGGCGGTGCTGCTTTTTACGCCTCCAATGTGTAGCATAGACACTGGGCTGCAGTCACTGCACTAGACGCACAGATCAAATGCCTGTTAACGCTTGGTCAAACATATGGACCAGAGGCGGGCTGAGACTGACTGTGGGGCTGATTGGAGGAGTTATGAGGCTAAGGTAAGTATCTGTGAGTTCGAATACTCAGTAGATCTGTTTAACCGGGTTCTAAACCGGCCATCTACCGCACAAACGGATGCCAAGTGTAACAGACGGAGAGGAGACGAGTCGGAAAGCGTAAAAGAGTAGACGCGGACTTGAACCGCGGACCCCGAGATTAACAAGCGGAAGCTCTAACTACTGAGCTAACATCTACGATGCTTTCGGATGCTATGCATCGTAGTACGGCTCAGCGGACTCTTATCGCTGACTCGTCTTTGCTGCTCGCATTGCAGACGTATGCGTCTGTGACAAAACAGACACTGTATTTGTTTGTGGTACAAAGACAATGTAATATCAATTTTTAATAGCATTAACAAAAAAAGTCTACATAATGATCATAAAATTTGTATTAATAGGCTGTTTCCAAATAAAGATAATTTACGCATATCTTTTGAACAAGTACAGTATCAGACTAATTATTATGATTGCGGTGTTTTTGCTATAGTATTTGCAGTAGCTATTGTATTTAATATTTGTCCATGCAATGTTCAATTTAATATTAGTAAAATGCGAGAGCATTTGATTAGAATGTATAATATATTAAATTAATCATTTTTTCAAATATCAAAAGATCATAAAAGAAAAATTTATTTTGAAACAATTGCTCAAATTTCAATTATAAAAAACGTCACTCACGCAATGAAGTTCGCTGAATTTAAATTATATTTTAATATAATTAATATTATATTATTAATTATAAACAGCAATCATTAACTCTTTTAGAAGCCTACACAAAGAAAAAGTAAATCCTAAAAATCAATCAAAAAATAATATAGATAATAAAATAATAAGTTTAGCTGATAAAACAACTAATAATTGTAATAATCATTTTGAAAGAATCATACTGATGGATGTGGATTACAATTATATTGTATATTTATTAAATCAAAATAGCAAAAAAACTTTATTAAAACGAACATTTGATTAAAACAGTATAATATTTTATAATACCTTATTGACTATTGCAATATCAAACCATGTGTTAATTGTGGTAGATATGGGCATAATGGCTTTAAGTGCACAAATAATCACACATCTTTAAAATGTGTAGGTAATCATAAGACTACAGCTTTTTCGGGTAGCAAATTAAATTGTCCTAATTGTATCTTCAGCAATAATAAGTATAAAACTCAATATAATACTTATGAAAGCCACGCATGCAGTATTCTATAGAATGAGATAAGGAAGTTTATAGACCTTACTGATTATACGATACAACCTGTAATACCGAGATATGTCGGTATGGCAGAAAATACTTCAAGCAAGGCTATAGCTATGCGAGTGTTGTAAGTTCTGATACTTTTCTAGAGTCAGGTGAGGTAATCAGGATCTCTGCTATGTACAGGTGCCATAATGTATCGAAATCTGAATTTACTAATTCCGTAAGAAAATTTCTGTCCAAACAGGTTAATATAAAAAATCAATGTATTTTTGGGGATTTCAATATTGATATAAGGGATATAAATTATGACAAAATTGGTTTAGCTGAAAAGACGATTGCTCAAGAATTTCTGAATAATTTGTTTGAAAATTAATATACTCCATTTTTTAGAGGAATCACAAGACCATCTTAGAACAGTGAGAATGGTACGTGTATAGACAACTGTTTCGCTAAAGTAAGAAATATTGCGTTTGAGTCTTTTAAGTTAAATATTCCGTTCAATGATCATTACCCACTCTTTATAAGTATTAACAACATTAACTATGGCAAGTTAATAAATATTGCAAAAAGAGTTGAGTGGGACTCATTGTCACAAATAAACGATCCTAATCAAGCTATAAACGAATTAATAAGTATGATCCTAAGCTGTGTTGGAAAAGCAACTGATAGAAAATATTCAAATATAAACAAAAAAGATTTAGTTCCAAAGAAAAAATGGATTACCAAAGCAATATTAATATCCCGTAAAACTAAAGAGATGTTATATAATATATGGAAAAAGAATCCAACAAATATGAAACTGAAATGGACCATAAAAATTATGAAAAAATTTTGAGTAAGGTAATTAAAGAAATGGACTTAGAGCAATTGAAACTGCCAGTTAGAAACAACTACTCAATTTTTATTAATCCTACTAATATGTATGAATTTCAAAATATAATTATTGCAATGAAAAAAAAAGGCTGGCGGGGTAGATAATATTAGTGCAATAACTATCAAAACTTTATCTAAACATATATTAAAACCATTAGAGTATATATTTAATCTAAGCATACAGCAATCAATTTGGCCTAACGCACTGAAACAAGCAGATATTGTACCTATATATAAATCGGGAGACAATAGTTATTAGTAATTATAGATCAATATCGCTAACTTCTAACATTGCCAAAATATTTGAAAAAATCATATACAATAGACTTTATAATTTTATCATGAAACACAAAATAATATCTGATAAACAATTTGGCTTTATAAGAAAGAGAGGAAAGAAAGATGCTCTTAACTGTCTAAAACATATTATACATAGAAACCTAGATAAAAGTAAATCGATTATAACAGCATTCTTAGACCTGGCTTAAGCCTTCGATACTGTAGATCACAGTATACTGCTGGACAAATTAGAAAGATACGATGTAAGAGGAGAAGCATTAAAATTACTCATCAGCTATCTATCTAATAGGAAACAATGTGTAAAAATAAGTAACTGCAAGAGTAAGTACAAAGAAATTATGATAGGGGTTCCACAAGGAATCATATTTGGCCCTATATTTTTAATATCATACGTTAATGACCTATTGATAGATATGCAAAATGAAACTATATTATCTTACGCAGATGACGCAGTTATCATTTCCTGTGATAACTTGAGGATAGCTGCACAAGAAAGATTAAATGAATATCTTCGTGAGGTGGCAATATGGCTAAACTTAAATAAATTATCGCTTAATGTAAACAAAACCGTATATATTGCATATGGCAATTACTGTGATAATGTGCCTAGCACCTTAAACATCAAAATTGGTGATAATGTTATAAATAGAGTAGACAGTTATAGATATTTAGGATTAATAATAGACTATAACGTGAATAGGGATAAGTACATAAATTATATTATAAAATCAACAAGATATTTAATCTTTATTTTTGCGAAGCTAAAGAAATTTATGGATAGTAAAACGTTAATGTTACAATATTATGCCTTCCCTAGTGGAAATAAAAAATGTAATAAAGTGTAATAAAATATAAGAAAATGTAATAAATTGTACTATTTTGTACGTTTTTGTTGGATTTCGGACCTTTTTTACGTTTTATTACAGTTTGCTACATTTTATGACATTTTGTTTTATTACAATTTTTTACAAAACCATTGATCCAGGATTTCATGGGGGTCTTTTCTTTGAAATGACAAATGTAACAATACGTAAAAAAGTATAACAAAATGTAAAAAATTGTCTGTAAGGGTAATACTATATACGAAAATGGCGACTGTTTTATTTTCATACTTCTGCTTTCATCCTTTTACTTTTTCTTACAATTTATTATGCATTGTTACATTTTATTATAAAATTGATAATTAAAAAAATATATTGACTATATTAGGCGGTAAAATAACATATGCAATAAAATGTAATAAAATGTAATGAAATGTAGAAAAAAGTTAACAAATCTAAAAATGTAAGAAAGTGTACAAAAACGTAGGAGAAAAAAGGTCCGAAATCCAACCAAAAGGTACAGTTTTTTACATTTTCTTACATTTTTTTACGTTTTATTACAATTTATTACAATTTATTACATTTTTGTCCACTAGGGTTCTTTCAAAGGATTACAAACTATGGTATAATTGCATGGGGTGGAGATTATAACAATTATTTTAATTTAATTCAAGGTATACAGAAGAAAATACTTCGAATTATGAATAAAAACTTATTGTATACGTATAGAGTAAACTTAGAAAAAGTGCAAAGATGTTTACTCAAAGATAGGTTTATTTTGAATGACAGTTATTATTTACAATCAATAATATGAAGTTGCATAAAAAACAATAGAACTTAAAAAGAACGTTAATTGAAATATACTACAGTTCCTTCCTCCTTCATAAAGATTTCTCGAATTATAATGGTGGAGAGAATCGGCGGTGTATTTGGAATGAAAAATGACTGTTCGTGAGGTAAATGTTCAGTACGTTTATCTTGAGTTTGTAACGGAAATTCTTCTTGAAGAGTTGCAGAGGTAGATTGATTTTGGAATGAATCATTTACGGTAGGTGGAAAAGATGCGTGAGATGTTGAGGATTGAGCTTCCGTTGTAGTCGTAGACATCTCACATGGTAAAGATTTTGAAATTAAAGATTCTTGAGTTGACGTAGCTTGTATAATCGGCGATTCTTTCAACGACACAGTCTGAGAAGTTGAAGGAGCCTTATATGATGGTATAATTACTTCAGTATTTACTTCTTGTTGTGCACTCATAGATCTTGGAGTTACGTTATTTTTGTAAAATCTTTAGACTCGTTTTTGTTTTTTAGACCTTATAAGATTTCTTTTAAACGACGTTGCCAAACTGCAGGAACGTTAGCTGCGCCGTAAACAGATCGTGTAGGACGAACCAACCCATGTGTAGGAGTATTGAGAGTTAAAGCATGACTGTACTCGTCGTCAGTAGGAAGATGAGTATAATCATCTGAAATATCAAGATGTGCGTAAATTTTGGCTCCTTTTACTTTGTTGAAAATGTCACGTTTGGAATAGGACATTCATCTATTATTATACGTGGATTCAACGTAGGTTTATAATTTCCAGTTATACGAATATCACCATTTTTTTTTAATAACGACGCATGTAGGCGAAACCCACTTGGAAAAATCAACTTTTTTGTAAAATCCAGACGCAAGTTTAGCGTCAACTGCTTTAGAATATTTGTCGCGTAACGCATATGCTATATCTTGAGCACAAGCAAAAACAGGAGAAGTTCGAGGTTTAAAATGTACCTTAACTGAAGGTCCAGTAAGCTTTCCAGCTGTTTTACTGAGAACTTCAGCATACCTTGTCAAAAGTTGATCCAGCTGTGCTTGTTGATCACGAGTTAATGAAGATGGAAAAGTAGAAGGGGCATTAACCTTGATTGGAGAAAAGAGTTCGGTCCAATGAATTTCGTGACTGAATTGTGCGATCCTTTTACGACCAAATATGAAATCGTAAGAGCCTTGAATAACGTAGACCGGAAGTTAACGAGATGTAGAACCAAATAAGACATTAACAGAGCAAGTCCCGATGCAGTTGAGGCGATGTTGCGAGTAACTCGTGAATTTCTTAGAAGTTGTCAGCAATTGAAAATTAGGTTTGAGGTTACGAAGGGTATCGCTACCAATGAAACCATATGGTGCTTCAGAATCTGATTCCATATTTAATTTGTGGCCTTCAATGAGCACTTGAAGTATTTTCTTACCACAAGACTTTATATTTGAGAAGTAGAAAACGAAGATGAAGCTCTGCAAACTTTCGCTATGTGCCTACGTTTTTTGCACTTATGACACTCAGAAGTACGAAATGTACACTCACTGCGTTTGTGACGTTCTCCGCATCCATAACAAGCGTACTGACCTTGTTGTTCACCATGATCTTGCTTCCGAGAAGCACTGCGCGATGTATGTGAAGCATTCCGTTCATGCTTAAAATGCGTCGTTGAATAAGATAGCGCATGTATCTTATTAGAAGTAGAGGTAACGTCATCCGCTATTTGACGAGTTGATTCCAATGTATGTGCTATTTCGTAAGCATCTTTGAATGTAGTAGGTTTCTTGGCAATTATTTCGTCGCGCATATCACGACTGGTGAGACCATGTAAGAGCTGTTCAATCAGCATCCTGTCGAGAAATGTGTCGTATTCGCAGAACGTAGCCCCTTGCTCTAATCGTAGTGAAAAATTAGCAATGAATTCATTCTGTACAATTTGTCGGAACTTAATACTTTCTGCATATTTATTTTTCTTGGCGTCGAAATGTGCAATTAAAACAGCGAATTTGTTGATACGTACGACTTTCTGGTGTATCAGAAGCAACAAGAATTTTTAGAGCATTATTAAGTTCTGCGCCCGTACACTGAGAAAAAAAAATCGTTGAGTTTACTCAAGATTCAAGTAAATTTAACCTGAGCGCTTAAGTAACAGGCTATCAAGTTAATTTAACTGAAGTCGCTCGCGTAGTTTCTACTGAATGAACAGTTCAGTAGAATCTACTTAAATCTTTCGTTGAATCAACCAAAAATGTTATAGTCGCGACTTCCAATGTACGAAATAAAGTTTGTCAATGAGAATTTCAATGTTTAATAATAAATATAAATGAACCTACATAATTGATTATAATTAGAATAAGGTTAGGAAATGAAATAAGTACATAATATTATGTTATCGGGTTAAACTAATTGATAGATATTGACGTTAGAATAATATCTGCACAAAAAGAGTACATATCAATAGTTTTTGATTTACAGTTCAAAAGTTATTAGAAAATTCTTATCTTTCAAAATTGAAAACCACGACCCAAAGCTTAAAATTGTTTTGAATTTTTTGAATAGCTTCTGAACTGTAAATCAAAACTCTTTTTGGAAATGTTAAGAGCTGACTAATAAGTTGGAGCAATCTTTATTGTGTTATTACTTTAATTTGAAATGTGAAATTCTATCATGCTAATTTACACAATATCTATTAATTTCTTCAATCAGTTAGTATGCCATGATTGAATAAAAATTGATGACTTGGTACGGCCAAGGGAAATGAAGCTCACTGCATGCATATCATATGAACTTCGAAACTTTGGGTATTCATTGAAATATAAAATTGTCTAGGATTGTGGTAAATCCCAAACACTGCTGCTTCTTTATTCTAAATCTCTACTGAAGCGCGACAAGTAATTTTAACTTCAGCGATGCTCATGTCACTCGAAACTGACAGTTCAGTAAATTTTACTGAAGTCTGCAGTAGCATTGACTGAAGGAGCGCCCTCTGTAGTTTTACTCAAGTCGCTACAGTAAATTCAACGTTTTGTTTTCTCTGTGTATATACTCGATCCAAATCACCGTATTCTTCTTCCATAGTTTTACTCAGTTGTAATGCCCGATATTCTTGATACTTGAACAGAGGAGCTTTGAGTTGAACTTGAGAAGAATAGCAATCCTCAGAGCATCTGCCAATGCCTTTGTCACAGCAGCAATCAATGCAGTAGAAGGATCCTCTACGTTCGACATGGTTATGTTGACGTTGATTTGTATTGAAAATATGCACTTTTCACTATTTCTCTCTGAGTGATATTGAAGTAGAATATAGAAAATCAAGTAATCGGCGTATTTTCGAAACCAATTCTGACACCAAAATATTGTATATGTACAGAGTAAACTTAGAGAAAGTGCAAAGATGTTTACTCAAAGATAGGTTTATTTTGGATGACAGTTATTATTTACAATCAATAATATGAAGTTGCATGAAAAACAATAGAACTTAAAAAGAACGTTAATTGAAATATACTACTGTAAAGACCGTACTAGATAGTAGGACGGGCTGCGCGAGTTTTACAAATAATTATTTATTCGCGAGAACTAGCCTTCGGCTCGAGAGCCTGTTCTGTTACTAAAGTTACACGCGGACTGTGGAATTGAGGTTGTCCCACGGCGCTAGTCTGCGCGGACGGTATTGTGTCCTAGACTGCGTTTGGCTGACGTGTGAGTGTCCGCTGTACTTACGGTCGTTGCAGGCAAGTCGCTTGTGACACTTCGGTGTCCTGCGGACTCTACGTTATGTCCGCTCAACTCATTTCGTGTGTGGATGCTGATGGTTAGTCCACAAGTAAAGTACTCTAACCTGCACGTTGTGACTGCGAAACTGAATCGAATTTATTTGTTCTGATTGAGGTTTAGTTATTATTATCAATTTAATACACAAGGGATTTATTTATATTGATTGTTATGTTTTTATTGTCCCAGAGCACTTCACAGACGTTCAGATTACACAGTTAACGGAGATTCGCTATATTTAGCTTAGGATTTTGTCGTTTTACAGTTGTATTTAGTAAGTTTAGTCTTATTTATTTATTAATTGTAAAGCACTTATGATTTATCTTAACAACTTACTATTATTAATATCCTGCGCACTCTAGATGGTTCTAATCACCCTTTGTGGCAGATGCTGACTGTATTATCCACACGCGTTCGCGTGGCAATTTAAAATAGGGATGGTCAACTGCTCTTGCTAACGCCAGAGATTCCACTCGACGGACCTTAGCTGGTACTTCTCTCTGTGGCACTGATCTGTATTCAAAGGGCTCTCCGGTGTATGCTATGCCAAGGGACGGATTTAGCACGCTCCCAAGGTGTTGGGCGGATTTAGCACGCTCCAAACACTAACACTAGCAAACACCGCTGCTTCACCTTAGAATCAGTTGTAGCCGCCAGTGAGTAAGTCACTACGCAAAAAGGCGCTGCGTGGATGGGCTCGGGAGTTTTTAAAGTCTCGGTACCGATTCACGCAGTTATGAAATTAGATGACAAAGATCGTGGTAGTCCAATCAGCATTCGCCACAAAGGATCGACGCGTACGCCTTGCAGTGGTCTTTCACGCGCACGAGGAGTGCTGACACAGAGGTCAGAGCACTCGCTCCGATTTTCGGCGCTCAGTTGTGTAATGTCGCAGTCGGATGCACCTGCGATCCTTATGCACTCTCTACGTGCTCACACGGTTGCCGGTTCGTAGGATGTACAAATATATAATTTAAGAGTATAAATGTGGGACATTACACTACAAAACTGTTATATAACACAGAACTAACCTCTACGTATAAGGCAAATGTTCGAACTAGAGTGTATAGTATATCATTATAACGAGTTAAAAGACAGATGTAGAAGATGTACAAATAAGACACGAAACAAGAATTTACCATTGCCTAAAATTGATAAAACAGTAAGCAAAAAAAGCAGCTATTACGTGGCTGTGAGTGTATTTAACACTGTACCGAATGATCTCAAAGACCTATCAACAAGTAAAATCTCTATTAAAAGAAAACTAAAGATGTGATAGAAAAGAATTGATTTGGATGTTATATATTTTAATATTGTTAACTTTTTTATGAAAAATTAAAAGGGCATGATAGTGTTGATTGCGTTATGTTGGCTCTATATTGTAGTTGTAAGTATATTAGTCTTAATGTCTATGTATGCCATTCCTATGTACAGGCAACTGTGTTTGCCTCTATAGGATGCCTTTCAAAGGCATATGTATATGGTATTCAAATAAATAAATAAATAGACGAATCATGTTTTACTTTGTATTCAATCAGCAGCTATCTAACTGATCTCGCTCGTCTATAAGAACAGCTGGTGTCTGTAATCAACATTTTAAAGATGAAGATTTCGTGGACGTTGGTAAAACGAGATAGCGACGCAATAGAAATTCGATTCCTTGGAGTATGCAACGGCAACAGCAGCAGCAGCCGAACGTGCCCCAACAAAATCAGCAGCAGGATGCACATCAAAAACAGCAGCAGGTTGTCGAACAGCAGCAGCAGGATATCGACCAGCAACACTAACAGCAAGAGCAGGATGTTGACCACCAGCAACAACAGCAGCAGAATGTCGACCAGCAGGACTAACAGCAACAACAGTAGCTGCCAGTCGACACGTACGATCAACAGCAATAACAACAGCAGCAACAAGATATCGACGATGAACAGCAAATCGAGATATATCATCCGGTATAGCAGGTAAGCTGATTAATTATTTTGTAGGAGCATCTGGCTGAAGGTGAACATTTAATTATGGATGTCAATTCCAGCGAGAATGAGAAAACATTCAATCCGTCAATGGATAAGATCAGTTATTCTTCAGTTAAACTATCTTTTTGAACGATAATAATTTTTTGCGGTAAAAAGATGAGTTATTTTATTCTCTAAAAGGTACATATCAAGCAATTTACGCAAATTACTGTTTCAATAACTTTATCAGATAAAACAGATCTCTTAAAACTAAAAACTGGCTATAAAAAAAAGAGTTGAAAAATGTAAAAACGGACTTTTTTCCCACTATGTACTAGTAAAAACAAAGAAAATGAGACTAGGTGGGTTAAAATCCACTTAGTAAAAACTGTGATACAGGCGTATACGAACGAACACACACACACGTACATACATACACACACAACTGTACGGACATTTTGCAAAACACCATTTTCGACTAAAAATGCATCAAAACAAACTTCCCACATGTTTTTACACAACCTTCAAGAATTACTATTACAAAGCTTTCTTAGGAAGGAAGCAATAATTGGTGTCTCCCAGATACAAAAATCTAAAATTCCTTTTTTAAATTAAAAAACCTTTAACTTGTTTCACAGTTTTCATATGATTGATCTGTTTATACTCACTTCAGTAACCATTTCAAATTTCTGCTTTAACTGTAGCAACTCTTCATCCTTTTGCGTAAGAATGTTTTGCACATCTTCAATACTTTTTGATAAACTTGTGTCTTTTTTGACTACCTAAATAATCATTGTACAAATATAAGGGATAGTTCCACTTCTTATGTAAATAACAATATAAAAATTAGAATGGTTGGTGTCATCAAGGCAAGTACGTAAATCAAGGGGCGTGGTAGCACCTCCGATGACAAGTATAAGTATTAGAGTACTATACGGGCTGTCGGGCGCACCGAAACCTTATATTCTTTAAAATGGAGTTTTCTAACCTATTCAAAATATTCAAACATTTATATCTTATTGAAATACGTTGTTTTATCAGGCGAATGAATGTTACTTTCAAAGATATTAAAAGAACTTTATTTAAAAAACTTTTGTTAGAAATGAACGATCCGTTATCATTCTATAGCTGACCAAAATTTTGTGTTGTGTTTTGCTTTTCAATTTTTTTTTTCTTCTCCCAACTTCCGTTCTTATCCTCGAAACTTCCGTGGCGCGAAAAATCAAATCGAATTAGAAATAAAATGTATATATAATAAATAGATGCATTCGGTGCATAGTATTTATTAAAATGAGTTCAGCTTTGCTACTCAGGGGTTTTTGGGGGTCGCTATACACGAATATCGCGACGGCAACAGCCTCCGAGGTACCTGGTGCCCAGGGTGGACAGTATCAACGTCGTCTTCAAGAGTTTCAGGGGAATTCGCAGCATAATTAGTCGAAACTGGTTACTCGGGGGTTTATGGGGTCGCTGAACACGAATATCGTGACGGCAACAGTCCCGAGGTACTTAGTGCCTAGGGTGGACAGTATCAACGTCGTCTTCAAGAGTTTCAGGGGAATTTGTAACATAATTAGTCGAAACTCGTTACTCGGGGGTTTTTGGGGTCGCTGAACACGAATATCGCGACAGCAATAGCCTCCGAGGTACCTGGTGCCTATAGTAAATAAAAACCAGTTTATACTTGCATACCTTTTGAGGAAGGTTTTATTTAAAATCAACATTTACTGCATAAAAGAATAAATACAGAACAGTAACATGGTTCTGCAATTATGCTGCAGGTGCAGTAGCTTATCTTATATCTACTTCTAATAAAACAAATCTGCTACAATTCTGCAGAATATCTACATGAATTTGTTGACTACAGAAGTATAACAGTAAGTGTGAAAATGATTGCGGGATTAGTTACCAAGTAACTTTAAAACTGACAATGTTTAAAGATATTTATCTAAATGGTACTTACATCGCTCTCTTTATCTGCTGCTTTTCGTGGCTGGACAGTATTTTTTTCCTTCTTCTCTGGCTACTTTTTTCGTGTTTTTTAGCTACATTTTTCTTTCTTTCCTAGAATAATATAAAGCATGTAAATTATCTGAAGCTTAATTTGTATAAATAGTAAAAAGAATGATTAGGCAAAATCTTTTTTTCCAGTAATATTATCTACTTCGTGTTGGGCAAAAGTCTTTTAGCAATATAGAGACAGACGAGTGTAATGTATACCTATGTATACTTATATATAGGAAATCGCGAACGTGCCGGTCGTAGCGTCAACACCATAACCTCTAAAGGAGCAAATGACGACTGGTGTATATTTTGGTCGAATGCATTTATTTTTCCTAGAATGCGCCGTGCGAGAAGAATAGTTGCCAACCACCTTGTGCGTGGTTAGAGGTTATGGCACAAGGCACGAATGCGAGGTATACAATAATTTTCATTTAAAAAAAGAAATAATGACTTTCAAATAGAACTTGGCCTTTTAACGACAATGTCCTGTTCCGGGTGGATTTTTTTAGCGTTATTGCCTTTCAGCTCAGACGTACTTCCCTCACGACCTGCAAAACCAACATTAATAATGCAATATGGCTATTGTAATAACAATTTGAACAACCATGTAATAACTGTG
This sequence comes from Nasonia vitripennis, assembly GCF_009193385.2. NCBI lineage: Eukaryota > Metazoa > Arthropoda > Insecta > Hymenoptera > Pteromalidae > Nasonia > Nasonia vitripennis. The sequence continues at coordinate 741,951 of NW_022279625.1, read as the reverse complement.
CTTCTTGAATAGTATATTACTGTTGGATTCTGGCTGATGCCATACGGCACTTGCTACGCTCCACTAGTTGCCTAGAGCGCTGTGCGCATGCGCGGCGCTGCTCGGCTCTCTGCTCGCGTGCGGGGCCCCTCACGTGTGGCGCTCGGCGCGCAGAGGCGTGAGCCGCGGCGATCTCTCTCTCTCTCTCTCTCTCCTCTTTTCCTCGCGCGGCAAATGCGTTGCAGCGAGATCGCATGGGTGAACGGCTGACTGCTGATAGACAGCAGCGCGTCGCGTTACCGACTCACAGCGGTACAAGATGAATACCAGTCATTGTCTGGTTTAATTGAAACGAAATAGACTATGTGCAGAGAATTGTTTTTTTTTAAGTGATAGTCACCTTGATTTGAGCAATAAATTAAATTTCTTAATAAAAGTTTTACCGTAACAAACTTAAACATTTTCAATATTGTTCATTGAAAATAGTTATCTATAAAACGTTCTGTGTTGCATTAAATCTGCAGTTAATCCTTTTTTTTTTTAAATTCGCATTTTGTGAGGGCCCCACTTAATGCGTACCCGGCTTGACCTCACTTAAGCAAGCCAAATGACACATAAAAAGGGCACGTTAAATTTATCATAAATTAAACTCCTTTGTCATTAAAATATTAAAAGTCAACACAGTATAGAGATAGATATTAGAACTAGACATAGATAGACTAGAGTAAGATTAGACCGGACCATCTTACACAATAGACTGGAAACATAGAATGAGCCTGCCTCATGTTCTCAAACTGAACAGGATATATGTCATAGAATAGAATAGAATAGAATAGGATAAATTAGAAAAACTATGACATATCAAATCCAAACAACATACTTATTGCTAATCAAATCAACAGGTGCTGACGTGGATGAGTTCCGTCAAATCATTCTGAGAGAGTGGAATATTTCCGAGGCCCAAGAGGCGCCAGGAGATGTTTACAACGAACCAACAGTCACGCTCTTCCGAAGACCGGATGGATCCTTGTTCTTCTGGAGGACGGACCAACAACTGAGACGATTCGACGAGTCTCTTTCCAAAGAGGAGAGAGCTCAGATTGAAAGGTGCTGGCCAGCCAGCGAAAGATTCTTCCACTTCGAACTGAATTATCAGCAGGCGTATGTCACGAGACAAGACGCACAAGACATGATTGATGGACAAACTAAGACTATTCTTGGCTGCATTCGAGAAATGGTCAGACAGCTGACAACACCTGATCTGGAAAAAATCAAGGGTTCTGCACAAGCTCGTGCTAAGCCTACATCCTCAAAGGAGAATGATACTTGCTTCGCAGGTCTCACGCACCCAGCTGGTGAGACAGCCGCAAGCTCGTGGAGTGCAGGCCGGCCAAAATCTGTCCCCAAGATAGTTCGTAATGAAGTCATCCCAAAACAAAACCGGCTCCGGTTCACCTCGACTCCGGTTACTACTTCGGCTACAAAGACGATTGACAGGGATGATCTTATGTCGATGAACATAAATCTTGGCACGTCCGTCGAACAATCTAACCAGAGGAACCACGGCAGATGGGACTTAGAAACAGAGGATCCCTCGGACTCAGATTCTGAGAGTAAACAAACATTGGGTGTGAAAGGTTCCTTTGAGGAAGAATCACGTGATGGTAACGCTCTGCTCAAAACTGGATTTGCAGGAGATGGAAGATTCGAAAGTGAATCTCAGAACTACAGAGTAAGTAACAAAAATTGAATATATAATAATCCTAATTATCACAGTAACATAGCGGAGTTGATCAATGATCTGATTGAGAACAAAGTCAAAGTACTTCTGAATGAAAAAGAAAAGAGTTCAAAAGAGAACAACCTTTTGAATTTATCTGAACAGTTAAAAAACGAAATCTCCGGAAGAGATAATCAAATGTTCAGAAATTATAAATTAACCTCGAGTTATAAATTTGAAATGTTCGAAGATTCCTTAAAATCCGAACTCAGGATTAAAAAATTACTGTATATCTTAGAACTAGAATCTGACAATTTGCACTTAGAACAAAAGGTCACAGATGAGAAGTTCAAAGTCAGAGACATAATCATTAATAGGATAGACACAGTTTATTACAACAAAATAATAAATCTTTCTGAACCTAAAGAAGTTCTAGCAAAACTAAAAGAAGTCAAACGATACGAATCACGTATGACTACAATCACAGCTCGAGACGATCTTTCAAAAATGATATATCTTCCTGATAAAGAGTCAGCGTCTGACTTTTATGATAAATTTCAAGAGAAAGTTAGAGCGTTTGAGAGTATACCAGATGCTAGTGAACTCGCTGAAAAGGATAAAAGAGACTATTTTATTAAAGCTGTGTCAGAAGCAGTACCTGAAATAGTAACTGCAAATGCCTTGTACAAAGCGACGACGTCCAAACCAATGTCGTGCGGAGAACTGAAAGATTATTTGTTACAGATTGAGGCATCTAGAATTGGTAAAACCAAAGGACAAACGGCTAAAGTTTTCTATGCCAGTGACAGTCACAACGCCCAAGGACGGCAGATCTGCAGAAGTTGTGGTATGGAGGGACATTGCAAGGATGCGTGCTCTCATCCAGGCAAACGCCTATGCTATTATTGCAAGAAGATTGGTAGTCACGTTGCGAGCGAGTGTCGCAAACGCCAGGCCGACCTCGAAAGCCCTCAAGGAGGCTCGGCCAATCCGCAACCATCCAAAAGAGGACGCTGGAATTCCCCGAGAGGGAACAGCTCTAATAGTTTCAGAGGAAACGGCTCTGGCACCTTCAGAGGCAGAGGCAAGCCCAATCCGAACTCTTTGAGAGGAACCAGAGGCAGCTCGAGCAACCGAGGTCGTGGACGAGGACGTGGCGGAGCAGGTTTTCAGCAACTCCCTGGAGGCAACAACAACACCAGCTCAGGCTCGTCACTTCAGGCCATCGTTGAGAACTATGGAGGTACAGATAACAATTATTCTTGCTTAGTTCAAAATTCTAATGGTAATAGCGGTTTGCTAGTCAAGTTTATAGCTGACTCAGGCGCGACTGAGCACCTTAGTAATTCCAAAATGTATTTTAGCGAATTTAATAATAAAGCCAAGGCGAATATAGAATGTGCGAATAAAGAAAGTGGCTTCACAACCTCAGGGGTTGGAACTGCAGAAATAGTTACCAATGACAGCAAAACCTACTTGCTAAAAAATATCTTGTATTCGAATGAATTGTCAAATAACCTCCTGTAACTTAGACGCTTTGTAGATCAAGGACTAGAGGTTTATTTGAACAATGAAATTATAGATATTTACGACCCAAAGTTGAAAAAAAGTGTATTGACAGGTAAATATGAAAAACCATTTTGGTCAATAAGACTTGTAGTGGAAAATAATATGCGAGATAAAACTGGATCTGGATCGGAAATTAAAAGTTATTATAATACTAGGAGTAAGAAAAATATAGAACCTATTGAAAGTCAGAAAGAGATTAGAAAAATAATAGAACCTGTTAAAGAAAATACACTACAAAATCAAAAAGGGATAGATAACGAATTCTTGGACATGTATCGAAATCATATTTACTGATATTAGCAAAGTCCTACAGTGACTTGATGAAGCTTGACACCGTAAACAAAGACACAACCATACAGAATTGCAAAATCTGCTTGGAGGCAAATAGTGCTAGGTTGCCATTCGCAAAAATCAGATTGAGAGCGAATAAACCCCTGCAGGTTATTCATGGCGACACTATGGGGCCGATTAGTCCAGTGTCTCACTCCGGGAGATATAAATTCATTCTAGTTTTGAGATAATGATGCTACAAGAGCAGCTTTAGCCTTCCCTTTACAGAACAAGTCAGATGTTCCTGATTGCATCGAATCCTTTGTTAAGAGCCTTCGTAACCTTGTCGGATCTGATGAGAAATTCTGTTTTCTCAGATGCGACAGGGGTACAGAATTCACGGGCCAAGCTACACAAAATGTGTTAGATAAATATGGCGCTGAATTACAATTAGCGTGTCCTGATACACCGCAGCACAATGGAGTTGCTGAAAGGTTTAATCGAACATTAGAGAATAAAGTGAGAGCAATGATGCTTGACTCTGGCTTACCGCATTCATATTGGGATCTAGCTGTTAAAACAGCTGTTTATACGTATAACAGAACACCGCATAAATCAATAGATATGAAAACGCCCTTGAGAGAACTACTTTCAAAACAATCTGAATGCATAAGCCAAGTCAAACGCTTCGGCTGTGCTGCGTATATGAAAATTTCTCGGAACACGGAAACTAAGTTCTCACCTCAAGCTAAGTTAGGATTCTTAGTAGGATACTTGAGTACGGGTTATACAATACTCGTACCCGAGGAGAAAAACTGTATGATAGCAAGCATGTTCGTTTTGTTGAGAATCTAACATATAGGGACTTCCATGGTTAAGATGCTGAAGCAGATCGAACCGAACTGAGTTTTGAAGATCCACAAGATATAGATAGAACGAACCAAGAGCAGAAAGTAGAAATTGTAGAAAATATCGTAAAGACAAAAAGGAAAAGGGGTAGACCCAAGAAAATGCAGAAGTCATGTTTTTCCTGTGCGAAAATCCAGAGACGGAAAAGTTGGATTTTAATCGAGGTTTGAGTTATTTGAAATTTCATGCACTGCTAGCAAGAATCCAAGGAGATCCTAAAACTTATAAAGAGGCTGTTAACTCGACAGAGAGTAAACACTGGATTGAAGCTATTAAGAATGAACTTGATGCAATAAGAGATAAACAAGTTTATACAGTGGTTGAAAGATCAAAAATCTCCATGGTAAATACGAAACCAAACATCATAGATCCTAGATGGGTGTTTAAAAGAAAGATAAATGAAACTGGTGAAACTAGATACAAAGCTAGATTAGTCATTCGTGGGTTCAAAGATAAAAATGTGTATGATTTGCGTGAGACTTATGCTCCGGTGTCTAGGATGCCATTGATCAGTGCCTTTTCTCATTGGCAAATAAGATAAAATTTAGGATAAGACAATTAGATGTAGAAACTGCTTTCCTCTACGGAGAATTATCTGAGGATATCTTTTTGGAAATTCCAGAGGGAGTGCTGGTCAACAGAGATACTAGAAAACGTTTTATCTGGAAATTGAATAAATCCTTGTATGGTCTGAAAATAAGTCCAAAGAAATGGAATGACAAATTCACTGATATCATGATTAAGCTTGGATTTCAGACAAACGACTTTGACCCCTGTCTGTATATTCATCAGTCAAGTGTAGGTATAGTATTAGCTATTCTATATGTCGATGACATCCTCTTAGCTAGCCCAAATTATAGTATACTAGATAAACTTAGTAAGAAATTGAGTAAAGAGTTCAATGTCAAAGATCTAGGTAACCCTAAAGAATTTTTAGGAATTAAGATCAATAGAGATTCTTCAGGACAAGTCATACGATTAAATCAAACTAAGTTTATAGACAAAATGATAATTAGGTTTGGATTTGAAAAATGTAAACCGGTAAACACGCCTATGAAAATTAGCGAAGCTATGAGCCGTGATAGAAAAGAGAGGGAGGAAATAGAATACACGAAAGAGGTAGCAAACAAATCTGGAATACCCAACAGACTGTACAGAGAAGCAGTGGGATCATTGTTATACTTGGCTAATGCAACAAGATCAGATATATCATATGCTGTGAATGTCCTCAGTCGACATCAGGTTAATCCAACCATTGATGAATGGAACATGGTAAAACAAGTGTTTCAGTATCTGACAGGTACTAAACACTATGAATTGACATTCGGTAACTCGAGAAGCGATATGGTAGCTTTCTCTGATGCCAGCCTATCTGACTGCAAAGACTCACTAACCACATGTGGATTTGTGATCAAGCTGTTCGGAAACACTGTGGCTTGGAAAACACATAAGCAACAAAGTGTTGCGCTTTCCACATGTCAAGCAGAGTATGTGGCTTTGAGCGAGACTTGCCAAGAAGTAATGTCTCTGCATAATTCAGTGACTAGAATGCTAGATAAGCACATGTACCCTATTACCTTGTACTGTGATAATATGGCTACAATATCCTGTGCAAAGGTAAATGGTGGAAACAGACTGCGACATATGGTAGAGAGAAGGGAACATTATGTTAAGGAATGCGTGAATAAAAACTATGTCAAAATAGAATGGGTCAAGTCAAAAGAACAACTTGCCGACATATTCACTCAAGCATTGCCTGTTCAATTGCATGAAGAATTAACGTATAAAATAATGAACATGCGTATAAATAATTAATAATTTATGATTTCTCTTCTGTTTAGACTCTCCGGAGGAGGGTGATCAACCTGGCAGCTGGTTGAATGAGGAGTCCTGGGACTGAGAGCTCTGCAAGTGAGAGGGAGTGTTGGATTCTGGCTGATACCATACGGCACTTGCTACGCTTCACTAGTTGCCTAGAGCGCTGTGCGCATGCGCGGCGCTGCTCGGCTCTCTGCTCGCGTGCGGGGCCCCGCTCCGCCGTGAGTTCGGCGCTTGTACTCATAGAGAGAGCACGTCGACTTTCTTCGTTTTTCGTTTTTCTCTACTAGATAGAAGTCCATAGATAGTTTCTTAATAAAGCCTCGGTACTTAATAGTCATTGCTCTGTTGTTTATTTTGACCACCTCACCCATCAACTCCATCAATTACGTATCTACGAAGGGAAGAAACTTGGACAATCTATATCTTGTTTGAATGGTCACCCCAGCTAAAGGCGAGATATGGACTGTCTCATTTTTCTCCCGTGGTGCATACACTATTTTTCTTCACACCTGTAGGGAAAATTCACTTTACTTTCCAGGCGCCCGGGAGGAAAATTGTACTTTCCGTGCAGGTGTGGAGAAAAATCATGTATGTATTCTAAATATTTAAATGCATAATTACCTGCTTTGCCTGCCATTGTGGAACGGTGTTCACTGAAGCGCGTCTGAACGTGAAATACAGCGCGGCACGCGTGAACATGTCCAACCATCATACATATTACAAATTTGGCAACACTGCAATATTTGCTTATCCAAATCCCATGCGCAATAGACCCAATAAGACTGCGCAGAATGTTACAAGCTGAATTCTCTCTCCTACAAAATTATCTAATTTACATATCTACATGTACTACGGTAATGGCTTTTAACAAATATTATATTAATGTTTAATAGTAAAAAAATATAAACTATTGTTTTACTTTGATTAAATTTTACAAGCGTACATTTTACCTCGTGTATACTATAACAGAAAATTTTATTAATTGTTTACAATCATAATAATATTTTGGATAGAAAATTTACTTACAAACTATTTTGAGTTCAATGTTATATACATATAATGATTTAACTTTTACCTAGATTAATATTGAAATAAGGCACTACATGAAATTTGTTTTCATTTTCTACTTAGTGCAAATAAAAAAGTTACTGATGAAGCCCTGGTAAAGTCGCTTTTGTTTTACTAAAGACCGATTATGATGGTAATGGATAGTTTACGTTACTAACGTATTACAAATCACTTATAAATAATAAAATGAATAATTAACCGTTAGCTTAGGAACAAAAACGTTCACAAACGATTTCTTTGCAGCTCATACTCCGTAGGTATCGTGCTTCCGAAGATCAGCAAAAGTCACTTTGGTTTTACATAGGACCGTCAATTTTGATGGAAATGGATTGTATGTGTTATAAACGCTGTAAAAAGCAAATATAAATAATTAACTGATTTATTAACCGTTGGTATAGGAACAAAAACGTTATCTAACACTTTTTTGCAGATCATCCTCCTTAGGTATGGTACTTTCGAAGCTCTGTCAAAGGAACTATATAGCCTCACGTAGAATCGCAAATTTTGATAGAAATGGATTGTTTTTGTTGCGTTACAAAACGAGTCGTATACGATTATTGTTTGTCAACTATAAGTTTCCCGGCTCCAGTTTAGGCTAGTCTCGTAGATAAAGGGTTGCACATAGAACGAGCTCTTTTGCAGTCAGAAACCAAGTCCTGCTAAGTGCAACATTTGGCTTGACTCGATTTCTGACTGTCTCAATGATCGTCCTATGTGAAGAATAAATAGCCCTCCGGTTTACGGTCATTTTTTAGTTACTGTAAGGTTTCAGGCTCAAGTACAGACTAGACCGTTAGGTTTTCTTACTAAACCCTTGGATTTGCTTTTATTAGACAAATCATTTTAGAATATAAAACGACTACTGTACATTATATTGCATGTCGATAGCGCAGAAAAAGAATAATAACTTGCGTAAGCAAAATTATTCTCGTAAACGATCTTCCCAAAACGCATGGAGAAAAAAGTACGTATTATTTACATTAATAAATTTATCAAACTTTGCCATAAAAAGTTTGTTTAGCAATTAACTAACACAGCGGGAATATATCGTCAAAGATGTTTTTGATAAGATTATGAATGCTTTCAGAATTGAAATCAACTTAACCTCAAAATATATATTATTTTATGCCCGATACTTTGAGAATGTTTACTTATTGTATAATAATAACTGATCGCTAATAAGTAATCAATAAATAATAATGTTTCATCATTTATTCTAAATATTATCCTATATCTAGACTGAAAAAGCTTTTGAATTTGTTAGATTATCTAACAGTACGCTGAAAAAAGTGTCGGGGACCCACGGCACAAGTGCGTGCTTTCTTTCCACGAAACGACGTGTAGTTCCGTGCCGATGATTTTCAGACTCCAACGGACCAAAAATCGTACTAAAACAAAACACATGCGCGGTAGACGTGCATCGAAGGCGCAGAATGTTGAAAGTGAGGTTACCTAGCCATACCTCCTCTCTTCTTTATACCAACATCTAACGTGCAACGTTGTGCGTGTCTACACGTGCATTGTTCTGTTTTTCAAAGACTTCCTTTTCCCTCTAGTTGCTTATTGAATAGCAGCACAGCAGTTTCGGGCCACTGGAGTCCGAAATTCGTGACCCCGCTGTGTAAAAATCTGGTAAGTGCAGTTTGCCGACGACTCGTATCGCGGATGACCGACAGTTTTTTCAGTGTACAGACATTGTCAAATAAAGTTGGTCAAATAAAGGAAAAAAGTGTTCGATTTTTTATAGAATTGATCATGGGTGTTTATCGGTTGCTTACATCCCCTTTTTCCTTGCAGCGAAAGACTCTATTTTCGAAGGTTTTAGTTCTATAATATAAATAATGGTACAATTATATTCCTCGAAGACATTTTTTATGTAGGATTATAATAATTCAATTATTTTTAGGTATATTTTAACGTTTTATTCACTTCATTTATTACTGTTTTTGTACGGTTACGCAGAAAAAATGGAAAGAATTCTCTGGTTTCCCATCATAAGATCACGCATTAAGTTTAATCGACTGATACTTACATTGGTGAGAGTTAAAATCAAAGTTCTACTAATTTCATTGATTTCGATGAAATTTAAAATGATTCCACAAATTCATTGGAGCCTTTCCATCTGGTTACGAATGAGTGCATCGCATGTAGTTGTAGTAAACTTACTGATTGTAAACTGATTGCACCTAATGCAAAAAACAGTTCTATAACTTGCAATGTAAACATGTTCAATAAGGATAATGAATCTATTATGCATTATTAGATCGTTTATGATAGTACAAATGTAAATTATAATAAAATTGACCGTAATAGTAGTGCAAACGATGTTATCGAAAAAAAGACACAAACATATATAAATCCGAACAAAACTGTTGATATGAGTAATGAAACTGCTGTAAATACTAGCAATAGTAGTAAAATAAATTATGCTGTTGAAAATAGTAAAAAAACTGTAGAAATCAGAAAAACTTCCAAAAACAATAAAAAAACTTGTTGCAAAGAGTAACGAAACTATTCTAAATATTACAAAAGATGAAATTATTAAAATAATTTTGGAAAACAGTAAAGAGACTGTTAGCTTCAGTTACAAAACTGTTGCAAGCAGTAATGAAACTGTTGAAAACCGCCTTGAATCCGATGGAATAGTAATAAAGAAATTGACAACAAAAAAGAAAATAACTTATTAATTCTTTTAAATAACGTCTTCAATGATAATGATTCGACCGCTAATAATGGCGATGAAAACGATAACCCCAAAGGAATTGAAAAAAGGCGTCGATCCATCATTGATCAAGAGCATGTTATGAAAGAAATGTACCAAACATACAGAGATCATTTAGTAAATGAGAATAATTGTTCTATTAAATATTGTAAATTTCGCCCCTAGAGTAGCCAACCTTTTGGGTTGATGACGAAATTTTTTTTCCAATGTGACAATTGTCAAGATGAAAATTATGTCAGAACCTATCGATGATCCACGTTACATGAATCTCAACATAGCAGCTGTAGCCTCAACTATTACAAATAGGGTCGAGCATATGCAGTTGACAGAAAGGACCCCGGAAGAATCTGAAAGTGTATCTGACTTGTAGCTTATTATCTCCTGAACAAGAGTCCCCATGGGCCCAAGTCTTGAAAATGAGCCGATTTTAAGTAAATAATGATTTCGGTTTCGGTCAAGGTTAGGGAGACCGAGCGCGCAACTTTAGATGGTCGTCGAGCGCAACAAGTTATTGTTTACATAACCCATTTTATCGGCATTATTTTACGTTGGCAGCAAAGAGGCGTGCGGAGGACAAAAATTCCCGCCGACGGCAAGGACAGCGGTAATGCGCATTATGTTTCCCCGGGCTCGTGCAGCGAAAGTACCTCCGAGAGTATTTGTCGACGATCGATAATCCTTCCGATAGTATTGCTCTACCACGGAGGGCTTGACCTGTAGATCGAGAATAGATCTCTTGCATATTTTAGTTACAAAAATGTTTAGGCTACACGTGTTTGTCGACAATTGAAGATCTCTCCGAGAGTATTTGTCGACGATCGAAAGTACCTCTGAGAGTATTTGTCGACGATCGTAGATCGTACTTTCGATCGTCGAGAAAGACACTCGGAGGGATCTGCGATCGTCGACAAATACTCTCGAAGCGATCTTCGATCGGCGACAAATACTCTCGGAGGTATTTTCGATCGTCGACAAATGCATCAATAGTCTATTAGTCTATGGTTCAATAGTCTATAAAATAAAGACGTCTATTGCTTCAGTGAATGCAGGGCCTTCAACGGGTAATGACGTCATTTTATTGAGACGGCAGGCCCAGCCCGGGGGATAAGAGAACAGCAACAGATAACTTGCCTGGCGTAGGCAAGTTACCGACCGAGTGGCGCTAGTAGCTACACGTAAATAGTCTACCTAAGCGCTGGTAGATGGCGTGCATGCAGATAACACAGGAGAGAGGGAGCATCGCGGGTATATAAGGAGCCCCGGAGCCAGCAGCGAGCTTTCATGATCTGGCTCTCAACTGAGCAACGTGCGAATGGCAGTACTCGCTGCTTGCTCCGGATTCCACCATACCCAGTAGTCCATGAGCCCCAGGCTCTCGAAAAGTATGTGTGCAGTCCACTCCCTCTCCTTGTAGACTGAGATCCAGCATCGCTTATGATTGAATATTGAATGATTAAATAAATAAATGAAAGACATTTAAAACATATGAACTATTTCAACCCTTATTTAGCATTACCCACTCCCATCCCTCCCCCCCATCAGTTGTGTCACCGGTGTAGGATGGTAGTACCCTGCATTTAGGTGACGCATCTGGTTCTAGACTCATGGTGAGAAGGTAGTACCTCACACATCAGTCTAATAGCTGCGTGGTTTACGTAGTGGGCGGGATATGCGTAGACGGAATACCCTACTCATCTCCCTCTACACACGAGCTACTCTCATCTGGTGGCTCAGCCATTACAGAGGATAGGGAGGTCTTTTCTCCACTCAATAGATATTACCGGGTGGATCAAAGACTGCTATCGCTCTACGAATGTGCTTCTCTCCCGCTTTACTAACCTCGAGTCTCGAATCCTTCGCGTTCGCGTATTAACCCTTCGCGGACCGTTTCATTTTATACGTCAAAGAGTCTCGAACCAACTGACCGGAATCCTATGACAATAAATAGTCTAAATTAAATTTATATGACTTTAAAACAAATGACCCGATAATGACGACATTTGTCGTATTAACATATTTCGCCATCGCTAATCTGATAAGAACGTCAGTATGAGACTTACTAACATCCATATTCGTGGTTTTCATCAAAACACGCCAGCGTAATATTATTGTTCAATTTAGACCGAATAATAACGACACATACGGCTTTGAGAATAACGAGTCTTATTAAGTATCTGGAAAACAACGGCACTATGGGAATTAATATTCTACGAGAATAACTATTCTAAATTCTATTTATATGAGACTGAACCAAATCACCGGGTAATGACGACATTTGAGGTTTTAACGTGTTTCGCTACCACTAAATAAGAATGACAGTAATATTGTTGTTGATTATAAACTGGATAATAAAGACACATAAGGCTTTGAGAATAACGAGTATCGTTAAGTAACTGGATCACATCGACATTATAAGAATCGTTACCCAGTCATCGCACTAATACATGAATATTGTAATATATTAATTTTAATTAGATCGATATGCTTCAATAGTCTAGAAAATAAAGACGTCTATTACTTCAATGTATACAGTAACTTGACAGGCTAACGACGTCATTTTATACGTCAAAGGGTCTCGAACAAACTGACCGGAATTATATGACAATAAATAGTCAAAATTCAATTTATATGACTTTAAAACAAATGTCCCGGTAATGACGACATTTATCGTTTTAACGTTTTTCGCTACCACTAACCTGATAAGAACAGCACAATAAGACTTACTAACCTCCATATTCATGGTTTTTATCAAAGCATGCTAGCGTAATATTATTGTTCATTAAAGACCGAATAATAACGACCCATACGACACTGAGAATAACGAGTCTTATTAAGTATCGGGAAAACAACGGCACTATGGGAATTAATATTCTACGAGAATAACTATTCTAAATACTATTTATATGAGACTGAACCAAATCACCGGGTAATGACGACATTTGAGGTTTTAACGTGTTTCGCTACAACTAAATAAGAACGACAGTAATATTGTTGTTGATTATAAACTGGATAATAACGACACATAATGCTTTGAGAATAACGAGTATCGTTAAGTAACTGGAGCACATCGACATTATAAGAATCGTTACCCAGTCATCGCACTAATACATGAATATTGTAATATATTAATTTTAATTAGATCGATATGCTTCAATAGTCTAGAAAATAAAGACGTCTATTACTTCAATGTATACAGTAACTTGACCGGCTAACGACGTCATTTTATACGTCAAAGGGTCTCGAACAAACTGACCGGAATTATTTGACAATAAATACTCAAAATTCAATTTATATGACTTTAAAACAAATGATCCGGTAATGACGACATTTGTCGTTTTAACGTATTTCGCCATCGCTAACTTGATAAGAACGTCACTATGAGACTTACTAACCTCCATATTCATGGTTTTCATCAAAGCATGCTGGCGTAATATTATTGTTTAATTTAGACCGAATAATAACGACACATACGACATTCATAATAACGAGTATTATTAAGTATCTAGATCACAACAACACTATAAGAATTAATATTGTATGAGAATTACTATTCTTAATTCTATTTATATGAGAGTAAAACAAATGACCCGGTAATGACGACATTTATCGTTTTAACGTTTTTCGCTACCACTAACCTGATAAGAACAGCACAATAAGACTTACTAACCTCCATATTCATGGTTTTTATCAAAGCATGCTAGCGTAATATTATTGTTCATTAAAGACCGAATAATAACGACCCATACGACACTGAGAATAACGAGTCTTATTAAGTATCTGGAAAACAACGGCACTATGGGAATTAATATTCTACGAGAATAACTATTCTAAATTCTATTTATATGAGACTGAACCAAATCACCGGGTAATGACGACATTTGAGGTTTTAACGTGTTTCGCTACAACTAAATAAGAACGACAGTAATATTGTTGTTGATTATAAACTGGATAATAACGACACATAAGGCTTTGAGAATAACGAGTATCGTTAAGTAACTGGATCACATCGACATTATAAGAATCGTTACCCAGTCATCGCACTAATACATGAATATTGTAATATATTAATTTTAATTAGATCGATATGCTTCAATAGTCTAGAATATAAAGACGTCTATTACTTCAATTTATACATTAACGACCGGTTAACGATGTCATTTTATCCGTCAAAGGGTATCGAACAAACTGACCTGAATTATATGACAGTAAATAGTCAAAATTCAATTTATATGACTTTAAAACAAATGACCCGGTAATGACGACATTTATCGTTTTATCGTATTTCGCCATCGCCCAACTTGATAAGAACGTCAGTATGAGACTTACTAACCTCCATATTCATGGGTTTCATCAAAACACGCCAGCGTAATATTATTTTTCAATTTAGACCGAATAATAACGACACATACGGCTTTGAGAATAACGAGTCTTATTAAGTATCTGGGAAACAGTGACACTATGGGAATTAATATTCTACAAGAATAAGTATTCTTAATTCTATTTATATCAGACTAAACCAAATGACCGGGTAATGACGACATTTGAGGTTTTAACGTGTTTCGCTACCACTAAATAAGAACGACAGTAATATTGTTCTTAATTATAAACTGGATAATAACGACACATAAGGCTTTGAGAATAACGAGTATCGTTAAGTAACTGGATCACATCGACATTATAAGAATCGTTACCCAGTCATCGCACTAATACATGAATATTGTAATATATTAATTTTAATTAGATCGATATGCTTCAATAGTCTAGAAAATAAAGACGTCTATTACTTCAATGTATACAGTAACTTGACCGGCTAACGACGTCATTTTATACGTCAAAGGGTCTCGAACAAACTGACCGGAATTATATGACAATAAATAGTCAAAATTCAATTTATATGACTTTAAAACAAATGACCCGGTAATGACGACATTTGTCGTTTTAACGTTTTTCGCTACCACTAACCTGATCAGACCAGCACAATAAGATTTACTAACCTCCATATTCATGGTTTTTATCAAAGCATGCTAGCGTAATATTATTGTTCATTAAAGACCGAATAATAACGACCCATACGACACTGAGAATAACGAGTCTTATTAAGTATCTGGAAAACAACGGCACTATGGGAATTAATATTCTACGAGAATAACTATTCTAAATTCTATTTATATGAGACTGAACCAAATCACCGGGTAATGACGACATTTGAGGTTTTAACGTGTTTCGCTACAACTAAATAAGAACGACAGTAATATTGTTGTTGATTATAAACTGGATAATAACGACACATAATGCTTTGAGAATAACGAGTATCGTTAAGTAACTGGAGCACATCGACATTATAAGAATCGTTACCCAGTCATCGCACTAATACATGAATATTGTAATATATTAATTTTAATTAGATCGATATGCTTCAATAGTCTAGAAAATAAAGACGTCTATTACTTCAATGTATACAGTAACTTGACCGGCTAACGACGTCATTTTATACGTCAAAGGGTCTCGAACAAACTGACCGGAATTATTTGACAATAAATACTCAAAATTCAATTTATATGACTTTAAAACAAATGATCCGGTAATGACGACATTTGTCGTTTTAACGTATTTCGCCATCGCTAACTTGATAAGAACGTCACTATGAGACTTACTAACCTCCATATTCATGGTTTTCATCAAAGCATGCTGGCGTAATATTATTGTTTAATTTAGACCGAATAATAACGACACATACGACATTCATAATAACGAGTATTATTAAGTATCTAGATCACAACAACACTATAAGAATTAATATTGTATGAGAATTACTATTCTTAATTCTATTTATATGAGAGTAAAACAAATGACCCGGTAATGACGACATTTATCGTTTTAACGTTTTTCGCTACCACTAACCTGATAAGAACAGCACAATAAGACTTACTAACCTCCATATTCATGGTTTTTATCAAAGCATGCTAGCGTAATATTATTGTTCATTAAAGACCGAATAATAACGACCCATACGACACTGAGAATAACGAGTCTTATTAAGTATCTGGAAAACAACGGCACTATGGGAATTAATATTCTACGAGAATAACTATTCTAAATTCTATTTATATGAGACTGAACCAAATCACCGGGTAATGACGACATTTGAGGTTTTAACGTGTTTCGCTACAACTAAATAAGAACGACAGTAATATTGTTGTTGATTATAAACTGGATAATAACGACACATAAGGCTTTGAGAATAACGAGTATCGTTAAGTAACTGGATCACATCGACATTATAAGAATCGTTACCCAGTCATCGCACTAATACATGAATATTGTAATATATTAATTTTAATTAGATCGATATGCTTCAATAGTCTAGAATATAAAGACGTCTATTACTTCAATTTATACATTAACGACCGGTTAACGATGTCATTTTATCCGTCAAAGGGTATCGAACAAACTGACCTGAATTATATGACAGTAAATAGTCAAAATTCAATTTATATGACTTTAAAACAAATGACCCGGTAATGACGACATTTATCGTTTTATCGTATTTCGCCATCGCCCAACTTGATAAGAACGTCAGTATGAGACTTACTAACCTCCATATTCATGGGTTTCATCAAAACACGCCAGCGTAATATTATTTTTCAATTTAGACCGAATAATAACGACACATACGGCTTTGAGAATAACGAGTCTTATTAAGTATCTGGGAAACAGTGACACTATGGGAATTAATATTCTACAAGAATAAGTATTCTTAATTCTATTTATATCAGACTAAACCAAATGACCGGGTAATGACGACATTTGAGGTTTTAACGTGTTTCGCTACCACTAAATAAGAACGACAGTAATATTGTTCTTAATTATAAACTGGATAATAACGACACATAAGGCTTTGAGAATAACGAGTATCGTTAAGTAACTGGATCACATCGACATTATAAGAATCGTTACCCAGTCATCGCACTAATACATGAATATTGTAATATATTAATTTTAATTAGATCGATATGCTTCAATAGTCTAGAAAATAAAGACGTCTATTACTTCAATGTATACAGTAACTTGACCGGCTAACGACGTCATTTTATACGTCAAAGGGTCTCGAACAAACTGACCGGAATTATATGACAATAAATAGTCAAAATTCAATTTATATGACTTTAAAACAAATGACCCGGTAATGACGACATTTGTCGTTTTAACGTTTTTCGCTACCACTAACCTGATCAGACCAGCACAATAAGATTTACTAACCTCCATATTCATGGTTTTTATCAAAGCATGCTAGCGTAATATTATTGTTCATTAAAGACCGAATAATAACGACCCATACGACACTGAGAATAACGAGTCTTATTAAGTATCTGGAAAACAACGGCACTATGGGAATTAATATTCTACGAGAATAACTATTCTAAATTCTATTTATATGAGACTGAACCAAATCACCGGGTAATGACGACATTTGAGGTTTTAACGTGTTTCGCTACAACTAAATAAGAACGACAGTAATATTGTTGTTGATTATAAACTGGATAATAACGACACATAAGGCTTTGAGAATAACGAGTATCGTTAAGTAACTAGATCACATCGACATTATAAGAATCGTTACCCAGTCATCGCACTAATACATGAATATTGTAATATATTAATTTTAATTAGATCGATATGCTTCAATAGTCTAGAAAATAAAGAAATCTATTACTTCAATGTATACAGTAACTTGACCGGCTAACGACGTCATTTTATACGTCAAAGGGTCTCGAACAAACTGACCGGAATTATATGACAATAAATAGTCAAAATTCAATTTATATGACTTTAAAACAAATGTCCCGGTAATGACGACATTTGTCGTTTTAACGTTTTTCGCTACCACTAACCTGATGAGAACAGCACAATAAGATTTACTAACCTCCATATTCATGGTTTTTATCAAAGCATGCTAGCGTAATATTATTGTTCATTAAAAACCGAATAATAACGACCCATACGACACTGAGAATAACGAGTCTTATTAAGTATCTGGAAAACAACGGCACTATGGGAATTAATATTCTACGAGAATAACTATTCTAAATTCTATTTATATGAGACTGAACCAAATCACCGGGTAATGACGACATTTGAGGTTTTAACGTGTTTCGCTACCACTAAATAAGAATGACAGTAATATTGTTGTTGATTATAAACTGGATAATAAAGACACATAAGGCTTTGAGAATAACGAGTATCGTTAAGTAACTGGATCACATCGACATTATAAGAATCGTTACCCAGTCATCGCACTAATACATGAATATTGTAATATATTAATTTTAATTAGATCGATATGCTTCAATAGTCTAGAAAATAAAGACGTCTATTACTTCAATGTATACAGTAACTTGACAGGCTAACGACGTCATTTTATACGTCAAAGGGTCTCGAACAAACTGACCGGAATTATATGACAATAAATAGTCAAAATTCAATTTATATGACTTTAAAACAAATGTCCCGGTAATGACGACATTTATCGTTTTAACGTTTTTCGCTACCACTAACCTGATAAGAACAGCACAATAAGACTTACTAACCTCCATATTCATGGTTTTTATCAAAGCATGCTAGCGTAATATTATTGTTCATTAAAGACCGAATAATAACGACCCATACGACACTGAGAATAACGAGTCTTATTAAGTATCTGGAAAACAACGGCACTATGGGAATTAATATTCTACGAGAATAACTATTCTAAATACTATTTATATGAGACTGAACCAAATCACCGGGTAATGACGACATTTGAGGTTTTAACGTGTTTCGCTACAACTAAATAAGAACGACAGTAATATTGTTGTTGATTATAAACTGGATAATAACGACACATAATGCTTTGAGAATAACGAGTATCGTTAAGTAACTGGAGCACATCGACATTATAAGAATCGTTACCCAGTCATCGCACTAATACATGAATATTGTAATATATTAATTTTAATTAGATCGATATGCTTCAATAGTCTAGAAAATAAAGACGTCTATTACTTCAATGTATACAGTAACTTGACCGGCTAACGACGGCATTTTATTCGTTAAAGGGTCTCGAACAAACTGACCGGAATTATTTGACAATAAATACTCAAAATTCAATTTATATGACTTTAAAACAAATGATCCGGTAATGACGACATTTGTCGTTTTAACGTATTTCGCCATCGCTAACTTGATAAGAACGTCACTATGAGACTTACTAACCTCCATATTCATGGTTTTCATCAAAGCATGCTGGCGTAATATTATTGTTTAATTTAGACCGAATAATAACGACACATACGACATTCATAATAACGAGTATTATTAAGTATCTAGATCACAACAACACTATAAGAATTAATATTGTATGAGAATTACTATTCTTAATTCTATTTATATGAGAGTAAAACAAATGACCCGGTAATGACGACATTTATCGTTTTAACGTTTTTCGCTACCACTAACCTGATAAGAACAGCACAATAAGACTTACTAACCTCCATATTCATGGTTTTTATCAAAGCATGCTAGCGTAATATTATTGTTCATTAAAGACCGAATAATAACGACCCATACGACACTGAGAATAACGAGTCTTATTAAGTATCTGGAAAACAACGGCACTATGGGAATTAATATTCTACGAGAATAACTATTCTAAATTCTATTTATATGAGACTGAACCAAATCACCGGGTAATGACGACATTTGAGGTTTTAACGTGTTTCGCTACAACTAAATAAGAACGACAGTAATATTGTTGTTGATTATAAACTGGATAATAACGACACATAAGGCTTTGAGAATAACGAGTATCGTTAAGTAACTGGATCACATCAACATTATAAGAATCGTTACCCAGTCATCGCACTAATACATGAATATTGTAATATATTAATATTAATTAGATCGATATGCTTCAATAGTCTAGAATATAAAGACGTCTATTACTTCAATTTATACATTAACGACCGGTTAACGATGTCATTTTATCCGTCAAAGGGTATCGAACAAACTGACCTGAATTATATGACAGTAAATAGTCAAAATTCAATTTATATGACTTTTAAACAAATGACCCGGTAATGACGACATTTATCGTTTTATCGTATTTCGCCATCGCCCAACTTGATAAGAACGTCAGTATGAGACTTACTAACCTCCATATTCATGGGTTTCATCAAAACACGCCAGCGTAATATTATTGTTCAATTTAGACCGAATAATAACGACACATACGGCTTTGAGAATAACGAGTCTTATTAAGTATCTGGGAAACAGTGACACTATGGGAATTAATATTCTACAAGAATAAGTATTCTTAATTCTATTTATATCAGACTAAACCAAATGACCGGGTAATGACGACATTTGAGGTTTTAACGTGTTTCGCTACCACTAAATAAGAACGACAGTAATATTGTTCTTAATTATAAACTGGATAATAACGACACATAAGGCTTTGAGAATAACGAGTATCGTTAAGTAACTGGATCACATCGACATTATAAGAATCGTTACCCAGTCATCGCACTAATACATGAATATTGTAATATATTAATTTTAATTAGATCGATATGCTTCAATAGTCTAGAAAATAAAGACGTCTATTACTTCAATGTATACAGTAACTTGACCGGCTAACGACGTCATTTTATACGTCAAAGGGTCTCGAACAAACTGACCGGAATTATATGACAATAAATAGTCAAAATTCAATTTATATGACTTTTAAACAAATGACCCGGTAATGACGACATTTGTCGTTTTAACGTTTTTCGCTACCACTAACCTGATCAGACCAGCACAATAAGATTTACTAACCTCCATATTCATGGTTTTTATCAAAGCATGCTAGCGTAATATTATTGTTCATTAAAGACCGAATAATAACGACCCATACGACACTGAGAATAACGAGTCTTATTAAGTATCTGGAAAACAACGGCACTATGGGAATTAATATTCTACGAGAATAACTATTCTAAATTCTATTTATATGAGACTGAACCAAATCACCGGGTAATGACGACATTTATCGTTTTAACGTTTTTCGCTACACTAACCTGATAAGAACAGACAATAAAACTAACCATATCATGGTTTTAAACAAGTAATAATAAAAAAAAAAAAACGACATAGAATAACGAGTTATTAAGTATCGGAAACAACCACTAAATAATATACGAGAATGACAGTAATATATTGTTTTGATTATAAACTGGATAATAACGACACATAAGGCTTTGAGAATAACGAGTATCGTTAAGTAACTGGATCACATCGACATTATAAGAATCGTTACCCAGTCATCGCACTAATACATGAATATTGTAATATATTAATTTTAATTAGATCGATATGCTTCAATAGTCTAGAAAATAAAGACGTCTATTACTTCAATGTATACAGTAACTTGACCGGCTAACGACGTCATTTTATACGTCAAAGGGTCTCGAACAAACTGACCGGAATTATATGACAATAAATAGTCAAAATTCAATTTATATGACTTTAAAACAAATGACCCGGTAATGACGACATTTGTCGTTTTAACGTTTTTCGCTACCACTAACCTGATCAGACCAGCACAATAAGATTTACTAACCTCCATATTCATGGTTTTTATCAAAGCATGCTAGCGTAATATTATTGATCATTAAAGACCGAATAATAACGACCCATACGACACTGAGAATAACGAGTCTTATTAAGTATCTGGAAAACAACGGCACTATGGGAATTAATATTCTACGAGAATAACTATTCTAAATTCTATTTATATGAGACTGAACCAAATCACCGGGTAATGACGACATTTGAGGTTTTAACGTGTTTCGCTACAACTAAATAAGAACGACAGTAATATTGTTGTTGATTATAAACTGGATAATAACGACACATAAGGCTTTGAGAATAACGAGTATCGTTAAGTAACTGGATCACATCGACATTATAAGAATCGTTACCCAGTCATCGCACTAATACATGAATATTGTAATATATTAATTTTAATTAGATCGATATGCTTCAATAGTCTAGAAAATAAAGACGTCTATTACTTCAATGTATACAGTAACTTGACCGGCTAACGACGTCATTTTATACGTCAAAGGGTATCGAACAAACTGACCTGAATTATATGTCAGTAAATAGTCAAAATTCAATTTATATGACTTTAAAACAAATGACCCGGTAATGACGACATTTATCGTTTTATCGTATTTCGCCATCGCCCAACTTGATAAGAACGTCAGTATGAGACTTACTAACCTCCATATTCATGGGTTTCATCAAAACACGCCAGCGTAATATTATTGTTCAATTTAGACCGAATAATAACGACACATACGGCTTTGAGAATAACGAGTCTTATTAAGTATCTGGGAAACAGTGACACTATGGGAATTAATATTCTACAAGAATAAGTATTCTTAATTCTATTTATATCAGACTAAACCAAATGACCGGGTAATGACGACATTTGAGGTTTTAACGTGTTTCGCTACCACTAAATAAGAACGACAGTAATATTGTTCTTAATTATAAACTGGATAATAACGACACATAAGGCTTTGAGAATAACGAGTATCGTTAAGTAACTGGATCACATCGACATTATAAGAATCGTTACCCAGTCATCGCACTAATACATGAATATTGTAATATATTAATTTTAATTAGATCGATATGCTTCAATAGTCTAGAAAATAAAGACGTCTATTACTTCAATGTATA